>NC_136380.1:103675615-104331865 GCF_965140285.1 Lepidochelys kempii
GCTGATATTGTCAATAACCTCAGATAAGAAACAGTCATATGTTGCTTGGCCTTCTCTTGCTCTTTTTTTCCCAAGGTTCATGTGAACCTAGCTCAAACACCTCTTTCCAAAGCTCATCAAAATTTTGTCACTCTCAGTGAATTTGCTCCTAAGGTCTCACGAATCTGCTGAGTTCAAAACCTAATATCATATATCTTGGTTTGAAGAACATCAAGCAACATTTCTGTCACTTCAGATATGTTGCTGTGGATGCAAAGGAGAAACACAAACTGAAAACTGTCAAGCATAGTCAGAAAATCTTTGGCTGAGGAAAAAGACTGAGAGTCCCAATCTGCTGGATTGTATACCACACTTTTGGAGAGTCCAATCAATGCTGGTTAGGGAGTGGCACTATATGTGAAAGAAAGCAGAGTCAAGCATAGTAAAAATCTTAAATGAATCAAAGTGTACTACAGAATCTCTATGGATATAAATTCCACGCTCAAATGATCAGAATATAGCAGTAGGAATATACTACCAACCACCAGACCAGGATGGTGATTTTGAAATGCTCAGGGAGATCAGAGAGGCTATAAAAATAGAAAACGTAGTTGAAATTCCCCATTATTATTATCTCCATATTGACTGGGTACATTTCACCTCAGGAAAGGATGCAGAGACACCATAAATTATTGATTCTCAGAGCAGCTCATCCTGGAACCCACGAGGGGAAATGCAATTCTTGATTTAGTCGAAAGTGGAGCACAGCATCTGGTTCAAGAGGTGACTAGAGTTAAACTGCTTGGTAATCAAGACCCATAATATAATTAAACTTAAACTTAACATCCTAGTTTGGGGGGGAGAAGGGGGGAAGAAGGAAAACACCAAAGAAGCCCACCACTGTAGCATTTAATTTCAGAAAGGGGAACTACACAAAAATGAGCAAGCTAGTTAAACAGACATTAAAAGGTACAATCACAAAAGCTAAATGCCTCCAAGTTGCAGGGAAACTTTTAAATATCGTAATAGAGGTTCAAATTAAATATATATTCCAAATTAAAAAAACAATAGTCAGAGTACCAAAGAAGTGCCACCATGGCTAAATAACAATGTAAAAAGTGGTTAGAGGCAAAGGTATCTTTTAAAAATTGGAAGTTCAATCCTACTGAGGAAAATAGAAAGCAGCATAAACTCTGGCGAGTCAAATGTAAAGGATTAATTAGGCAGTCCAAAAAAGAATTTGAAGAAGCCAAAGATTCAAAAATTATAAGTAAATGTTTTTAAGTGCATTAAAAGCAAGAAGTCTGACAAACAATCAGTGGGGCCACTGGACAATTGAGGTGCTAAATGAGTACTCAAGGAAGACAAGGCCATTTCAGAGAAGCTAAATGAATTCTTTGCATCTTCACTGAAGAGGATGTGAGGGAAATTCCCATACCTAAGTCATTCTTTTTAGGTGACAAATCTGAGGAACTGTCCCAGATTGAGGTATCTATAGAGGAGGCTTTGGAACAAACTGGTAAATTAAACAGTTATAAGTCACCAGGACGCTGATGGTATTCACCCAAGAGTTCTGAAGGAACTCAAATATGAAACTGCAGAACTACTAAGTGTGGTATCATTTAAATCAGCTTCTGAACCAGATGACTAGAGGATAGCTAATGTGATACCAATTTTTAAAAAAGGCTCCAGAAGCGATCCTGGCAATTACAGGCTGGTAAGCATAACTTCAGTACCAGCCAAATTGGTTGAAACTATAATAAAGAATGAAATTTTCAGACACACAGATGAACACAATTTGTTGTGGAAGAATCCATATGGTTTTTGTAAAGGAAAATCATGCCTCACCAATCTACTAGAATTCTTTGAGGGGTTCAGTAAACATGTGGACAGGGGTGATCCAGTGGATATAGTGTATTTGGACTTTCAGAAAGCTGTTTACAAGATCCCTCACCAAAGACTCTTAAGCAAAGCAAAGAATCATGGGATAAGAGGAAAGGTCCTCTCACAGAGCGAGGGAAATAATGGAGTCCCCCAAGGATCTGTACTGGGACCTGTGCTGTTCAACATATTCATAAATGATCTGGAAAAAAGGGTGAACAGTGAAGAGTAAAATTACTCAGGATAATTATGTCCAAAGTAGACTGTGAAGAGTTACAGAGGGATCTCATACAACTAGGTGACAAGAAAATGGCAGATGAAATTCACTGTTGATAAATGCAAAGTAATGCACACTGGAAAACATAATACCAACTATACATACAAAATGATGGGATATAAATTATCTGTTACCACTCAAGAAGGAGATATTGGAGTCATTGTGGATAGTTCTCTGAAACCATCCACTCAATGTGCAGTGGCAGTCAAAACAGCTAACAGAATGTTAGGAACCATTAGGAAAGGGACAGATAATAAGACAATAAATATCATAATGCCTCTATATAACTCCCTGGTACTCCCACACGTTGAATACTGCATGGGGTTCTGATCGCTCTGTGATGGGTTGTCCCCCCCTTCTGGGGTGCCACCTGATGTACTGGGGTTCCACCCACTCCACCCATTCTACCAGCCTGGGCTCCCTCATCCTGTCCTGCTACACACACACACACACACACACGTAGGGACGCTCCCAGCTGCAGAATGACATCAATACTGAAATCAGTGCTGTATGGTAAGGCTTTCAGCTGGGGAATTGCCCAGCACTCAGGTGCACACACACTCTGGAGTGTAAACCCAAAATTATATTGTGTTGCGCTGCACAGAAATCTATATAGCGTAAGCTCATGAAATCTGCCCCCTCCCTCAATGTGGAGGAAGATATGCACAGCCTTTGCCCACCCCCCAGTTGTGAATTACACAAACTGGTTGTGGAATAAACAAAAAACAAGTTTCTTAACCACAAAAGGTAAATTTTCAGTGATTATAAGGGATAGCAAAGAGAACAAAGCAGATTATTGAGCAAATAAAATAATCATGCAAACAAAGTTCAATACACTAAAGAAACTGGCTACAAATAGTAATTTCTCACCCTATAAAAAGTGTTGTTTTAAGCAGATTGTAGAATTTCTCTGTTGGTGGACAGCTCTTGCTTGCATCTTAAAACTCTAGGTATATCCTTCATGGGCCAGACACCATTCACAGCCCGGGTTCAGTACTTCCCCTCCTCCTTTTCCTTTCGTTTTGTTTCTTTGATATATCAAGCAGCCATTTTGGATGGGGATTCAGTGAAGAACGAACCAAGATTAACTCACTCCCCAGCCTTAAATAGGATTTGCATATGGGGGGATACTTTATTTCCCAGTTTGACCCCCAGCCCCTCTTAATGGAAAAACACTAGAAGTCCACGTTGGTGTCCAGTACCAGGTGACATGATCACCTGACCCTGCAATGTCAAAGCAGCATCCCAGGAAACATCTCAGGAAGGAGGGAGATTAGCATCTTCAAAGACCTATTTTTTCCCCCTAATGGCCCAACCAGGCTGTTTGCATACTGTCTGGTGGGCGTTCCCCAGGTGAAAACACTGTTGTAATTGTTACATAGTCAATATTCCTAACTTCAGATTCAGAAATGATACATGCATATGAATTGGATAAATATATTCAGTAAATCATAGGCTTTTCAATCAGGGCCGTCATTACCCATACGCAAAGCACGCAGCTGTGTAGGGCACCAGGAAATTTGAGCCACCACATTTCCTGGTGCCCTGCGCAGCTGCGTGCTGCTCCAGCCTCTGCTCTGGCTCTTGCCCAGGGCCCCCACCCCTGCTCCGCCCCAGCCCTGCCCCTTCCCCGCCCCAGCCCTGCCTCTTCCTGGCCCTGCTCTGCCCCAGCCCCGCCCCCACTCCCGTGAGGAGTGCAGCAGGGTTGGGCCTGCACTCACCAGCAACGGGAGTGCAGCAACCTGGCCCCAGCCGCGCCGCTGGTGAGTGGTTCTCCCTGCCCCCCAAGTCAGCTCCCCCCTGCCCTCCTGTTCCTCCCCCGCAGAGGCATGGGGCCCCACATGCACCCCCCGCGGGGAGGCTGCTTAGGGCCCCAGAACAGATAGGGACAGCCCTGTTTCCAATGATATGTCACATGACCCATCTTGCATAAAATACATCTTGGTTATGCCATATTAATAGCATAAGCATATTTCTATGAAGAATATGGGGCGTAATGTCACCCACTCCATCTTAAAAAAGGAAAAATTAGAATTGGAAAAGGTACAGAGAAGGGCAACAAAAATAATTAAGGATATGGAACAGCTTCCATATGAGGAGAGATTTAAAAAACTGGGACCTTTCAGCATGGGAAAGAAATAACAGAGGGGTTGTAGTGAGGTGGAGTGGCCTCCCTCCAAACTGGAGAGTGAGGAACCACTACATTCTCTCTGGGGGATGGATCCAGATCTATCCCACCCCCCTCACCCAATGTCCCAGGGCAGGACAGGAAGTATAAAAGGAGAGCTCTGGAGCTCAGTTGGTGTTGGGCCTAGGGAGGGAGTGGATGTCTCTTCCAGGTAACGGAGTTCTCTGCAGGATCTCAGATCAGCCCCCGAGTGGACCAATGCCTTGTGGTTGGAGGAGACAGAAGATCCTGAGGAGGGACTGCAGTGGCTGCTACCTGACTGCAAGGCGACGAGACTGAGTTCCGCTCGATGGAGTCCCAGTGACTAAGTGGGGTAGGAAGTAGCCCAGGGGAGCCAGACTTTGAGCCGGCTGTGCTGCTGGAAAGTGAGGCAGCCTGGTTCAGTGGGGGTGGGATGGGCTGTTCTGCTGGAAAGTGAGGCAGCCTGGTTCTCCCCTGACCCAGTGGCAGGACTGCCCACCACTGATAGGGCCCTGATAGGTCTCCCAACATCCCACTAGAAACTCAATCTAGGCCAAGAGGCCTGCACCTTATAGATTGTTACTTACTGTCTGCCCCAGCCAGAAGGCTGGGGCTACAAGCAGTTTGTCCTCTGCCCTGCCCAGAGGGCTAGAGCGCCTCCTATAGATGGGTACTTGCCACCTGTGCTCGCCAGGAGGCTGTGGGCTAACAGACTGTTTGAGCTCTGTCCCGCCCAGAGGGCCAGAGCTTCCCTCAATAGACTAATTTTTCCCATCTGCCTGTAGTAAGGCAGAGTGGCCTCCCTCTGCCCTCAAGAGCGAGAAAGCGCTACAGGAGGGATATGATAGAAGTTTATAAAATCATGAAAGTTGTGGAGAATATGAATAAGGAAGTGTTGCTTACTCCTTCACATAATACAAGAACCAGGGGTCACCCAATGAAATTAATAGGCAACAGGTTTAAAAAATCCAAAGGAAGCACTTCTTTACGTAACACGCAGTGTGGAACTTGTTGCCGGGGATGTTGTGACGGCCAAAACTATAATGGGGTTCAAAAAAGAATTAGATAAGTTCACAAAGGATAGGACCATCAATGGCTATTGCCCAAGATGGTCCGGGATGACACGCCATGTACTGCCTCTGACTGCCAGTAACTGGAAATGGATGGATGGATCATCTGATGATTTCCTGTTTTGTTCATTTCCTGTGAAGTCCCATGGCTTTGCCACTCTTGGTAGACAGGATACTTGGCTAGCTGGACCATTGGTCTGACTCAGTATGGCCGTTCTTATATTCTTACTCACAATGAACGTTGGCGTGTATGGGGCTACTTGTGTAGTAAGGAGCTGACTATGTGAGTAATGGTATCAAACACTGGTCCTTTACATGCAGAGACCTATACACAGAGTAAGCCTAGTTTACTTTCAGTAGTTCTGTACTCCTCAGGTAGCTCCATTAGAGTCAATTGGATGAGTTGTGTAATAAGAAGTACTCATCATGAGTTAAGGTGGTACAATTAGGCCTTGAAATGCTTGTGAATGGTGACAGTTGTACACTCTGGATATTGAGGACCTGATTCTAACCTCACAGCAGGTTTACACCAGAGCATCTCCATTGACTGGGAGTGGATATGTCATTACACAAAGTAAAACAATTTCCCCATGTTTATTCTCCCCACCCCACCCCCCACTGTTCCTCACACGTTTCTGTCAACTGCTGGAAATGGCCAACCTTGATTATCACTACAAAAGGTTTTCCCCCCACTCTCTCCTACTGGTAAAACTCACCTTACCTGATCACTCTTGTTACAGTGTGTATGGTAACACCCATTGTTTCATGTTCTGTGTGTATATAAATCTCCCCACTGTATTTTCCACTGCATGCATCTGATGAAGTGAGCTGTAGCTCATGAAAGCTTATGCTCAAATAAATTTGTTAGTCTCTAAGGTGCCACAAGTACTCCTTTTCTTTTTGTGGATACAGACTAACATGGCTGTAACTCTGAAACCTGTCATTATGCAAGGCACTGAATTTAGCCGTATGAAGTGGAAATCTATCAACTTCATGAAAAAACTCATACAGATACAGACAGACATCATCTTCCTTTCCAAATGCAAACAGATGGACATCATACCAAAAGGACTGAAGGTAAAAAATCCATTACAATCTACATACCACACAGACTATGCTGACAGATTGTGCCACACACTCTCAAAGAAACTGCGGAACCACCTGATCAACATCCTCTACAGCAAACAGGGAAAGATTAAGAATGAGCTCTCAAAACTGATTACTCTCATAAAAAAACAACCTTCCACACAAACTCCCTCGTGGTTGGACTTTACAAAAACTAGACAAGCCATTTACAACACACACTTTGCTTCTCTACAAAAGAAAAAGGACACTAAACTATCTAAACTACTACATGCAACAAGGGGCCACAACAGTGGTTCCCTTAACCCACCCAGCAATATTGTCAATCTATCCAACTATACTCTTAACCCAGCAGAAGAATCTGTCCTATCTTGGGGCCACTTCTCCTGCCTCTCCACCCCCACAAACATGATACAGCTCTGTGGTGACCTAGAATCCTATTTTTGATGTCTCCAACTCAAGGAATATTTCCAACACACCTCTGAACAACATACTAACTCATAGAGACCTTCCTACCAAGACTACAAAAAGAAGGATTCTGGGTGGACTCCTCCTGAAGGTTGAAACAACAGACTGGACTTCTACATAGTGTGCTTCTGCCGACGTGCACGGGCTGAAATTGTGGAAAAGCAGCATCACTTGCCCCATAACCTCAGCCGTGCAGAACACAATGCCATCCACAGCCTCAGAAACAACTCTGACATCATAATCAAAAAGGTTGACAAAGGAGGTGCTGTCATCATCATGAACAGGTCGGAATATGAACAATTTCCATCCCACCATCAACCTCAGCCTGGACCAGTCCACACAAGAGATCCACTTCTTGGACACTACAGTGCTAATAAGCGATGGTCACATAAACACAACCCTATACTTCAAACCTACTGACTGCTATGCCTACCTACATGCCTCCAGCTTTCATCCAGACCACACCACACAATCCATTGTTTATAGCCAAGCTCTACGATACAACCGCATCTGCTCCAACCCCTCAGACAGAGACAAACACCTACAAGATCTCTATCAAGCGTTCTTACAACTACAATACCCACCTGTTGAAGTGAAGAAACAGATTGACAGAGCCAGAAGAGTACCCAGAAGTTACCTACTACAGGACAGGCCCAACAAAGAAAATAACAGAACGCCATTAGCCATCACCTTCAGCCCCCAACTAAAACCTCTCCAACACATCATCGAGGATCTACAACCTATCCTGAAGGACGACCCATCATTCTCACAAATCTTGGGAGACAGGACAGACAGCCCCCCAACCTGAAGCAAATACTCACCAGCAACCACACACC
Organism: Lepidochelys kempii; assembly: GCF_965140285.1. NCBI lineage: Eukaryota > Metazoa > Chordata > Testudines > Cheloniidae > Lepidochelys > Lepidochelys kempii. The sequence continues at coordinate 103,683,359 of NC_136380.1, forward strand.
ACACAACAAAAACACTAACCCAGGAACCTATCCTTGCAACAAAGCCCGTTGCCAACTGTGTCCACATATCTATTCAGGGGACACCATCATAGGGCCTAATCACATCAGCCACACCATCAGAGGCTCGTTCACCTGCACATCTACCGATGTGATATGTGCCAGCAATGCTCCTCTGCCATGTACATTGGCCAAACTGGATAGTCTCTACGTAAAAGAATCAATGGACACAAACCAGATGTCCAGAATTATAACATTCAAAAACTAGTCGGAGAACACTTCAATCTCTATGGTCACTCGATTACAGACCTAACAGTGGCAATTCTTCAACAAAAAAACAAACTCCAACGAGAGACTGCTGAATTGTAATTAATTTGTAAACTGGATACAATTAACTTAGGCTTGAATAAAGACTGGGAGTGGATGTGTCATTACACAAAGTAAAATTATTTCCCCATGTTTATTTCCCCCCCGCCCCACTGTTCCTTACACGTTCTTGTCAACTGCTGGAAATGACCAACCTTGATTATCACTACAAAAGATTTTCCCCACCACACTCTCCTGCTGGTAATAGCTCACCTTACCTGATCACTCTTGTTACAGTGTGTATGGTAACACCCATTGTTTCATGTTCTGTGTGTATATAAATCTCCCCACTGTATTTTCCACTGCATGCATCTGATGAAGTGAGCTGTAGCTCATGAAAGCTTATGCTCAAATAAATTGGTTAGTCTCTAAGGTGCTACAAGTACTCCTTTTCTTTTTCCATTGACTTCAGTGGTTTTACCCCTGATTTAAGGCTCTTTTTAGCTAAAAAGTTGGAGCAATACAGGCCAGAGCAGTGCAAGCTTCCCTTAGCTGCCTCATCAATATGCTTTGACTTTGACCAGACTAATTCAGTCTCCATGTCCCTTCATTCTTCAGCATTTCTAGTTAGACTGTGGACATTTTTCCACTGAGAGCTGGACTGAGGCAACCAATACATCAGATATATATATGGTGGGAGAGGGGAGGAAGGAAAAATACTCTGGGAAATCATGAAAGAGAAAATTCTTATTCATTACTATCTTGTGACTTAGAGATAAATGTCTGTTTGTTGCCAATTTCTTTATATATGCAGTTACCTGTGACACCTACATAATGCCCAGCAGTTAGAACTGTTCTGGATTTTGATATTTAATTTTTGCCATCCGAATGAGAACTATTTGTAACTTGCTGGGTCTTAGGTAAACACACGAGACAAGGACACTTAGCCTATTAGCTGAACAACTTTATGTCAAGTCCCCAGTTGCACAACTTTATGCCAAGTGTGTTCCATGCTAAAAGTGCCCACTGCCCAGCAACTGGAAATCCCATTGTCTACAGATTGGACACAAAACACTTAGAGGAAGTCTCCTTAGAAGGAAGTTGCTCACTAATGAGTCAAGTCATTTTATGGCCGGTTTCTTTTGTTTGGTAGGTGCTATTTACTTACTTCATGGCAAGTGCATTCAATTCTACATATGTATGGCTTTTTTAGTGAAAGTCCACGAAAAGATTTCTGCTTGGGGACTAGAGCTGGTGTTGACTACAAGGAAACCCCAAGAAAATTGAACCCAGCCCTTTTTGCTGCTGCCAGCACCTGGCAGAAGGTTACACTGTATACACAAGAGCCTGATTTTCTGTGGTGTTCAGCACTTGTAGCTCCCAATGACTTTAGGGGGAGATGTGGGCAGGTCTTTAATGGAGTAGAAGTTTTGAGAGCTTTGATTTTTCTTCCCTGTATTTAAAAGCCCAATAGAATTTAACAGGACTTAAACTGGCAGGGTTCATAAAAATGAAATGGGGTTCTTTGGATATTAGTCCATTAAAACCTATGGTCTGTAATAGACAATCTTATTTTTATAGAATGTTTAAACTATGCTATAGATTTTAATAGAGAATGATAAGCCCTGCTTATAGAATTCTGATAGGTTTGTTTAAAAATTACCACTCAAGGAAAAGATCTTGGAGTCATGTGGACAGTTCTCTGAAAACATCTGCTCAATGTGCAGCAGAAATCGAAAAAGCTAACAGAATGTCAGAAACCATTATGAAAGAGGTAGTTAATAAGATAGTAAATATACAGAGAAGGGCAACAAAAATGATTAGGGGTATGGAACAGCTTCCATCTGAGGAGAGATTAAAAAGCCTGGCACTGTTCAACTTGGAAAAGAGACTACTAAGTGTGAACGATATGACAGAGGTCTATAAAAATCATGACTGGTGTGGAGAAAGTGAATAAGCAAGTGTTATTTACCCCTTCACATAACACAAGAACCAGGGGCTACCTGATGAAATTAATAGGCAGCAAGTTTAAAACAAACAAAAGGAAGTGCTTCTTAATACAATGCACTGTCAACCCGTGGAACTTGTTGCCAGGGGATGTTGTGAAGGCCAAAAGTATAACAGAGTTCAAAAAAGAATTAGATAAATTCATGGAGGATAGGTCCATCAATAACTATTAGCCAAGAGGTCAGAGATGAAACCCCATGTTTTGTGTGTTCTTAAGCCTCTGACTGCTAGATGCTGGGTCTGGACAAGAGGGGATGGATCATTCAGTAATTGTCATGTTCTGTTCATTCTCTCTGAGTGGCATCAACCGCTGTTGGAAGACAGGATACTGGACTAGGAAGACTATTGGTCTGACCAGTATGGCCATTCTTATGTTCTTATGTAATTCTGTAGAAAGATATTAATTCTTAAATACTATATGACTTTTACATAGAGCTTGTCAAAAATTGGTATTGAACCCCAGAGCCAAAATGATATAGGTTATCTCCTCACATAAGAGGTATGACACAGGCCTCTGATTTGCGAAGGTTTATGTAGTAGTTACTCACATGCATAAGTGTTTATAAAATTAGGGACACAACACAGTAATGGACATTATAATTTTCCCCTTGAAATTATAGGTACTGGATACTTGTATGGTAATTGAGGTAATGAACAGGATTAGACCAGACAGAATTCCTGTAAAAGAATCTCTTTTAATTTTTTATAGATACATTCTTAATAACCAAATGTTGTTAAACGTAAAAAGAAAGAATCTGTTTTGGCCACATTAAAAGAACCCATTTAAAATGAGAACAGGGGAAACAAAGCAAACAAAAAACCCTGTCTGTTTTAAATGGTATTTTATTCCATGTATATTTAATGACTATCTTTTTTATGCTAACTGGTACTCAGTTTATTGACCTAATTTGACATCTCTGTCTTACACTAGCACTTTGTGACTAATATGAAGCTAATGACAACATGTGGCATTATATGAATTGAAATCAAAACTAAATCCTGGGCTAGAGATAAAGACTGTGCAGTCTCACTAATCCAACTATATGAATACTGACAAATTAATTTTCACTTATTTAGAAGTTACATTGTGGTCTTTATAAATTATGTGATAATATTATTATATGCATTTCTGAGATATAGTTTGCTGCCTTTGAACTACCTGACTGTGACCCATAGTTTGCAAATTTATTCTGCCTCTTAAACTGTGCCTAGTCAAAACAGGTTAGGTGCTGCTAAGATTACAAAGCTTTAAAAGGTGCTTTACCACCTATTCTGGTTTGGTTGGAAAATTAAATTGTTTATTTTTTAATTGTTTGACTGTAACTGAAAAGACCAGATGCAATCTTCCCTCTCTGCAGTCACCACAGACCTCTGATCAGAGCGCTAACAAACAATAACCACAGACTCAGGCATATTCAGCAATATACTTCTCCCAAGGTATTACTCGTGTGGCTGACTGAAACAAAGATCCCATTCCCTCCCCTTCAGGTGACTAGTCAGCTCTACAGGTCTGTTCCCTCCTCTTCCTGTATCTTCCCCTCTGATTGACAGTTCTATTGCTCTGCTCAGCTCCTCCTGCTCCTGAGGTAGTTCCATTCTTTTTCCTCCTCTCCCACTCAAGCCCTCCTTTTCTGACGGGCAGCTCAACGACAATTCCTAGCCTCCCCTGTTGTCCTTATCCAGGAGCAGCAGCATAGGAGCCAGCAAACAGAGATGAAAACAGGGGAGTTTGAGTGGAGATGTTGAGTGTTGGAGGAGAAAGGGGGCAAGCCTCTATTCCATAGGGCCAATGAGTGAGTTCTTGAGAGTTTGTTCGTTGGTTTTGATTGCTCGCTGGTTTGCTTGTTTGCTTGTTTTTTCAGTTGCAGAGACTGGTAGGGTCAGGGTGCTGTGAGCACAAAACAGCCCTGATTGGGGGCAGGGCTTCCCTAATGAGGAGACCAATAAAGGCAGCTCAGCAGCCAGCCAGTGGCACAGGGGCCAGCAAACAGAGCTGAAAACAAAGGAGATTGAGTGGGAGTTTGTGAGGGGAATTTGGGGCAGGAGGTATGTGGTGGTCTGTTTTTGTTTTGTGTTTGTGTGTGTGGTTCCTCCTTCCCCCGACAGGAACTTAGTTGGGAAGACTATGACAGATACAGAGGCAGCAGCAGTAGTGACCCAAAGAATGGAAGAGAAAATGAAGATGACTGGATGAGGAAGCAGCAGGATGTACACTATCCTGGATCGGGTACCTGAAAAGAGCTTTGTTTGTATGAAGTGCTGCTTGATGGATCTTCTCTTCCATCAGCTCTGAGGTTTGGAGATGCAGATAGAAACTATGGTTGAGTTTTGAAAGGGATGAAAGCATGGTTGAGTTTTGAAAGCAGATGATGGAGGGAAAGCAAGAGTAGGTTGAAAGGAAAACTCAAGACTCGCAGATGTAAGCTGGACTGGAGAATTGTGAGGGTAATGGAAGCATGTGACTACGAGAACTGGGCAAAGGAAAAGAGTGGCCAATGATGGAGAAATAATGTTCAGGAACAGGTCTGGTGAGTTGGAAAATGAAGATGGAATGCAGCAGGCATTCAGTAACAGAAGGTGGGAGGACACAGAAGAAGAGAAGATTGCCTTCTATGATGAGATAACTGGCTCTGTGGATAAGGGGAAAACAGTGGACATGATATATCTTGACTTTAGCAAAGCTTTTGATACAGTCTCCCACAGTATTCTTGCCAGCAAGTTAGAAAAGTATGGATTGGATGAATGAACTAAAAGGTGGATAGAAAGCTGGCTAGATCATCAGGCTCAACGGGTAGTGATCAGTGGCTTGATGTTTAGTTGGCAGGCGGTTTCAAGCAGAGTGCCCAAGTGGTCTATCCTGGGGCCAGTTTTGTTCAACATCTTCATTAATGATCTGTATAATGGGATGGTTTGCACCCTCAGCAAGTTTGCGGATGACACTAAGCTGTGGGGAGAGGTAGAAACGCTGGAGGGCAGGGATCACTGTTCCCTCTAAGCTGTGCGCGTGTGCACAGATTCTAAACCCCACGCGCACGGCGAAACACCGCACGCACAAAAATTTGCACAGAAGCACAAAAATTTGCACAGAAGAAATATTTTGTGCACATGGCCTGTCAAAAATTAGAGGGAACATTGGCAGGGATAGGGTCCAGAGTGACCTTGACAAATTGGAGGATTGGGAGAAAAGAAATCTGATGAGGTTCAACAAGGACAAGTGCAGAGTCCTGCACTTAGGACGAAGAATCCCATGCACTGCTACAGGCTGGGGATCGACTGGCTAAGCGGCAGTTCTGCAGAAAAGGACCTAGGGGTTACAGTGGATGAAAAGCTGGATATTTGTCAACAGTGTGCCCTTGTTGCCAAGAAGGCTACCGGCTTATTGGGCTGCATTAGTAGGAGTATTGCCAGCAGATCGAGGAAAGTGATTTTTGCCCTCTATTGGGCACTGGTGAGCCACATCTGGCGTATTGTGTCCAGTTTTGGGCCCCCCCACTACACAAAGGATGTGGACAAATTGGAGAGAGTCCAGTGGAAGGCAATGAAAATTATTAGGGGGTTGGGGCACATGACTTATGAGGAGAGGCTGAGGGATCTGGGCTTATTTAGTCCGCAGAAGAGTGAGGGGGGATTTGATAGCAGCCTTCAACTACCTGAAGAGGGGTTCCAAAGAGGATGGAGCTAGGCTGTTCTCAGTTATGGCAGATGACAGAACAAGGAGCAATGGTCTCAAGTTGCAGTGGGGGAGGTCTAGGCTGGATAATAGGAAAAACTATATCACTAGGAGGGTGATTAAGCACTGGAATGGGTTACCTAGGGAAGTGGTGGAATCTCCATCCTTAGAGGTTTTTAAGGCCCGGCTTGACAAAGCCTTGGCTGGGATGGTTTAGTTGGTGTTGGTCCTGCTTTGAGCAGGGGGTTGGACTAGATGACCTCCTGAGGTCTCTTCCAACCCTAATCTTCTATGATTCTTAGAGCAGCTAGTCCTACAAGAAGAGGGGAAGAGTTAATGGAGATTGCTAGAGTTCCGAGCCCCAGGAGGATAGAGGATGACTCATAGAAGATCGCAAGGTAGAACAAAAGACAAGAGGACTTCCAGCCAGAAAGAACTGGAGGAAGCTGGAGAATCACACCAACACCATGAAGAGGCAGGTCTATGTGATTGGTGACTCCCTGCTAAGAGGAACAGGCAGACCTGTCACCAGAGCTGATCTGGAGAACAGAAGGGTGTGCTATCTGCTGGCAGGTAAAATGTAGGATGTGGACCTGAGGCTGAAGAGGATCCTAATGGGAGCAAGAAAGAATCCACTGGTTGTCCTTCATGTGGGATCATAAGATACTGCTAGATTCTTGTTGGAACACATCAAGGGAGACTATGGCAGACTGGGGAAGACACTTAAAGAAATGGAGGCTCTGGTGATCTTCAGTGGTACTCTACTTGTCCCTAGAAGAGGCGAATGAAGGGGAGACAAGATAATGATGATGAACAGATGGCTCAGGCAGTGGTGCTATAAGGAGGGCTTTGGGATGTTTGACCACTGGGAGGTATTCACAGACAGATGACTGTTCTCATGGGATGGATTCCAGGAAGAAAATAGTTTTTTGGGATGGGGGTTGACACAACTGAATAAAAGAGCTTTAAATTAGAAATTGCTGGGAAAGGGTTGGGAGAGGCTCATGTAATCTCCACGCCTGATTCTAATATTGAGCAGGAAGAAACTCAAAAAAGAGAGGATACAGCAATGGAGAAAGGAAGGGTAGGAGAGGATAGGAGAATAGACATCAAGAGGAAAGATAGTGCTAATACCAATGATGCTAACAGTCAGGTAGCTTCTGCAGTCATCATCACCCCTACTAGGTATTGAGCCAATTGTGTATCTCAGTTATACCAATGCCAATCCAGTGTTAATGTGATGGAGTTTATTTTCATAGAATTACTTAGGACTTACACCTATGGAACAGAGATGAGAATCTGTCCCATTAAGTTCAAAGATGAAAACAGAAAGACATCAATATGATTCTTTAATGAAGCCACTTTTCTTTTAAAAAGGAAGTTGTATAACTACTATTTTTAGATCTATTATCTTTGGACAATTTACAGCCAGTTAAGACAGAAATAAATTGAAAGAGAATGAAAAATAGTTGTATTTTAAGTTTCATTTTCTTTAACTGAAATAATTGTTACCAGAAATCATCATACTCTGCAGTTTGACCTGTCATCCTTTGATGTGATTGTGTGCGATGAGATCAAATAGCTTCCATAATTACTTTTAGTAATTTTCGTATACACTTAGCTAAACTTTGTTAAGGTTTGCAGCATTATAGAAAACTAACATAGGATTATTTTTGGAGCCTGATTCTGATCTTGTTCATACCATAGTCTATTAAAAATAACACCACTGAATTCCATGAAGTTACACTAGTTTAAAACAGATTATAAATGAGATTAGGAATTTTACACAAGTGTTTGCCAAAGCACCACCACAAAAAGATGGAAGAGAAACAAGGATTTATAGTTTAACATGTAAAAGTGAATCATAGAATATCAGGGTTGGAAGGGACCTCAAGAGGTCATCTAGTCCAACCCTCTGCTCAAAGCAAGACCAAGCCCCAATTTTTGCCCCAGATCCCTAAATGGCCCCCTCAAGGATTGAACTCACAACCCTGGGTTTAGCAGGCTATCCCTCCCCCCCACCGAGCTATCCCTCAACTTGATTCTGCCTTTTCAACACACAACCCTTATTGACACGTAGCTTGATAATAAAGTAATAATAATAAATAGATTGCAGATAAAATATCAAAAACATCTTAGTGATTTAACAGTCTTCATCCCATTAATTTTCAATGGGACTTAGGTGCATTTGAATATTTTCCCCCACACTTCTATATTTTCCTTCCTAAATTCTCAACCACTTTACAAACATTAATTAAGCCTCACAATAGGCCCTGTGAGGTAGGCAAGGAATATATACAGATAATTCTATCAACATTAATGTGCAGTCACTCTGAAGTAGAGCTCAGCAGCTGTGTATCAGTGCAAAACAACCATATTCAACAATTTAAAACAGGAAGTGAAGGAGGTTATTGTAGCCAACTGAAATTGAAGGGGGAATTTAGATAGATAGATGCCTATAGATAGATAGATAGATTTGGAATTTTGCCCGGACGCGAGAGTTAACACTGGAGTTAACGACCTTAGTCTTATGAAAAGTGCCATAGAAATTTTAATAAGTGTCAGGAACCATCTTAGTTTTATATTCCACATAGAAGGCAGCAGTAGCCACACAATCCTCCCACCCCCACCCTCGTAAGGAACTGATTCTATATTTAGTCAAGGTGAAGAGTTCTGAATAGTGTATCACAGGCACGACTTTCTACTGCATCTATAATAGGAAGTCTTTAGAGGGCCCCATTCAAGCACTGACCTAGGGTGAGCTGGCGTAGCTGTGAGATCGGAGAGTGCCATAGCACAAATTGGTACGGCTGTGGAAAATCATCTAGAGCAGGGGTGGCCAAACTTACTGACCCTCTGAGTCGCATACAACAATCTTCAGAAGTTCGAGAGCCAGGGTGTGCCTGCTGGGGTGCGGGGCTTCAGCCCCGCTCCTGCTGAAGTCTTGAGCTTTGGCAAGTGTGCCCCAGGGGGCTGAAGCCCTGAGCCCCACCTCGCTGCTTGGCAGAAGCCAGAGGCAGTGCGGGGTGGGGACGGGATGTGGGGTCACATGCCCCTCACATGCCCCCCCCAGATTTTTGCCAGTGTTTGCTGACCCTGCTCGGTCACATGGTGTTGCTGGGCCCACTCCCTGCACAGCAGCTGCTGGAGCCAGCAAATTGGGAGCTGCGACTGTGTGGAGGGACAGTCGCAAACAGCTGGCAGCTGCAGAGAGAGCCTCTCTTTTGCTGCTGCCTCTCCCTGTGGAGCTAACTCCTGGAAACTTCAGTGAGGGCTGCTGAAGTAAGGGGGGGAGTATGCCTAGAAGGGTGTGACTCAAGCTCTTGTCGGGGAGATGGGACAAACCTTTAAATTGTGCCCCACCCCAACTCTCAGCAAGCACCAGTCATCTCTGGCAGAAGCCCCACCACCCTGCCACAAGGCAGGAGCCCTGAGCTCTCCTTTCTACCGAGTCTGGTAGGCAGAGCATGGGGGAATGGTCCGCCAGCCACACTTTAACTGTAAAAGAGCCGCATGCTGCTTGTGAGCTGTGGTTTGGCCATCCCTGGTCTAGTGCATCTACACAGACTCATAATAAACACTATATCTTATATCCAATGTGTTATCAGTGTATGTTGTGTTTCAGAAGGTATTGAAAATTATCTGTGGACCAAGTAAAGACAATAGGTGAAATCCTGACCTCATTGAAGCCAAAGGCAAAATTCCCCTTAACTACAATGGAATTTGAGCCAATTTTATAGGTATTTTTATACTGACCTCCTTTGTAAAGCGCTTTGAGATTTACTCATTACAGGTGCTGGCTATTATTATTATTATTATTATGACTCTTATACAGTTAATTTAAAACCATCTATGTGCGTGATCCTGAACCCATGACATCTATAGCAAAGCTCCCTTTGATTTCCATGGCTTCAGGATTTTGCCCTGTAGTTGCTAATTTGGATGGTTCTCATTTTAAGTTACTGTGTGACTGCTTTAACTCCACCTGTCTGTAATAAACATAATTGGCATGCATACAATAAACAGGATACAGAAACACTACTACTTGATTGAAACATGCTGTAATAGATTAAGCTACAGCCTAGTCTGAACCCTCTCACCCCCCAAAATAAATTATGCAGCAGGTCTGCAGGTTTCCTGAAATAAGCATGTGGACTGTACTCTATATTTTCACTACACACGTGCAGCAAGACTATAGTGGGGTCCGTGACTAGATAATCCTTCTCCACTGTAGCTGACTAAGGTTTTTTTTTTCCATTTTATACCTCAATTAACACAAGGTTTACATGAAGCAGAGGTAATCTGGCTACTTATAGTAAATAATTGTTATTAGAATGTTTTGTTTACACATTGGTCCTGATGTTTTATAATTACCTCCCAGTTACCACAAACTGAGTAATAATTTTGTGGAAGAAGGAGAGACTGGGTCAGATTTTAATCGCAGCCACGCTGGTGAAAATCCAGAGTAACACCACTAAAATCAATGGGGCAGAGAGGAATGAGAGCACCTCTGATTTCAGTCTCATCACTTAACAGTGAGCTTTTCACAGGGCAGAAGCAGAGGCTGAAAAGAAGAGAGAGAGAGAGAGCTACATCGGTGTGGAGAAAAGCAGGAGGAACCTCGGAGATCAAAATTCCACCAGCTTGTGGATTTGTCACGGTTTCATTGTTGTTGGCAGGGTTTTTAATCAGAACTGGCAAGCGAATAGAAATCCATTAGCCTACATGATGAACATACAGAGCTAGAAAAATATTTAAAATCTTGAAATATGACATTGTTTATAGAATGACCGTTTTTTAACAAGCATTGGCCTAAATAGGGCAACACACTGATGAAGCTTGATGAAGCTTGGAAAGTTCAGGGCTCTTTTATTTTGCTTGAAGAATTTACTTGAATACTTTGTGCAAATACTAAAGGCCAAGTGCCTAATTCAACAGAAAATGTCATCAGTGTCTGAATCCTGATGTCAAACCTTGCAGGGTTTATTGGTGAAGCTTGGTCTTTGCACTGGATTTCATGATGGCTTCTGGCTCTCTTCTGTCCTTGTTTCACAACAATATCAAGGTTAGTTTCATTAGCAATTACCATAGCCATTTTTTCCTTAGCTTTTGCAAGTAAGTTTATGACTCTGCTTGGGATCAGCACTCCTCCAGGAGATTTCCTTCAAATGACTGCTGTGTCATTGCTAGTGTCCTCTTACTGTCTTTCAGGCAGATACTTACATTGAGCAATTTTTTTCTCACTCCTTGCAGGTGCCACTTAGGGTGCCTTGTCTGCATATGTCAGTATTCCCATTGGTAACTTGGCTATCTTCCTTGCAGTTCTCTACGTTCTTTTGGCTGCCGCACAAAGTGCATGTTCAGGTATTGCTCCCCTGCTCACTCCCCTCAGTAATTGGAGAGTACCCTGAAAAGGCTAGAGTTGGTCCTTAACAGTATGGACAAATCAGGGTCAGGACATATCAGTACTGCAGTATTCACTTCACTTCCTCAGGAAATTCCAGATACACTATTACATATCTTTGGGTATTCATCCTCTCCAAGGCCACATAGGCCTACTCCATTCAGAATCTGTATTGACAAGTGCCTACCATCTTCTGGTAGAAGAAGTGGAATATAATAGTCACTTGGGATCCAGTGTCAAGCACAGCTTTACATTTTATCCTTTCAATCAAACAGTGACCTATGCCAGAGGTCCTATCAGTCCTCCATGGATATTTCTGGGTCCCAGGGACCTGGATGGCAGCCTTCCCAAGCCCTTCTGCAGTTTTCTGATTCCTCCCAACTGATCCTGGTTCATTACTAAAGTAACTTATTCCTTCTCTCTTTTCTCTGTTTTTTAAAAAAATCACTTGTGTACTGTGTAAAAACCCAACAATAGCAGTACTATATATGTAAGCAAGCGTTGGTTGTATTTGTAACCCTTCTGCTAGGTGAAGCCAGCAGCAACCAGGGCCAGGTCCTATATCTAGGGGTTCCTTTCCATTGATACAACACAGAATGGGCTCAAGGCCCCACCCAGTAACCTGGGAAAATTACACACCACCCCTGGGTGCCTCTGAAAGGCAATACTTCCCCACTCGCAAGCACAGAGTCTGAGTGTAGAAAATAAACTTTTAATAAAAGGAGGGAAGTAACTCAGAGTTAATTTGTGAAAACACTGCAAAGAGGGTTCATAAACATAAACCATGAGTAAAAGACCTACCCCCAAGTAGGTTGGGCTTTTCCCCTTTTCCCCTCAGGTCCCAGCAACCCAAAAGTCCCTTTCACATGCCCGACCTTTCTCTGCACCCCACTCACAGTTGCTGTTGTTGGTCAGTGCAGACCCAGCTTTCAGAGGTGCATCTGCAGAGTTCACCTCCCACCCTGGGTGGGGGGTAAAGAGGCATCTTACTCACTCTGCTCACCTGCTCACCGCTGTCGTCGCTTTAGTGAAGCATTCACTCTGTTCACTCACTCTCCCCATCCTCACTCACTTGCTCATTTACACTGGGCTGGCTCAAGGGGCTGCAGTGCAGGAAGGGGTGAGGGCTCTGACTGAGGGTGCAGGCTCTGGAGTGGGGCCACGTATGCAGGTGGAGCCATGGGGTTCGGAATATGGGGCTCTGCGCTGGGGCAGGGGGTTAAGGTGCTTGGGGCTCGGGTGAGGGCTCTGGCTGGGAGTGTGGGCTCTGATGTGGGGCCAGAGATGAGGGATTTGAGGTTCAGGAGGGGGCTCCAGGCTGGGGCTGAGGGGTTCGGAGTGCAGAAAGGGGCTCTGGGTTGGGGCAAGGGGTTGGGGTGTGTGGGGAGGTGAGGGCTCTGGCTGGTGGTGCAGACTCTGGGGTGGGGCTGAGATGAGGAGTTTGGAGTGCAGGAGGGTGCTCTGAGTTGGGACTGAGGGGTTCAGAGGGCGGGAAGAGGATCAGGGCTGCGGCAGGGAGTTTGGGCCTGGGAGGGGGCCCAGGGTGTAGGTGTAACCCACACACCTTCTGGGTGTGGTGTTGTGTCCCATCTAATGGCACCAAGACCACTTAGAGAAAGAGATTGAGTCTGCTCTACAGCCTTAGCTAACAGCCAGGTGGCTTTTAGCTCATGCAGTAGAGGCTCATGCAATAAGCTCCAGAGGCCTGGGCTTCGATCCCGCCCGCCAATGACTGGGATCTGTTGGTGTTACACAGGGTCCGGGCAGCGCTTACCTCAATCAGCTCCTGGAAGCAGCGGTATGTCCCCCCTCCAGCTCCTACTCAGAGGTGTGGCCAGGCAATAATTCTATGGTGAATTATTTGACCCCTCTAATTATAAGAAGGAAGCACAGCCCAGGTGTCTTCCTGTAACTAACTATAATACTCCTGAGAACCTGAGTGCATTGCAAGTTTCTACTCAAAAAACAGTTTGTGTAAAGTGAAAACACAACTACCCAGCACCATGCTTATTCTAAAATATAGTTGGGTATTTACAATCATCTACATGTAGAAAGATGGCGTATGTTGTGTTTGATGTTGGTACAGGCAGTATAATTGGCCTCCGTAGGGTTTTGCTAACAGGAGGGAGAAAAAGTAAATATCATAATATATTTTTGTTGATATTTTTACTTAGAAAGATTAAGCAAGGATCCTGCAAATAATTACATGTGTGTTGAACTTTATGAAAAGCCCCATTGAAATGTATAGATCTGCTCACGTGTGTAAAACTAAGCCTGTACATAAGTATTTGCGAGATTTGGACTTTAGTCTTTCCCCATGTCAGTGACAAAAGAGCAAAAGAGAAACCTTTACAATTACAGTTTATTTTTAGAAGAGTTGTCAGTTTCAAAGTAAGGTCTCAACCTGCTCCCACTAAAGTCTATTGCAAAACTGCTACTGGCTTCCATGTGAGTAGCATTGGGTCTCATGTTGTCTAAAAGAAAAGAGAGATCTGTTATTTTGTTTCTGCTGCAGTTTGCTTTGCAATAACAAGAATAAGTGGGACTCAAAACAGTTCACTGCCCATTTTAGAGTTATTCTTCCCTCCCCTGCCCCCATGCCCAGCTAAAATCCCTAAAAGCCTTTCGGGGCAGCTGCAGAAAATGAGGCATGGATTGGGTTAAACATTTCCAGCTGGAGAGTGTGAAGCTGTAATTAGCCAACTCAAAAGAGTAGATAAATGCCCACAAACATAAAGTCCTCCCAAAACACAGTGCTGATAATGACATGACATTCAGTTATGTGTTCACAGAAAGAAACTAACTACTGTTAGTGATGAAGGCAGATTTTGCTTTGCTGTGAAGTACCCACTTGTGGTGTAGAGGATATAAGTTACCAAAGAGGGGAGGCTCTTTTAGACATGTGTATAATTGCTGCTATCGATTTCAAAGCTTTGGGGGCATTCAGTAGCAGGCATTTTGTAAAAGACTCTCAGGGTGACATTTGAGTCACTGCATGTTTGCAGATACTGGATAGTTTGAAATCTCTCTTTTAGAAAAGATTGGTAGTACTGGTCTCTTAGCACCACTCCAGGAATATGTATTTTTAGTTCACGAGATAGAACAAAAGTGATAGAGGTGTTAAAAATGTTTCTTTGAGCTCCTGATCATGACTTTGGAACAACTGAAGTAGTGACAAATTCCTGGAGAATGTAATAAATATATAGGCTGTGAATGATATGAATCCATATAATATTTTACATAAGAACTAGTGCAAATAAGATATTATATTTATATAACACCTTCCATCCTCAGTTCTTCCAAAGTATTTTACAAATTTAACAAAGGAAAAAAATAATAAATAATTATACTTTAAATTTTCAAAATATTTTCCAAAAAACCTACACACGAAAGGGTCACTTCCTCACTAAAATGCAGCCATCTCAGTGGTGAACTATGGCAGCTTTTTTAACAGTCCACAGCAACATTATACAATAGTTTGGGGCAGGAAGTGAAGACCTATCCCATTAGAAAGTCACAGGGGAGATTTTCTGAGTCAGAATCTACCACACTTAATCACCCCCAGTGGAATTTGGCTAGAACATTGGGAAGAATACCTCCACTGTTGCAAAACATGTGCCATGGGATCTTTAAAGTCTGCTAGTAGTCAGGACCTTAATCATATGCCTCATCCAAAAGAATAGCACTGTCATATGCTCACAGTGTCCTCTTGTACCCACTTATTTTGGGCATTGGTTCATTACTAACTCAGAGGGAAGAGTACCACTTACTGAATCACCCTTGTCTTCCTTTAGGTCTCTCCAGTTCAAGGAGTGATCTAATTCAGTCCTACTCTTTTTGTAGGATCTGATGGGTGACTTGGTCACTTAAGAGCCTTGGTCACCTAAGAGCCTATGTCAGGAATTGGCAGCCTTTGGCACGCGGCCTTCCAGGGTAAGCCCCCTGGCGGGCCGGGCCAGTTTGTTTACCTGCCACGTCTGCAGGTTTGGCCGATCACAGCTCCCACTGGTCGTGGTTCGCCGCTCTAGGCCAATGCGGGCAGTAGGAAGTGGCGGCCAGCACATCCCTCAGCCCGCGCCACTTCCCGCAGCTCCCATTGGCCTGGAGCGGCGAACTGTGGCCAGTGGGAGCTGCGATCAGCCAAACCTGCAGATGCGACAGGTAAACAAACCGGCCCGGCCCGCCACGGGGCTTACCCTGGCGGGCTGCGTGCCAAAGGTTGCTGATCCCTGGCCTATGTCCTGTAGAAAATCAATGGGTTCCGAGGCCACATAAGTGATTTGATAATATTATCCACAGTAAAAAATGGACTATATGTTAGGATAGGAAAATTTGTTGGGATTGGAAAATTTGTAACATTTGTCATTTCATGTATGGTAGATTAGTAATCTACTATCTGAACGCCAGAAACCATATATACCCAATAAGCCCCTCGCTTTCTAAAATTAGTGTAAGTCTTAGGGCCAAAACCATAACAGTCCTATCTAGTGGGTGATATAGAGCTAAACCATCTCACAAGGAGTAACTACATCCTTGTGAGATGGTTTAGCTCTATATCACCCACTAGATAGGACTGCTATGGTTTTGGCCCTAAGAGTTTCTGCCCCAGTCTCTCCCAGCTTTGCTCATTACATGTGAGCTCTGCTGGGCCTGGAGGCTAGGAGCACAAAGCTACCCATTCCCATTCTCCTTCTGTTGTATTCTTTGGTGGGAGAGGAGCAGGAGGGAGTAGACCCAGTATTCCCAGAGCACACGGAACTCAGGGACAGCTATTGTGAGTAACCCTGCACAACACATGAGCAGGTGGAAGCTTCTTTCTCACCCCATAGCCACTGCATGGCCAATCACAATCCAATTACTCTTAGTAAAAAGCGATGGCATCAGCAGAAAGCTGTTATTACTTAGCACTCTGGCATAGGTAAAAAAGAAGGAAAATACAAACAAAGCAGGAGATAATGGGCCATAAGATAGATAATCAGCACACAGCCCTCTTCAACAGAAATGCTCATTGATTTCTTTAAAGTTGCACTTGACTTGTGTATGTAACGTATGAACAAACAAGAAATAAATCAATAAAAGGCTGAGAATAAAATGTGGCAATATTTTCATACCGTGCAATAGAAAATAGCAATTACCCATAGTCTGCTCATTTTTGAATCTCTAGCATCACATTCCCTCCGCACTGCAGGAGGCGTTGTGTCTGCCTGAGGCTGAAGGAGCCCCTAATCTGCCCCCTCCACATGCAAAACAACCAAAGCTTTGCATGGCAGGCACTGTTTGGTTTTTTTTCACAATGGTAACAGCTCTCTGTTCAAATGTAATTAATATTCCATTGTTCTTCTTTCCCCATTTGCTGTGCATGTGGCACTGCGGGAAAGAGGTGGAGGGATCCAAAGAGGAGGGAGTTAATACGGAGGGCTGCATGGGGCAGAATTGCCCTGCACAGCTGCTCCTGGGGCCCGATCGTATGAATCACCCAGGCATGGAGTATTTCAAGCTGCTTCTGGACTGCTGCACAGGATAGCATGCAGGGAACTCAGGCTGTGGTGTAGATGATGCAGCAGAAGATGCTACTCTTGAGATCATTAGTGATATGAATCACTCAAGACAGCTCTTTCTTCTGAGCTCTGTCCTTCTCCCTTAGCCACTGTTCCTCTTCCAGGAACTGCAAAGCAAGTGCCTGCTCCCATGCTGAAAGCCTGTCCTCAAGCTGTGCTGCCAGCCCAAGCCTTGCCTCTTGCCTCTCAACATACCGTTCCTGTAGTTACAAGTCCCTCTGTCTTTGGTACTGGACTTACTTGTTGGCCCCATCCAGAACTTCAACCATAAAGTAAATCATGGAAAACTTCCTCTTGGAACAGTCTGTGAAGGGACATTGGCTCAGGCTGCTGCTGCGATGTGAGTGAGCTGTAGGGTACTGCAGCCAGTAGACAGTGAGGGGCCTGGATCAGGATAAGACAAGGGGTTATTGTCTCAAAGAACTCACTGCAGGAGCACAGAAAAATTCCTCATAGAATTTTAAGAACATAAAATGATACATTTACCAAATGAACTACAATATATTGTGAGAAGGATGCTTCAGACCACAGAAGTTCCCTGGACACAGCTTGGTTAATCACAGTGGAAGAATTGCAGACACAATGGTAAGTTAAAAATGCAAAGCAGTTTTTTTATTTTAGAAAATTACAAAACTACCTGGGTTTTTTGGGTGGTGGTGGTGGGGGCGGGGTGGAAGAGGAAGAGGAGTAGTATGCCGTGCTACAAAAGCTTTTTCTGTGATTTCAGGCCTTCCACATTTTGGAGGACATAACAGTTCTTGTGGTAATTGACTGGCAAAGGGAGATGTTGTTCCAAGCCACTGGTGGGAAACCTGCAGTTTATGCCACAGAAGTGTTAAAATATATATTGAGTGAGCAGCACATCTTTGAGTGGGAGTGGGCCAGTCAGCTAGCGAGGTGGCCCTGTAAAATATGTCCTTTCCTGAAATGTGACTAACTACCAAGAGATCCTGCTTCAGGAAAAGTCTGTAGATATCAGCATACATGATTGAGTCAGAATTCATCAGGGAATCAACAGGAGGCTACATTAGCTTCCATATGACTTAGCCTGTTATGACTGCATGCAAAAACACAGAAATCCACAGCCTTTTCCCTCCTTGTCGCTGGCACATTTCTGGACAAAATTTCAAACTACAGGCATATTTGGGACAAATGATTTTGTCACCTATAGACTGCACAGACTACCTCTAACTGAAATGGACTAGCTTTGTGAATGGAACACATTTCCCCAAACACACACACATAGTTCACTGTTTCCAGGAGGCTTGATAGACTGTAGAATGGTTTTTAAATTTGCATTCTTAGAGGCCTGGCAGTGTGAAGTTATTATTTTTAAGAAATGGGAATGGTCCTAGCAAAAATCTGTCCATTTCCAGTAAAAATACACTTTAAAGGTATTCTTTACTGTTTGCATGTCCCAGTTGTCTTTTTGAACTCCATGTGGTGGTAGTGGGGAGATCCATGCTGCTGGCATACAGTCTGCCATTAGAGGATACACGCTGCTAGCTGGTGTTTCTCATGAATTTTGTATTGGTTCATAGAGCAGAAATCCCTCCCATTACTGTATTAATAAACATTAAGATGGAGCCAGATGCTTACTACTGGGCTCAGGGTGGCTTCTGTCTTCTGTGTGTCTGCAGCAGGCTCTGCACTGTGCTGTTCTTTGCGGGGCTGGGCTGTGTGTGCGGGGGGCATCAGCACATCAGAATGGGCCCCAGCATGTGCTGGCTGCTGCTCCTACTCCAAAGCCTGCTCTGGAACCGATTTCAGCAACCGACAGACTTCAGTGTCCTCACTCTGTCCCTGCTGCTGGCTCCCATCAGTCCCTTTGCTGGATTCTGGGGTCAACAGGGCACCATCCCAGCTGAGCAGGTCATCACGCACCATAGTTGGCTCCGTACTGGGTAAAATACCCAGCACCTGGTCAAACTCCTCATAAAATGGGCATGATTTTGACAAGTTGACCAAGGTGTAGTTCTGGTTCCTGGTTTTCTGGTACTCACTCTTGAGACACTTAATCCTCTCCCTGCACTGGTCACTAGTCTGGTAAATTTGCCAAGCTGCCAGCTTCTTCACCATTTGCTGGTATATGTGATCATTCCTGGTACTCTTACTAAAGGCCACAGTTTTGCTGGCCCTGCACCAGAGATTCACCAAA
The DNA here is from genome assembly GCF_965140285.1 of Lepidochelys kempii. Lineage (NCBI taxonomy): Eukaryota > Metazoa > Chordata > Testudines > Cheloniidae > Lepidochelys > Lepidochelys kempii. Next base: position 103,702,459 of record NC_136380.1, read on the forward strand.
ATCTGGCTGTACTCCCATGACCATAAAGCAATATACCAAGAACAGTTGCTTCAGTTTTCAAGAGAGTAGATGCAAGATTCTTGAAATAGAAAGGACAAAGGGAGTTGGCTCATGGGATTGTGGGATGCTTTTTGGAGGACTCACAGGATTTGAGTCAAGTGGGGCTGCGTCTACACTGCAAAGCAATAGGGCTCAAACCTTGGGTCAAGGCTTGGCCTGGGCTCAAACCCTGCAGTCCTACAGGGTCCTGCGACCCTGGGTCTGAGTCCTGGGTTAGTGCAATTTGTGTGTGGATGGAAGGGGCAGGGGTTCAGCTTGAGCCTCAGTCTTAGCCCGGGCTTATGTTGCAATGTAGACATACCCTTACACATATTATTTTATAGATCCTGTGGAAAAGCAAATTCAGTCTGCTTGCCTTGCTGAGCAGTTTTCATTGCTGCTCAACCAGCATCATGCTGTCTTAGTGCAAAGGCATTTTGAATATCTATTAGTGACTTCCAGAAAGAATCAATGAGGTTTCCAAGGCTGTGCTGCATCAGTCACATTGAACTACCTGGGAAATTTCAAAGACTTTGGGTAGTCAATCACTTAGCCTTTTGGGATTGGTGAATTGAAAGGCTGTTGAGACCACACACAATGTTTCCTTATGTTTTTAGTTACTTGGCTATTATAGGGAACTTACCCCAGGGGCAGAGGGAAAGATTTGCCCAGATGACATTCTCTTACTAGCAACAAAGACCATTAGGCTCCTTGGGCATTAGAAATAATTGATGAGAAAGTTAGACTTTCGTCACCTGTTCAGAGCGTGAACTATAGCTCCCTTTCTTTTGTGGTTTCACAATATATTCTGTATTCTAATTGAATTCTCTCTGGGTACAAGATTAAATTGGAGGAAATAACAGAGGAAACATCACTTTGCACGTGACCAATTAATTCTGTGCGGTAATGAATGAATTGGAAAATAACATGTTTTCCTTCTGTTGTGACTTGTCACATAATTTATAGCAAAGGATTCAATATACTTAAGTACATCATTGTTCTTCTGTATGATACACAGCAGCCAGTGAGTGCTTTTGTGGGATTTGAAATGGGCATGTTTTAGCTGACAGGCTGTTCTGTTGTTTTGTTTTTTGCTGTGCTGTGGCTGGTTTCTGTTGTTTTTATAGATGATGATTTGTTGATTAAGAAGATAAGAACGGCCATATTGGGTCAGACCAAAGGTCCATCTAGCCCAGTATCCTGTCTTCCGATAGTGGCCAATGGCAGGTGGCCCAGAGGGAATGAACAGAACAGGTAATCATTGAGTCATCCATCCCCTGTCACCCATTCCCAGCTTCTGGCAAACAGAGGCTCGGGACACCATCCCTGCCCGTCCTGGCTAATAGCCATTGATGGACCCATCCTCCATGAATTTATCTAGTTCTTTTTGAACGCTTTTATAGTCTTGGCCTTCACAAACTCTGGCAAAGAGTTCCGCAGTCTGACAGTACGTTGTGTGAAAAAATACTTCCTTTTGTTTGTTTTAAACCTGCTGCCTATTAATTTCATTTGGTGACCCCTAGTTCTTGCGTAATGAGGAGTAAAATAACTCTTTTTAGGTATCTTAATTATCTAGGCAGGTATCGTTTTGTCTCTTTATTTGTTCAAGTAAACAAAAATATTCATCCGATTGCCATTCTACCACTAAAGGAAAAAATCACATTTATGAATAATAATAATGGCATTGGGAATATGAAACCATAAAGCAAAATCCCACCTAAAATTTGTTTCTGTTTTCTTTTATTTCAGCTATTTAGCTATATGGAAAGGATGCAGGCAAGAGTAGTGGTTTTTCTTAAGGAAAATGTTTCCATAAGCATTTGAAAACTTTGAGGAAGGTTCCTGAACATTAACATCAATGGATTTTTGTTCCATTTGAAAATCTGAAGGCAAACCTGATATTGGTTGCATCCTACTGGCTTTACTCACCTGAATTCTTTCACTCATGTGAGTTAGGCAAGCAGGATGTGGCCCACAATAGTAGAGTTCTGGAAATATGTCATTTCTGCAGGGATTCTTTATTTGGTGCCAACTTTCCATATTACAAAATATCCAGCAGACTATTTATGGAAGATGTTGTTTTTTTAAACAAATATTTTAGGGCTCGAAGAATTTCACATGATATGCTAATTTGAAATGTCCAGGAGGAAGATATTTAATTTCTTGCTTGCTTGTTGCTATGACCAAAGAGAAGAACAAAAAAACTGCATTGAAATGTAGATGGGAAACTACAATCTAACCCTGTATGAAAGATTAGTAGAGGCAACATGAGTAAATAGGTAATAAGGTCACAACAATTTTTGCTCCCTGGCTTGGACAATTTGGAACTAATGTGGGTCTCAGCTGGTGCAAAGAATATTCTCATTGACTAAACAGCAGGGAACTGGGTTTGTAGTTTTGCATATTATTCTACAGCTGCATTCAACAAGTCTCATCATTAATTGGAAGAACAATATGGCTTGCGCCTACGAGTAAAGCCAATTTTTATATCAATAATAGTGCCTTCTCACAACAATACAATCCATAGAACTCAGTCTTCAAAGAGGAATTAATGCATTTGAGAGAATCATATTTTTTTCCACCTTTTTAAACATCTTTTTGATACTGAAAATGAAAGTCTGTTTGTGAATTAGGTAGACATGGATTGGTAAGCACCATTTATGATTCTTGGTCCCCTTTCAAGTACTTAAAAAGTCACTGGGAATACAAAAATCATGACAGATTGCCTGGAAGTTTGCAACAAACACTGGTTTGAAAAGCTTATAACAGTCTCCATCTGTTCATTGCATACTTGAAAAAACTCACAGAACCTAAACAGTACTACTAAGATACCTGTGATGTCATTGCTTTTCTTGTGAGGGTTGTTTAATTTTACTTGTGCTATTTGGGGAGAGGAAAGTTTACTTCATAAATATTTATGAGGCTTTTATTTTGGGTAGATACAACCATACAGATGACGGTGAGTCCTGAGGTCCGTTGACAGTACAGTTTTGTAACATATCTTCTCAGAAGCAAAAAGAGATGAGAAATCCTTATAAAATAGGCACATCAGCTTTTTTCAACTATAAAGTGTCAGGCAAAAGTGATTTACATACTCTTTAAGGCTCTTACCATGTAAACATTCACACACTTAATTTTAAATATGAGCGTAGACCCACTGATTCAAGGCACTGCTCATGTGCTTAAGTGTTTGCAGGACCAGCACCTTGGACACTAAGCTAAGGTAAGAGTTACAAGAATTTAAAAGGTTTCAGAGTAGCAGCCATGTTAGTCTGTATTCGCAAAAAGAAAAGGAGGACTTGTGGCATGTTAGAGACTAACAAATTTATTTGAGCATAAGCTTTCGTAAGCTACAGCTCACTTCATCGGATGCTGTAGCTCACGAAAGCTTATGCTCAAATAAATTTGTTAGTCTCTAAAGTGCCACAAGTCCTCCTTTTCTTTTTAAGAACTTAAAAGATTTTCAGATAATTGCCAAGCAGGTGCCTTGCCCATCTGAATACTTCTACTCTCATGTTAAGCTATTGTTAACTTAAGTGCCTTGATAGGCACCTTGCATTATTTTATTCTTGAGTTTTAATGGTATATTTTCTGAATTTGAGGTCTAGACCCTGTAACATTGTTCTGTGACAGGGATCGTCAACCTTTGGCACGTGGCCCACCAGGGTAAGCCCCCTGGTGGGCTGGGCCGGTTCGTTTACCTGCTGCGTCCGCAGGTTCGGCCGATCGCGGCTCCCACTGGCTGCGGTTTGCCCCTCCAGGCCAATGGGGCCTGCGGAAAGCGGTGGGCAGCACATCCCTCGGCCCGCGCAGCTTCCTGCAGCCCCCATTGGCCTGGAGTGACGAACCGTGGCCAATGGGAACTGCGATCGGCCAAACCTGTGGATGCGGCAGGTAAACAAACCAGCGCGGTGTGCCAGGGGGCTTACCCTGGCCGGCCACATGCCAGAGGTTTACGATCCCTGTTCTATGACATATCTGAATAAACTGAATAAATGACTAAAATGAGAATATTATTGTGCTTCTCTGGAAATGCATTTCCTTTTTCCTTTATCATTAATGTCTTAAGGTCTTAAAAGGTATTCAGACATGGATGTTCACAAATGAAATTGTTTAAGAATGCAAAATGATGACTCCTACCATAATAACAGAAATGTTAGCCTTTAAGTTGCCATTACAAACATTTTCATTTTTTTGTTAAAACATTCAGAATTGTGAACTTCATGACAAATAAGAGGATCGGTAGCTTTCTAATATTTAGCTTGTTAATGGCCAACTGACTTTCTTGATAACAAGAACATGTTGCCCTTTTCTATTACACAGCACATACTGTTTAGAGATAAAAATGTCTGGCTTTCAGCAGGCAGGAAATTTAATTACAGTTAAAATGCAACAGGCCATTTACTGTACAAATGTTGAGCAGCTGACTGTGCCAGCAGCAGTACCATTATATTTTAACTCCGATACCAGAGTGACAATATATTATCATTTCAGACATGATAAAATATCCCGCTGTTACTACTGTGGCAAAGCTCCCACTGGTGTGAATACAAGATTTTCCTCAATAAGTTCTGAGTGGTTTGTTTGAATAAGAACAACGGGATATGGCCCAGACGTAGCCTACAGTTATAGGAAGGTAAGGCATAGGTATAAGTTAAGGCAGTAATGCAATGAGCCTACAAGTCTCAAGGCCTGTAAGACAATAGCTTAGTTAAACCAATCGAGGCATAAGGCCCCAAAAAGGCTTAGCATAAGCAGCTAACGAGGAGTAACCCTAGGTTATAAGATGTCACAAACTAGAATGCTATAATAAACTAAACTGCTGACAGGTAACCTCAAGAAGCCAGCTGATATCAGCTATAGTTATTATAAGTTAGGAATATCAGCAGATGTCCGACCATGAGAATGCCATGGTAACTAATTGACATACATACTAATAAGTTTGAGCTAAAAGGCTTAGTAACCTGTGTGGTAAGGGCACCCCAACATTAGTGGGGTCTGGAAATACAGATAAGGAAAGAGAACACCCTTACTGAATATGCATTAGGCACAGTGGGCATCATTGTAACACATTATAAAAGCTGTATCCCATCCTGCATACCTTGGGAAATGCCAGGATGATGACCACTGATGGTGATGATGATGGTAAGGATGATGAGTAACACTTCAGGTTTTTCTACAAGGGATGGGGAGTGGGAGTATATGGATGTTCGTATACTCATTTTAATACTATCTCTACCTTCTTTCCTGGGTTGGCGTGTTTGTGACTTTGCTAATTGTGCTAATAAAGATATTACAAGGACAAACCACCTTCCCCTAAGTGTGAGTGGCTCTCTCGTGCACACCAGAGTCCTTAATATAACTCTAATACTTCTGGGTCTGGTCCTGGGACAGAACCTTGCCAAACTACAGGGTGTTAATTGGCTTATTTAATTAATCAATATAACTAATATACAACCAATAGACCAGGCAACACAGAATGCTTTAAACAGTAGCTCTGTTGTGGTGTTATCATGAGATGGGTGACATTTGGTAGTGTCCTTAAAGCCCCAGTATCTGGAGTCCTGTGATTACTTAAGTATCTCAGCATGTATTTTTTTAATTGAAAATTTTTAGCTTTCGTGGTTGTGGAAGAAAGCTTGACAATATGGTTTCTAAAAGCTCAAAACCTAGAAGATAAATTAAATGGCTCTGAATTTGTATTATTTTCTAAAATCTCATGATTATTGCACCATTCTCACGCATTTGGGGGGTTTGACTTACGATTTTTGAATGCTTAGGTTAGCAATGATGAAAATTTTGCACTCAACTGACTAGTTAAAATTTGACTAGTGACTGGCATACATAGTTACCAAATTTATGTACAAAACTGCAGTAAGTTAATGCACAAAGTATAATCCCAATTCAGGAAATTACTTAAATAAGCATTTTAGCATATGGAATTTAAGCATGCTTAATTTCATGTTTAAATGCTTATTTAAAACAACTGTGTTTCTGGTGGGGTCCAACAGAGATTGATTCTTGGCCCTGTCTATTTAACAACTTTTATTAATGATCTGGAAGAAAACACTAAATCATCACTGATAAAGTTTGCAGATGAAACAAAAATGAAGGCATGCTACATAATGAATTATTCAGGTCACTGATAGAGAGGTCTGGATCACTTGGTAAGCTGGGTGCAAGCAAACAATATGTGTTTTAATGTGGCTAAACGTAAATGTATACATCTAGGAACAAGGAATGTAGGCCATACTTACACAATGGGGGATTCTATCCTGGGAAGCAATAACTCTAAAACAGATCTGGGAGTCATGGTGGATAATCAGCTGATCGTGAGCTCCCAGTGCAATCCCATGGCTAACAGGAGAATCTAGTATAGGAGTTGAGAGGTTATTTTACCTCTGTATTTGGCAATGGTGCAACGACTTCTGGAATATGGTGTCCAGTTCTGGTGTCCACAATTCAAGAAGGTTGTTGATAAACTGGAAAAGATTCAGAGAAGTTCCATGAGAATGGTTAAAGGATTTAGTTGGTGTTGGTCCTGCTTTGAGCAGGGGATTGAACTAGATGACCTCCTGAGGTCTCTTCCAACCCTGATATTCCATGATTCTATTATTCAAAAACATGCTTTATAGCAATAGACTCAAGGATATTCCATGATTCTATTATTCAAAAACATGCTTTATAGCAATAGACTCAAGGAGGTCAACTTATTTAGCTTAACAAAGAGAAGGTTAAGAGGTGACTTGATAGTCTGTAACTACCTATATGGGGAGAAAATATTTAATAATAGGCTTTTCAATCTAGCAGAGAAAGGTATAACATGATCCAACAGCTGAAAGTTGAAGTTAGACAAATTCAGACTAGAAAAAAGGCATAAATTTTTAATGGATAGAGTAATTAACCACTGAAACAACTTTGACATGGACTGTGGTGGATTCTCCATTTCTGACCACTTTTAAATCAAGCTTGGATGTTTTTCTAAAAGATATATGGTCTAGGGATTATTTTAGGGAAGTTCTATGGCCTGTGTTATGGAGGAAATCATTCTAGATGATCACAATGGTCCTTTCTGGCCCTGGAATTTATGAATCTATGAAAAGTTAAGCACCTGTTTTAGTGTTTTTGAATCACATCCTAAGTAAATAGTTATGTGCATATGTTTCATGCAAAACTGATTGCAAAATGTTTTTTATAAATGAGGCCCTAAGTACAAACTTAGGTAGGAAACAAATCAGATGCAGGATCACTTATGAGCAAAACCAGGTGTCCACCTAAATACGATAGATTTTGCTGGTATTTTTTCAAAATACCAATAGTTCAGGAATAAACATGTTATAATGAAGAATTGCTATTTAGAGGGCTCAGAAAACTTCCTGCCAATTTTATTATGCTCATACCGAGTAAAATTTCTGGTTCTTCAAGGTTAATAACTCCATGTCAGCTTTGTATTAACCCTTATCCTTGGTTTACAATATTGACTGTGTGATATTGACTATAAATTGATATCTTAAATTCAAAAACTTCAAGTTTTCATTTTAAAAAGTGTCATTCCAAAGGCAATAGATGAGAATTTTGGGAATAACGTCCATTGTGGATGGTACTGTCACTGGTGTGATTGCAAGAAATCTAGGACTGTTACCATGTATGTAGTTGGGAAGATTTCTGTTGCAAATGTGAATGGGAGGACTGTGACAGCTGGCCACAGCCTTATGTTGGGAAAGTGAATGAAAAGGGTACAAACTCCAGCTAGCTGAATTTGTTTAAAAACTGGAAACAAGTCATTTCTGGAAGCCGTCGGGGTAAAGGAACGGGGGCGGGGGAGGGGTTTGGATGGGGCAGAGGTCCCGGGGAGGCCGTCAGGGGGTGAGAAGCCGGGGGAGGGCGGGGGTCAGATGGGGGGGCTGCAGGGCCACTCCTGGCTGTTTGTGTGTATGGGGAGCCTTTGGCAAACCAGTAAAGTGCCTGAAACCACTATGGATTATTGCTAAAAGCAGCCAAGTCAGCAGGCTTTAAATTAGCTATTCAGCACTCTCAGGGTATGTCTACACTACGAAATTAGGTCGAATTTATAGAAGTCGGTTTTTTTGAAATCGGTTTTATATATTCGAGTGTGTGTGTCCCCACAGAAAATGCTCTAAGTGCATTAAGTGCATTAACTCGGCGGAGCGCTTCCACAGTACCGAGGCAAGCGTCGACTTCCGGAGCGTTGCACTGTGGGTAGCTATCCCACAGTTCCCGCAGTCTCCGCTGCCCATTGGAATTCTGGGTTGATATCCCAATGCCTGATGGGGCTAAAACATTGTCGTGGGTGGTTCTGGGTACATATCGTCAGGACCCCGTTCCCACCCTCCCTCCCCCCGTGAAAGCAAGGGCAGACAATCATTTCGCGCCCTTTTTGTCTGCTGCCAGCCAAAAATGTAAAGGATAGATGGAGTGGGTCAGAACAAGAAATAGACCAGATTTGTTTTGTACTCATTTTCCTCCTCCCCTGTCTAGATCACACTGCAGTCAGTCACAGAGAAGGCGCAGCGAGGTTAATCTAGCCATGTATCAATCAGAGGCCAGGCTAACCTCCTTGTTCCAATAACAACGATAACTTTGGTGCACCATTTCTTATTGGAACCCTCCGTGCAGTCCTGCCTGAAATACTCCTTGATGTACAGGCACACCCTTTGTTGATTTTAGCTCCCTGAAGCCAACCCTGTAAGCCGTGTCGTCAGTCGCCCCTCCCTCCGTCAGAGCAACGGCAGACAATCGTTCCGCGCCTTTTTTCTGTGCGGACGCCATACCAAGGCAAGCATGGAGGCCGCTGAGCTCATTTTGGCAATTAGGAGCACATCAACCACCACACGCATTATCCAGCAGTATATGCAGCACCAGAACATGGCAACGCGATACCGGGCGAGGAGGCGACGTCAGCGCGGTCCCGTGAGCGATCAGGACATGGACACAGATTTCTCTGAAGGCATGGGCCCTGCCAATGCATGCATCATGGTGCTAATGGGGCAGGTTCATGCTGTGGAACGCCGATTCTGGGCTCGGGAAACAAGCACAGACTGGTGGGACCGCATAGTGTTGCAGGTCTGGGACGATTCCCAGTGGCTGCGAAACTTTCGCATGCGTAAGGGCACTTTCATGGAACTTTGTGACTTGCTTTCCCCTGCCCTGAAGCGCATGAATACCAGGATGAGAGCAGCCCTCACAGTTGAGAAGTGAGTGGCGATAGCCCTGTGGAAGCTTGCAACGCCAGACAGCTACCGGTCAGTTGGGAATCAATTTGGAGTGGGCAAATCTACTGTGGGGGCTGCTGTGATGCAAGTAGCTCACGCAATCAAAGATCTGCTGATATCAAGGGTAGTGACCCTGGGAAATGTGCAGGTCATAGTGGATGGCTTTGCTGCAATGGGATTCCCTAACTGTGGTGGGGCTATAGACGGAACCCATATCCCTATCTTGGCACCGGAGCACCAAGCCGGCGAGTACATAAACCGCACGGGGTACTTTTCGATAGTGCTGCAAGCTCTGGTGGATCACAAGGGACGTTTCACCAACATCAACGTGGGATGGCCGGGAAAGGTGCATGACGCTCGCATCTTCAGGAACTCTGGTCTGTTTCAAAAGCTGCAGGAAGGGACTTTCTTCCCAGACCAGAAAATAACTGTTGGGGATGTTGAAATGCCTATATGTATCCTTGGGGACCCAGCCTACCCCTTAATGCCATGGCTCATGAAGCCATACACAGGCAGCCTGGACAGTGGTCAGGAGCTGTTCAACTACAGGCTGAGCAAGTGCAGAATGGTGGTAGAATGTGCATTTGGACGTTTAAAGGCGCGCTGGCGCAGTTTACTGACTCGCTTAGACCTCAGCGAAACCAATATTCCCACTGTTATTACTGCTTGCTGTGTGCTCCACAATATCTGTGAGAGTAAGGGGGAGACGTTTATGGCGGGGTGGGAGGTTGAGGCAAATCGCCTAGCTGCTGGTTACGCGCAGCCAGACACCAGGGCGGTTAGAAGAGCTCAGGAGGGCGCGGTACGCATCAGAGAAGCTTTGAAAACCAGTTTCATGACTGGCCAGGCTACAGTGTGAAAGTTCTGTTTGTTTCTCCTTGATGAAACCCCCCGCCCCTTGGTTCACTCTACTTCCCTGTAAGCTAACCACCCTCCCCTCCTCCCTTTAATCACCGCTTGCAGAGGCAATAAAGTCATTGCTGCTTCACAGTCATGCATTCGTTATTCATTCATCACACAAATAGGGAGATGACTACTAAGGTAGCCCAGGAGGGGTGGTGGAGGAGGGAAGGAAAATGCCACACAGCACTTTAAGCACAGCACTTTAAAAGTTTACAACTTTAAAATTTATTGAATGACAGCCTTCTTTTTTTTGGGCAATCCTCTGTTGTGGAGTGGCTGGTTGGCTGGAGGCCCCCCCACCGCGTTCTTGGGCGTCTGGGTGTGGAGGCTATGGAACTTGGGGAGGAGGGCGGTTGGTTACAGAGGGGCAGCAGTGGCAGTCTGTGCTCCAGCTGCCTTTGCTGCAGCTCAACCATACACTGGAGCATTCTGGTTTGGTCCTGCAGCAGCCTCAGCATTGAATCCTGCCTCCTCTCATCACGCTGCCGCCACATTTGAGCTTCAGCCCTGTCTTCAGCCCGCCACTTACTCTCTTCAGCCCGCCACTTACTCTCTTCAGCCCTCCACCACTCCTCCCGGTCATTTTGTGCTTTCCTGCACTCTGACATTATTTGCCTCCACGCATTCGTCTGTGCTCTGTCAGTGTGGGAGGACAGCATGAGCTCGGAGAACATTTCATCGCGAGTGCATTTTTTTTTCTTTCTAAGCTTCACTAGCCTCTGGGAAGGAGAAGATCCTGTGATCATTGAAACACATGCAGCTGGTGGAGAAAAAAAAAGGGACAGCGGTATTTTAAAAGACACATTTTATAAAACAGTCGCTACACTCTTTCAGGGTAAACCTTGCTGTTAACATTACATACATAGCACATGTGCTTTCGTTACAAGGTCGCATTTTGCCTCCTCCCACTGCGTGACTACCCCCTCAACCTTCCCCCCTCCCTGTGGCTAACAGCGGGGAACATTTCTGTTCAGCCACAGGCAAACAGCCCAGCAGGAATGGGCTATACTGAGTGTCCCTGAAGAAAAGCACCCTATTTCAACCAGGTGACCATGAATTATATCTCACTCTCCTGAGGATAACACAGAGAGATAAAGAACGGATTTTGGTTGAATGCCAGCAAACATACACTGCAATGCTTTGTTCTACAGTGATTCCCGAGTATGTGTTACTGGCCTGGAGTGATAAAGTGTCCTACCATGAAGGACGAAATAAGGCTGCCCTCCCCAGAAACCTTTTGCAAAGGCTTTAGGACTACATCTAGGAGAATCGCAAATGCCAGGGCAAAGTAATCCTTTCACATGCTTGCTTTTAAACCATGTATAGCATTTTAAAAGGTACACTCACCAGAGGTCCCTTCTCTGCCTGCTGGGTCCAGGAGGCAGCCTTGGGTGGGTTCGGGGGGTACTGGCTCCAGGTCTAGGGTGAGAAACAGTTCCTGGCTGTCGGGAAAACCGGTTTCTCCGCTTGCTTGCTGTGAGCTATCTACAACCTCCTCCTCATCATCATCTTCTTCGTCCCCAAAACCTGCTTCCGTATTGCCTCCATCTCCATTGAAGGAGTCAAACAACACGGCTGGGGTAGTGGTGGCTGAACCCCCTAAAATGGCATGCAGCTCATCATAGAAGCGGCATGTTTGGGGCTCTGACCCAGAGCGGCTGTTCGCCTCTCTGATTTTCTGGTAGGCTTGCCTCAGCTCCTTCAGTTTCACGCGGCACTGCTTCGGGTCCCTGTTATGGCCTCTGTCCTTCATGCCCTGGGAGATTTTCACAAAGGTTTTGGCATTTCGAAAACTGGAACGGAGTTCTGATAGCACGGATTCCTCTCCCCAAACAGCGATCAGATCCCGTACCTCCCGTTCGGTCCATGCTGGAGCTCTTTTGCGATTCTGGGACTCCATCATGGTCACCTGTGCTGATGAGCTCTGCATGGTCACCTGCAGCTTGCCACGCTGGCCAAACAGGAAATGAGATTCAAAAGTTCGCGGTTCTTTTCCTGTCTACCTGGCCAGTGCATCTGAGTTGAGAGTGCTGTCCAGAGCGGTCAGAATGGAGCACTCTGGGATAGCTCCCGGAGGCCAATACCATCGAATTGTGTCCACAGTACCCCAAATTCGAGCTGGGAACGTCGATTTAAGCGCTAATCCACTTGTCAGGGTTGGAGTAAGGAAATCGATTTTAAGAGCCCTTTAAGTCGAAATAAAGGGCTTCACTGTGTGGACGGGTGCAGGTTTAAATCGATTTAACGTTGCTAAATTCGACCTAAAGTCCTAGTGTAGACCAGGGCTTAGTAAAGTTCCTTGGGCTGGACCATCAGGCTTGGGGAGCATCTGGAAATTAGCTGTGCAGTACCATTGTTGTCAGCCTAGATGGAGACAGAGTTGTCATGTTCTGCTTCGAGACTTTGTCATTTAAAAAAACTGCTCTGGTGGTCTTCTTTTGTCTACTGTGACACAATGTAGTAGGAGTAACTCTGTTTCAGTGAGCCTAATTTTAAGATCCTGTTTGTTTTTTAAAAAAAACAACAACAACCAAACATAGCATTTTCATCATAGGCATTTGAGTTCCCTTTGAGTGTTTGAAAGTACTTGATTATTTATTACCTGTAGCTCAAAAAACTTTAGGATTGTAGGATTGTAACTTTTTAAAAATTTGTGAGTTGTGTGGTTCAGCAGCATATGATAAAGCTGGATTTATGCTACAAACACAGAAGGGGAAACATGAGTGCTCACTAAATTCCACATCTTCACAGAGATCCATAATTTTTATGGTTGCAATGGTGCATAATGAAAGACAAATAGTTATCAATGGAAATGGAAGATTTCAGAAGTTGGTAAGGTACTGGAGAAGCATTTTTGCTCTACTGTCATTTTTTAAAACTATTTCTCCTTAATTAGAGAGGAAAAACCATTCCAGACAAATACTTCTTGAAAGACATTTGATATTGCTACAGTGTTGGCCAGATACTGTAATGTAATGCTCGGTAACAATTCAGCCCTTTTTTTCCCACAGATGATTGCCTAGAATTGCTTATTTAAACTTGAAACCTGGAGAGAGTTCTGACTTGTTTGACATTATCAGTATCTTTGTGCCCCACATACACTGTATAGTTAGAGATTGCTGAGATTATTAAACACCTAATTCATCCCCAGGGACAGCATGATTAATTAGCCTTCAAAAATGCTTCTAACCTGGAAACTTAAAATATACATTAGCTTCTTGTGTGTATGCTTGGTGGTCACACATGATAAATTCCTGACGTGCATAAAATTACATTGCTTTGATTGATTGTTTTGTGTGTTTAAAACTTTTTTGCACTCTCTGTTTCTCCCTCCAGTATGTGATGTGTGCACCATGTGGGTTCTTATTGTACTTCTTTATTTTTCATGTCACTCTTTATAAGGATAATAAAAAAAGGAAAACACCCCTGCTTTCTCCTTCTATGAAATGGGAAACATTTTCCTAAATTGAGCCTACTCTAAGCAATGTACTTTGATTGCTGAAATATCAAATTGCATGATAAAAATACTGACTTTGCAGGCTTTATTAATCCTTATTTAAACCACAAATGTACACTGCTTCCCATATTTTATGAATATTCAGTATTTTGCCAGCAATGTATCAGATCCATATTTTCATCTATAAAAGATGCTATATTATTTTATATTACAGAGAATGCATATTTTGGACCCAACTAATTTTTCTTTTCTCTCTCCCCTCGAATTGTGTGTCCACCTGATTAATACTTTTCTTATTAGATTCCCTTTCCATGACTACAAATACAGAATTTATTTTTTTGTTTTATAGGCTTTTTTTAGTTTATTAAAATCCCAAGAAGAGATCAAATTCTAATAAATTTAACTGAATGTAACTGTTTTTCTGGACCAGAAGAAATTATTGAAATCTTCCATTACTATCAAATTACTTTTATAATGTAAAGTTGCTTAAGCTAACATTGTCTCTTTCATTAGCCTTCTGTTAATTTTTAACAGAACCAGTGAAAATAGGGAAAAAATAATTTGGTATCCTGTTAAATTTAAACAAAGCAAAGTCTCAGAAATCTAATGTCAAGGGCAGTCAACCCAACATAGGGATTATTTGAATCCTACATTCACTGAAGGGAAAGCAGAGGGAGAACCCCTAAGACTTTTGGTTAATTAATCTTATGGAAGTTCTGACAGTTCCCATAAATCTGAATACTAAAGAATGTCACGACATTAAACTGGAGGTGGGAGCTATGCGTTTTGCACATCTTCTTTGAAAGGCATTGCTGGGGCAGAATTTCCAAATACTCTGTCAGGAATGCTTTTTGCCACTGTGGTGTCTCTAAGAAAAAAAAAATCCTGCCATCACACAATCAAACCACTCCTAAACTGAGTGAATTATTCTAAAGAGGCTGAGGTGAAGTCCCGGCTGAGGTCTTAAATGAGATTGGTGGTCTTGTCCAATGCCTTATTTGTAAACATCACACATTGCTGGAAGCCTCTGCTCCAAGGAGGCCCAGGGCTCTTGTAGGTCAAGATTAAACTGTATTAACAGAGCTTCATGGGGGAACTTGCACTGCACCTGTTTTTTCTGGTTTTGCCACAAGCCAATGATTTTATTCTCTTTTATGAACACTACATTTACTGGCAAAAAAGTGTTTAGGAGAATCAAATGGGAATGTAAACACTGTATGGTGTTATCCTTTGGGCTGAATAACTGTGCAAGATAAAGGAATTTTTCAAACAAGCACGTACTTGGCAAAGATCTGATCATTCCTGAGCAGCACACGTTGTCATGTAGCAGAAACAATTCCCCATGCAGGGCCAAAGGTATCTTTTAAAAAACTAAGGACTTTTCTTCACCTCTTTGAAGAGGTGGGATGGGCCGTGGCTTTTTGCACTGCCTCACTGGTAAGAGAGGTACAATGGTTTGCTGCCCTGTATATACAATATTCTGCCATCCTTACTCCCGTAGAGTAGTAAATGTTTGGTGTAGTAATTTAATTAATTGGGACTACGGTGTGCAAGAAAGGTGGCTCAAAGTGACCCATAATAACAATAATATTAAAGGTAAATAAATGGTTGTTGCTATATTGTACTGTGTTAACAGAAACGCAAAGAGATGAGGAATTAGAAATCTTGTAGGGTAGCGAGGGAAGTAGGGTAACTGGTAATTCAGGAAGTTATATCCGGCAATATCCTTGAGTTTTTATCAACATCCGTTGTCAGCAAGGGTCCATTCGCAGCAAAAGCACAGTTGATTTGATTACTAGCTTGGACTGTACTGCTATGAGTGGCACAACCAAGGAAGAGATCAAGATTTGAGGCTGATGCAGGAGCTTATTTCTGTGGCTTAAAAATTCTCTCTCAAGCTTGAATGCACGGGCTCAGTTGTGTAACCATTGCACACCTGGGACTATTTGTGTCAGTTGGAGGTCGCCAGTATGTGTAGAGATTGAACAATCAAGTCAGGTGGATGGACTTAAGATGGTACTGTTTGTTGTGAGGGAATTCACACACACTGATCTTTTGGGGACCCCATTTGATCCTGCTGCTACGGCTGGAGTATCAGTGCTCAGTAGGTGGTAATCAAGCTTCCTCTGTTTGTTACAGAAGCCACTGCAAAGACATCAGCTATCCAGCATATTGGCCCTTCAGCTGAACTATTCTAGCAACCAGCTGGTTACAGAAAGTGACAGGATGGAGCAGCAATGGTTTTGTACGATTTGCTTCTTTTCACATTCCTACTTGTAAAATGGTACCTCTAGACATTTTATATTTTTATTCCCAAAGAGCCTATAATGTTCTTGGCAATCTAAAAAAAAAATCTCTTCTGCCTGTGGAATAGCTGATGCGCTCTGGTGATGTGGGAAGATTAATTCTGTTGGGTGTGGATGCTGGTGACATTCCATTCATTATCAGTTTATTAAGTGTGGTGTTACTCCTGAGGGCATTCTGCACCAAAAATTTAAAAATTCTGTGCACAATATTTTAAAATTCTGCAAATTTTATTTGTCAAATAAATGTGGAGGTTCCAGCATGGCATTGGGGAGCATAGGCCACTGGCTGCCCAGAGGTGGGAGATCACTGTGTAGCTTTCCCCTTAGGACATGGACTCAGTAGTGAGGCTGAACACAACCCTGACACAACACAAGGACAAGGCCTGCCCCAGAAACACCCCAGAGCCCTGCCCCTCCATGCCAGGTGTGCCAGGTGTGGGCAGGCAGGCTCAGCAAGACAGAATCCAAGTGTGGAGGGGTTTAGTGTGGGGGGGATCCCAGGTGTGGGTTGAGAGGGTTCTGTGTGGAGCAGTCTGGTGTGGGCAGCTCAATGGGGTATCTGAGTGCGTGGGGGGGGAGGGGAATTAAGATGCACAGGGGCTTGTTGGGGGGGTTCTGGGTTCAATGGTAATGGGACTCTGCAGGGGGGTCCAGGTGAAGGTGGTTGGGTCTTGGTGGGGGAAGGATCCGGGTGTGGGTGTTTCATCAGAGTGGTCCAGGTGCTGGGGGAGTGGGGCTCATTGTGGGGGTTCTGAGTGCTGGGGGTGAGGCTCGGGGGTAGGATCTGGGTATGAGGGGATCCCATGTACAGGGATCCCTCCCCCTGCAGCTGAGCAGCGATGGGTGCAGGAGTTTGCAGAGCTTCCTGCAGCTGAGGGAGAAATCTGGGGGTGGGTCTGACCCGGCCCTGGATGCCATTCAGGGGAAGAGGAAGTCCCATCCTCCCCAGCCCAGCTGAGACTAGCAGCTGAGCCCAGCAGAGGGTAGGAGGCACCAGTCCGGTCTTCCCCAGTCCCGCCCCATGCCCCATAGTGATTTACCTTACTGCTGGCTGCTCTGGGCAAGGTCACATGATTATTCTTATGGCTTCCCTTTGCTTCCCCATCAGGGAAATCTGTGGGGATACAAATTCTCCACCTGCGCAGTGGCGCAGAATTCTCCCAGGAGTATAGTGTATATTGCTCACACCAGGAGTGAAGCTTATTTCTCCTTGATTTATGCTGTAGGGTCTCGTGCTGTGTGGAGAGTCAAGAGCCATACCCCCATATCCAATCTGCTCCTGCCTCTCAGCCTCTGATGACCTTTATTTTCCAAAACAGTTTGTTCAGACAAGGATCTCACAGTCTATGAGTAGAGCAAGGAACAGTGTGCTAGATTTCACAGTGTTGCCTTCTCACTACAATGTACATTATTGTACAACTCAACACCTTTATTATAGAACTTTCACATTCTCCTTCTTTTTGGGACCATGCTGTCTCTGGGGATCTTGCCAGAATCTTAAGAGAATTAAATGAATTTTGCTGTGTGGCTGTAAGCGTTCGTGATGGGAAAAGCTCCAAAGCTACATCTCTGGAATAAGCCAAGCAGTGTGTGGACTTCTTCAGAAGCAACCCCCCCCACACCTAGTTATAATCAGGGCAGCATATCTGAGAATACCTGAAAGCTATTTGGCTGAGGAAAGTTCCAGGACTGTGTGTCAGAATATCTGAAAGATCGAGCACACCATGTTTGTAAACTGGAACTTAATCAAATCCAGTAGCCACCCACTACCCCACACTCCAAAGCCCTAAATATAAGGCTTCACTCCTAATGAGCTTTTAAAAAATCCCAAAGCCTTCTCTCCCTCCGTGGAACCCTTAAGAGCATAATGAGAGATAGTTGCATTTTTTGTTAATGAAAAATAAAGTTTTGTTGAAAATGAAATTTATCATGGAAAATAGTTTTTGAGATATTTTTGGAAAAAAATTGAGAACTTTGCCCCCTGAAATTTTTCTGCATTGTTGAAATATTTTGTTTTGAAACTGAGGAAAACTGCCCATCTTCTGTTAGTGTTTTACTTCCCTTCCTATCTTTTCCATTAGAAGTGTGTGTGTGTGTGTGTGTGTGTGTGTGTGTGTGTAGTATAAAAGGAGTTAAAAAATCAAACCAAAAAAAAAAAAAAAAAAGGAAACAAACCAGATGTGATAGGAAGTAACACTTTCACTTTTAAAATGAACGCTTTTCTCATTTTTGTTGTAATTCTCTCGCTTTAAGTGAGGATGTAACAGTTTGACTTTCCTACTAGTGGAAAAATTTTAAAGTAAGAAGGAGCATGGATTTTTGCCCACTGTTTTACTTTTTTTATGCCCTTTCCCTGTTCCTTGTGGAAAAAAGAGACATTTTTAAAAAGAAAAGAAAGTGGGATATTTCTCACAAATGAAAAATTTCAAAACAAAACATGAAAATTTTAAACAAAATCAAAGTCTTTTGGGGGAAAAAAGAACCAGTTTTGACCATCTTTAATTACTGTTGTACCGAAAGTATACACTGCATATGCATATATTGGAGAGACAGCTCAGGAGCTTTCATCAGTACTGCTGGGTGGAGCTGATTGGAAAAATTCCAATTCAATGGGTATTTTTGGTCAGAAGGTGTCAATTTGTCAAAATCAAAATATTTTGTGGAGATGCTTTGATTTTGATGAAGTACTTCCAGAAACCAGGCAGGTGGATGGGTGGAAACCTGCCCGGTTTCTTGCCATTCACCCACCCAGCTGCTTGGCAGCCTCCCTAGAGGGCTGCTGTCAAGCCCAGGCTTCCAGGGTACACAGAAGCCAACTATGTGGATTACCTCTGGGCTGAGGACACTGGGGCACTAGGGCCTGTGGCTTTGGTACAGCCTACTAGGTGGACTGCCTGTGAGGCAGGGACCTCAGGAAGGTTCCATGGTTCATGGCTCCAGGACAACCTATCAGGTGGACTGCGCTGCTTTGTTCTCTCTCATTTTCTCAGAGAACTATGAAATTTTTGATTTTGTTCCAAAATGGAACAAAGTCAAATTTCAAAATAGTGAACTTTGCTGTGAAAATTACTCTGCCTAGCAAAGCTGTAGGGCTCTCGAATCCTCCTGGATGTTGTACTCCAACTAGTGTGACGGGAGACGGTGGATCGCCAGAAAAGCTCAAGCCATAGGTACAATGGAGACAAGACTCATATTAGCAACAGTATTGCCATACAGATGGAATAGCAGGGAATCAACACAAAGAGTAATACTGATTTAACTTATACAAGTGAACACACAAGTCACAATTTGATGGTGATGTTGGCAGTAGGGAATAAGGAAAAGAAGATGAGGAAATGGAGGTAGAGAGTCTGGTCAAACAATTTGCCCAAGGTTACACAGTCAGTCTGTGATAGGATCAAGAATGGAACCCAGGTCTCCTGAATCTGTTGTAATCAACAGTCTGTAACTGCTTAATCCGGTCTACGGCTTAGGGAGACCCCCTTGGGGTGACAGTAGGCACTATAGGTTGTGAGCTAAAGAGCCAGCCAAAACTACAAGGTTTGTCTGTATCTATCAGCCTGCATGAAGAATCATCTTTGCATTCAATAAAACAGCTTTGTCTCTTCGGTACTGCAAGTGAATGCTGCACTAGTTTTATGCTTTAACCACTATATTTTATCGCCCCAGAAGAATAAAGACATCTTCACAAAGAAAAAACAGACTAAAAAGGAAGTAAAAATTATTTGGCAGAAAATATAGAATATAACAAAATGGTGCCTTTTTTGCGAAACTGTGTTAAGAAACAGTCTTGTATTGCAGAAAAAGGGCCGGTATGTATTTAATCCTTTGCCCTAAGGTAGTAGGCAGCCTGAAATTTAAACATTTGTAGAATTCCTTTAGGTACCTTCAAAACAAGGCCATACACTGCAGGATGAGAAGGTCGAAAACTGTTCAAAGGTGAAATAATAAAAGTAGAACCATTTAAAAACAGCACAATTTTGACAAGCTACAAAAAAGCAAAGTAATGCAGCCAAATAAACTGATTCAAATGGAGAGACACTGAATCCTTTTAATCTTCTTATTTCATCAGGGGAAGAATGTTGGACAGGAGGAAACATTTTCTGTGTAGCACTACAGTAAGTGTTCCGCTCCGGGCAGCAGGCTGAATGGTGACCTACTCAAATTACTTAGACTAAAAACCATGACAAGAATTTCACACTTTGTCTGTCTAAGAAAACAGCTTTATCAAGCACATGATCTAAAATGTGCTGAGATTTCTTTTTACCGTCCTGTTTCACTTGGGCTGCTACAAGAAAAAATAAATAGCGGTTGTTGCCGCTAATGTAGATAGTGTGGGAGGAGGAGAACAGATGAGATTTATATGTTTTGCTGTACCACATGTTGCTTTTTGAAAATGTGAATAATTATTTATGCTTTTAATCAAAAAATCTTCTTGTTCCCACCTGTTTATACCATTTTTAAGAGAAATTATACAGGAAAACTATTCAAAGGCAGTTTTCTGGTATTGTCATCTTGGCAGATCTGGCTTTATGTTGGTCAGTTTCATAAAAGAAACAGTGATACAGTTTGCCCTCTTTGTCTAGGCCACAAGAAAATGCTTCCCTAATGAATATAAGTATTTATCTTACATTGTGATATTACAAATTGTAACAATGTTACGATTCTGTCTCTTTAAAAGGATGGAGTATACAGCGTTCCCACAGTCATGCATTACAGGTTCCACAAAGTCTCTCTCACACACCAGATTTGCTCATTCCCCTGTGTGCAGAGGAAATAATGGTAAGTAATTAGTGTAGGCAGTGATATAAAACACAACACCACAACTGGCAAGGATGACACAGAACTCAGAATGGAACAGCAGCCGCAAGGAGGAGCCCATGGTAGAGATTGCCACACTTTAGCAATGAGGCAATGAGTTGGCAACATTATCTAGCAGAAGGGAAGGCTGAAAAGAGACATCAGAGAAACAGAGTACAGTGGATAGCTGGAAGGAATGTGCATGTCTCAGAGTACAGGGCCTAGTGTACTGAAACCCAGCAGGACCATGGGATAAGCAGGAGCAAAGTCAGCCACTTAGGGGACACATGACTACCAGTTCTACTTCTTTCAAGTTGGTATACACATGCTTCACACCATGCTTTATTTCCTCAACCTCAGAGGCACAGTGGGATTTCAATAACCATGAATAAAGCTATAGGCTTGTATAGAAATGTAATAAATATCTATAGTAATGACTGTAAAAATATATAAAGAATAGATAGAGAATTATAACATTACTATACCCTTTGTTGAACCACCCTGTAGAATTCTATAGGGATACAATTTAATTTAAGTTCTATAGGCCCAATAAAACTATAGAAAGGATATAATTTTATGTTCAATTCTATATGACTTTTCCATAATGGGTCATGTAGCTGGATGTGCTCACTAGAACAGGGTGAAATTTTTTGGCCTAAACTTTTTTTTTTTTTGGTCAAAAAATGCAGATTCAGTGACATCTAAATGTTTTGCAAATTTGTATTGGTTTCATCAAATCTGTAGAAGAATAAACTAAAAGTGTGTCCAGTTAGGGAGAAAGGGAAAGGGACATGAGTAATTTGCGTGATAAGCAATTTAGAGAGAAATTTTGCCAAAAAAAATAAATCAAGGGTATGTGTCCAAGATCAAGCCTGCTCTACATCAGTTGTCTCTGGGTCAGATCTTGTGTTCTTTATACAGCTAAAATTCCCATTGAAAAAGAGTTGCAGAATGTGGATACCAGCTTTTAAAGCGAAGACCACAGTTCTTCACTTACAATTCCCACGTGGTATTCTCTGCTCTTCACATGGCCATATTATGACCCATGATACCCCCATGCACAAAGGAGTGAGTTATATTGGCATTGGTTGACTGATCTGCCCTAACTGATTATGTTTTTAATTGAAAATCATTTTGATTATCACAAACAAACAGTACTCTACACAAAAAGTCATACACCAAAAGAGAAATATATGAAGGACTAATGGTGCTCACCAATATGTTGCTAAGCATGATTTAGCAGTTTGTGAAGATGAGGCGAATGCATGTTATAGCTTAATCACAGTTAGCTGATATCACACTGGACACAGTTTGATCTGGTCTTCACTGACTGCTAAACCACCTTCATCATCCTGTCAGTAAACATGACTGCTGACAACTATGGTCAAATGTCCCAGTGTAGACTGGGCCAAAAAGCAAATGAGGTGAGATGGAAAACAGAACCCAGAAGGAAAGAAGTAAGCTGTTGGGCAAAGGAAAGACTTTTGAGACAGTGTTAGTCATAGGCAAGTAGACCTAAATTTCTTTGCTATTATGTAAAAATAGTAAATAAAACCAATTTCCCACTTTCAGAATCTCATTTGATATTTATTTTAAGTAACTCTGGCCAGGCGTACATGCTTCAGAAACCGAAGGAAAATATTTTAGAAAATTTGACCGGCTTGTACATCAGGTGCATTCCCCCAATTGTTTACTAACGTTTGAGAATGTAAGTGAAAATACAGGATTCTCTTCACACTTTTATTTTGAAAATATGCTTCTAGAAGATTGTGTGCTTTAAACATAGGCATGATCCAGCAGTTGTCTACTGTGAAAATGTATTCCATAACACACTGAGCTGCTGTGGAGAAATCAGGGATATTATTTTATGTTCTCTGACAAAGCAAGCAAGGAAACTGAAATATTGGCTTAAATTGCTTTTTCAAGAAATTAATTACTTATTCCAGGACTGATGTTTGTATTACTTATTCCTGTGGATAACAGGGAAGTCCTCTTATGGATTGGTAACTGGTTAAAAGATAGCAAACAAAGGGTAGGAATAAATGATCAGTTTTCAGAATGGAGAGACGTAAATAGTGGTCCCCTAGAGGTCTGTATTGGGCCCAGTCCTATTCAATATATTCATAAATGATCTGGAAAAAGGGGTAAACAGTGAGGTGGCAAAATTTGCAAATGATACAAAACTACTCAAGATAGTTAAGTCCCAGTCAGACTGCAAAGAGCTACAAAGGGATCTCTCAAAACTGTGTGACTGGGCAACAAAATGGCCCATGAAATTCAGTGTTGATAAATGGCAAGTAATGCACATTGGAAAACATAATCCCAACTATACATATAAAACGATGGGGTCTAAATTAGCAGTTACCACTTAAGAAAGAGAACTTGGAATCATTGTGGATTGGTCTCTGAAAACATCCACTCAATGTGCAGCAGCAGTCAAAAAAGCAAACAGAATGTTGGGAATCATTAAGAAAGGGATAGAGAAAAAGAGAGAAAATATCATATTGCCTCTATATAAATCAATGGTATGCCCACATCTTGAATACTGCGTCCAGATGTAGTTGCCCCATCTCAAAAAAGATATATTGGAATTGGGAAAGCTTCAGAAAAGGGCAATAAAAATTATTAGGGGTAAGGAGCGGTTCTCATATGAGGAGAGATTAATAAGACTGGGACTTTTCAGCTTGGAAAAGAGATGACCAAGGGGGGATATGATAGAGGTTTATAAAATCATGACTGATGTGGAGAAAATAAATAAGAAAGTGTTATTTACTCCTTCTCAAAACACAAGAACTAGGTTTCACCACAGTCAGACTGTGGAACTCTTTGCCAGATGATGTTGTGAAGGTCAAGATTATAACAGGATTCAAAAAAGAACTAGATAAATTCATGGAGGATAGGTCCATCAATGGCTATTAGCCAGGATGGGCAGGGATGGTGTCCCTAGCCTCTGTTTGCCAGAAGCTGGGAATGGGCAACAGGGCATGGATCATTTGATAATTACCTGTTCTGTTCATTCCCTCTGGAGCACCTGGCCACTGGCCACTGTTGGAAGACAGGATACTGGGCTAGATGGACCCTTAATCTGACCCAGTATGGCCATTCTTATGTTCTTATATTTGTTGTTGTGCACAACAGTCATTTCCCTATTGTATGTATGAATTTACTTGAGCTCTAACTGTGGGTTGAATTTCGTGGACAGTAACACATTACAAAAACAAACACTCATTGTTATTACTTAAACGTCACAGTTTGGTAGTACATGGACAAAAAGTACACACATTTAGTACATATTAGCTCACTTTGAACACTGTTGAGTATGTAAGACTTGTGTGGAAAAAGTCTCCATAGAAATTAAATGAATAAATACATTTATAATGTCTAATCCAGCTCTAGTTACACTTTTTAATTTCGAATAAGGGACTGTGAAACATCTCTATTGATGATTCAAGTAGCCACAGCTGAACACTTTGATTCTGTATTCCAAAATTATCTTACTAAGAACAAATCTATGTAGGTGGGTACTGAAATACCCAATCTTCCTGAGTATTCAGCTGTGGGTAAGAGATAACTGCTCATAATGTAATATCCCAAATAGAAGGAGTGACTTTTGTCTTGGAATGCTTCCCTGAAAGAGATTTGAGGAATCTAAACTGTGTTTTATCCTTCGTATAGAGTTAAAGGATTTTAAATGTTCATGTGTTGCACTCAACTAAATTTCTGGAGCAAGAGTGTAAAAAGAAAGAGTGAAAAATTTCTGTAAATATTCTTTCTAATTTGTAATAAGTTTGCTTTGACTGTATTTGCTTTCCATAATATTCTAGCCAATGAGTTTGATAGGACTCTGCAGAAACAGCTCATTTTAGGAAATTTTTGCAGAATATTTGTGGAAAGTGGATTTTGAATTTGTAATCAATTCATAGCCAAAATAACAATTCTCAGAGGAAACATCATTATTGGAGTTATGCTAATACAATAAGGAAATAAACTGTCTCCAGTTAAAATAATTTGAATTTCTAAAATCAAATAATGCAATTAACTGATTATGAATGAGGTACAGAACTAGATCCACCTAACAGGGCTGTACATTCTGTTCATAGTTATATTATAGGGAGATAACAGTTACCCCCTATATTTAGGTAGCCTAATGTGTTTCATTACAGAGGATTCTCACAGCCTTTTCATGAGTAGCGCTAATATTTCCATGCTTTGCAGCAGGTCTTTGGAACTTGGCAAAGGGAAGGTTGAGCTAGAAATGTGCCTTTTTATTGTTCCTTGAAGTTATGTATAGGTTTTGCTGAAACTTTGGAAAATCCCCATTTATCTTCTTTTGTTTGTGTTCTTCAGGAAAATTTTTGGTATCATGCCAAATGAACACACAAATGTTCCAAAGTACCAGGATCATGCTGCCACTAAAGCAGCAGCAGCAACACTGGGAATTCCGGGGACCTGGTGGAGCTGTAATGTGTTTGTGGAGGGAGAAAGAACTGGACTGGGATCCCTGCAAACACCCCCAGAGCCACCATGTGACTCCCAACAGCCCCTTTTTTGTGGGGTGCAATGGGTCAGAAGCTCCCATCAGAGGACAAAGAGTCAAGCCGGGCTACCCTGACCACTCTCCAGATCTGGCCTAAACAGCCCCATCCCCCTGAAATAACAGCCTTCTCTTTATGCCAGCTGACTTAGAAATCTGTGCTGTGGGTGCTCCAAAACCAAGATGTGGTGTTATCACTTATCTCAAACAGCTCCTCGGGAGTACAGGATGTTGACAGAAGGCATTACATCAGGAAGTGGTTTCAGTTTTCCCTGTCACATGGTACCTAGAACATTATACTCTGAATGTAGGGTTCTTCTGGCCCTCTTGATTGCAGGTGATGTGGTTTTGCAGCAGAAGAAGAGAGGCAAGGGGTTGAAAGGGCAGAGAAGAAAGCAAAGAGAAATTTCTGCTTAAAAAAATTAATTGACAAGCGACTAATGAATACAGAAGAATAAAGAGATTAGAACAAAGGGGGAAGTTTTATTAGTTTACATTGCTTCAATCAGTGTCCTTTTGAATATCATTTGGCTAATTAATTGCAGATTATTATGAAAATGATTGATAACACATTTTGTTTTCTATTCTATTATAGGAAGGTAGTACTGGTGATACTAGATCAGCCATCTGGTCCTTCTAGTTCAATATTCTGTCTCTGACAGTGGCCATTACCAGATGCTTCAGGAAGAGGTATCAAATGCTCATGTCTCCTGTGATAGATATACTGAAGTCAGATTTTATATTATAAATATACTGTGTGCAAATAGATATTATATTTTATATTTGTGTTTGTGTATATAATATATAACATAGGAGTTGCCAAACCAGCTCAGACCCAGGGTTATCTCGTCCAGTATCCTGGCTCTGACAGTGACCAATGCCAGAATCTTCAGAGGAAGGTGCAGAAAACCCCACAGTGGGCAATTATTAAATTACATGGCCCATAGAGGAAGCTTCTTACTAGCCCTCAAGCAGTTAGTGGTTTATAGCCCCTATACATTTTAATCTTGTCTAAGGTACAGACACAAACAAAATGAGAATTAAAATGTTGGGCTCTGGTTTCATTATCTAATATAAATCAGTGTTGTCTTATTTGACCAAGTTGGCAAAAAATTACCTAAAACAAGTGATTACACATGAACATTTGCTTTCATTAGTAGGGAAGATGTGCTGAGTTCTTTTGAATGATATAACCTAGTGTGTAATGTTCTGAGAAACACTGCAAAATGGGACTGGTGGTATGTTAGTTATTAGTGAAAAATGTCTGGAAGTTCACACGCAAGCAAAGAATTAAAAACAGAGCCATGCTGTTTTATAGGTCAATAATGAAAATAATAATAAACCTCTCTTCAGTGTTACAACTTTTTCAGTTGCATAAGATGTTGTCATTAGCTTTTTTTCTTTTCTTTTTTTTTTAAACCAGGGAATATCCTGGTGCTGTCCCTTTTCTAAATGTCACGATACTTTGCACTTATGCATTTATCTTTAATCTCTAAATCTCAGTAGTAAGTAACCATTATTATCCCTGTGGAACCCTTTCCCAGGTATCATTAGCAGTAGTAAGGGCCAGGTTCAATGAAGTGGAGGGCTCCTTTAAAAATAAAATGATTGGCTTGTGCCTCCTCCTAAAACCTTATCTGCTTCCATGTTTTAGGAACTTAAAATGTAAAACCCCAGTCACCTTTATAAGGTGTTTCTTCCCCATTCACAAGGTCTTAGAATCTCTAGGGATATAAAATCACTTTTTTGGGGGGAAAACAAGATAAGCATCTATACACATGTCAAAATTATATTAGCAAAACCCTAACTAACAGCGTCTGAAGGGTACTGAGTCTGAAGTCTCCATTATTAATTACTTGGCTTGTTGAGGCCCAGAACTTTTATTCACTAACCAAGTCCCCAGCCACCTGAACCCATAGGTGCTGGAATTAGGAGTGCGGGGGAAGGGAGGTGCTGCAGCACACCCTGACTTGAAGTGGTGTCCATCATATACAGGGTTTACATTTTAGTTCAGTGGCTCTCAGCATCCCCACTATAAAAGTGTTCCAGCTTCGCCGCCTAAACCTCACTTATGAATCCAGTTAGCTTCAGTGATCACCAAGAGGTGGTTTCCCCTGGCTATCTGCTGCTCTCCAGTGAAAACCCATCCTAAAAAGTCCCTCTCAGGCCTGTTACTGAGAGGTTGGGTTCTGAAAAGTCAGTTCCTCCTGACCTGCTACCACAGGTCCTAGTTCAGTGAAGTCAGCTCTCCACCACCCATTATCGCCAAGTTTTGGTTCAGTG
This sequence comes from Lepidochelys kempii, assembly GCF_965140285.1. Taxonomy (NCBI): domain Eukaryota; kingdom Metazoa; phylum Chordata; order Testudines; family Cheloniidae; genus Lepidochelys; species Lepidochelys kempii. Next base: position 103,730,014 of record NC_136380.1, read on the forward strand.
AAGTCAACAGCTACAGTCCCACACAATTAATTAGTTAACAGCTACAGTCCCACACAATTAATTCTGTATAGGAGCCAGAATCTCAGGGCAGGAAACCAAAGCTAAGCAAGAGCCCTGAACAGAGGCACTAAGAGTTTCTTGTACCTCTTGTTGAATTTGGTTTCACTACACAATCAGAGTCCATTACTTGTCAGCAGAAGGTGACCCACATTCTTCAGGCTATGCCTTGCACAATTTCCCCCATTCCTATAATAACATTTACGTGCACCATTTACTATTATTTCCAAAAATGACACACAATCTTTAACAGTACAACATCAAACCTGTGCAGAACTGCACTAGGGCAAAATTTTTATATGTAAGTTAAGCCTGTCAGAGCTAGCTTTTCCTCTTTCGGTCTAGAACAGTGGTGGGCCACCTGTACCCCATGGGCCGCATGTACCCCATCAGGGTAATCTGATTGCGGGCAGTGAGACATTTTGCTGCCATTCATCGTCCGCAGGCGTGGCCATGGTTTGCCATTCCCGGCCAATGGGAGCTGCAAGAAGCGGCGGCCAGCATCCCTTCGGCCCACTGCTTCCTGCAGTTCCCACTGGCCAGGAACGGCGAACCGTGGCCACTGGGAGCTGTGGGCGGCCATGCCTGCGGACAGTCAATGTCAGCAAAATGTCTCTCTGTCAGATTACCCTGATGGGCTGCATGCAGCCCGTGGGCCACAGGTTGCCCACCACTGCTCGAGCGGCATCAGAATGTTCTTGTTTCATGTAAGACTTCTAGCTCTGGGGCTTACACCTATTCTACAGGTAAGGAAATAGGCAATTATGCAGTAGATGTTCCTCTTCCTATCCCATTACCAAAAGCTTTGACCCTTTCAACTGTACATATGGTTTGGGTCCTGGTCCTGCAAACACTTAAACATGTGCTTAACTTTACACATGTGAGCAGTAAAGTTAAGCACATGTTTTTGTGCTTGCAGGATAAAAGCCTTAATCCCCACCTCAGAATTTGCGACTGGTACTGCATTCCAATCCAAAGGGGGATGTAATAGTGTAACTTGAAATCCCACTAGTCTATCTAATCCCACCGCTGACCTACCTGCTGCTGCTTTTTGAAATGTGTATGGAAGACACACAGCACCTTGCCACATTCCCCTCTCACTAAAACAGATTTTAAGGTTTGAATTTGTGTGTTCTAACTGATTGAAGTTTTATTTTTTTTTTGTTTAATTTTTATTGGTAAATAAGGGTCAGCCATCTGGCAGTAATGGGTCTGGCTGCCATTGATTCCATCTGCTAAAATATGATATAAAAATATTCCGCTGTTGCACGACATTGGAAAGCTATGACATCTAGGATTACACCAAATATAGGAGTCTGAAAGTGGAAAACTGACGGAATGATTTTCTGTCTGCGGAACAGGAGAAGTGCCTTTGGAGGATGAGGCTAAAGACAGTCTGATGGCTAGGAGTGTTCCTGAGGCAGTATTTCAGTAAGCTGTAACACCTGTCTGCAGGTAATTTGTTCTACAGAGTATTATCATGCAGATTCCAATCCCTCCCCCCCAGTCACCCACACAAGCAATTATGCAGGTTTATATTTAAAGACAGGCTTATCCTGGAATCTAAACGGGAACAACTGATTCAAAACTGGGTCTATTCAAATTGACAAACACTAAATACAAATATAGAATTACTATTAACTGCCTTCTTGTTTTATTTAAAAAAATGACTATCTGGCGGGGGCATGTTCTGCTCCTCTTCCTTTCCAGACAAACAAGCTATTTGGAGACCTTCTTCAGGTAATGCACCCAGTGATTTCTTTACAAAGTTTGTTTCCACCACCTTCACAGATTGTGCAGTGGCTCAAAGGCTCTAAGAGTCCTGAGCCCAGCAGGGCCCTACTAGCCTACAGCTCTTTTGTTTTTTCTTTCCCCCCTTTGTACTTCCTTGCTGTGCCTTTGTACCTTCAGAGTTAATGAGGTAATTAGGCTAGGGAGAGTTAAAAGCTAGCTTCAGTCTATCAGGTTGACACAGTTCCCATATTCAGGTGTGCACAGGGCAACTAAGGGCAGGTCTATGCTATCACTTATGTCAAGCTAACTTGCATTGCTCAGGGGCGTGAAAAAGACCCCTCCCCAAGTTACAGTGCCCTAAGCGCTGTCCATACCGGCGCTATGTTGGCGGGAGATGCTCTTCCGCGGATGTAGCTTCCACCTCTTGCGGAGGTGGAGTAATTATGCTGACGGGAGGGCACTCTCCCGTGGACATAGATTGTTTTCACCAGACATGCTACAGCTTCGCTGATGTAGCGCATCTAGTCTACACCTGCCCCGATTGAAGTTACAGTGTGCTGGATTAGCTCCTGTTGCCCAGCACTCTTTCACATACTAATAGAACAAAAGTACAAGTAGAAGTGCAGGTAATCCCATGTTTATTGCATAATTTTACCAGCTCCCCCTCTTTTTACATCCAGGTCCCTCCTGCACAAATCCAGGTTTTCTCACCCTCCGCCCCCCAAAAAACACACACACACACAAACTCACTCTCCTGCTGGTAATAGCTTATCCAAAGTGACCACTCTCCCCACAATGTGCACGATAATCAAGGTGGGCCATTTCCAGCACAAATCCAGGTCTTCTCACCCCCCCCCCAACACACACACAAACTCACTCTCCTGCTGGTAATAGCTCATCCAAACTGACCACTCTCCTTACAATGTGTATGATAATCAAGGTGGGCCATTTCCAGCATAAATCCAAGTTTAACCAGAACATCTGGGGGGGGGGGTGGCGTAGGAAAAAACAAGGGGAAATAGGCTACCTTGCATAATGACTTAGCCACTCCCAGTCTCTATTTAAGCCTAAATTAATAGTATCCAATTTGCAAATGAATTCCAATTCAGCAGTTTCTCGCTGGAGTCTGGATTTGAAGTTTTTTTGTTGTAAGATAGCGACCTTCATGTCTGTAATTGCGTGAACAAAGAGATTGAAGTGTTCTCCGACTGGTTTATGAATGTTATAATTCTTGACATCTGATTTGTGTCCATTTATTCTTTTATGTAGAGACTGTCCAGTTTGACCAATGTACAGAGGGGCATTGCTGGCACATGATGGCATATATCACATTGATGGATGTGCAGGTGAACGAGCCTCTGATAGTGTGGCTGATGTTATTAGGCCCTGTGATGGTACTTTGTCACGCATTCTACAAAAATATTCGATGGATAGTCCTTTTAGTTTTGGGTTCTGCTTACATTCACCCTTTGCTGCACTAATGTGAAGCAATAAAGCATTTATCAGTCGGATAATTACATACAGGAATTATTTTAAAAAAAAAATCATTCCTGAATAATTGGTTTAATGGCTAATAGTAACAGACTACTCCAGTGGTCAAGAAGCTATTAAGTTCATATAGAATGTCTGTCAATATTGACATTGCTCATTTGTAACCAACGTCAGGGGAAAGATTTGAATGTGTTTATGCAGAGGGCAGATGAAGCAGCTGTTGCTCTTTTCACATTTCTGTTAGATATAACTTTTTTTTTCCCTTTGCTTGTATTTCATTGCCTTGTATAATGATGATCGGATCCCATGAGTAGTCGACTCTATCATAAAAATATGATTTAATGAAAACTGTTTTAAGATTGTATAATAACCTCAGAAGGTTCCAGGTTAAAATGGAGAGACGTTGACTGAAAATGTATTTTCATGAGTTTAATGCCACAACTCACTACTGTAATTTTTAAATGATCAAAACTGAACTCTATTATACATACACATTTAAGGGTAGGGGCTCCTAGAGAATATTTTTCTGTTAGGATTTTTCGTCCTTAGGCCCTGATCCATCAAGATTTGTAGGCATTTCAATAAGACTGCTTCTCTAAGGTGCCACAAGTCCTCCTTTTCTTTTTGCGAATACAGACTAACACGGCTGTTACTCTGAAACCTATAAATACTTTACTGAATCAGGGCCCTACTTACAGTGGTATTATGTAGTGAGTTGATGAAAAGTTTTAAAGGAAGCCAGTCATTTGTTTTCACAGGTTTTCTGACCATGTGAGCCACTGCCCTTCACTTATGCTGTAGATTCCTTTTCATTTGTGTATTTCTCTCTTTTGGTTTCCCCTTCTAACTTAGTGTGACCTCTATTCTCAGTGTCAGCATTGGCCTAGGACTTTGAATTCTTCCTTGCACTGAAGAATCAATATGCTGTGTCAGAATCTCAAAGCATTAACCGGGTTCCAAATATTATGATGCTGTCCCACAGTTATGGGCGAGGCTGATAGTCAGAATTTTGTGTGCACACACTGATTGATTTACCTCTTCATTTTCCACAGTATGCCTATAATCCCACAAAGCAGATCTATTGTGAATCAAAGTAAAATCACAAAGGCCTTAGTCAGCAAGACATTTAAGCCTGAGCTTAAAGCAAGCAAATGCATCTTGCTTAAGCGACTTGCTTAAGTCCTTTTTCTGAGTAGGGGCTTGAAAGAGCAAGAACAGTTATACAGAGAAAATCAACATTGTGTTAATCAAATGTCTGATGATCAGCAAAAACTTTTACCACCAACAAATTATCTGCATGGCAAATCAATTATGGTGTATTCCAGGGATCGGTAACCTTTGGCCCGCAGTCCACCACGGTAAGCCCCCTGGCGGGCCGGGTCAGTTTGTTTGCCTGCTGCATCCGCAGGTTCGGGTGATTGCAGCTCCCACTGGCTGCAGTTCGCCGCTCCAGGCCAATGAGGGCTGCGGGAAGTGGCGTGGGCTGAGGGATGTGCTGGCTGCCACTTCCCGCAGTCCCCATTGGCCTGGAGTGGTGAACTGCGGCCAGTGGGAGCTGCGATTGGCTGAACCTGTGAATGCTGCAGGTAAACAAACCAGCCCGGCCCCCCAGGGGGCTTACCCTGGCAGGTCCGTGGGACAAAGGTTGCCGATCCCTGGTGTATTCACTCATGCCTACAGTTCTGCTCTTTCTTACTCCCACTGTGCCAATCCTTGGCTTACAGCATGCTGTTCCACTCTATTGAAGAAGAGCCATTAGAGGTAGACCTGCTTTTTTTTTTTAATCACCCAGCGCTGCTAAGTGTCAAATAGTTATTTCATCACAAGTGGCCAAATCTCACCAAATATTCCATCATCTTGTTCACTCATGCTAGTCTGCCAACAGGTTAACCCATGTTTAATTTATTTTGTGCTGGCAGTATACGTTTATGGAGAGCATTTGCTTTTTGTAATTTGTCTCAATTTGCTCAAGTGGTTGAGAATGGTCCAGATGGGAAAATTAGGACAGTGACAGCTTATTAGGGAATGTTTATATTGTTGTACTAGGACGCAGCAGCCATTTGTTAACACATGTAGAATGCATTTTGCTTGTCTTTTTGGGATCAGAAAATTGAGTACAGTCTTTACCTTGGACACCTACATTTCTCTCTGAAGGTTAAGCTGATGCAGCAGTTACTTCTCTTTTAAATATTTATGGGTGAGTCATGTGAAATGCCTGCCAAAGGTAGCAGAGAGAAAATAATGGCTAGTATTAAACATTTGACCTTGAAAGCAGCCCTGATTGAAAATAATTACCACAAGTTTTAAAACCTTTATTTCCTGTTCTGGTGGCAACATCCTTTTGGGGCTCTAATAAATTGCCCAATCATCATATCATCAGATTAACTTGACTCAACTGTTTATTTCACATTAAGCCTGAGCATTACTGATGCACTATGTAAAAGGATATTAATTATCTATCATTTTTTTTATCCAGATTTCTTTGGTGGTATAAATTCTTGTTGAGTTTGCCCTTGATGTTCCACTGAAGCCAGATGAAAACTTACCATGTGAAAGGCTGAAAATTATCTCTGAATTTTCTGCTGACCTCTAAGATGTATTGGTATTGAGCAGGTGTGACTGAATTCTCTTAGACCCCTTTCTTATATCTATCTGTGTTGTCAATTTAGTTTATATTAACATCTGGGAACTGGATATGGGGACATTATTGGTCTTGTTAATTATAATTAGCTGTCAGTCTCCTCAATGAGAGGTATTTTAGTCATTAGGTATATAACACTGGTTCATGAATATACCTTCATATAATGAATACTTTAAAAATACATTATCAAATATTTGCTTTTAAGTATGACAAAGATTTTCTCCCATCCTCAGCTTTTATTTACTTGTGGTTTGTGTTTCACCAAAGACTTTGCCTCAAGGATACCAGGTATAGCTTTGTAAGGTCAGTTGATTAATGTAGTCTTGTAGAATATCATTGGCTGTTGGGGGCAAGCAGTTCTATAAAAGGAAATTTTGCTTACATAGAAAAGAAAATTGCAGCTGTGGAATGTCAAGAGATTATCATCACAATAAACAGCAAATAAACAGGATTATAATAGAAGTGCATTTGCAACACTAAAATTGAAGTGGTATCAGCATTTTGTTTTCAGACCGTAATATGTCCATAAAATGTGATTTGAGCTAGACCATGATATCTTTTGAAAATTCAGTAATATACATTTTTAAAATATCTTTTTAACATTCAGTTGTTTTTTTCTGAGGGACTAAAAGGATCGTCTAGATTTTTATGGGTGTGCTCTTTTGTGAAAAAATTAGTTTTAAAAATATTTTGCAGTGCAGTTCATAAAAGGTCCAATCCTGCCAGCCAAAACTCCTTTTGAATGGGAATTTGTTTCACCTTGGGGAGTTTGTCTGGCTAAAGATTTTATGTCCTTTTTTCCCTCCTTTATTTTTGTTTGAGCTCAAATTGAAGAACCGGCTGTTGTGGAACTGTACTAAAGTTTTAAATACCTATAGTTCTTATAGGGCTCCATCCTGTTCCCATTGAAATCCACTTGACTTCAGAGGGAGCAGAATTTGAACCCCACATTAATCAAATTGGTTGTTATAACATGATTAAATGCTGAAAGATTAATAAGGACACTTGATTGCTTAGTATAACAGGAATTCATTCTCTTGACATGTCTTGTACTTACTAACTGACACTACATCACTCATAAAAACAGAAACATATTTTATTTATTTAGATTTATATACACACTAAAAAAGGGCACATAGTCACTCTAGTTGCCCTTTTGACATAACTCCAAAAGACAACTAAATTAATATCCATAAATAAATAAGGTGTAGGAGTGTAATTCAGTAGAATCTATCACAAGGTAACCAAAAGCCCCAGCTCCCTCTTACATCCTTTGTTCCACTGCATCCTGCCCACTTCCCAGTTGCTGACAAAAATCTTGGTTTCAGTTGGTAAGTGAGGTGAGAAGCTCATACAGACAATGTCTCTCTTTCTGTGTCCTCACTAGGCCTCTACCCACTATTTCCTGCATCCCCACTGGCCTTTAGGAAACAGATGGAAAGCATGTTGAAATAGCTCTATGCAGTGGACTCAGTCTTATGATGTGCAGCTGTCACACCTCTGGTGTCAATGATGTAAGACGGATATTGCATCCCACAATTGACAGGAAAAGGAGAAACTAAATCCTATTAATCTTTAAATGTGTTTCATTTGTGACATCAGCACAGGGTATTTCCTGTGGATTATGGCTGACGACACCAGCTGCTGAGTGCCATTAGCTCCTTCAAATCTTTTGGATCAGATGTGATTTCTTCTTGTTTTGCTTTTGAAGAATGGAATTAATTAATCTCTAATTTAACTGACAGAAAAGAGTTTATAAAACTTATAAGGAAAAATACAACCATCATAGGATTTGGACTTAATGCTATTGAAAAATGAAGGAGGCACTTTATTCACTAGACCAGTGGTTCTCAAAGCCGGTCCGCCACTTGTTCAGGGAAAGTCCCTGGCGCGCCAGACCAGTTTGTTTACCTGCTGCGTCTGCAGATTTGCCCGATCGCGGCTCCCACTGGCCGCGGTTCACCACTCCAGGCCAATGGGGGCTGCAGGAAGGGCGGCCGGCAGGTCCCTTGGCCTGCGCTGCTTCCTGCAGCCCCCATTGGCTGGGCACAGCGAACCACGGCCAGTGGGAGCCGCGATTGGCCGAACCTGCGGACGCGCAGGTAAACAAACTGGTCCGGCCTGCCAGGGACTTTCCCTGAACAAGCGGCGTACCGGCTTTGAGAACCACTGCACTAGACTGCATGGTATTTTGTGATAATCAGGCCCATTTTATGGGTATGAAATTCTCTTCCTCTCCGTGGCTGGGGGACCCTGATATTGTTCTTTGGAAACAATGGCAGCATAATGAGTGTTTCAAGGAAAAATAATTAATAAAAGTATATATCAGGCCCAATTTAGCACCAGAATACATTAACTTCTGCAATGCTTGATGAAGTGAAGCCCAGGGGAGGGTCGTGGTGCACAGAGTTGCCTGCCTTCCCATATGGGTGAATCTTCTGTGGGACGCAGCTGCTCCTGGTGGGGCAGGATATAGCAATTTGCACACACCCTTCCTATCAGTGAGGGTGAATGAAGTCAAAGGCCTATTCACTGTCAGAAAACATAAGGTCTAATTCTGCCATCTTTGCTTTCCTTGGGTAGTAGTTTACAATGTGAGTGGTCCCATTGATTTTAGTGGAAATTGAACTTCATCATCTTACCTAAGACTAGGCATGATAGTCAGTGGTCAGAACGTATCAGTTGCCTAACAACTAAGACAAAAAAAACATGTTTTTTTCCCCGCATTTTAGTGGCATATTTATCCATCAATAAGGTACCTCTTAATGTCTTTAAATATATGATTTTACAGCAATTAGAGATGGTATAGGCAAGAAAACAAAAGGAAAAGCAAAATTTAAATGCTTGATATTGTTGGGACAACACTTCAGATTTCACATCATGTTTGCTCTTATATAGGCAATAGAATTAGTGGGCTTTTTCTAAATGGGCTTCTGTGTTTATTTGTGAATTATTATAATTGTTGTTGTAAACAATAAATAGTTACCAATATAGCTACAGAGTTACGTACATCAGATTATATTTTATGAAATTGCATAATTACTAGAGCTTGTTTTCCTGTGGAAAATTTTGAATTTTGACTAAAAAATGGAAAACCCAAAACTTCTGTCTGAAACCTAAACATTTAGATTAGGAAATGCTAACTCTCTAGCAGCCATCTCAAATCACATTCTTTAATATATGATGTTTTTATCATAAATCTTATTTGCTGTTTTCCATGTTCCCTGAAATTTGGAGGCATTTAATATAAATAAAGAGGTTATTATTACATTATTTACCCTTTCCATCTCAAGACCAGTCTTTACTACTGTTTAAATTCAGGAATGTTGCTAAATATATTTTAAATCAAGTTATATCACTGCTCTCTGGTCACTCGATTTCTGATCTCAAAGTGACTATCCTTCAACAAAAAAACTTCGAAAACAGACTCCAACAAGAGACTGCTGAATTGGAATTAATTTGCAAATTGGATACAATTAACTTAGGCTTGAATAGAGACTGGGAATGGTTGATTCATTATAAAAAGTAACCTATTTCCCCTTGCTTATTCCTTCCCCCCCCTCCACTGTTCCTCAGACGTTCTTGTTAAACCCTGGATTTGTGCTGGAAATGGCCCACCTTGATTATCATACACATTGTAAGGAGAGTGATCACTTTAGATAAGCTATTACCAACAGGAGAGTGGGGTGGTGGTGAGAAAACCTGGATTTGTGCTGGAAATGGCCCACCTTGATTATAATACACACTGTAAGGAGAGTGATCACTTTAGATAAGCTATTACCAACAGGAGAGTGGGTTTTGGGGGGAGGGAGGGGGGTGAAACCTGGATTTGTGCTGGAAATGTCCCACCTTGATTATCATATACATTGTAAGGAGAGTGATCACTTTAGATAAGCTATTACCAGCAGGAGAGTGGGGTGGGGGGAGAGAACCATTTTTTCATGGTCTGTGTGTATAAAAACATCTGTATTTTCCACAGTATGCATCTGACGAAGTGAGCTGTAGCTCACGAAAGCTTATGCTCAAATAAATTGGTTAATCTCTAAGGTGCCACGAGTGCTCCTTTTCTTTTTGCGAATACAGACTAACACGGCTGTTACTCTGAAATTTGCATAACTATAGTTCACCATTAACCTCTTTATTGATGTGGGAAGCTACCTGGTAGGGCTTTTTGCTTGGAAGTAGTTAGTTTATAATCACATTTCTGACTATGGCTCAGATATTCTGGAAATGGTTGAAATGTCGATGAACACTATTTTGCAGTCTGGTTCTGCAGAAACAGCTTGTCTGCATGTAATTTAATCATTCTTTCATATTTCCTGTTCTTTTGGTCATAATGGAGAATGTGCTGTTTTAATTCCCACATCTTTTCATTGCTGAACTATTAAAGTTAGAGAAAGAGTTGGTGCAACCCATTTAATTTAATCAAAACACAGAAGAACAATTACTGTCTTAGACAGTAAGTCATCGTTTTCCATTCTGTGATGATGTGAAATGTGCTGAAATCAGTTTTCTATTTTGTTCTGTGTATAACTAGCACTACCATGATGACCTTTGATGCCCAATTTCAGGATTTTTATAATATTATTGCTTCAAGGAAAAATTGCCCCTCTAAATCCTCCCAAATCATTTTTTTTCACCTAATCCAGTGCACCACTTTTTTTCTCTGTTCATCAGTCATTTACTGAATTAGATGATCTATTTTGGTGCTTTATTAGAAAAAGAATCACTGTTATTCGGATGATCATCGTACCCTTCACTGGCCTTGACCATCATCCTAATAACTTTGGTCCTGGCAATTCTTTAATTTCTTTTTCATCGCTGTAACAGGATTTTTGGAGTTTCATTACTGACTCTTGATGACAGGGTGATGAGGATTTAGTTTCCCATTTGATCATAGATCCACATCATTATTAAAGTGTAGTAGACATCTTGGATCCTAACCATTATGACCCAGTGAATATTTCACTCATATAGGGCCTGTGATAGGGTAAAATATCTAGGACAGGGTTAAGGTCTACCTGTCTGTCACATGACCCAGCAGATGATTTAAGGGAAGAGGGCATGCTCTTTCCTGGGGCTGAGTGAGACAGTGGAAAAGCTTCTGGGGCCTGCAGCTTGCAAATTGCTTTGTTTTTGTGTTACTCATGAGTTTTTGTGTTTGAACAATAAACAGGGCCTGAAAGGGACATGGGCATGGCACTAGCTCTTTTCTGTGTTGGTGACGTAGCCCATCAGTATACAGGGCCCATTGCTATCTCATTTAAAGATGTAACCACTTGTGCCTCATCTTTAAAATAAACTTTCAGCTGGTTTTCTTCTATCACTTTTCTTCTTTCATTGTCAATTATTAAGTTTGCCTAACAGTTCCCATTGTAAAACTCTGTTTTCAGTTGCTTATAACTTTGCCAGTCTTTAACTGTTTGGGCTGAAATTTTCCATGTCTGCCTCAGGCTGAAGATTTTTGGAAAATTTCAGCCAAAATGATATAGCTGTTTCCAAGAACAAGGGTAGTTGAAAATGTTATTTTGCCCATGTTAAAGAATTCTGGTAACCTTATTTCTAATTTGGTCCCATCAAAGATATAACCTCTCCCACCTTGTCAGTCTCATATCCTGGGACAAACACAGCAACAACACTGCAAATATCTGTTGGAGTAATTTATAAACAAACAGAAAACAACAATACCCCCAAACCCCTTTAATCATGTGATTACATTATCAGCCTTTCCATAAGAAATGCCTCGGGACATCCAGCTGAAACCTGTCTTTCACTTATTCATTTGCTGACATATTAATCTATACTTATTATTTCTTCATATGACTCAATGATCTCCCATTTATCTGCAGCAGAACCAAGCAGGGGGATTGGGATCAGATGCAAACCCACTCCACCCTAATGGCAGAAGTAGGCTCCATTACTCCTAATATAGTCCTCTATGGGGCATAGGGCAATGGTGGATATCTTGGCCCGGCTCCTCCCCAGTCCACTAATGCTTCATTCATCCCTTCTTCCCCTTGCATGCCGCTCTGCAGGAGGCCCCTGGAGGAGTTTAGCTCTTTTCTATGTAGGAGATATGTATCCCTTCCCCACAACCATTCTCCACTAACCACAGCAAGGAGGGAAGTTTCTGTAAGTGCTAGGTAGAGGCTAGAGAATGTAGAATTCAGCCACTGAGTTAAGAGTGAGAAAATACCCAGTGAGTAACCTATCAGATTTGCTTTGGTTGAGCTCCCTATTTGTCTAGAACACCTGTTTATTATTTGCCTTGGCTACGCTTCTCATGGGGTTTCATCTGTAGCTTACTCTGTTGCATGACTAGTTTTTATGGTGCAGAACTTGCAAGGACCACCCATTAGAAACTGTATGAATGTTAACCAATTTATTTTTTCTTTTAAATTTTGTTTTAATAAGTTGAGTGTTGGCATGTTTTAAATACTGAAGTGGAGAAGGCTGAAACGCCATCCATAACAGCTCTGCATTACAACTGCCAAGTATACGTATTGCAAGATCCAGGCACAACAGAATAGATAAATCATGAGGAATTAATTCAAGATATTGCCAAGCCTCTTGGAAAAGAAGAATAATTAAAGCTTTACCTGATTCACAATGGATCAGGGTCAAACCATCTTGGAAATCCAGGTATTTAGTGGTGTTCTTACAATTAAAATGCCCTAGGAATTAATTTAAAGTCCTCTATGCCCCAATGGGAAAGAAAAAAATTGAATATAAGGAAGTTTTGAAGTAAAGCATATGTAATATTGCATGACACACTAGTCTGACTATATACATAGACCTATATAGGGTCAATGATAGATAGTCCAAGTACTGGAATGCTTATTATCTTATCAAAGCATATGTCTTATTCAAGTTATTTTCTAAATGCATAAGACTTGGAATGTCTAATCTGTTAGGCCGTTCCCTCATTTATAACCCTTGCATAAACTTGGGTATATCAACACGTGTGCACTGTAAGACATACCACAAGGTGGCTTAAGGATTGTCCAGAGCTTCAGTTTTACTATCGGAAGTTTCAGTAGTCACATTTGGAGTTAATGGCCAAAATTCCACAACAATATGTAATCCTCAAGCAATAAGTTAGTGATAAGATAAAGTACACAGAAAAACAGTTCTCTTGGTCCTTGCTAATTGTTATTGAATGGTGTGAGCTACACATTGTTATGAAAACAAAAAATGACAGATTCTGCAAGTGCTACAAATAATGTTTCACAATTATTTGCATATGCTCATCCTTGGCAAATGTAATAGAAGTAAACTCAGTATTTATATGTAAAGCATCCTCCCATAGGTAAACCTGGAGTGGTTATAATAACCAATCCAGATAATGAAATCTGCTAGGTATCAACCGTTTACTGTGTTTGATTTTATTTGAATTTTTGTCATCATGATAATCAAGGAATCATTACAAAAACTTAATCTAAATTGTTATTAACATTTTCAGTTTGTTACTTCAAGGTCACCATGCTAGCACACAAGCTTTTCTCTTCCATCCCCTCATGACATTCCATCTCGCTATGCTAAACATTTATCGCTCAGATTGATAAGACTTTTGACCTTTAGACTCTGAGCTGTATCTGAATCCTGGTTGCAGCAGGCAGGAAAATTAATGAGAGCATCACTCTGTCTCATATTCTAAGATCTCTTCCTTTAATGGTAATTATAGTGGCACTGTTCATGCTGTTATGGTTAAGATGGTGTCAGCATTTCCATTATTTAAACCCTGTTTTTTCAGGGGATGGGAATTCAGTGATGAAAACACTTTGCATGCTGGAATTGGTTGGACCAAGTTCTGGCTGTAAAGAGCCCAATAAAAACACCCACTAAAACATTAACCCATTAAAAACAAATGATTTCTTTTAAGGTTTAGGGATCTTTTAAGGATCCCTCCACCCTCCCCTGGTTTGCCTGCACAGGAAATAGCCCAGATCTTGGTCCTTGTGCTCCCTGAGGGGTAGTTTGCTTTTCCTTCCCCCCTCCCACTGGGTAAACAATTAAAAGTAATTGACCAATGGTGGAAACTGTTCCTGTGCAGTTACAAGCTTTGACTAAGATGTTCAAAGGTAGGTGCCCAAATCCAGTTGATATTAATTGGGAGTTGGGGGATAGATTTTCAAAGGCATCTAAAGATATAGATAGGCACCTAATGGGATTGTCAAAAGCCCCTAAGTAGATGAGGAGCCGACTTCCAAGTCACCTCTGGTCCTAAGCGCTTATTTCCACAAAACTCAGCGTATATTATAATAAATATAAAATGTCATTGTAGTTTTTGACAACTGGCAGCTAAAATCCTAGTTTAAGAGGCTGAGTAAAGAAGAAGTGCTGTAGTACTGGCTTTATACCTTGCAACAAAGAACTCATATTAATCAATTGTATTTGCAGCCAATATTGCTTCATGTATACTTTCCAATGCAGTTTAATTTGAGAGTATATTGATCATAACATGGAACTATTAGAATTTTGGGAATGTTGTTATAAGAAAGCGTGAGAGCCCTGCAGGTGGGGACAATACACAGAGAGATGAATGGGTAGCAAGTAAAATAAGGCACAGGTGTGGGGACAGCTGATTGCTTGCAGGATGCACAGAAGTATTTGGGCTGTTCTTTAAAAAAAGATGGGAAATTAGTGAAGTGGCTGGAGAAGGGTGGACACAAACACACACGTGTACACGAGGAAGCTTGAGGAAAGATTCTGAGGCCAGGTCTACACAACCACTTACTTCGGTATAAGTTCTGTTGCTCAGAGGTGTGAATAAGCCACCACCCTGAACGACGTAACTTACACTGACCTAAGCGCCAATGTAGACAGCGCTATGTCAGTGGGACAGCTTCTGCTGCCAACATAGGTACAACCTCTCGTGGTGGTGGATTTATCATGCTGATGGGAGAGCTCTCTCCCGTCGACATAGAGCGTCTTCACCAGATGCGCTACAGCAGCCCAGCTGCATCAGTGCAGCTGTGCTGAGTTAGTGCTTCTCGTGTAGATTAGCCCTAACTCTTTCAGCACATTTTTTCCGCCTAGGATGATGAACCTCTGCCTCATCCTCAATGCAAGTCTGTGCTTAAATAGAGTTTGGATATATCCTTCGGTACTTATCAGATAATTCGTATCACATTTGATGTTGGGGGAGTCTACTGTGTATTATTTATAGCTATTAATTATTTTTTTCACAATATGTGTTATTTATTATTTTATTATTTATTTGTTTGTTGTTGTTGTTATTGGTTATCGTTTGTTTGTTTATTTGATTACAGCAAAGTGTCCAGAAATTCCGATCAGGACTAAGGGTCCCATTGAGCTCGGCATTGTACAAACATATAGAGAGAGTACAAACTTTTTTGTCCTGTTGATGCACATGTGCATCTCACCACCACTGAAAGGTAAAGTGCATGATTCAATGGCAGGCCTTTAAATATTTTACTCCAGTTCTTTTTGAATGTAATGCCACGGTCTTCCAGCTTTGTCATGAATTCTGGCACAGTATAACTCTCAGGTTGTCATTCATTGGGAGAGATTTTACGTAAAGCAGAGAGGTTCATGTTCATAAATGCTTTGAGAACTTTTGGACAGGAAATGCTACTTATTTTGCTAATACTGACCCTGTTGAAATTCACCTCTAGCTAAAAATCTTTACCCCCCCCCCACTGAGTGTCTGCATTTTATCTGAATAGTTTAAGATAAAGTGCTTAGAGTATACGAAGCAGCTTATGCCCTCTCTGCGTGAGCTAGGTTATGATTTATTTTGCTGGTCTACTAAACTTTTTAGAGATGATGAAGTAATATATTCTTGGTCAGTTGTTCTGGATCCTCTTAGCATAATGACTTTTATTAGTGACTTGCATCCTGAATCACTATGGAAGCACTTACCCAAAACATACCGGGAAAAGATTGTTAGTGGGTTTAGGTGGCATATTAATCAAATAAATGTAAAAAATTGAACAAATCAGCTGAAAGGAAGTGCTATAGCAACACAGCTATAGTGCCATGCTTTTAACCAAATTGCCAGGACAGAGATGGCATAAGCTGCTTTTCTTATATTTATTCTGATGATCTGTTAAATGCAGCAAAGTGCAAATAAATTTGTGAGCCAACATTAAAACTCACTATATACTTTTTGTTCAGCAGGACTTTGAAGGAGATGTCACATTTTAGAATTGTTTTAACATAACAAAGCACATTTCTCTTGTTTTACTGCAGATTTCAAATTAATGGATGAGCCTGAATGAAAAATAATACCCTGGGTGGACTGCTAGATATTATTAATGCAATTTCCAGATAATTTTAGTGTGCACATTGCCTGGACACATTTATTTGCCAGTGATTGCTAGTTCAGTGATGATTCTTTATGAATGCTGTTTTTGTAGAGTAAGTAGTTATTTTGTATAATCTCATGGTATAATAAATTTTGCTGGTGTCCTAACAAACCTGTTTTAAACTATACAAGAAAAGTTCTCCATCTTCTGGGAACATCCTTACCTTTATACATCCGATGAAGTGAGTTGTAGCTCACGAAAGCCTATGCTCAAATAAATTGGTTAGTCTCTAAGGTGCCACTAGTACTCCTTTTCTTTTTGCGAATACAGACTAACACGGCTGCTACTCTGTTACCTTTATACTGGAATCTTGCTCTTGATTAGAGAGGTGCCAATTTCTTTCAATTGTGATAATATGACACTTTCCCATCTGAATGTAGCCTAGGTCAATAATAACAGAAAATCATTACCAGTTGACAGTGGGTTAGTGGAATGGATAAAATGAGCTGGTGGTCTTAATCCAGTATCTTGCAGAATAGGCCTCTCTAACACACAAACACTGTCACACTTTTCACTAGTCAATGTTCTCAACAGACAGGCCAAAGACAGTTGAAGCTTGGAAAATGAATTACTTTGTTGCCGTTCAAAGCAGTCCATTGAGGTGGGACCTGGTGCATTCAGGTAGGGCAAGATGAGGAAACTTATACGTGCTGTATATTTATTGGGTTCTGCAGGGAGACAGGCTCCAGGGTCTTCATTCTGGCAAGTTGCATTATCGTTCCATTATAATTTAAAATAAAATAAAAATAGCTCCATTTTCCTTGGATTAAGAATAACTGGAGTAGGGGAAAATGCAGGACTATATCTATATTTGCTTCCAAGAGACAAATTTTAATATTCGGATCCTAATAACAGCAAAAATAGTGCTGCTGACCGCGCATAACTCGTGAAGTTCTTGGGAGTAACATGTGCAATGGGAGGACTGGGCCCCTGGACTTTGTGTGTGTCTAACATAATATAAATGTGCATGTGACTTCCTGTGTGTTGCTGCATCCCAGGGGCTTTCAAACTGTAGGGCATCGATCACTGGTAGTTTGTGGAGCACTTGTTGATGGCCTACAGAATACTTGATGGTTACATGATGCTGAGTCTCCGCATTTCCAGATGCTACATTATACTCAAAGACCGCTAACAATGTTATATACACCTATAATGTTTTTCCATGTGAGCTAATCACTGTAGCTCTCATATGCAAGTTATACAATTGCAGATGGGAAGGGAAGTGGGCATATGAGACAAAGTCTCTATTAAACTGTAGGTGACATATGGAAAAAATTGGAGAACTCCTGTAATCTTTCCCATTTTCCGCAAATAAAAATTGCCAAACATAGCCGTCAGGCCAATATTTTAGGTGAAATTTCAGATACACAAAATGTGGAGGTGAAAATGAATTTTGCATGCTGCCTTGTGAATAAATTTGGGAAATTTGGGGGATCTGAAAAACTAAAATTCAAGGGTTCAAAAATGTGAACAATAATTTAAGAGATTTTTTTTGTTGCGATTTCATGAATACACTCACACCAGTTTGATTAATTCTCTAAACAATGTGTTCTGTCTTGTCCTAAGGTATACAAGGTATGCAAGAGTGTCACCTAATGACCTCTGATGACATTAAAAGTGAAGGAGAAGGAAAGCCTGGGGTCAAAAAGAAGCATTATTTTGTAGTCGTGGCTGTTTCACTTTCAATTTTCGGATTTATTGTACCATGAAACTCAGAATGAAATTTGGTACATGAAAGATCCCTGTGGAGGGACACTGAACAAAAAATTCACACGAACCTGCATGACATAAAAGCACTGAGTTTTGTACAACTTGAGCTAAGATTTTACTTATGCCTGAAGCAAGGTTGAGAAAGTATAAAAAAACTAGAGTGCACTAAGCTATGGCACCAGATAGCTTTATTTTGTTTTACCTCTTTTTAAAATTGCAATGTTTGTTCCTTCCCCTATTTTTAGTTGGTTGCAACCAGGGCAGAGGGCCAAATAAATATTTTTTTACGGGGTTCGTATTCCTTATTGTTTCAAAGCCCTTGTTAACTTTTCCCATTTTATAACCTTTAATCTGGAATGATTTTCAATGCAGTAAACAGGATGAGCACTGTGGAATTAAATAGAAAGGGACTCATGGGAGTTTTTAAAGGTTGACAAATGTCTTTATTTCTTAAATACTTATCCAGTATTCGAAGGTTTGGGTTATACTTTGAAGGTTGGGTTATATGGGAGTTTTGTAAGAATGATATTGGCTATTAATTTGAGCTGTTTGTTTTCTCTAACCTCTGTCCTTCACTGATCATAGAATCATAGAATATCAGGGTTGGAAGGGACCCCAGAAGGTCATCTAGTCCAACCCCCTGCTCAAAGCAAGACCAATTCCCAGTTAAATCATCCCAGCCAGGGCTTTGTCAAGCCTGACCTTAAAAACCTCTAAGGAAGGAGATTCTACCACCTCCCTAGGTAACGCATTCCAGTGTTTCACCACCCTCCTAGTGAAAAAGTTTTTCTTAATATCCAACCTAAACCTCCCCCACTGCAACTTGAGACCATTACTCCTCGTTCTGTCATCTGCTACCATTGAGAACAGTCTAGAGCCATCCTCTTTGGAACCCCCTTTCAGGGAGTTGAAAGCAGCTATCAAATCCCCCCTCATTCTTCTCTTCTGCAGACTAAACAATCCCAGTTCCCTCAGCCTCTCCTCATAAGTCATGTGTTCTAGACCCCTAATCATTTTTGTTGCCCTTCGCTGGACTCTCTCCAATTTATCCACATCCTTCTTGTAGTGTGGGGCCCAAAACTGGACACAGTACTCCAGATGAGGCCTCACCAATGTCGAATAGAGGGGAACGATCACGTCCCTCGATCTGCTCGCTATGCCCCTACTTATACATCCCAAAATGCCATTGGCCTTCTTGGCAACAAGGGCACACTGCTGACTCATATCCAGCTTCTCGTCCACTGTCACCCCTAGGTCCTTTTCCGCAGAACTGCTGCCTAGCCATTCGGTCCCTAGTCTGTAGCAGTGCATGGGATTCTTCCGTCCTAAGTGCAGGACCCTGCACTTATCCTTATTGAACCTCATCAGATTCCTTTTGGCCCAATCCTCCAATTTGTCTAGGTCCTTCTGTATCCTATCCCTGCCCTCCAGCGTATCTACCACTCCTCCCAGTTTAGTATCATCTGCAAATTTGCTGAGAGTGCAATCTACACCATCCTCCAGATCATTTATGAAGATATTGAACAAAACCGGCCCCAGGACTGACCCCTGGGGCACTCCACTTGACACCGGCTGCCAACTAGACATGGAGCCATCTTGGTGCCTTGTTGTCTATCAATGCTTCAGAGATCCAGAGGTGCCTGCAACGTTCTGTACCATCACAGCCCCATTGTGCTTTTCCTCCCTCACAAATGTTCTGTACACTAGCAATAACAGAAGTCAAAATCATGAGTCACGAACTATTTTGACTTTTGAGGGTCTGTTCCTTTTCCCCAGCTCCTACTGCTGTCTTTTTGTTTAATTTCAGAGGAAGATGTGACAGCACAACGGTGTTTGTTCAAGCGATGTTCTGAACTTGATCATAGGAAACTCTGTGGTTTAGAGAATTCTAGAGTACAGAATGTGGTAAACTACAGTACAGGGTGTCAGCTTCTTATTTACGGCTAGCTATTTTTTTCTGTATTACTATGGACTTCTATATAAGAACTCAGTTAACATATTTATTTGAAAATATTTTCATTAACCTTGTACATTAGATTCTTTCATACTCTTTTTCCAAGTACTGTGCTGATTTAAATATGAGCTGTTTTTCTTTTTGTGTAATCTGTTCTCAAGGATATAGCTTTCTAGAGGTTATTCAGGCCCAGTTTCTGGTAGCCTTACTTATGTTGAGTTGCTCTTTGTTCCAGAAGTAAATACATGGTCAGCAGTGATTCACTATATGGGGTAGAAGATACATTTACTCCTGTTGATTTGTATCAGAATATGCCCTTTGGTAGTATTTTCCTTGTTGAGGACAGTTTTTGTGCTTCATTAACACTTCTATTAAGCCAGTAAAATTTGCATTTTATGACCAGATCCTTATAAAAACTGTGCAAACTATTTGCAAATAAATCATGCTTATGTACATGAAATGTTCATCATTTTTTTCTGTTGTTTTGCCCAAGTCTGCTAATGATAGCACCAAATATGGCTCATATTATTTTCAATGATAGCCATGATGTGTTTATTGCTACATTTGCGATTGTAGGTTTTTTTAAAAAAAGTATCTTCATTAAACCTTTTTCACATCTTGTCTATTTTCTGTTTGGTTTCCAAAGAGGACCATAAGGTTACAATTCAAGCACATAATGAGTGTTGGACATATTGGGTCAATTTCTCATTCTTGTTACAATTATTGTCCTGAATGATGAGTTATAATGGACTATTTTCTTTTCTTTGTATGCTTTTTGTCACAAAAATAAGGTTTCTGAATGTTGATGACTCTTGTATTTTGTAAATTACATAATTGAGTGCTGAACTGCTTTGATCTTTGTAATGCTCCATCATTTGATTGGTTGACTATTTAAGTTTTTTTCTGTTTTCAGAGTCACAGACCCATGGGAAGAGATGGAATACACAGTCAATCACAATAAGGAATGCTGAAAAGTCAAAGCAGTATGTCATGCTACTATCTTTTGCTGAATGCTTTAATCATTAGTATTTATACACTTCATACTTCATTGTAGAATTTGTATCAAACATGAACAATGACAGAACATGTTCAGCATCAATTCTCTTGGCAAGATTGAGACACTACAATAAAAATGAAAAAATTTATTGTTAGATACGTAAGTTTGCATTCTAGGTGGCCATTTTAATACCAAAAAGTTGTGAGTTCTATATATTTGTTTTTCTTTACATGCTGTATGTAGATTTTATTGATCTTATGACTTGCATGCACACACACAAAAAAGCAAGAGTTAGTCAAACAAAGCAATAGCAAATATCTTTAGGATTTCGTTCCCAACAGTTAACTTAAGAATCCAAATATAACAGAAGCCATGCCAAAATATTTATGCTTTCATTGCTCACATATAGAGCACTGTATACCCACCAAACTAAAATTATAAATCTTCTGGCCAAGATTATCAATAATAGGTGTTTAAAGTTACACTCCAAAATCCATATTTAGATATTAAATAGGTGACCTGCTTCTTCAAAAGTGATGAACATCCATCAGCTCCTCTTGTGCTCAGATTTGAATTCTGTATCCCACAACTTCCGTCCCCTAATGTGTTTGTTCATTTGTACGTGTAAGAAAAAGGAAGCATGACATTCTAGAAACTTTCATGCCAGCTGGGAACTAGGGCTTTGATACAACAAAACACTGAGTGATATGTCTACACTACGGTTGATTGCTCTAGCTAGATCAAAACTAGTTTGAGTAACAATAGCGGTGAAGCTCTGGGAACGTGGGTGGTTGCATTGGCTAGCGTAGCCCACCAGGACCCTGCGTACATACTCAAACAGCCACTGCTGTTGTGGCTTCACTGCTATTGTTACCCAAGCTAGTGAGGTTAAAGCTACCTTGGCTATGTCTACAAGCTGCCATCTCGCATCCCGACTACCATCCGGGATGCCATCATACATCCCGACTGCAGTGCACATATACCTAAAATCACGTGCCTAAATTTAAGCATTTTCTTGAGTGCTATGCTGGACCAGTGCCTCGTTGAGGGCTCCATTGCTTGAATGTTCACTCATTTGCAAAGTTGAACTACATTTGAATGTTGCAAAAAGAAAAGGAGGACTTGTGGCACCTTGGAGACTAACCAATTTATTTGAGCATAAGCTTTTGTGAGCTACAGCTCACTTCATTGGATGCATACTGTGGAAAGTGTAGAAGATCTTTTTATACACACAAAGCATGAAAAAATACCTCCCCCCACCCCACTCTCCTGTAGCTTATCCAAAGTGACCACTCTCCTTACAATGTGTATGATAATCAAGGTGGGCCATTTCCAGCACAAATCCAGGGTTTAATAAGAATGTCGGGGGGGGGGGTAGGAAAAAACAAGGGGAAATAGGTTACCTTGCATAATGACTTAGCCACTCCCAGTCTCTATTCAGGCCTAAGTTAATTGTATCCAATTTGCAAATGAATTCCAATTCAACAATCTCTCACTGGAGTCTGGATTTGAAGTTTTGTACATGGCAGAGGGGCATTGCTGGCACATGATGGCATATATCACATTGGTGGATGTGCAGGTGAACGAGCCTCTGATAGCGTGGCTGGTGTTATTAGGCCCTGTGATGGTGTCCCCTGAATAGATATGTGGACACAGTTGGCAACGGGCTTTGTTGCAAGGATAGCTTCCTGGGTTAGTGGTTCTGTTGTGTGGTATGTGGTTGCTGGTGAGTATTTGCTTCAGGTTGGAGGGCTGTCTGTAGGCAAGGACTAGCCTGTCTCCCAAGATTTGTGAGAGTGTTGGGTCATCCTTTAGGATAGGCTGTAGATCCTTAATAATGCGTTGGGAGGGTTTTAGTTGGGGGCTGAAGGTGACGGCTAGTGGCGTTCTGTTATTTTCTTTGTTAGGCCTGTCCTGTAGTAGGTGACTTCTGGGAACTCTTCTGGCTCTATCAATCTGTTTCTTCACTTCCGCAGGTGGGTATTGTAGTTGTAAGAATGCTTGATAGAGATCTTGTAGGTGTTTGTCTCTGTCTGAGGGGTTGGAGCAAATGTGGTTGTATCGCAGAGCTTGGCGGTAGACAATGGATTGTGTGATGTGGTCAAGGTGAAAGCTGGAGGCATGTAGGTAGGAATAGTTCACCTGCACATCCACCAATGTGATATATGCCATCATGTGCCAGCAATGCCCCTCTGCCATGTACATTGGTCAAACTGGACAGTCTCTACGTAAAAGAATAAATGGACACAAATCAGATGTCAAGAATTATAACATTCATAAACCAGTCGGAGAACACTTCAACCTCTCTGGTCACGCGATTACAGACATGAAAGTTGTGATATTACAACAAAAAAACTTCAAATCCAGACTCCAACGAGAGACTGTTGAATTGGAATTCATTTGCAAATTGGATACAATTAACTTAGGCTTGAATAGAGACTGGGAGTGGCTAAGTCATTATGCAAGGTAACCTATTTCCCCTTGTTTTTTCCTACCCCCCCCCAGACGTTCTGGTTAAACTTGGATTTATGCTGGAAATGGCCCAACTTGATTATCATACACATTGTAAGGAGAGTGATCACTTTAGATAAGCTATTGCCAGCAGGAGAGTGGGGTGGGGGGAGGTATTTTTTCATGCTTTGTGTGTATAAAAACATCTTCTACACTTTCCACAGTATGCATCCGATGAAGTGAGCTGTAGCTCACGAAAGCTTATGCTCAGATAAATTGGTTACTCTCTAAGGTGCCACAAGTACTCCTTTTCTTTTTGCGAATACAGACTAACATGGCTGTTACTCTGAAACCTGCCATTTGAATGTTGCTAGTTGAAAGCTAGAGCACTCAGCCAGAGTGTTCTACTATTCATACTTTTTCATATATGTGAGTGGAGTGAGGATGGGAAGAGGGAACTGGATAATTCCAATTACACTCATCAAACATTTATTTCTCCTATCCCATGTTCTGTAATTTCCCTCACAGACCTACAGTAAGGGGATGAAATTGGATGAAATTTCCTAACATTAAACTGTACTCCAAAGATTCACCCTGTAATATGTGTACTGTGAGAGGGAGTTTTAAAAGCATTCAGTGTTGGTCAAGGCAATGGGAGTTTTAGTGTTCACTTAAATGGGGGACGGAGTTGGGTCAGTACGAAAGGCTTCTGTGTATTCAAAGGTTACTTTTATTTGAAGAAAATTGAATTGAATGCTTATGGGGTGTAGGAATTGCCACAACCTGTGTTCCATTTAGTCCAGTATTTTGGTGAAAAAGTCAAAAAATTCTAGTATAATAGAGGCATGATTTTCCTTTGTCGAAGACGTGCTGGTTAATCACCGGTATGTCAAGCTTCTCTGAGTGTTTTATAATTTTCTTTTTAATTAATGTATCTAGTTTGGGAAGTAAGGCAGTTAGCAATGATTGAGGATATCCTTTGAATTTTGGTTTAAGATAGGTAGAAAACTTATCACCTTGCAGATCTGATACAGTAGCTGATTTTGTTGAAAGATTGCCTGTTTTGGTTATCAGCCCCACCACTTCAAATTTAACATATTTTAGTTAGCCAATTAGTCGCTTCATTCTGAATTACCTAGTGAAAGAGAGAGAGATTACAAAAATCCTAACTCTGTTGCAGCAGGCAAATTGGAGATTTAATTAGGGGCAATGGATACATCAGATCAGAGTATAGCTATTGAGCCTTTCACCAGTATTTCACTTTTTAAAATGAGATGCAGTAGTGATTTGAAAGTTGTTCCTCTGTGATGCCCATTAGTGGCTTATGTGAAACAAGTTGATGATCTCAGTGCAACAGAAAAGTGGAGGAATTGATTGATATGAAAACCTTTAAAGTTGGTCCCTACAGAACAAGGTTTAGGCTCACTCACAATGTAGTCTAGGGAAGCTTGCGCTGTTACTACCTGTGCTGTACTTGTTCTGTGGATGAGTTGAAGATTTCAGCTTTTAGTGCCATATTCTACAGGGAGTATATTAATTTAAGAAAAAAAATGGAAGAATTTGATCTTAATTGGTAGCCTGTATCCTGGTGTTCTGCAGCCCTATATTGGTTGATGCTCTTTATATAGGTTGCATTGAAGCTAGTAGTTTTATAAGATAAAGCTTAAAAGCCGCACACATGCATATAACTTCCCTAGGTCAAAGTGAATGTGGACCAGGCAGTCTGATCATTTGAAATACATATTTGCGCATATTCAGTACATAACTGGAAGACCGTTATTTCAAAGAGTGAATTGTTTTCCTGCTTGCAAACCTTTTGATTGAATAAACAAAACAGGCATACACACACTAAACAAAAATTCAGACTTAAACTGCTGCAGGGTTATGAGGGCTAGAAGCAGTCACTCAACTCCAGTGCTAATGTTTTGGACATTGTTCCAACCAGATCCTAGCGTATGCAGGAGATAACGAGAGTCGTTCTGTATTTTTTCCCAGATGTTTTTGCTAGTGGGAAGTGCTGCTGCTGTTACAAGGGTAAACTCTATGCTTGGCAGCACCGTATGCCAGACTCTGGAATGGAATTTTGTGTGTTTGTTATTTTTCCTGCCTGGCAAAGATGTTTTCTGACTTTAGGACATGGAGCATTACCATGTCATTTGGCTGACAACTCCAATTCCTATGAGAAATTATGGCACTACAAAAACACTGGCATGCATCATTTTAAATTTTGCTTTACCCTTGTCATAGTTATAATTTCTTACAAGTCTACTCCATGAATCATCCCCCTTTTTCAGAGGACAGGCATTCATAGGCTGCCTAAGTGGACTCAGATGCAGTGTGATACATGATGAATTAAGACATGGATAAATGAACTTCAAAGTCAATGCAGTCTGAGAGGAATTAATATTTGGAATGTGGTTATTTCTCTTAAATGGCTCGTGATGAAAGAAACAAAGGACTTTCATCATGGCACCAATCTTCACCTAGGAAATGTTAACCCATAGTGTCCTTACAGATATTACTCAGTATGAATTATGAAATAACAGATGTTTTGCTAGATGTCAAGTACAGTATAATACTTCTGGGACATTAGTGCCTAACAAGCTTTATTTATACTGATGTTGCAAACTTTAAGATTTGCTCAAAAACCATTTTAATTTTTACAGGGTGCATAAAGGGAATTTATGAAAAAGTAGCAAATTACAGATTTGCATATGCTCTTGCAGGTTGCAGAGTGTCAGTCAATGGAAATTACATCTCCCTATTTCTTTGTGAATAATATACAATTATTGGTTTCTTCTTTTAATATTTTTAACAGATCTGGGAGGATTTGACTATTTATTAGAGAAGGGCAAATTGGTTTACATGAAATAAGAACTGACCTGAAATTTCCCCCAACTCAAACCAAACACTTTTCTGTATGCATGAAAATGTTGAGAAAATTCTCACTTTTATGTATCATAGCACTTCCAGCTTTTGGTCTAGACTGGATATGCTGCAAGAAATACGATATATCTGACCCAATAAATACTTGAAATCTTGCTTGAAAGCTTATTTTTTGCCCTATTTTGAGTTTTATCTTGTCCACTTGGAAGATTGTTATTCTAGAAAAGGAATAGAGAAAGTCTCAGTGGGTGCTATAGGTGGGAAAGGGCTGTTAATTTGGTATTATTTTGCTTTTTGGACTACTTATTTTGCTCTTGGTGTACCTAAATGGAGCAGATACCATGGTGTGACGGGGTGTCCACCCCACCCTGGCCTCTAAAGATTAATATAGCCTTAAGGAGACTGTGAAAATCAGCCAATAGGAGAGGGGCTGCAAGAAGCAGCCAGTCAGGGCTGGGCAGGCCCATATACAAAAAGCTGCAAGGCAGAGCAGAGTCAGTGGCACCCTGGAGCTTGAGGAGGGAGAACTGGCAGCCCTGCAGAAGGAAGAAAGCTAGTATCTGGGGCAGAATGGTGTTGGGCAGAATTAGGGAAGAGAGAGAGAGCTCCTGGATGACTCCTAAGACTGGCATGCTGAGGCCTTGAGATAAGGTTATGGGGCTGTGGGGAAGTGGCCCAGGGAAGTAGACTGAGAGACTGGAGGAATGCACTGGGTGGCTGCCATCTACTGGGTCCCTGGTCTGGGACCCAGAGTAGTGGGAGAGCCTGGGTCCCTCCTTCACCCCCACTCAGCAGTGGGGAAGTGGCTGGACCACATGGTGGTATTCTTCCCCCGGCACAGGGAAGAACAGAGCAGGACACAGCTCACTGTGTCCTGAAGAGAATGCTGTGTTCCTTGGAATAGTGCGCTTCCAGGAGTGATGGCGGGTGAGGCACCACCAAAAGTTGGCATACTGACCTGTGGAGCTGATTGGCATGATGACCAGCAGGGGGCATTAGGATGTGGTGAGTTGCACCCCATCACAATTACCTTATCAGCATTTAAACGTTATCACAGTGTGTATCTTTATCATAGAAAAATGTGATATTTCCCTAAAAATGTAATGTGATCTCTAGAGATGAACTGAATTTTAGAGAGCAGATTTGAGTGAAATTCAGCAAGTGTGGATTCAAAGAAATATATGTGAATTCAAAGCTTTGTTAGTTCACTGATTGAATTATGTTTTGGATAAAATCCCACAACTTTTCATTTAATCTGTTTTGATGTTTGATATAAGTATCTCCAGCCCAAATTTCTCCAGCCCAAATATCTATTTCAAATAGATGGAAATAGCACATTTTAATGGGCTCACTAATACAAGTTATTCAGTGTCCCCGCTAATTATCTCATAATGATCAGATCTTATTTTGATAATACTGTATGATAAAAATATGGTAAATACTGACATTTTAATGTACTTTAGTGTAATTCCAACTTTAATTTAAAAAAAAAGAGAATGAGAGAGAGAGAATTAATAGATTTTAAGGCCAAAACAGACCGTTATGATCATCTAGCCTGATCTCCTATATAACACAGGTCATAGAATTTCATGCAGTAATGCTTGCGTCAGGACCTTAATTTTTGGTTGAGCTAGAGCATAGCAAGACTATAGATGGAATAGTTTCTTTTCATGGGACATCAGAAAGTGATGAAAAAAATCAAACCTATGATCTTGCCTCATCTGGAAAAGAGTTTTTCTGGAGTTTTTCAGTTTTTCTGGAGCTGGCATGTTCTGCTTTGTGTAGTGCACTAAATGCCCCAATAACAACTATGTGAGTAAAACCAGACAATCACTATGCTCTCGAATAAACTCACACAGGAAAATGTTAAAAGACTAAAACACTCTATCAGCTGTAGGTGAACAAGTGATCACTTTACATCTGACCTATCAGTCCTCATCCTCAAAGGAAACCTGCACAACACTTTGAAATGATGAGCTGTTAGGGGGCTTATTCCTTCACCCACTTACTTCCCTGGTCCTTTTCACATGAACAGAGAGCAACAATACCCGAAGTCCAAAGGTGCAA
This sequence comes from Lepidochelys kempii, assembly GCF_965140285.1. Lineage (NCBI taxonomy): Eukaryota > Metazoa > Chordata > Testudines > Cheloniidae > Lepidochelys > Lepidochelys kempii. The sequence goes on from NC_136380.1 coordinate 103,758,333, forward strand.
ACAATTCAATGTTTATTGGGGTGAACTTCCAGCAAGCATGATTCCAGTTTCCTTCCTTAGTATCATCCTTCCCAGCTCTGACACCACAGAGCCTTACACCTGTGTCCCTGTTCCCATTCCTACCCTTAGCCAAACATGATTCCAACTTCCTTACTCCCATTCCCTGTTCCCATTTCCCCCTTTAGCAAAACATGATTGCAATTTCCTTACCCCCATTCCCTGTTCCCATCTCCCACCCCCACTCCCCCCCACACCCACTCACTTCCTCATTGACTACAGATTATATAGTAAAACTTGAGTTCTGCTTAGCTATACCTTAACCAATCATTTTCCTGAAATTTAACTAACCAATCCTAACATATTGTAACATGATTATGTACCCAATTATATCCCACCACCTTAATTAGTTTACACCCAGCAAAATTAATTAAACAGCAGACAGGAACAATCACAGAACCAGACAGAGATTATACAGACAAACAATAGCAAAGTGGGAACTATAATGACAAAACAATACAGAAGTGAGGATTTCACATCCCAGCTATTGATAAGTGAGTTCTTGCCAGACAGGATGCTATCAAACTAAGTTTTCTTTTACATTTTCTAGGCACTTCCCTTTCTCTGGAGGTGATAGGAATACAGTCCTGTCCTGATAGTGCCTAACAGCCCAATAGCACCTTATTTCAATGTGACTAGTTTGGAATGTGAGGATGTGACTGTTCGCTTCCCAGCTTATGGCTGCCTCTGCTGCTTAGCCAAAGGCCTTAGCCTAAGAACAGGGCCTCAGACTGTCACAGTAAGAGAAGGCCCTTACACCAGCAGACAGTGATTTTGATTCTTTCTTTTATACCTCTATAACTAGCCAAGTGATAAGAATACACCTAAATTCTTAAAGTACAGGCCTTTGCAGACAGGCCTGAATATCTTTATCCTAACATGAGCCTGGGAGTTTAAATGCATAATTTTACTAGACACTAAAAATCATGGTCTTAATAAAGACACTGGATTTATGGCTTTTTACAACAATCTGTAACCCAATAGCCCCACCCCCTTTTTCGTCCTACCACTACAGGAGTGTTAACAGGCTACTTCACCTTGAATGGTCTCTTAGAATGTGTGTTAACCATTGATGCTAACCTATCTGTTCAGTCTTGCATTTAGCTATGACACTCTGAGTACCTTTCCCAGACCAGAAGGAGAACTCTATATAGCTCAAAAGCTTGTCTCTCTCTCACCAACAGAAGTTGATCCAATAAAATATATTCCCTCTTTGTCTCTCTAATGTTCTGATTTACGATTTTGGACCTTTCACAGTATAAATTGAATACATCCAGATGGTTTGGTAGAGGCCTTCTCATTGGACCTTTTACAAAATCTCTTTTAAAACTGTATTTTAGTTGAAGTGAGAGGGTTGAAGTGAGATTTCAAGTAATCACATATTACTGTATGTCCAGTTTGTACTTTTCACTTGAATATGAGCTAAAATCAGGTTTTTATTTTCATCAGTTTGGCAGCACAGAGTTAGGAGTAAACTAAAACATTGTTGTTGTTATTTCATTTTTACCTTTACATATGCTTTTGCAGTAGTTGAACTGTGCTAAATAATGAGGCTCAGTGCCTCAGTGTCTTTATATTCGAAAGGCACAGCAGGTGCAATAGTGCTACAAATCAACTATTTGCAGTAATATACTGTGTGTAGATAGATAATTGGTAATGATACCTGGCACCTCCATAGTGCCTTATAAATATGAAAAGTGACATGCAAAGTAAAAAATGTTTGCCTGTGACTGCTTTTTTTTATGATGTATTGCTCTGACCTTACAGGTTTTCCCTGTTTTTCTGAACCTGCCCTCTCCCCTTAACATTAGATATAGCAGGTCTCCACTTCTCCTCTCAACTGCTTTGGAGCTCCTGAAATAGTGATGTCATAAGAGTGAGGAGAACAGCAATTCTTCTTTCCCATTCATCTTAATCTGACTTCACTAAGCAAGGCGAAGAAGAATTTCAATTTAGCTTGGAGCTCACACTGACATTCTTCAGGTCTTCCAAAGTTCTATGATTCCTTGTATAAGAGAGACAGACAGATAGTTGGCGGTATCTCTATATATCATAAGTAGGCATTGAAATACCCAGACAAATGTTGCTGAATTTTGTTTTTTGTTTCATTGTTGTTTGAATTTTGTTTTGGGCCACTTTTAAGATACACACCTCTGTATTGTTACTCCCATTCAGCAGATGTGGAAACTGAGGTACTGCAAGGTTGGGTCACTTATGTCAGTACTCAGGGGATTTCCACAGTACAATATAAATCCAGGCCTTCTGACCCCCAGTCCTGCTGATTAACCATTTTACAATTGTGTAGTTCAAGTACTGTTATGTATTAAGTAAATCCTTGTTTGACATATCTAAACATTAACTAAAAGGGTGGATTTTAAGAATAAATAACTATGGAACCTGAGATTGGAAGAGCCAATCTCAAAGTTAGTTTAACAAGAAAAAAACCCTTCAATTATTTAGTTTCAAAGCAATCTACAGCACAAATGTAGTCTTCCCACCTCAGCATGATTTACTAAATCAAAGGTCTCTGTAATCTTCACAAACAAAAGTCCTATCAGTTATCCATTGCCATAAATCATTTCCAGAACCTAAGAATAACTCTGACATTAAAATGCCTGAGTTAAAAAAATAGATTGTCTTCAATTTATAAAACATGAGTGTCAGTAAATGTCATTAGTAGCTTCTGGAACATCTTTCCAGAAGCACATTTATCATGAACAGTATAAAGACAAGTCTGCAGCCTATCCAGGACTACTGGGTCAATTTACACAGATTTTTTTTTTAAATAAATACTATCCAGAGAGTGAAAGTAGAACCAGAAAAGGAGTGGGGAAAGAAATTAATTTAGATTTGTCAATGTAGAACAACAACAACATTTCTAAAACACAACTACTAACATTGGCACAGAGTCCTGTGGCACCTTATGCTCCAATACATCTGTTAGTCTATAAGGTGCCACAAGACTCTTTGCCGCTTTCACAGATCAAGACTAACACGGCTACCCCTCTGATACTTAACTACTAAAATGGTCTTTTCATTTAAAATAAGCATAAGTTCCTCTGCCTATAGGTTGTCCTGCAGTATAAGGGGAAAAAAATTGATTTTAAGTACGCTGAGGAAACAACGATCCTCTAGTATACAACAAGCAATGTAATGATCATCAAAATCTGTAATGTGGGAAACCATAGAAGGAAACGGGATAGAAGAAGACCACTTTGCATGACACAGGGAAAGGGGATGGTGCCATTTCAATTGCTTTTGTCACTAGACTAACCAGGAAGGATGGCAAGTACCATTAAAGCATCAAGAGATTTTTTTTCACATATATCCTTCTAATTGGCTATTGGTTTGTTGTAAAAGGTAACTAGTTGAGTATACATATTACATACAAATTAAACAGGTCTAATTGAAATAAACAAATGTAAGTGAAATTCATAAATCATACTGGTACTACCTTTGGGTTTTTTACATAATTTAAGAAGATACATCGCTCTGTTACCTTCATGACCAAGGCTCAGTTGGAAAAATCCTCGGTTTTGGTTTAAGTTAAACCCTTGAATAAATGTTAAAAAATTGATTTTTTTAAAATTAATTTTCCTGCAATCCCATTTGATGGCCAGAGGGGTGGACTGACTGCTATTTAGTAATCTTAAACATCTTTCAGAATATGGTATTAGACAGTGGCAACTGGTCAAAGGTTGGCAAAACATGAGCTATTCTTACAAAAGTATTTAAAATGGGGGTTTGGATAGCAATTTTTTTTCATCTTCCAAGAAAATGAAGAACCAAAGGTACCATTTGGCTAAATATGCTGGCCTCCGGACCTATTTCTTTAATTTTATTCCAGCTTCAGAAGGTCTTATGGAAATCATCATCTTATAATTGTCTATGTATTGTATGTTCATGCCAAAAAAGGATTGGCTTCATGGCTTTATAGAGCAGGAGAACTGACCCATCACAGTCTGTTCATGATAATGCTCTTGCTGCTGCCACTTCTGTCGTTATAAAAGCTATGGCACCAAGCTCCACTTGTGCAGATGCCAATGCACACTCTTGATTTATTGGTCAGAGAACATGGTCTGAACCTGGGAATTCTTGCCATACAGTAAAAATACTAGTACATAAAATAACAGATAATGCAAGCAGCTTCTCCTGAAAATGCCAAAAATACATATATCAATATTAGTGTCCAAGAAAGTCAACTCCAGCTGCAGCAAGTTACTAAACACCACCATTTGCTCTACAGTCATGGAAATGTGAAGGCAGATCGTATTAAAAAAAAGAGTATAATCAAATGCCAGTGCACTTATGTAGCACAGTAATCCTGGCTGAAAGGTTATAATTCCCCACAAATGAGGTGGTACAGCTTCACTGAATTATGTGTGTGACATTCCCCAGGGTGCAACCTGAACTACTGTGTCCCATTAGCTGTCCAGCCTGGGATGCCTTTTAGACTGCTTTGCTAGTGAACAGCAAACCTCACCAAGCTTTGATCACTCATAGCCACCAGCATGCCAAGTTACTCCTAGCTAGTACATGAATGCTCTGCCCAGCCATCCATAAATTACATACAGGATAACACAGGTATAGCCCTCAGTCCCAGCCTTGCGCCCCCAGAAATGTGCGCCTCATACTATTTAGTAGCCCACTGGACCATACAAGTTCATAAATAGTCATTCCAAGAATAGGAATGATTTATGCACCAGCCTTATTGTCTCAAGTGGAGGTTTCCAAAGACTTCAATAAAACACACAATAAACAATAAAACAAGTTTATTTGCTACCAAAAGATAGATTTTAAGTGATTATAAGTGGTAAGGCATAGAAGTCGGAATTGGTTACAAAAGAAATAAAATGATAAAACCACAAGCAAATTCCTAAACTTTACCAACCTAAATAAGATGTGAAGCAAATATAATTCTCACTACACACAATGCTGCAGGAAATTCTCAATTCACAAACTGGATTTTCTTTCAGCCTAGGACAACTCCCCTTAGTTCAGTGTTCTTCAGGTGATGTTATGAACAGATGTAAGGTATAGAGGAGAGGGGCGGCTAGAGGTATTTTCCCCTCTTCTTATATCCCAACTCTTGTGTTCTGGAAAAGTCCTTTCTGGGTCATGTGAGTAGGCAGTTCCACTGCATATGCCAGCTCCAGACAGTCTTTCCAATGAATAGTAAATTTCCTGTTTACAGCTCCCCTGCTAGTGAATCTCCAATTAAGCAGGTACTGGCTCTGTCACACTTTGCTGGTGTTCCATTGTGTCTTTGTCTTTGAGGAATTGGTTTATCGGAGTTACTCAGAATTACAACATATTTCAGTAACAATTATACAGCAAAATCCCATAATTTCACATGTATTGTTGTTACACACATTTCAACAGGATAACAATATTCAACTGATTATGAGTTTTCAAATGATACCACTTTGTACAAAATATATCATAACCATGTGAAAGTGGTGAACATGGGTACAGAGTATCAAATGCTGTACAGGATGTCACAGTGTAGTTATGTTAACTGACAATATTAACACACTGTAAGCTTCACTTCTACGGAGATATTTCTAAAAATGCACCAACAAGTGGGACTATAACTAATGCATATTACTTACATTCTAGCAGTTCAATAACTACCCAATATTACTTCAAAACATGAAGCATCAATTTTAAGGCAACTTCTTATTTGCTTGTATGTGAACTGAAAATGCTGTAGTCTATATTCAGAGGTTTGTGATGGGGGAAGGGATATGGTGGTATAATTTGCCTTCCAAAGTTGTAAGGGACAAAGGTTGCCCCTCTCATAGTAAAATGAAGCTCTTGGCAGTTATAAATTCCCTTTTGCCCCATCCCCAAATTAATTTGGTCCTGGTTGTCTTATTTCAGCCTCTCTCAGGCTCCTGGGATGTCTGGGGCAAGATACAACAATGCATCTGAAGAAGTGAGGTTTTTACCCATGAAAGCTTATGCTCAAATAAGTCTGTAAGTCTTTAAGGTGCCACCAAACTCCTTGTTGTTCTTGTGGATACAGATTAACATGGCTACCCCCTGATACTTGAAACAATGCAATATATCATTCTCCTAGATGACAGCATAATAAGAATCACAAACTTGCATATTCCTGTAATACAGTAAATCATTTTAGTGCTAATTACCAAATTAATCACTATATACGTGTGTGTGTGTAGGGATCTAACATCACTACCATTTTTTTCAGTGTAGAAATTTGTTAATTGTTACTAAATCTGTATCTTTTCCGTTACTTGAATTGGAATGTTGTTTTTGTTAACATGTTTTTTTCTCTAAAAGCCTTTCAATTTGGCCCAAATGTTGTTGCTTATTAATATTTCACATAATAAATGAATACTCATTTGTGCTCCAAAAATTCTCTTCACTTCAGCAAATTAATATAATTACTTAGACACTGCTATATATTTGTCTCTGTAAAAATTTAAGAATGGCCATTCTGGGTAAAACCAATGGTCCTTGTAACCCAGTATCCTGTTTTCTGGCAGTGGCTAGTATGAGTTGCTTCAGAGGTAATGAACAGAGCAAGGCAATTATTGAGTGATCATTCCCCTGTCATCCAGTTCCAGCTTCTGGCAGTCAGAGGCTAGGGCCTCCCAGAATATGGGGTTGCATCCCTGACCATCTTGGCTAATAGCCATTGATGGACCTATCCTCTATCAACTTTTCTAATTCTTATTTGAACCCAGTTATACTTTTGACCTTCACAACAGTGAATTCTGTAAGTTGACTGTGTGTTGTGTGAAGAAGTACTTCCTTATGTTTGTTTTAAACCTGTTGCCTTTTCATTTCATTGGGTGATGGTTGGTATGCTATGTGAAGAGATAAATAATAGTTTTTAAATTCACTTTCTCCACATCATTCATTTTATAGACCTTCAGTCCTAACTTGTCCAAGATAAAGAGTCCCAATGTTTTTAATTGTTCCTCATATGGAAGCTGTTCCATACCCCTAATAATTTTTGTTGTCTTTTTCTGTACTTTTCCCAATTCTAATATATCTTTTTTGAGAGCGGGGGGTGACCAGAAGTGCACCCAGTATTCAAGGTGTGGGCATTCTATGGATTTTATATAGAGGCAAATTAATATTATATTATCTGCTTTATTTTCTATCCTTTTCATAATGGTTCCTAGCATTTGGTTAACGTTTTTTACTGCCACTGCACATTGAGCAGATGTGCAGTGGCTTCTAAGCAGATTCTCACCCTCTGCTTAGAATATTGGCAATGTAGAAAAACTAACATAGAATTTATGTGGGCCATTCTTGTATCCCTGCAGCATCCAGAATGTCTGAGTTTGTAAGCTGTACACAGATCACTGCTCTACGCCGAGTATTTACAGCACTAGTTCTCAGCATGGAAATTAAATTATGAATAAGACATACCATAACCCCTGTGATAACTGTCTATTATAAAGCTACCTGATGAAGTACAGTATTTAACATTTTTATTAATAACCTGGAAGAAAACTTAAAATTATCACTGATAGTTTGCAGATGACAAAAAGTTGGGGAGTGGTAAATAATGAAGAGGTCACTTATACATAGTGATCTGGATTGGTTGGTAAGCTGGTCACGATCAAACAATGTGCATTGTAATATGGATAAATGTAAATGTATACATCTAGGAAGAAAGAATATATGCCATACTTTCAGATTTGGGGGAGACTCTATCCTGGGAAGCGGTGACTCTGAAAAAGATTTGGGGGTCATGGTGGATAATCAGTTGAACATGAGCTCCCAGTGCGACACTGTGGCCAATCCTTGGATTCATAAACAGGGGAATATTGAGTAGGAATAGAGAGGGTTTTTTTACCTCTGTACTTGACTGTGGTGTGACCGCTGCTGGAATACTGTGTCCAGTTCTGATGTCCACAATTGAAGAAGAATTTAGATTAATTGGAGAGTTTTCAGGGAAGAGCCCTGAGAATAATTAAAGAATTAGAAAACCTGCCATGTAGTGATAGACTCAAGGAGCTCAATCTATTTAACTTAACAAAGAGAAAGTTCGGGGTGACTTGATTACAGTCTATAAGTACCTACATGGAGAACAAATATTTGATAATGAGTTCTTCAATCTACAACACTATCCTGTTCCTTGAAGTTGAGGATAGACAAATTCAGACTTGAAATAAGCTGTAAATGTTTAACAGTTAGAGTAAAGAACCATTGGAATAACTTATCAAGGCTCATTGTAGATTCTCCATCACCAACAATTTTAAAATCCAGATTGGATGTTTTCTATAAAATATGTTCTAGGCATTATTTTTGGGGAAGTTCTATGGCCTGTATTAGACAGGAAGGCTGACTAGATGATCACACTGTTCCTTTCTAGCCTTGGCATCTGAGAACCTCTGAATCGATTATTGTGTTTTTCATTCTGATTACTGGGATTATTTCCTAGCAGTTAATCCATCTGAACAGGAGGGGGAGAGCTATTATTGATTTTTTTAAGTCATTGATTGTGGTTTATCATAGTAATAATCCTCTTAAAGCTGATTGCTACCTGAAGGTCTGATCCGGTGCCCATTTGCAGGGGGCAATGGACATTGCTCGTTAACAAAGGACATGTTCCAATGATATGCAGGTGCATGCTAACGAGTATACTTACGGTAATTAATTGACAAAATGTTTATATGGACTAATTGCAAAGAGCTTGTTCCTTCAATAACAAGCATAGGATACTTTGCATGAAAATATCTCAATCAGAATTTTAAAAATGGTAACACATCCATTCAAATTATGGGATAATGTTACTAGTCCTAAATAAAATATGGTATTTTCACGCATTATGAACTGAACATTGTGCTTAATTTCTAAATAAAGTGCATATTTCAAAAATACCATTAATTTCTTATTAATAAAGGTGTATATTGTAACTGCCTTGTACCAGAAGAGGAATTGAGAAGACATACATTGTAACACACCTAGAAATTAGCATAGGAAACTTCAAATGATGAGGGATGTCTCTCTTTAACACATATATAACTTTGGTTTCATGATTAATCTTGTAAATAATTTACACTACTAAAAAGTGTACTGGAAAGGTACTTTCATATGTGTGGAAAGTATTGTATTGAGTGAAACACTACCAAAGAGATTTCTGCCTATCACTTGAAATATATTACAGTAAATGATAACTGAATACAAATATATGATCCAAAATTATGTGAAATTTAAAAATGTTTTTACACGAGTTGCATTATTGTTCCCCTCAGACTTGCTACATTAAGTTCATTTCATATAATGTTATGAATATTACAATAATGGTATGTGCATTCTGTTACCTTTAAAATATTAAACAGGTCTCACTCAGTGTTTTTATAATAAGTAAACCCCGATTTGTATGTTAATTCAATTTGAAGGATCTGATGATATTTTTTGCTTCCTCTAGGATATATATTTGTTTTAGAGAGGTCATGACATAACAAGATGTTGCACTAAATCTATGAATCATAAACAGTTCTATGGATATTTTCACTCTAAATATGTGACTGCCTTCATATTTTCTATTTAAATGCTTGGAACCTAAAATGAGTATTGCCTTTTGGTTCTCTGATGCTGGCTATGCAACAGGCTCTCTTATTCAGCATGTAAAATGACAGGATTTATAGAGTGAAAATTTAAATGAATTTTTTGTGCATCAAACTTTCTTGTCTGGGAGCCATTTTCCTCCTAATCCCTACGAACACAACACATATTATAGTCATAGACCATTGTAGAAAGAGTTTAGGTGCTAGGGTTGGATTACTAGCCTAGGCTTCCTAATGTGTATTAGAGACTTCAATATGAGATAAATTCAAATGGCAAATTCGTTATCTCTGTCATATTTACAGTATAGATGAACCACAAGCTAGGGTGACTTCAAAGGAAATACAAACTGCACGTATACTTATTATTATTTATTATTTATTACTTATATTATTGTAGCACCTAGAAGCTCCAGCTATGAACCAGGACCCCATTGTACTCAGTGCTATGTACACACATAGCAAAAAAGAGAGTATTTGCATTAAAGATCTTACAGTCTATGTGTAAAGTAGGAGACAACTGATGGATACAAACATATGGCAGAGGACAAGGCAACAATGAGATAACGTTGGCCAGCATAGTACGATGTGGTCTCAGCACACCAGTAGCCTAACAGTTGTCAAGTTTTTGTAGGCCTCACAGCAAAGGAGAGTTTTCAAAAGGATTTTGAAGGAGGACAATGAGTTAGTTTTGCAGATGTTTATGGGGAGCTTCTCCCAAGCATGGGGACAACATGGGAGAAAGCAGAAAGGTGCTTGTTTAAAAAAGTAACAAATGGATGATGAAGGCTGGTTGGAGGTGGGAGTTGACCTTTTGATAGTGAATGAGAGATTATAGATTTATATGAGACAATACTTATTTGCTGTACTTAGCCCAGTTAAATTTATAACTTTTGTAGATGCTATTGTTCAGAATCTTTAACATCTCCTGTGGTAGATATGCTAACCTCTTTACAAACATTACATAAGTAGCAGCACAAATCGTTTTGTAAATTCCCAGGTCAGTGGACTCTTGATCTTGCCAATTGTGATTCAGGGATGAGTTCATTAGTAACACTTAGTTAAAGTTCATTATTAGCCTACAGGCAACCTTCATTGCCCATTGCATGTACTAAGAGGTTCAGTATATCTGGTTGCATATTTAAACTTCCCACTTGAAAAACAAGTATGAAAGCTTTTAGTTGAATGAGGTGCACTTAGCAAAAATTGATAGCTATAGGAAGCTCTTTGGTAAATTAGCCAATAGAAGAGATGTGATTATTTGATGTCTTTGTTCTATTTCCCTTTACGATATTTTAAACTCTTCATTAACATAAAAGTACAGATGGGAAAAAGCTGTGAATTTTGGAATGCTTACAGCTAGCTATTTTATTATCCACAAGTAACAGTAACTTGATGGTACTTTTTAGCATACTAGACAGTAGAAACTATTCCTGACCATGTATACTTTTTCTTACAATAGATAGAAATAGTAATATACTGGCGCAATAACAATTTATCCATCCGTAAAATGACGCTAAGAATAATTTGCACTCCTCTAATGCTTCCCATCTGACTTTCTGAAAGTACTTTACAAACACCTATTGAATGAGATTCTCAGCACCTGGGTGCATATGGGATAGGGAAGTATTATTCTCAGTTGAAATTTTTTTGAGGCACAGAAGGTACATCTACACAGGGATAGCGGACCTGTGACATGGCTGTGGCTGGCCTGGGTCAGCTGACTCAGGCTTGCAGGGCTCAGGCTGCAGGGCTAAAATTTGCTCTGTAGACACTCAGGCTTGGGCTAGACCCCAAGCTCTGGAATTTACCACCCTCACAGCTCTCCTGACTCCCAGTTATGGGCTTTCACTCCCAGACCACACTTTTTCTCTAAAATGCCGAAGAAATATGCACGTTTCTCAGAAATGAGCAAACCAATCTAGTAAGGACAGTGAATAATAGGCGGCAGGTTTTAAATAAACATAAGAAAGTACTTCTTCACACACAGTCAACCCATGGAACTTATTACCAGGGGATGTTGGAAAGGCCAATAGTATAACTGGGCTCAAAAAAGAATTACCTAAATTCATGAGGAATAGGTCCATCAATGGCTATTAGCCAGGATGATCAGGGATGAAATCCCATGATCTGGGTGTCCCTAAACCTCAGTCTGTCAGAAGCTGGAACTGCATGACAAGGGATGGATCACTTGATAATTGCCCTGTTCTGTTCATTCCCATTGAAGCATCTGGCACTGGCCGCTGTGGAAGACAGAATATTGGGCTAGATAGGCCATTGGCCTGACCTATTCTTATGTTTTTACGAATAGCTTCAGAGCCTTTTAAACTCCTCTTTCAAACTCCTCCCCTAAACTACAATTCTTTTTGGCCCAAAATTCACCTTTGCAACTTCTGCCTAATGGAAACCTTACAAACTAACTTTGCTATACCATCACACAGACTGCACTTTACTTCACAAGGGTTGGAGCCAAGTTCTTCCTTATCTGAGTAGAAATTTCACATGGACTACAGGCTTAGACATGACCTTTCCCTACTTGAAAGTTCCAAAATGGAGCTCAGGCAGGGAGATCATGAGACATAATCTAGCAAACTGAAGATTCTCCCTCCATCCCTCCCCAAACAGTAACAAACAGATGGGGACATCCGCCAGTCTTTGTTGCTATGATTGGGGGTAGTAGTGTGAACAAATCCATGTTCTGCAGACAGCAGACTACTATTAATCCTAAGGCAAAAGACCCCATCTTTCAGCTCCAGAAGTGCAGACCCCAGTCACTTGAACTAAAGAAGAATGCTTGCAGCTTTTTAGTAGTAGTAGATCCCTTATGCTCCCTTTGAATAAGAGTCTGGAGAGCAACGATATAAACTCATACAAAGCCAGCACATTACTGAATGGGAACGTCTCCTCCCTTCCTCTGAAAGGAAAAGGTTGACATTTCAGACAGCCCTTATGAAGGCTGCACAAGAAGCAGAAAATCCATAATCCATTCTCCACCACGGTGTGGCTATGAGTTGGCCAGAGTCTTGCTGAAAATTTATTACAAACAATGAAGCAGCAGACTGGGCAAATAGTTTGTGAACAACCCAGGAACTGAAATAGCTTTTTGTTAAACCATTCCTCAAATAACTTTGAAAACGAGCAAATTTGTTGAAACCGAATGTTTGTGGGTATTTTGCAAAGTGAAAAAAAGGAGCTAACTCTGTAGAATAAATTAAGTGTGAATTGTTTGTCTAGTTCTAGAAAGGAGGTCAGCTAGAATCACTTTTTATAAAGATAGGAGATCAAAAGACACCTGGAAGGAGGAAAGACATTTCTTGTTCTGGTTTCACCCTGTTAGGATATGCACTGAATTACTAAATGTAAAAATGCAGAGAGTATTACAGGACACGATTCAGCTCTGTACTAGTAAGACTCCTGCTGTCTAGAGGCCAGATTGTGACACCTTCACTCACACTGAATAGTACCATAGTCCATAAGCAGTACCATTTACTTCAGTGGGACCAAACATGGAGGAAAGTGCTACTTCATGTGAGTTAGAGGATGCATGAGAAAGCACCCCTGGAAAAAAATCCATACATTCAATAATTTGCTCTTAATAACCATTACCCATTAAGACAAGAAAAAAGAAAAAGACAAAAAAGCCAAGACCTAAGCAAATCAAAAGACAGTTTGAAGTCAAATTTATTGAAGTTAATGGCAGTTATCAGGTGCTCAGCATCTCTGACAATCAGGCTACTTATTTAGGTGTCTAAATATAAGCACCCTAACTTTAACCCCCCATTTTTGGCCAAAGAAATTAATTGATAATGAAGGTAATGCACTGAAGAAACAGCTGGGGCCTCAGAGAACACCTAATTTGGATTGGTGTATATGTTATCACCTTTCCTTTCTGTTACAATATTCCTTCATTTAAGAATCAGTCTAGGTAGAAGTGCTTCTCTACGGTTTCTGTTTCCTCTGTGGGTTGTAGGAGCAGCTTTTTTCTTGTATATATCTGCAAAATAAATCATAATATTTTAATACATAGATAATAAATGACCGAGTCTAAGTATTGTGCCTTGTCTGATACTCCTTGGTGGAAAGGGGGCACCACCTTAAGTGCTCATCTTCAGTGTCTCAAAAAGTAGAAGATTGCATTTTCAAATGCAATTGCTGAGCACCTGGTGAAGTGTAGCTGAACCACAGTACTGAACATAGATCAGGTCACTGAGTAGAGATGGAGGGCAACAAAGTGCCTGTAACAGGCCAGCTGGTCAGGGAGGGGCAATTTATTCCTTCAGAAAGACTACAGAGCCCCTTTCCCGAAGCAGGTGTTTCTGTATTTCAGTGCATGCAAACTAATCACTATGAAGGGAAAGGACAAAAACTAATTTTGAGCCTCTTCGAAGGCAGAGCCTGTTTAAAAGATAAAAACCCATGCTGCAAAATATCATTTGCTAATAGTTGGAAACGGAGAGGAAAGCTGCATCTGTTTGTAAACACAGGCTCCCACAGGGGGAAGGGAAATAACAATGGGGATGCTCAACTGGAAAGAGCAGAGCATTTTTTATTAGAATAAAGGAGGGAAAAAACCATATAAGGCTTCAGGTTACATCAATGGTACCTGACTGGTGCACTCGGAAACAATACAGAGTATCAAGGAGTGAGGAGCAAATGCTTTTGGCTGTGGGGAGGCAAAGATGATTTTTTAACATATTGTTCACTAATACCGAGGGAAAAAATCAGCACAATCACTGACTGATTTTAATGGCTCAAACAGTACTTAGCCAGATCAGTGTCATTTGTCCTTTGCAATCCACTGTGTTTTTTTTAACCTGATGTCTCTTGTTTTGATACCGTACTGCATTATTGTGTGACATCCCGCGCAACCAATGCCTGGTTGTTGTTGGTGTCCTGATACTGTCCCAAAGCACAGCCCATGGTGGATTTAAGCCACTGTCCCCACTGCGTGGATTTCAATGGGAAGCAGATGGGAGACACCTGTATTACTTTGTGCGCATGTGTTTTTGTGTGGTTTGCTGTATGATTACAAGGGCCTAATTCCAAGAGAAGCAGACTCTATGTAGAAAGTGGACATTAGCTTCAGGTAGCCCTATTTGCCGGTACGTTAAGGACAATGCAGGAGTCAGTCCTTTTTGAAATTTTACCTCCACCATTCTGAGGTGAACAGTTTGGTTGGTAATTCCCCAGGGAAGGGAACTGGCTTAACTAGGTTCGAGAGACACAGGGCAGAACAAAGAATTTACAGGCAGATAAAAGGATAATCCTTGAAGAACATGGAGAGGGACAGAGAGAGGCAGAGATTGCAGTGGTGCAGACTGTCCCTTCCCTGAAACAGAGTTGGGGATGTCTGGATAAAATAGGTCTACTTAGCCTTCAGATAAGATAGAGACTCATGTATGTTGCCTTTTAAACATCAACATTTCCCCACAGTTACTAAACAGCATTGTCTGTGGTACAAAAGAATTTCAGATAACACTGTGTGTGGTAAATGTAGGTAAAAGCTAATACATTAGTTGCTATGAAAAAAATATCCTCTGTGTTCAGTTAGGGAGTTTTCACAAGAAAAATTGCCAAGTGTTATAAGAAGTTTTTCAAAATTTAGGTGGATTAACACCTCAGTACTTAATACTGTAATCTCCTGTTGCGGGTGGCTCTCTTTTTTAAAAGATGAAAGTATATTAAATCTCTGTCCAGTGGTGCTTTTTCTTTTCTGGCATAAGTGTGAAGGATGCGTGACATTTATTATCAGCGGGCTAAAGAGAAAGATCTTTGAAAGTGCAGATGAAGTTAGACGATAATTCTAAATATCTCCTCACATGACTTCTAGGCAATGCTAAAAGAAAGTTATTTTTGTCTCCATTTTAGCATAAAGGTAAAGCTAGATTATTTCTCTGATTGTTCCAATGATTTCTAGTTTTACAGGTGATGATATTTTAGTACCTAACATTTCTTATGGCAGATGCATAATTGTCCTAAAAGAATCTATTAGAGACTTAGATGACTTTTCTGAGAAAAATTAGTAGGGAACAGTCTTGCAGACTGGTGATTTATCTTGTCTTATAGGCATGGCATGGCTGACCATGCTGTGAACACTTCAATGTCTGGGCTGGTGGGATGATGATTTCAAAGCCCCTTTGAAGTTTGCACAGCCAGCCACAGTGCTTAATATCTATTCAAAAGGAACCAGCTTTCTTTTATCAGAATAGGAAAAGGCCATTGACATAAACAAAATAGTTTAGTCACGTTATCTTACGATCACATTTTTAAATTTTTGCTTTACGCTTTAATCCAGCAGTCCCTTCATCCTCCAGACTTTTGTTCTTGGAAACATTGGTCTGAATCAAGCCCTAATGTAAGCGTGTTATGGCTTCATTAAACTAAAGGAATTCCACCTGCATATACCAGGGCTGAATTTTATCACGTTTTTGTTACTTTTGGCCAAATTATTTGTACAGATGTTATGTACAACCTATGTACTAAAACCTACCATTTCCAGTGTTCTGCTCTCCATAACTCCTTTCCATCTTAACAGTTTCTGTGTTTCCTAGTTTTCTACCCAGCACTGTATTTTACCCCCTTTAATTTTTTTTTACGTGAACATTTTCAAATGTTTTCTGAAAATCTAAATATGTTAATACATATACTGAAATTCACCTAGCAGCCATGGGAATAATGTCTCCATGAAGTTAATTATGCTGCCTGACCTAGTCTGTCTGAATCCATGGGGCTAACCTTAATCAATGTGTGCTTATTCAGGTGTTCTTGTGTCACTTTGCAGCAAATAGTTTCCAAGATTTTCCCCATGGTAGATGTTAGAACAAACACATTGGTTTACAGTGTCCTGGCTTGTCGCTAGACTCCCTTAAGAATAATGGCATGACATTTGCCACTTGCCAATCAGTTATAGATTCACTGATTTCCTTGTTTACTTCCTTGTTCACTTCCTGAATGGAGTTGGACTGTCCCTTTAAATACAGCTGACATGTTAATATTTTAACTCCTGTTACAATAATCAAATCAAAGCAGAAATGGCAGATTACTCCTGGATTGGAGTGTTGTCATTGTTTTACTAAAAACTAAAATTTGAAATAAGGCAAGCCATTTCCAAAGTGGTTTTGAGAAATGCTGGGAGCAGAAGGGGTGGTGTGTATGTATATATGTGTTAGGCACTTTAAGGCTTAGTCTATATTTGCTGCCAAAATCTGTAATAAACCTTTGAAAAGACCTATTAAAATAGTGAGGTCACTCTTTGTAGTATTTTTATGCTATTGTTTGTTTATCTATCGTGTGTGTGTGTGTGTGTGTGTGTGTGTGTGTGATATCATGCAAATAAATTTAAATTGTTGTGAAGTAGCTAATCTCATTGTATCTCTGTCTAATCAGTATATTTAAACAAACATATTATCAATAAAATTCTAAATCTAATCTGAAATGTTTGGCATTTTTGTGATCTTAAATCATTCTTAACTTGGCTATAGTATAGACGTGGTTGGTTTACCATATTTTTTTTATACATGGTCAAAAACACAAAGCAATACTCAGACATCCTATAAGGTTCTTTTGAACTGTTCTAATGTTTCTAGACTGATTAAAATATGTGAATTACAGCAGGTTCAGAAATAAATACTATAGTTAAGGTTGCATATTCGTTTCTATCCTAACCCTGTTTTCATTCACTTTTACGGTAAAATTCTGTACTTCATCTCTAAGACGAGGGAAGTGGGTAGTCATAGAGGCTTCAAGACACCTTTGTGCCTTCCCAATTCTGGCCTGTTCCGGGATCCCTGACACAATGTAGCCCTGGGAGCTAGCCCCCTGAATCAAGGCTTTTAAGGGGGTTCTTGGGAGGCAGCCATATGGCAGTCTACCACCATGCATGCCCAAGGGTAATTCTCGCCCAGAAGATTATGGGGCTTTTAGGGCTCCTATAGGCTGCTCAGCCCTTTCATGCAGGGCAAAGGAGCCCTGCTTAGTTATGCCTGAAGGTGAATGGTTTGGGGTAAAGAATTCTGAACAAAAGGAGAGAGTGGAAACATATACTTTTATCTGTTATATATAAAATACATTCTAGTCTACCTCTTTTACACACATTTACCGTACAAAGATTTGGGAGTTAAAATACCATGAGGAGAAAGCCATTTGCTAAGGTTTGCAGGAAGGAGACTCTCTGTTCATGTGCATAGGAGAAAGGCCCATAACTGCAGACCTGCTAAACTGCATGGGATAGGTGCTGACAACCAAATAGTTTGATTATTACTTATGTCATAGTAATGTCTAAAATGTTTCAGGCACTCTACAAGCATACCGGGAAACACAGTTCCTTCCCAAAGACCTTTTAATATTAGGCCCTAATCCTTCAATAGATTGCACATGGGTTTCCGTATGAAGACAGTCTTAACTCTGCCCGTTGTGTGAATGTATTAAAACTAGAGCTTTGCAAATAATGGATATTTTGGTTCACTGGCTGTTCCAAAATAAATAAAATAAATAAATGGCTTGGGCGGGGGGGGGGTGTCAAACAAACAAAACATTTGTTCAACCTGCAATACAAATGTTTCATTTTGATTTCAAGTATTTTTTCCAATTTAAATTTTTTTTGAAAATGAACTGAAATTTTGAAATGAAGTCATTTCAACTCAAGAAGGCTAAATATTTCATTTAGTTAAAGTTAAAAAAATGAAATGGTTTAGGATTATTTTTGACTGGAAGAACTCAGAAAAATGATATTAATTTTCAAAATGTTTCAGTCACCAAATCTTTGTTTTTTTATGGGGAGGGGAGATGAAAGACAGTTGTGTTAAAAAAGTTTCACCCTGTTGTAATTACACCATTCTTTAACTATATGAACACATGCAATTTTTTTTAAGTAACATAAATAATATACTATTTTATCTGTTTACCAGCATGTATATGTAAACAGAGTCAGGATGAGCTCCACCCTGACATCTGGTGGTGAGGTGTGGCAAGTTGTGGAAAAGAACTTCAGGGGCTGATCTCATTTGCATAGGCACACCCACCCCGCCTAGAATGAGGCCATAACTACCCAAATGGTCACTTTGGCTGTTGTGGGATCCCCAGTGTCTCTGTTATTGGGGCAGGAAGAATAAATTGTTATTACCCTGATTATGGGAACTGTGCTTGGAACTGTACTTGGCCTTTTGTTATGATGGAGGGACTCACCATCAGCTAAGTAGCACTCACTAGGCAAGGGACATGGGGAGCAACACCCTGCAGATGAACTTTTGAACTCTGGGGCTGGACTTTTTGAACTTTGGGTGATTTGTGGATTGCTGGACTCAAGAGACTTTTGGGTTCTGGGACTCAAGCACCCTAGGGAAAGGATGTGGCCCAATTTTCTGGGGTGGGTCTTTGCTCATGGTTTGGTTAATGAACATTAGTTGTGGTGTTTCCCCAATTTAATGCTGATGTCGTTTACCTCATGTTATTAAAGATTCTCTGCTACACCGAGACTCTGTGCTTGCGAGAGGGGAAGTATTGCCTCTTTGAGGCTCCCGGGGGTGTGTAAGATTTTCCCAGGTCACTGGGTGGGGGCTCGAGCCAGTTTTGCATTTGCTTTGATGAGAGGGAACCCCTGTGTACTGAACCCGGCCCTTGCTGCTATCAACTTGGCCTGGCAGAAGGGTTACATATATGTCATCTGGTCTTGTTATTAATAGTATTTATCTATTTGCATTTCAGCAATGTCTAGAAATCCCAGTCCCATTGTGCTAGGTGATATACAAATGTATGATAACAACATGGTCCCTGCTCTGAAGAGATTAGTTTATTATTCTGTGTGTTGTACAGAATATCTGAAACACTGTAAATCATGCTTAATAATTATAAAAATATGCAGGTATATTACATGTTCTCAAAGGAGCAAATCTAGCTCCCAGCTCTGTCCTTGTGGAGGTCACCTAGGCCAGTGGTTCTCAAACTAGGGGTGCTGCTTGTTCAGGGAAAGCCCCTGTCGGGCCGGGCCGGTTTGTTTACCTGCCACGTCCACAGGTTCAGCCGATTGCGGCTCCCACTGGCCGCAGTTCACTGCTCCAGGCCAATGGGGGCTGCGGCAGCCAGCACATCCCTCGGCCCGTGCCGATTCCCACAGTCCCCATTGGCCTGCAGCTGCGAACCGCTGCCAGTGGGAGCCACGATTGGCCGAGCCTGCGGATGTGGCAGGTAAACAAACCAGCCTGGCCTGCCAGGGGCTTTCCCTGAACAAGCGATGTCTCTAGTTTGAGAACCACTCACCTAAGCAGCAGAACCAATGCATGGCAAAGTGCTCTGTTGGGGCTTCTTGTAAAAGAATGTGCAGGGGTCAGGGAAGGGCTGGAGATTACAGATATTCTCATCATCCTATCCCAGTGTAGTGCTTCATTCCAATGAATAAGGGTGGTTCAGAAGTGGTCCTTCAGCCACTCTGTGAAGTTGGTGAAAGGAAATCTGTCTTTTTGTTGCCCTCCCCATATCTGCCCAGTGTCTAGCCTAAATACTCAGGGCTAGGTTCTGGGCCAGAGATGTAACTCTGTGAATAAAAATGTACCTGACATTAGTATAAGTACAAAAGAATTGTCAAAAAAATTAAGGGATGTTACACATGTGCATGTAAGGTTATAGAAAAAATTGCATGATATTATCTTGTAATCAAGAGAGAACATTTGATCATGTAGTTAAACAATGTATCTTAATACAGACATAGAAGGGCAAAGTTAAGGCTGTACTTTATTCTGAGCACTTACCTATGCAACATTTATTAAGCTTAATGCAGTTATTAATATATAATCTAGTTATGCACTGTTGAGACATATCTACAAAGTTTAACAAGTTATTTTAAAAAACCCTGTAGCTCTAGAGGAAGGGTGGTTATGTGAGTGAGGAACTGAACTCTCAGTTGGGGGATCTGGCTTTTTTTCAGGCATAGTCACTCAATTTCCCTCTGCCTAAGGTTCTTCATCTGTTAAAATGGCAATAAAATACTGCCTGACTATACAGAGGAGTGAGGATAAATTAATTGTTTGTGTAGAGCTGAGGAGCTCCAGTGATAGTGTACCTGAGTGCCATTGTCCTACTGAATTCAATTAAGTGAGCAACAAGAGTGATGTTGTGGTGGGAGTCTGCTATAGACCACCGTACCAGGGGGATGAGGTGGACGAGGCTTTCTTCAGGCAACTAACAGAAGTTACTAGATCGCAGGCCCTGGTTCTCATGGGAGACTTCAATCACGCTGATATCTGCTGGGAGAGCAATACAGCGGTGCACAGACAATCCAGGAAGTTTTTGGAAAGTGTAGGGGACAATTTCCTGGTGCAAGTGCTGGAGGAACCAACTAGGGGCACAGCTCTTCTTGACCTGCTGCTCACAAACCGGGAAGAATTAGTAGGGGAAGCTAAAATGGATGGGAACCTGGGAGGCAGTGACCATGAGATGGTCGAGTTCAGGATCCTGACACAAGGAAGAAAGGAGAGCAACAGAATATGGACCCTGCACTTCAGAAAAGCAGACTTTGACTCCCTCAGGGAACTGATGGGCAGGATCCCCTAGGAAAACAGCATGAGGGGGAAAGGAGTCCAGGAGAGCTGGCTGTATTTTGAAGAATCCTTATTGAGGTTACAGGGACAAACCATCCCGACATGTAGAAAGAATAGTAAATATGGCAGGCAACCTGCTTGGCTTAACAGTGAAATCCTTGCTGATCTTAAACACAAAAAAGAAGCTTACAAGAAGTGGAAGATTGGATAAATGACCAGGGAAGAGTATAAAAATATTGCTTGGGCATGCAGGAGTGAAATCAGGAAGGCCAAATCACACCTGGAGTTGCAGCTAGCAAGAGATGTTAAGAGTAACAAGAAGGGTTTCTTCAGGTATGTTAGCAACAAAAAGAAAGTCAAGGAAAGTATGGACCCCTTACTGAATGAGGGAGGCAACCTAGTGACAGAGGATGTGGAAAAAGCTAATGTACTGAATGCTTTCTTTGCCTCTGTCTTCACGAACAAGGTCAGCTCCCAGGCAACTGCACTGGGCAGCACAGCATGGGGAGGAGGTGACCAGCCCTCTGTGGAGAAAGAAGTGGTTCGGGACTATTTAGAAAAGCTGGACGAGCACAAGTCCATGGGGCCAGATGCGCTGCATCCGAGAGTGCTAAAGGAGTTGGTGGATGTGATTGCAGAGCCATTGGCCATTATCTTTGAAAACTCATGGTGATCAGGGGAGGTCCCAGACGACTGGAAAAAGGCTACTGTAGTGCCCATCTTTAAAAAAGGGAATAAGGAGGATCCGGGGAACTACAGACAAGTCAGCCTCACCTCAGTCCCTGGAAAAATCATGGAGCAGGTCCTCAAGGAATCTATTCTGAAGCACTTAGAGGAGAGGAAAGTGATCAGGAACAGTCAGCATGGATTCACCAAGGGCAAGTCACGCCTGACTAATCTGATTGCCTTCTGTGATGAGATAACTGGCTCTGTGGATGAGGGGAAAGCAGTGGACGTGTTGTTCCTTGACTTTAGCAAAGTTTTTGACACGGTCTCCCACAGTATTCTTGCCAGCAAGTTAAAGAAGTATGGGCTGGATGAATGGACTCTAAGGTGGATAGAAAGTTGGCTAGATTGTCGGGCTCAACGGGTAGTGATCAATGGCTCCTTGTCTAGTTGGCAGCTGATATCGAGTGGAATGGCCCAAGGGTCGTTCCTCGGGCCGGTTTTGTTCAATATCTTCATAAATGATCTGGAGGATGGTGTGGATTGCACCCTCAGCACATTTGCAGATGACACTAAACTGGGAGGAGTGGAAGAAACGCTGGAGGGTAGGGATAGGATACAGAGGGACCTAGACAAATTGGAGGATTGGGCCAAAAGAAATCTGATGAGGTTCAACAAGGACAAGTGTAGAGTCCTGCACTTAGGATGGAAGAATCCCATGCACCGCTACAGACTAGGGACCGAAGGGCTCGACAGCAGTTCTGCAGAAAAGGACCTAGGGGTTACAGTGGACAAGAAGCTGGATATGAGTCAACAGTGTGCCCTTGTTGCCAAGAAGGCTAACAACATTTTGGGATGTGTAAGTAGGGGCATTGCTAGCAGATCGAGGGACATGATCGTTCCCATCTATTTGACATTGGTGATGCCTCATCTGGAGTACTGTGTCCAGTTTTGGGTCCCACACTGCAAGAAGGGTATGAAAAAATTGGAAAGCATCCCGCGGAGGGCAACAAAAATGATTAGGGGACTGGAACACATGACTTATGAGGAGAGGCTGAGGGAACTGGGATGGTTTAGTCTGCAGAAGAGAAGAATGAGGGGGGATTTGATAGCTGCTTTCAACTCCCTGAAAGGGGGTTCCAAAGAGGATGGATCTGGATTGTTCAGTGGTAGCAGATGACAGAACGAGGAATAATGGTCTCAAGTTGCAGTGGGGGAGGCTAAGGTTGGATATTAGGAAAAACTTTTTCACTCGGAGGGTGGTGAAGCACTGGAATGCGTTACCTGTGGAGGTGGTGGAATCTCCTTCCTTAGAGGTTTTTAAGATCAGGCTTGACAAAGCCCTGTTTGGGATGATTTAATTGGGGATTGGTCCTGCTTTGAGCAGGGGGCTGTACTAGATGATCTCCTGAAGTCCCTTCCAACCCTGCTATTCAATGATTCTACATTACTTATATTGGCATAGTTACTCATCTGGTCAAGTATTTGCAGGGTTGGGCCCTTAGATTGTAAGCTTGTTTCCTTGTTTGTGTGTGGACAGTGCATAGAACATTGTGGATGCTACCAGACTACAAATGATTAATAATAATAGGAAATAGTTGCTTCTCTTGAGACTTTCGTGAGCTAAGGGCATACTTTTTTGTGTGCCTTTAGACAATCAATGCACCAAGTACGTGAGAAGTTCCTTTTTCAGAACATCTTATATAGCTAGGTTTCAGAGTCACAGCCGTGTTAGTCTGTATTCGCAAAAAGAAAAGGAGTACTTGTGGCACCTTAGAGACTAACCAATTTATTAAGCTTTTGATGAAGTGAGCTGTAGCTCACGAAAGCTTAATAAATTGGTTAGTCTCTACAGTGCCACAAGTACTCCTTTTCTTTTTGCTTATATAGCTACTCGTTTTTCTCGAAGTTGGAGTTCTTGGGAATAGCCAAACCTTAGAAATTAATATCCTCTCTTTCTTGTTTGTGGTACTTTATGCAAAAACCATTACCTTGCCCTTAATTCTTTTCACTAAGACTTAAAACTCCCATAAAATATTGAAATATGGAGGGAGGAAAAATTTATTAAACAAATATAATACATATATATTAGAGAGCATGACCTGTATGAATTTATACAAGATGCAGTTTGCTTTTGGAAGTTACTTAGCTTCTTGGGGCTATTGCATTCGTTACAATTAAGAGAAAATTTAGAAGTTACATCATGTATTTACTATACATTTTTGGTTTTATATTGCTTAAGATTAGATCTTATCATAGAATCATAGAATATCAGGGTTGGAAGGGACCTCAGGAGGTCATCTAGTCCAACCCCCTGCTCAAAGCAGGACCAATCCCCAAATAATCATCATAGCCAGGGCTTTGTCAAGCCTGACCTTAAAAATTTCTAAGGAAGGAGATTCTACCACCTCCCTAGGTAACACATTCCAGTGTTTCACCACCATCTTAGTGAAAAAGTTTTTCCTAATATCCAACCTAAACCTCCCCCACTGCAACTTGAGACCATTACTCCTTGTCCTGTCCTCTTCTACCACTGAGAATAGTCTAGAACCATCCTCTCTGGAACCCCCTTTCAGGGAGTTGAAAGCAGCTATCAAATCCCCCCTCATTCTTCTCTTCTGCAGGCTAAACAATCCCAGTTCCCTCAGCCTCTCCTCATAAATCATGTGTTCCAGACCCCTAATCATTTTTGTTGCCCTTCGCTGGACTCTCTCCAGTTTATCCACATCCTTCTTGTAGCGTGGGGCCCAAAACTGGACACAGTACTCCAGATGAGGGCTCACCAATGTCGAATAGAGGGGAACGATCACGTCCCTCGATCTGCTCGCTATGCCCCTACTTATACATCCCAAAATGCCATTGACCTTCTTGGCAACAAGGGCACACTGCTGACTCATATCCAGCTTCTCGTCCACTGTCACCCCTAGGTCCTTTTCCGCAGAACTGCTGCCTAGCCATTTGGTCCCTAGTCTGTAGCTGTGCATTGGGTTCTTCCGTCCTAAGTGCAGGACCCTGCACTTATCCTTATTGAACCTCATCAGATTTATTTTTGCCCAATCCTCCAATTTGTCTAGGTCCCTCTGTATCCTATCCCTGCCCTCCAGCGTATCTACCACTCCTCCCAGTTTAGTGTCATCCCAGTTTAGTATCAACCTTGTGGTTTAAGGTGAATAAAGATGTGGCTTATTTGCACTTTGTAGAGTATTAGAGACAATATCTTGTTTTATAGTTCTAGTGACATCTACTGTCGTTGCCAAATCTTTAAGCAACACATCCTAGAGTTATGCTAATGCTCAGAGATTATATAAGCATTGATTCAGGGGATTTTAAAAAATGTTGCCTATACTGCAGATAATTGTGAGAGGGAAAACTGATCAGTAGTGGGGTATTGGACTTTTCTCCTTAAAGTCACCCTTTCAAATCTGACCCCAGGCCAGTAGTGACTGAAAATTGTTATCATCTGATCGATGTTCAGTGACTTTATAATCTCATTACAATGCATGACTGACTACATTATAAAACAACCATAATGAATGGCATTAATTGGCAGCATCAACCCAGGCAGAAGTGACCCATGTCAGCCAATAGTGAGGAGGCAGAGTGAGGGCAGCTGGCTTCAGCAGTGTTACTGAGCATGCACAATCCATGTGAGCATGCTCAGTAAAGCCAAGCAACAAAACTGGGGGTGGGCACATTACCCTGCGAACTCCCGCCCCCTCCTCCCCCTAATCACCACACATTGTCTCTGCCAGAGCCCAAGGAGTGACTGGCAAGTGAGAGGCCTGGTGAGCGAACTGCCCTTTTGCTCTTACCCAGAGAGTTGGTTCTTCCTGCACAGAACTGAAGCACAGTGGAGATTAAGAAAGCTTGTAAGAGGTTGCCTGTTCTGTACAACTTCTATGGATAAATAGAAAAGTCTGATCTTCAGGGTTTTCAGTCCAATACCTTTTATCGAGCATTAAACTTTACTGTAGGAAAAAAAGATAATTCTGTGTGTGAAATCCTTGTGATTTGATTAGTGGCTTATTTCTTTTTGTGCTGTCATTATTATATGACCAACAAGATAATACAAATGCTGTATTACTAATTATATGCAGTGTTTCTTTCACTGTAAAACCATTTAACAAAATAAATCAGACTTAATAAAATTTGCTGTATTTTATTGAAACGGAACACTTCATAAGAATGATTTCCCCCTCTTAATAATTTAAAGTAATATGGAAAAATCAATATTTAATCTCTGCACTACCATTATACTTTGGTGGAGCACCAGAAATATAGCTCAGTCTCATAAGCTGAGCATGCACATGGTCCAGATTGCCATCAGATCTTGATTGGTTGCATGTGAATTATGAAGTAGCCGCCTTTCTGCTGTCAAGTCAGTTTTTCTGGTTGCACTAGAGGGGGCGTACCATTCATCCAAGAAAAAGAAACCACAGAACAGAGGGGGGCAAAAGAGATGTTTTAATGAGGTTTTCAGACAATATACAGGGCCAGGGTCTCAGCTCATATTGGTGCAGCTCCATTGTCTTCATTGAGCAACACTAGTTTACACCAGCTAAGGATCTGGCTCAGTGTTTAAAGTTGGAACCTTATTAAGAATGTGGCTGGAGAGAGAATGACACGTTGTAACATGGGTAATCAGTGTGGGAAAAAAAAGGTCAGCTGTGAATTCTCTAGATGCGCAAAGAAGCCAACAGCACCAAAGCTTTTAGAGTTGTTTTCAGAATCTGTCAAAGGATGTGAAGGCTAAAAATTTAATTAGCCTCCAGAGTATGTTTGAAAGATCCCCACCAGTGTTGCCAGGCACTTATTAATTTGCAAAGCTAAGGTGTGAAGTATCATCAGGAGGATTCCAAAGCCCTGTTGTTAACAAGGGTCTTCACACAGGCAGCTCAGAGTCGCCTGTAATTGCCACATTATTTAGGATTCCTGGGATAAATTTACTGGAACTGCTTTTGAAGGACCCAGGTGCTATGATTAACCCTTGTCCAAAGGGTTGCTCTAATTAGACAGTTCTGAGAAATACTGTTGTTCGAATGTTCACAGGTGTTCCTCCCAATAGAATATGAGAGTTAGGGGAATCATTAAAATATTTCCTTCAGTTTATGGTTCAAAGAAGCAGGTGCAAAAATTACCCCCATATGAAGAGGACTTGTGAAAGCGATACTGTAAATAAGACAAATTGACTGACCAAAAGTCCCACAAACTTGATCCTAGTGAACAGGAACTCCCATTGCAAAATAAACTTTGTCCACTTATATAGGATAGTTTTAACATGGCAGACAGAATGAAATTGAAAGAGACTTCTATTGTACTGCAGAGGAAGTAGTAAGGGAAAACAGAATCCCATGAAGTATGCGTATGGGCGTCAGGACCAGCTTTAGGCACCAGCAAAGCAAGCACATGCTTGGGGCGGCACATTTCCAGGGGCGGCGTTCCGGCCATCCTTTTTTTTCGGAAAAATCCACCAATGTACCAAAACAAAACAAAACATGAAGATCAAAAAAATCTCCAGTAGTGAGATAGGAGCGTGACGTGAAAAGTATCGTGTCATGTTGTGACACTGTCACTCATAATGTGAATGTGCATCAATGTGCAAACGTTAACGATTATTGATTAATTAAATCAGGAATCACGATAACTTGTGTGTACTGTTCCGCCCTATTGGCGCCATTTGCACCCATTTCCGTGTCACGTCGGTGCCGGTCGTTATAACTTCCATTGAAGAAATATTTTGTCAGTTGCATGGTCATTGTGAAACTTTTGAATTTTTATGAGATATTGGAAATATTAAAAATCAGTTTTCCAAAGAAGACCTCATGAAGCACTACCAAGACCTACATTTAGCACTCAGTACTGATAACGCTGCTGACATTGATGGAGTAGGATGGTATGATGAATTCATAGCTTTATCTGAGCTAATAAGTCCTAAAACTTCTCCTCTAAAAGTATTAGAATTTATAGCAAGAAATGATTTTTTCACTCCAAACACTGCTATAGCATTATGCATTCTTTTAACATTACCAGTATCAGTGGCTTCTGGTGAGCTCAGTTTCCCAAAACTGAAGTTACAAAAAAGTTATTTGAGGTCCACCATGTCTCAAAATCGTTTGTCAGGAGTCGCATTAATTTCAATTGAAAATACCATTGCAAAAATTTAGATTTCACTGAATTATTAAAAGACTACGCAAGTACAAAAACCAGAAAAATTCAGTTCATATAAATTCTTTTACATTATAAGAAACTTGGGTGACCCGGAAGACACTAATGTTTTTCATTAGTGTATAGTTGAACCCAAATTGTTTGTAATTGTGATTTTGTTAAAATTAAATGAGTACACTAGTAGGAAATTGTTTTATTTCACTAACTACAAATTCTGTTTTCATTTTTTTAAAATTTTAAACAGTCAAAAAAAACCCCAACCAAACCAAACCACATTGCAAAGTGTGAACATGTGTAAAAGCCAAAATAAAAAAGGGGGGGGGGGGAGCTTGCAAGAAACATAGAGCCGGCCCTGCTGGGCGTCCAGGGCCTGATGCAGCAACCCTTTTGCATGCCAGACATTTTTTATCATATGAGTCATGTAGTCAGTGGAACTACGTGCATGAGTAAAGACTACTTACTTGAGCAAGACTTGCAGGTTTAAATCCTGTATGTCCTGTTCTTCGGTGAATTAAAAATTAAGATTCAGCTGACTTGAATAAATGAAAATCTCAGGACCATTCTCAAGGGAACATTTTATAAGAACATATATGAAAGTATTTTTTTGTTATAGGGGAACTGGGTGCACAAAAGGCTGTATTCCTCAGAATACAAATGATAAAGTATAAAATTGATTTATTTATTTTTTACTATAAACTGTTTTGATCATAGGTTATGTGAAGAATTCAGGTAGTACTTCAGTCTCATAAAAAATAGAACCCAAAGATTTGAAGGGCTTGGACTTTTCACATATACTACTTGTTTCATTACCCACTTCTCTACCACAAATCAAACACCTATCATTCCCCAAGGTAGGCATGCCATTACACACAACAGGCCAAATCACCTGAAAGCAATGGAACTACTCATGTGACTAGGAATAGCAGAGTTTGACCAATGTAAATCACCAGCATGGACAATGTAGTTAGAATTATGAAAGCTCAGCACATTAATAAAAAGGTTTGATGAAGACCAATAAAAAATGGTTACCCCAGTGTCTTACTTGGTACATGTCAGCTTACCTGATGGGTGTAAAATATTTAGAAATTGAATGTAAAACTAATTGAAATTCAGTGGGTCTCTTTCGTACAAAGAATTGCTTGGTTATACAACCTGGCACACTGAAAAAATTTATAAAAGGACTTTGTATGTTTTAATGTGAACATCGCTAGTTCCCTATCATTTATTATAACATCATTTTTGTGAGTACAAAATTGCCCAAAGTGAAACATTTTGTGCAAAATTCTGCAAAATAATAATTATGATTTTTTTTTAAACAGCTTGTATCCCTGTTCTCATTTAGGACACAGTAATACACTGGCAGAGAGGGATGAACTAGATAACTTATTATATAATTTCTATATTTAACTTCTCTGGCTTTAGCTGCATAAGAAAGTTCTTACAGACTACCAGAGCACAGCCATCTCTAAAGACACATTCACAGCCTTTAGCATCACAGAACCCCAAGGAGTATAACATATAAATACTTCAATTAGATCACAATGATGCCATTGCTGGTAAAATGTGTTATAGGGACTCTGTCTCTAGTCAAAGATGGCTTGTCTGATGTTTATGGGAAGATGTAGGTAAAAAGAGATAGGAAGCATAGCAGTTAGATATACAGATCTGGGTTTCAGGAGTTCTGAGTTCTATGCCGGCACTGTAATGTAACCTCCATGCACCTTACTTTTTCCCATCTATAACTAGCAAGGATATTGTGCAGCTTAGTAGTGATGAGACCCTTTCATGGAAGATCTTTTAGAAATGCAATGTATTGTACCGTATCATACTGGCAAAAAAGGCAGTACTGAATCACTAGAGAGAATGACACGTTGTAACATAGGTAATCAGTGTGGGGAAAAAAAGGTCAGCTGTGAATTCTCTAGATGCGCAAAGAAGCCAACAGCACCAAAGCTTTTAGAGTTGTTTTCAGAATCTGTCAAAGGATGTGAAGTCAGCTAGAGTTGCCCACTACTAGCTTTGTCACCATAGTGGTATTCAGCAGACTCAGAGTTACAGTGCATTTGTGCATAGCTAATTCACGTAACCATGCCTGGCTATTTATAATTTGTTGTAATTTGTTATGATACAGACATCAAGTGAGAGTTTGTGAGCAGAAAATAAACAAGTAGCCATTAGCACTGCATTGCACTCCTCAGAAATTGACATTTGGGCCAAACTGTGGCATTAGCTACATGCCCAAGTAGGGGGCAGTGAAGAACTGCAGAACCCCAGGAGAGTCTGAGAGAGGGATTGTTCCTCCCTACCCCGCACTCAGGCAAATAGATAAAGCCAAGTGGCTAGGTGCACAGGCAAAATGCACGAACTGTACACATTTAACAGAGATTGCTCCCCTTGGAGCTGCTAGTGCAGAGGGAGTGCATGGGGCCATGTCCCCCACCTTCTTGTCCCTCCCTGCCTTTTTTGCTGAGGGCAGAGACTGCAATTGTGACAAGCTACAATGAGCTACAAAAGGGTGGGGTGACTACGCATGGAGGCTAGATACAATCCGGTCCATTATATCTCTGCATCTAAAAAAACCCAATCAAACAAAAAAAAACAACCTGTAGTATTTACAATATATTTGTGGAATATAACCACAAAGGCCAAAATTTGCCTTCCATTTTTAGTCATGCAACTTTCCTGAAATCTTTGGGGTTATATTATACAGCTATAATTGAGGGGAAGATTCATCCCTATCTTTGTCTTCCATTTGCCATTGGCCTAACTAGCCTGGTGTCACTGCTGATTCAGAAAATAGCTGAAGAGCATTTATCTTGCAACACAGCCCTTGACCTCAAACTAGTTTGGTTCATCTTGTGTACACAGAGTATTGACAAAAATATCATTTTAATTTTTTTTAAGACCAAGTCTGTGCATCAGTTAAAAATAATACAACTCCTTTCTTCTTCAGTCCTCCTTCAGAAGTTTATATCCAGGCTGATCTTTAATGTGCTGTATTGAAAGACTTTGGAAATAATGAGAGCTTCTCTGTGACCTACAGTTATGTGTTCTGTAAGTTATAAACTAAAAATGCAACAGCATCAAAATTTCCACTCCCCATGGATTCCTCTAAACAGCCCTAACTCTCAGCCAATAAACTCCATTATATTTTAATAATAATCTTGGCAGTCCAGCCCTTTACTAATTAATTGCACAAACTCAATAGGAATGGCAAAGTGTGTAAAATGCTCTGTGATCCATTTGGATGAAAAGGATAGTGTAAATACCAAAAATCATTATTATCATTTACAGTACAGATCAGAAATAAATATAAATCTGATTAGCAGATTATATTTTGTTAGCATATTCATAGAGTTGAGGGAATTGTTACATGGTGCAGTTCCATCTTGTGTATCTCAGCAATATAAGCCAGTAGGGGGCCGTTTCAGTATTTCACACTAATAAAATGCATGTTGTTAGCCATTAAAGTAGACCCTATGGATATTCATACATGCTGCACTTTGCCTTCTGAATACACTGTCAGAACTTTACAGGGGAGTCAATAAAACTAAATCTTTCTCTTGCTACTTTCTATTCAGCTGAAAATTTGCTGTTGAAATACAAATAAAAGGACAATAGCTTCACGGTTGGTCTCTGACTAGGTCTAATATATATATATAAATACACTGGGCGTAACTGAGCACTGATTTTCACCCTGTGCAATGCTCAATGTTCAGTATGGTCATGTGGAGGGTAAGTCAGTGTTTAATTTGACCGACAGCTTTAAATTACAGTATTCTTAACCCTTTTGTCCTCAGTACACTCCTTTTTCTTATGAGACTATGTTATAATACTGAAAGATGTGAATGAGTTTGGATTTGTTAAAAGATTCAGCTTGCGCCATGTCATGCTCTTGCTATACTTATATAGTACGTGAAAGCAAATTCACCTGTGACATGGAGGGCCAGAGCTTAACTTTGCACACTATTTAAGCTCACATTAGATCTGAGCAGGAAAGCTGTGGGGACCCTATTCACCTGCCGTGTGCTGTGGAAGGGGTTTCATGCTGACTCTGCATAGCCAAGAGCAGAGAGCTGTGGGATAAGGCAGGGCAATGTGCGCTCCACTCAGATCAACATCCTATACAGGTGGAGAAACAATATCCAGCCCTGTGCCCTGGCCCCAGGTTGAGAGTGGGGGATTAAGCTTCTTATTTCACCTGTAATTTTTCATGGAAGAGAGTGTCCACATGAGGACAGCTCAGAATAATGAATAAAGAGCTGCGGACCTAAGATTGTACCTGGGGCTGGTAAGGTCATCATGTAAAACAAACGTACTACAGATACGAATATCAGGACCCATATTGGTATGCAGCAGGCTCCCACCAGAGATCAACTTCATGTGAAGAATATGACAGGCATTGGGCAGACCTATAGCCCATGTCCTGAAAGGGCCCTTATTCAATGCCAGATCAGTTGTGAAAAGTGGATTTTGGAATGTGAGAAACAATGTGCAAAACTAGTAACACTGCTCAAGTAATTGATAGGTGCCATCTTGATGTCCTTAGAATCAGTAACTGTAGATGGACAGGTTCAAACAAACTACACTTTAAACAAACAAATAAGATCCTCATCTACTCTGGGATTGTGAATGGTAGACCTGAATCTAGGGTAGCAATTGTAATGCTGAAAGAAGCAAAGCAGGCCCTGGCTGACTAGGAATCAGTCAATCAAAGAATTATTAGAGCTCATTTTCAGGTTAGGGTCTTCAAACTAATAGTCATGCAATGCTACGCACCTATCAATGGAAAGCCAGATGAGGAAAAAGATGCTTTTTATGATTTGTTACAGAATGTGTTAACCAAGGTCCCAAAACATGATATTATAGTGCCATAGGTGGTTTTAATGCAAAGGTTGGAAGCAACAATTATGTGTTGGATAAAGTGATGGACAAATGTGGCAGGGGCCGGACATGAATCAAAATGGTAAATGATTAGTAGAAATGTATAAATAACTTCTTTATAGGTGACATAGGTGATGGAACTAGGGGTGTAGGGGGTGCTGCTGTATCCCCTTGCTTGAAGTGGTTTCCATTACATACAGCGTTTACAGTTTGGTTCAATGGCTCTGAGCCTCCTCACTATACAAATTGTTCTAGCACTCCAGTAGGTGAAATGTTTCCTCATAAAGAAATCCATAAAGTGATGTGGAACTCCTGAGATGCTAATACAAAGAACCAGGCAAACTACTGCATTTCAAGGAAGTTTGGCTGCTCATTGGCAGATATACATGTGTACAGGGGAGCAGATGTTGGTGGTGACCATAGCCTTTCTATTGCTAAATTGAAGATCAAGTTAAAGAGGATGAAGAAGGTTAAAAGTAGAACACATATAAACTGTGCACAATTAAAAGATTCAAAATGCCACCCACTCACATCAATGGGTGGGGGAAATTGATGGGGCCAGCAGTGAAAGGGGGAGAGTCCCAGTAGAAATGGAAGGAGACACTTGCCAAGGGACAATAGGTAGCTACAACAGGAGGGAGTCTCTGGCACCCACTGGGCAGCTGGGAGAGACGAGCACTGATTGGCCAGCATTCCCCATCTCCCAGCATTTAGCCCAGTGCAGGGGCCACGTGGACCTCTTTTGGCTCCATTCTAGAAGGGAAAGTGTTCCTCAACCAGCTTCCAGCAGCAGCAGCAGCAGCCATTATCCTCATCCTCCTCAGGATACAAGGTAAAGAAAGAAAGAATCATGGAATCATAGAACTGGAAGGGACCTCAAGAGGTCATATAGTCCAGTCCCCTGCACTCAAGGCAGGTCTAAGTATTATCTAGACCATCCCTGACAGGTGTTTGTCCAACCTACTCTTAAAAATCCCCAATGATGGAGATTCCACCGCCTCCCTAGGCAATTTATTCCAGTGCTTAACCACTCTGATAGTTAGGAAGTTTTTCCTAATGTCCAACGTAAACCACCCTTGCTGTAATTTAAGCCCATTGCTTCTTGTCCTGTCCTCAGAGGTTAAGAAGAACAATTTTTCTCCCTCTTCCATGTAACAACCGTTTATGTACTTGAAAACTGTTCTCATATCCCCTCTCAGTCTTCTCTTCTCCAGACTAAACAAACCCAATTTTTTCAATCTTCCCTCACAGGTCATGTTTTCTAGACCTTTAAACATTTTTGTTGCTCTTCTCTGGACTTTCTTCAATTTGTCCACATCTTTCCTGAAATGTGGCACCCAAAACTGGACACAATACTCCAGTTGAGGCCTAATCAGCACGGAGTAGAGAAGAAAAATTACTTCTTGTGTCTTGCTTACAATATTCCTGAGAATACATCCCAGAAAGATGTTTGCCTTTTTTGCAACAGTGTTACACTGTTGACTCATATTTAGCTTATCATATTTAGCATATCCAACTGCTCACTATGACCCCCAGATCGTTTTCCCATTTTGTATGTAGTTAGTCATTTCCCATTTTGTATGTGTGCAACTGATTGTTCCTTCCTAAGTGGAGTACTTTGCATTTACTTCAGACCATTTCTCCAGTTTGTCCAGATCATTTTGAATTTTAATCCTATCTTCCAAAGCACTTGCAACTCCTCCCAGCTTGGTATCATCCGCAAACTTTATAAGTATTGTGGCAGAGCTCTGACCTTGTCCCCGTGGGTCCCGCACTTCCAGGCAGTTTATGCTAGCTTCAGAGGTTCACAGCAACCCTCCATGTAGCCCTTCTCTCTCTAGGGCCAGGGATACAGTCTACTGAGCCCCTTTTCATCATAAGCCAACAATGGAGGTTGGTGAGAGAATTCCCACAGTCTCTGTTGCTCCTACGGCCTCATGCCAAAACAGTTTAGCCTCCTGTCCTGACAGGGGCCTGTTTTCCCCTCCCAGGAGGTGTTTCTGCAGTGGTGGGTTCGGGGGAACCCAGGCCCGCCCTCTCCTCCGGGTTCTGGCGCAGGGACCCTAATGGTAGCAGCTGTTGGCAGCCAACCTTTTACTGCCAGAGTTGCTACATTTTCCTGGGCCACTTCCCCACAGCTCTCCTGCTTCTCCCTTCTTTACCCTTTCCTTAGGGTTCCCCTACCAATGATTTGAGGGTGTCTTCATTAACCAGCCCTTCAGTCACACTTCCTCTCTGCCTGACTGGAGTGAGCCCTTTTATATTATCAGAGGGGCCTTAATTAGAGTCAGGTGGTCACATTAGCTTAATGGCCTTACCTGACTTTTTGCAGATTAATTGGAGTCAGGTGTTCTCATTAGCCTGGAGCAGCCCCTGCTCTGGTCAGTCAGGGAACAGCAAATTGTTAATCCAGTGGCCAGTAGACCCGTCTTCGGCTCCTCTGCTGAACCCGACTGGCCTGGAGAGAGAAGGGAGACTGCTACTACTGTTGCTGGACCGTGGGCCCTTGCTGGACACCATCCACCCACCCCCCTTCTCCACTACCTGGTTGCTGGCTAGCTGCTGGACTCCCCCACCCACCCTTGGGTGCTGCTGTTACTGCTCCAACTACAGCCCCTTTGGGGGAGGGGAGGCTGCTGGCCCGCTCCCCAGAGGGGGGGGGTGAGGGACCCCTACCCTAGCCGTTGCTGCTACCACTGCTGTGGACACCACCACCACCACCATCAACACCACCTGTGAGGGGACCTCTCTGCCTGCCTGGCCACCGGGCTGCTGCCTGGAGCTGCTGCTGCTGCCTTTGCTGCTGCCTGAGAGCTGCCGGACCCCGAAGGAGGAGGGGACAAGGCCATCTGCTGCTGGGGGAGCGCACAAGGACTCTGCAGACCACTGTGGAGGGGGCTTGAAAGCTGAGTAACTTTTGGACTGTGCTCTTGTGGTGGGGGTTTTGACTGTGCTTGTGGGGACATAGGGGGTGTGGCGTCGAGCCTGCCCCCTAGTCCATCAGTGTGTCGTCCCCCCTAACCCCCCACCACCACCACCAGCGTCAGCACTGCCCCCTCCACCACCCCCAGCGGACACTCATCATCTGCCTCAAGCTCCTGCTTCTGGGACTCCGCTGCTTGCTTGGCCTGCTGCCCCTTTCACCACCTTTTGGGCCTGCAGCAGCAGCCAGCCCACACTGACTCTTCTGCAAGCGCCCGTGGGCACACGTGCCCCCCTCGCCCCATCCTGGACTGACCCCTCTTAGCAACTCCCAGCTTTGTCCCTGGCTCCCTACCCTATTTTTCCCCTTGCAGCCTTTTTGCCCTCTCTTTTACCCCAGCACTTCGCTGGCTTCAGTTTGTTTGCCTGCCCCGCCCTTCTCCCTCTGCAGCCTTTGCTTGTTTGCCCCGCCCTTGCCTCTGAAGTCAGCCCCTAGGTTCCCTGTCCTGCCTCCAGCCTGGTTCTCCCCCCTCCCCATGTGATACCCCTGCCCTGCTTGGTCCCTTATTCAGTGCGCCCATGCCCCCTCCCATGCGCTTGTGCCCTGCCCCTGTTTGAGTTTGCCCCGATCTCACTGCACTCCCCAAAGATTGTTATGACCCCCCTCCCCTAGTGCAGCTAGAGGAGCCGGTTTTCTACTCTGAGTCGGTGACTGTCCCCCACAAGCCCTCGAAAGCCCCCCTGTCCAGCCCATCCCCCTTGGCACCCTCCTCCCCTGCCTACAGCCTAGCGGGGAGGAGTGGCTGACCTGCCTCCCCTTTCCCCTCCTCTTTCTGGTGTCCTTCCCTCCCTCCCTGCTCATTATGGCGGGGGATACGACGGGTAGGGCCCCTCCAGCAGCCCTAGATACCCCTCGCCCACCTGCCCCTCTGTCACCCCCCCAAGCCTCCACCTCAGCCGCGGCTGCCAAACCACCTGTCACTGCCCCCACTGGGGCGCCGGCAGCGGCGGGCAGCAGGGTGACCTCCGTTGCTGCCACGTCCCTCCCCCCCTTAGATTCTGGGGGAGTGCCCCCAGCTGGCGGGAAGGGCCAGGGTAGGAAGAAGGGGAAGGGCCCTGCCAAAAAGTCCAGGCCCTCCAGGGCAGGGACTGCCCTCACTGCCGCGGCCCCGCCACCGGCCACGGCCTCCCAGCCTGCTGCTCCTTCCACCAGTTCTGCGAGTGTCACTCCCCTGGCTCCCCGGACAGCCCCCCCGCCTACCATTACGTCATCTCTCCTGCCCACCGCCTCTGCTACCAGCTATAGTGGCCGGAGCCCCTTTCCCACCGTGACCAGGAAGCACGGCATCCGTTGCCTCCTGATGCCCGCCTCACCCCATGTGGAGACGTACGTGCGGGCGTTGGCGAGGGTGGTGGGGCCCATGGCCATTGTGGCGGCCTCCAAAATGTATGGGAAGGTGGTTTTCTTCCTGGCATCAGAGGCCGCCGCCCAGGAGGCGGTGGAGAAGGGCCTGGCGGTGGGGGGCGTGTTTGTCCCCCTCGATCCGCTGGACGACCTGGGCGTCTGCCTAGTCCTGACTTCTGTTCCTCCCTTCCTTCCCAATGCCGCCCTGTTACCTGCCCTCTCTACCCTGGGGAAGCCCATCTCTGTTTTGAGCCCTCTCTCCTTGGGCTGCAAGGACCCCGCCCTCCGTCACGTCCTCTCGTTCCGCCGGCAAGTGCAGCTGCAACTGCCACCGGCGGCGCGTGATGGAGAGGCGCTTGAAGGGTCCTTTTTGATCCCCCTACCAGGGGGCCCATTACCGGGTGCATTATTCCACGGGGGAGGCCCGGTGCTACCTCTGCTGGGCGATGGGGCACGTCCAGAGGGACTGCCCCTTGGCCCGGCAAGGAGAGGCATCCGGGACCCCCGAACCCTGGCAGGGCCCTGGCCCCGTCATCGCTGGCGCCCCTGGCTGCCTGGCACCTGAAGCCGCCCCTCCTCCCACTCAGTCCATCACTGCTCCCGCTCGGGCCCAAGGGGCGCCTCCCCCAGCACGCCCAGATGAGCGGGAGAGCCCCACCTCTGCTGCCTACAATTCGGCGGGGCCCCTAGAGGAGGGTGCGGCAGGGATATCGCCAAGCGTGGGAGAGGGCCTGCCCCAGGAGGACTCCTCCCTTCCTTATTCCGTCCCACCGCTGCCTCTCATGGTCCCTGAGCCATCGGTCTTGCCCCCTGACCCGACCCCTGTTAGCACGCCCCCGATGATGCCATGGAGGGCTGGGCCCTAGTCCAGGGGAAGTGGGGCAAATGGAAGGCTCGAGCTCCGCCCCTTTCTACTGATGCGGAAGCCCCCCAGAAGACCAGAAGGGGGGGCGCCGATGCCGAGCCCTCTGCCTTGCCCGTGAGCTTATACCATCCCCTAGTGCTGGCTGGAGAAAACGTGGCAGCATGGGAGGGCAGTACCGTCCCTCCCTTGGAGTCCCTTCCCTCCAAGGACCCCGATGTAGCCCCACCTGCCCCATTACCATCTGGAGCCCCCGTGAGCCTCGGGGCGAATGTCGCTTCAGGCACTAGCGGGGAGACCTCTGGGGTGGCGGAAGGAGAGCTCCCCTCCATTTATGAGGAGATCGAGGCCCTGGGTCTGACCCAAGTTACCCAGAGGGAGGATGACCCTCTGCTAGCAGGCCTCGATCTGAGCGACCTCACCCTGGCCCCGCCTGTCCCATGTCCCCTTCCCCTAACCGCTATCTTTGCTCCCGCCTCCGAGGGTTCCCAGGGCTCCTCCATCTGCCCGGCCATGGGTGGCACCCCGCTGTTAGCCGCCAAGTCCACCAAGGCGACAGCTGGTGTGCTGCGACTGGGACCCGAGCCCCACGGGTTGCCCCTTGAGGGCGTGGGGCGACTGACCTCCTTCCCGGGCGGGGACCCCACTGACGGTACTATGCCGGCCGTGGTGCCAGAGCCCGGCATCATGGAGGGCCCCCTGCCCCACCCCCACCTCCCAGAGCCTGATTGAGAGGGGCCACTTTCCAACGGCTTGGCTCCTGGGGCCCAGGATTCTACCTTTGCCCCTCTCCCTGGCTTTGCACCCAACCCCTGCCTTGCCCTTACTCTGGATCCCTGCCCTGCCCCTGATGTCAACCCCACCCCTGTCCCCCCCACCTCCCGTGCTATCATTGCCGCCCCTGGGGGCCGTCATCTCCTCGCTCCTAGAGGATAACCCCCAGGGAGTGGCTTCTGTATTCCCCAGTCCCGACTCACTAGGGGCTGCTACCTTCCCTCCACTGCCCCCACTTGAGCCAGGGTTTGAGGGGGGCTGCGTGGCGCCAGCCCATCGGGCGCCACATCGGGGGTCTGCCCCTTGACTGCCCATTTCGGTGGGCCACGGGGCTGTGTCAGTAGTCCCTCCGGAGGACAGCCGGGGGCTAGTGGTCTCGGCCCCCCATACGCTGCGGGAGTTCCTTGAGGACGTCCGGGGCTCCTGTAATAAGGTGCAGCTCGCCCTGCAGCAATGGGAGGATTTCCATCTCATCCTCCGGGCCGCGAGGGCCCTTATGAGGGAGGGTAAAAGGACTGGGAATCAGGCCACCACGACTTACCAGCGGGTCCGCCTCTTCCGTGACTCCCTAATTACCTACGGGGTAGGTCACGGATTGTTGCGCGGCCCGCTGGGAACCACGAGCATCCCTGCCGACGAGGATCCCCCCCAGCCCTCCTCATGGCACCTCTTACCATCATCACGTTAAACACCCGGGGCTGTAGGATGGGTCTCCGCAGGTGCCAAGTGTTCTCCTTCCTTTGGGAGGGGGGGTACTCTGTGATTTTCCTGCAGGAGACCCATATGGATCCGGCTTCCGAAGCTAGCTGGCGGCTGGAATGGGGGGACAGGGTCTACTTTAGCCATCTCACAGTTTGTATGGCTGGAGTGGCGAGCCTATTCTCCCCTGACCTACGGCCCGAGGTGCTGGGGGTCGCCGAGACTGTGCTGGGCCTCCTGCTGCACCTCCGGGTCCATTTGGAGGGGCTCGTGGTCAATCTTGTCAACGTCTATGCCCCAACATCGGGCCCAGAGCGGCTACGTTTTTTTCAGCAGGCGTCCGCCTTCCTCGGCACTCTGGATCCTCACGAGTGCCTGGTCCTGGGCGGGGACTTTAATACGACCCTTGAGGAGCGGGACCGCTCGGGGACCGAGCAGTGCCCGGCCACCGCGGACGTCCTCTGGGAGATAGTCGACCATCACTCCCTGGTGGACATCTGGCGCGACCACCACCCAGACGACGTCTCGACATTCACCTTTGTCCGGGTGGAGGCCCGTCAGTCGCGCTACTCCTGGTTGGACCGCATCTATTTATCACGTTTCCATCTTTCACAGGCCCACTCCTCCAGCATCCGGCCGGCCCCATTCTCCGATCATCACCTGGCCACCGTGACGGTCTCTCTCTGTGCAGAGAGGCCAGGGCCGGCCTATTGGCATTTTAATAACAGCTTGTTAGAGGACGCAGGCTTCATGGTGTCCTTCCGGGAGTTCTGGTTGGCCTGGCAAGGGCAGCGGCGTGCCTTTCCCTCGGTGCGGCGGTGGTGGGACCTAGGGAAGGTGCGTGCCCAGCTCTTCTGCTGTGACTACACCCGGGGCACCAGCTGACAGAGGGATGCGGCAATAGGGCAGTTGGAACGGGAGGTCTTAGAGCTGGAGAGGTGTCTGGTCGCCAGCCCCGAGGATCCATCCCTCTGCGGGGCGTGCTGGGAGAAGCGGGAGGAGCTCCGGGCCCTCGAGGACCATCGGGCCCGGGGTGCTTTTCTTCGATCCCGCATCCGCCTCCTTCAGGAGATGGATCGCAGCTCCCGCTTCTTCTATGCCCTGGAGAAAAAGAGAGGGGCCAAGAAGCATGTCACCTGCCTCCTCGCAGAGGACGGCACCCCCCTCACGGATCCGGTGGAGATGTGTGGGAGGGCCAGGGCCTTCTACGCAGGCCTTTTCTCCCCGGATCCGACCAATCCTAATGCTTGCAGAGTGCTCTGGGACGAACTCCTGATGGTCAGCGCGGGCGACCGAGACCGGCTAGAGGTGCCTCTCACCCTGGCCAAGTTCTCGGAAGCCCTCTGCCGCATGCCCACCAATAAATCTCCGGGCATGGACGGGCTGACCGTGGAGTTCTACCGCGCGTTCTGGAACGTCCTCGGCCCAGACTTAGTTACTGTCTGGGCCGAGTCTTTGCAGAGCGGGGTCCTCCCTCTTTCATGCAGGCGAGCTATGCTCGCCTTATTGCCAAAGAAGGGGGACCTCCACGATTTACGAAATTGGCGTCCCGTCTTGCTCCTCAGCACGGACTACAAGGTCGTAGCAAAAGCCATCTCACTGCGGCTAGGGTGTGTGCTGGTGGACGTGATTCACCCAGACCAGACCTACACCGTCCCAGGCCATACCATCTTCAACAACCTATATCTGGTCCGGGACCGTTTGGAACTCAGGTGTAGGGACGGTCTGTAGTTCGTCCTCCTGTCCCTGGATCAGGAGAAGGCGTTCGACAGGGTGGATCACGGGTATCTCCTGGGCACTCTGCGAGCGTTTGGCTTGGGTCCCCAGTTTGTGGGTTTTCTCCAGGTGCTGTATGCCTCCGCTGAGTGTCTGGTCAGGCTCAACTGGACCCTGACCGAACCGGTCAGCTTCGGGTGAGGAGTACGGCAGGGGTGCCCCCTCTCGGGCCAGCTGTATGCTCTGGCGATCGAGCCCTTCCTCTGTCTCCTCTGCAGGAGGTTGACGGGGTTGGCGTTATGGGAGCCGGAGCTGCGGCTGGTCCTGTCGGCATACGCCGACAATGTACTCCTCGTGGTCCAGGACCCGGGCTACTTGGCGCGAGTGGAGGCTTGCCAGGCTGTGTACTCGGCAGCCTCCTGCGCCCGGGTCAACTGGGTCAAGAGCTCTGGCTTGGTGGTAGGGGACTGGCGGCAGGCAAGCTCCCTCCCACCCGTGCTTCAAGCCATCCGGTGGAGTGCGGGTCTGCTGCTCTATCTCGGCATTTACCTTTCTGCCACGCATCTGTCTCCGCCGGAGAACTGGCACGGTTTAAAGGGCAGGGTGGTAGAGCGGCTCCAGAGATGGACAGGACTGCTCCGGTGTCTGTCCTTCCGAGGGCAGGCACTGGTGCTCAATCAACTAGTCCTGTCCATGCTCTGATACCGGCTCAACACCCTGGTTCCAGCCCCGGATTTCCTGGCCAACCTCCGGAAATTGATTCTGGAGTTCTTCTGGTCAGGACTGCACTGGGTCTCTGCAGGGGTTCTCCATCTGCCCCTGGAGGAGGGAGGGCAGGGCCTGAAGTGTCTCTGCACTCAGGTCCATGTCTTCCGCCTCCAGGCCCTGCAGAGGCTCCTTTATGGTGCAGGTAGTCCGGCATGGAGCATATTGGCGCACGCCTTCCTGCGCCGCCTTCGAGGGCTCCGTTATGACCGGCAGCTCCTTTATCTCCATCCGAGGGGTCTTCCGCAAGACCTCTCTGGGCTGCCGGTCTTCTACCAGGACCTCCTCCGGACCTGGAAACTGTTCGCAATGACCAGGTCTGTGGCGGCCTCCGTGGGGGAAGATCTCCTCGCGGAGCCCCTGCTACGCAACCCCCAGCTCCGTGTGCAGGCGGCGGAGTCCCCCTCGGTGCGACAGAGGTTGGTCCTGTCAGAAGTCACCAAAGTCGGAGACCTCTTGGACTACGACCGGGGAGACTGGCTGGATCCCCTGACGCTCGCTCAGCGCATGGGGCTCTCCAGACCTCGTACTGCCCTGCGCGTACTTCAGGAAGTGAGGGCCGCTTTGCCGCCCACTGCTCGGGTTTACCTCAACCAGGTCCTGCGAGAGGGTGCGCCCCGCCCACCCTCCACCCCAGGCCCTCCGACCTTTTCATCGGGCCCCTGCCCCATGGACCCGACCGACCCCCCCCCCCGCCCCTTCACCGTGAGCCGGCTGCACGAGCTGCAGCTGGTCCGGTTCCAGACCGCGCCAAAACAACATCTCTACACGCTCATGCTCCACACTCTTCATGTCCTCACCCTCATGTCCCGCCCTGACACAAAGTGGCGGGACCTCCTGCCACCTCTAGAGGGTGAGGAGCCCTGGTGGGCCAGCCTCTATTCTACCTTAGTCCCGAGGCCCACCAGGGATATCAGTTGGTGGCTCCTTCACGGGGCCGTGAGCATGGGCGTGTACTTGGCACGGTTCACCCCAATCCCAGACACCTGCCCCTTTTGCGGCGTGAGGGAAACCCTGGCGCACGTCTATCTGGAGTGCGCCAGGTTGCAGCCCCTATTCCGGCTCCTCACGAATATTTTGTTAAGGTTTTGGTTGCACTTTTCTCCTCACCTCCTAATCTGTGCACTCCCTGTCAGTGGCCCTACTAAGTCGCGGGACCTCCTGGTCAACCTCCTCCTGGCCCTGGCTAAAGTGGCCATCTATAAAACCAGGGTGAGGAGGTTGGCCGATGGAGTTTCCTGTGACTGCGGGGCCTATTTCCGATCCTCTGTCCGTTCACGCCTCCGGGCAGAGTTCCTCTGGGCGGCGTCCACTGACTCCCTTGACGCCTTTGAGGAGCAGTGGGCGCTGTCCGGGGTTCTCTGCTCGGTGTCCCCGTCCGGTTCCCTTCGTTTGACCCTTTGACCGCACTCCCGTTCCTGTTGTTCATTAGTTGTCCCCCGTAATTATTTGGTTTCCCAGGTCCTGTGGATCTCCCCCTTAGGCTGAGGGGCGATCCTTTAGCAGTGGGTGAGCTTTGCCCGCCCACTTCCTGGATCCCAATAAGGCTACTCTGCTGTACCAAACTGGCCTGGTCTATCACAGTA
Organism: Lepidochelys kempii; assembly: GCF_965140285.1. NCBI lineage: Eukaryota > Metazoa > Chordata > Testudines > Cheloniidae > Lepidochelys > Lepidochelys kempii. Next base: position 103,801,916 of record NC_136380.1, read on the forward strand.
TACACTCTATGCCATTATTTAAATCATTGATGAAGATATTGAACGGAACCGGACCCAGAACTGATCCCTGTGGAACCCTCTCGTTATGCCCTTCGAGCATGACTGTGAACAACTCATAACTACTCTCTGGGAATGATTTTCCAACCAGTTATGCACCCACTGTATAGTAGCTCCATCTAGATTGTATTTCCCTAGTTTGTTTATGAGAAGGTCATGCGAGACAGTTTCAAAAGCCTTATTAAAGTCAAGATATACCACATCTACCACTTCCCCCCCTCCACAAGGCTTGTTACCTGTCAAAGAAAGCTATCAAGTTGGTTTGATATGATTTGTTCTTGACAAATCCATGCTGACTGTTATTTATCACCTTATTATCTGCAAGGTGTTTGCAAATTGATTGCTTAATTATTTGCTGCATTAGCTTTCTGGGTACGGACATTAAGCTGACTGGTCTATAATTCCCTGGGTTGTCCTTATTTCCCTTTTTATAGATGGGCACTATATTTGCCCTTTTCCTGGAATGTAATGTAATATATCCTACATCAGGGATCGCCAGCCTTCAGCATGCGGCCCATCACACAGCTGTGAGACATTTTATTTACTTTGACTGTCCGCAGGCATAGGCCTTCACAGCTCCCAGTGGCCGTGGTTTGCTGTACCCAGCCAATGGGAGCTGCGGGACCCATGTCCTACATCAATATCAATCTCTGGTGGTAGAGTATTACATATTTCTAGTAGTTTGTTGGGCTTGGTCTATTTAAAACAGTCTGAAAATATTCTGCCCATTTTTTCCTTTGTTCTTCTTTTCTACTAATGGTCCTTCCATTTGCACCTTTAATAGGGCCTCCAGTATTGTTAAAATTTCCTGTTCGCTGTTTAATTGTCTTATACAGGATTATAAAGTCACCTCTTTGGCTAGCATCTTCAGCCACTCAAATATTTTCTATTGCTATATATCCCCTTTCATCTCTTTTAGGTCTTTTTTTTTTACCTTTCTGTCTTTTTAGAGCTCTATATTCTACCTAGCAGTTGCATTTATCCTTGCATGTCTTAGCATTCATGAGTTTTTTCTTTTCTTTTCTTTTCTTTTCTTTTCTTTTCTTTTCTTTTCTTTTCTTTTCTTTTCTTTTCTTTTCTTTTCTTTTCTTTTCTTTTCTTTTCCATGCTACCCAAGAAGCATCACCAATCCATTCTTGCCTTTTAGGTTTGCTGTTATTAGGACTATCTTTACATATTCTATATAGCACTCTATGATGTTTTCCCCCCAAGTATCAATGTCTTCGTTATCTTTAGTTGAATCTATTACAATACTGAACCTGTTCTTCAGTTTAAGGTGAAAAGCAGTTTTTTTTATTGATATGGACACAGTGGCAAAATCAGGACATATACACACATGGAATTAAGCAGCAGGTCACAACTTTTGATACACTTTAACACAGGTATTTAATTGGTTCCAATGTGGAGGCTACAGGGCTCCTTACCATATAACCTGTAACTAGCACCAAGGTTACTGGGCTCCTTACCAAATAGCCCATAATGCGGGGTGGTTATCCTCACCCTGTCCCCTCCAGGACTCAATTCCCTGAGTCCTAGCATCCTCCCCCTCATGAAGGGGAAAGCGGGTGCAGCAGGGTGGGGACTTCGGCCCATGAGCACCATGAGGTCTGACCTTGGCCCGGGAAGGCCACAGGGTCTCACCCTATTGGGCCCAAGGCCAATCACCAATATCCCATGTCTTTTACTTCTGGTAACCATTCATGTTATTCTCTTAATTACATTGAAAACCAGCCACAGGGGGAACAAGCAACATCACTGAACCCCCTTTCTCCAGGGATATCTTGATGACCGCCTTATTGACTTTCTTACTAGACTTGCCCACATGGGCTGGGTTTACTCCCAGCCCTTGATTATTACTGAGTTCAGATGTGGTATGAGCTGATCCCCCTGCATGCTTCTTCTGGATATGAACCACTTTGGCCCTGCAGCCCAGGTGAGATCCAGCTGCTGTTCTGACTGCTCTCTGGTAGGCCCAATGCACCACAGAATGCCTCCAAATCCAGATATTGCATATGCTCTGTATAGCTTCTGAAACAAACAAGTGCATTGGGTTAGTTACATTTTGCCATTCCTTGCCATCTTTCTCTTGGTGTGAACATAAGTCCTGTAACACTTTGATTTCCAGTATCCTATTGCCTGCCCCTGCCACAGGCCAAAAACTCTCTGCAGCCACTGTCGTCGCTGCCCTGATCCTGAAAGAATAAGTCTCAAATTTTTGGAGGGACACAGAGGGGAGTCAAGACCTCAGGTGCACAAGTTTTTGTCAGTACTGCATTGAATTGATACCTTGTCAAGACTCCAGGCTGTCCCCAGTTGCATTAGCAGTACAATGTGATCCCTGTCCCTCTCCCTCTCCAGCAGGGCTGCAGCCAGAAACACTGCTCCAGCAGGGCCCCTTCAGCTGCAGTAACTTCACCATTTGGCACCCAGCCTCATCCGCGCCCTCTCCCCCCGCATGAGCATGAAGGGTCTTGGCTTCAGGCCCAATGCGGGCTGCACCCTTTTGGGAGCTGGCGGCCCTGGTGGCTTCCCCATGTAATAGTCCTTCCCCCCGCCCAAGCAGTGAGGGGAGCAGGGAAGTCCTCATGATATCCCTTCCCAAAGGAACTGCTGCTACAATAGCAGGCAGAGCCTCCAAGATGGAGTAATGGGGTATGAGCCCCCCCAGCTGGGGCAGATCCTCTGCCCCTGAGGAGAAGGACTCTGGCATCTAAGGAATGGTGGGAGGGGCCACTGAGGCTTACATCTGGCCGGCTTCTCTGAGTAGTTACTACAGCTCCTGAGGAAGCTCGTAGAAGGAAGGTAATATGGATGGGTAGTGTTCAGCTGTTGTGACCTGCACTGGATGTGCCATGTTTGTCTTTCTTCCACAGGACAGAAGCGACTTTGTCTGTACAAAGTGCAAGCTGGTCTCCATATTGGAAGAGAAGGTTCAAGGTCTGAAGCAACAGGTATCGACCCTGTGTTGCATGAGAGAAACTGAAGATTTCCTGGACATACGTCAGGATATGCTTCTATGGGCACAATGTTCTGAAGACTCAGAGCAGGCTGCACAGCGGGGACAGGAGGACAGTGAAGAAATTTGGCAGCATATGACCTCCAGAAGAGGAAAGGGGAGCGTCCATGTACCAGCAGGGCAGATACAGGTAAGTAACCGTTTTCATGTTCTCTCCACAAGTACTAATGCGGACAGTGGACGAGATGATACATCTGAGGGAAGGGAACAGAAGGAGACTCCACCGATTGGAAGGCTTGAGATGCACTGTCCTAGGGTTGGGGGTTCCACGACCACCGCTCCCAAGAGAAGGAGGCAGGTGGTGGTGGTCGGGGACTCTCTCCTCAGGGGGACTGAGTCATCTATCTGCTGCCCTGACCGGGAAAACTGAGAAGTCTGCTGCTTGCCAGGAGCTAGGATTCACGATGTGACAGAGAGACTGTCGAGACTCATCAAGCCCTCGGATCGCTACCCCTTCCTGCTGCTTCAGGTGGGCACCAATGATACTGCCAAGAATGACCTTGAGCAGATCACTGCAGACTACCTGGCTCTGGGAAGAAGGATAAAGGAGTTTGAGGCACAAGTGGTCTTCTCGTCCATCCTCCCCGTGGAAGGAAAAGGCCTGGGTAGAGACCATCAAATTGTGGAAGTCAACGAATGGCTATGCAGGTGGTGTCGGAGAGAAGGCTTTGGATTCTTTGACCATGGGATGGTGTTCCAAGAAGGAGGAGTGCTAGGCAGAGACGGGCTCCACCTAACGAAGAGAGGGAAGAGCATCTTCGCAAGCAGGCTGGCTAATCTAGTGAGGAGGGCTTTAAACTAGGTTCACCAGGGGAAAGAGACCAAAGCCCTGAGGTAAGTGGGATACCGGGAGGAAGCATGAGCAGGAGCACGCGAGAGGGCAGGGCTCCTGCCTCTTATTGAGAAAGAGGGGCGATCAGCGAGATATCTCAAGTGCCTATACATAAATGCAAGAAGCCTGGGAAACAAGCAGGGAGAACTGGAAGTCCTGGCACAGTCAAGGAATTATGATGTGATTGGAATAACAGAGACTTGGTGGGATAACTCACATGACTGGAGTACTGTCATGAAGGGTTATAAATTGTTCAGGAAGGACAGGCAGGGCAGAAAAGGTGGGGGAGTTGCACTGTATGTAAGGGAGCAGTATGACTGCTCAGAGCTCAAGTATGATACTGCAGAAAAACCTGATTGTCTCTGGATTAAGTTTAGAAGTGTGAACAACAAGGATAATGTCGTGGTGGGAGTCTGCTATAGACCATCGGACCAGGGGGATGAGGTGGACGAGGCTTTCTTCCAGCAACTCATGGACGTTACTAGATCGCAGGCCCTGGTTCTCATGGGAGACTTCAATCACCCATATATCTGCTGGGAGAGCAATACAGTGGTGCACAGACAATCCAGGAAGTTTTTGGAAAGTGTAGGGGACAATTTTCTGGTGCAAGTGCTGGAGGAACCAACTAGGGGCAGAGCTCTTCTTGACCTGCTGCTCACAGATCAGGAAGAATTAGTAGGGGAAGCTAAAATGGATGGGAACCTGGGAGGCAGTGACCATAAGATGGTAGAGTTCAGGATCCTGACACAGGGAAGAAAGGAGAGCAACAGAATACGGACCCTGCACTTCAGAAAAGCAGACTTTGACTCCCTCAGGGAACTGATGGGCAGGATCTCCTGGGAGAATAACACGAGGGGGAAAGGAGTCCAGGAGAGCTGGCTGTATTTTAAAGAATCCTCATTGGGGTTACAGGGACAAACCATCCCGACATGTAGAAAGAATAGTAAATATGGCAGGCAACCTGCTTGGCTTAACAGTGAAATCCTTGCTGATCTTAAACACAAAAAAGAAGCTTACAAGAAGTGGAAGATTGGATAAATGACCAGGGAAGAGTATAAAAATATTGCTCGGGCACTCAGGAGTGAAATCAGAAGGCCAAATCACACCCGAGTTGCAGCTAGCAAGAGATGTTAAAAGTAACAAGAAGGGTTTCTTCAGGTATGTTAGCAACAAGAAGAAAGTCAAGGAAAGTGTGGGCCCCTTACTGAATGAGGGAGGCAACCTAGTGACAGAGGATGTGGAAAAAGCTAATGTACTGAATGCTTTCTTTGCCTCTGTCTTCACGAACAAGGTCAGCTCCCAGGCAACTGCACTGGGCAGCACAGCATGGGGAGGAGGTGACCAGCCCTCTCTGGAGAAAGAAGTGGTTCGGGACTATTTAGAAAAGCTGGACGAGCACAAGTCCATGGGGCTGGACACGCTGCATCCGAGAGTGCTAAAGGAGTTGGTGGATGTGATTGCAGAGCCATTGGCCATTATCTTTGAAAACTCACAGCGATCGGGGGAAGTCTCGGACGAATGGCAAAAGGCTACTGTAGTGCCCATCTTTAGAAAAGGGAAGAAGGAGGATCCTGGGAACTACAGGCAAGTCAGCCTCACCTCAGTCCCTGGAAAAATCATGGAGCAGGTCCTCAAGGAATCAATTCTGAAGCACTTAGAGGAGAGGAAAGTGATCAGGAACAGTCAGCATGGATTCATCAAGGGCAAGTCATGCCTGACTAATCTAATTGCCTTCTATTACAACATAACTGGCTCTGTGGATGAGGGGAAAGCAGTGGACGTGTTGTTCCTTGACTTCAGCAAAACTTTTGACACGGTCTCCCACAGTATTCTTGCCAGCAAGTTAAAGAAGTATGGGCTGGATGAATGGACTATAAAGTGGACAGAAAGTTGGCTAGATTGTTGGGCTCAACGGGTAGTGATCAATGGCTCCATGTCTAGTTGGCAGCCGGTATCAAGTGGAGTGCCCCAAGGGTCGGTCCTCGGGCCGGTTTTGTTCAATATCTTCATAAATGATCTGGAGGTTGGTGTGGATTGCACCCTCAGCAAGTTTTCAGATGACACTAAACTGGGAGGAGAGGTAGATATGCTGGAGGGGAGGGATAGGATGCAGAGGGACCTAGACAAATTAGAGGATTGGGCCAAAAGAAATCTGATGAGGTTCAACAAGGACAAGTGCAGAGTCCTGCACTTACGACGGAAGAATCCCATGCACCGCTACAGACTAGGGATCGAATGGCTAGGCAGCAGTTCTGCAGAAAAGGACATAGGGGTGACAGTGGACGAGAAGCTGGATATGAGTCAACAGTGTGCCCTTGTTGCCAAGAAGGCCAATGGCATTTTGGGAGGTACATGTAGGGGCATTGCCAGCAGATCGAGGGACGTGATCCTTCCCCTCTATTCGACATTGGTGAAGCCTCATCTGGAGTACTGTGTCCAGTTTTGGGCCCCACACCACAAGAAGGATGTGGAAAAACTGGAAAGAGTCCAGCGGAGGGCAACAAAAATGATTAGGGGACTGGAACACATGACTTATGAGGAGAGGCTGAGGGAACTGGGATTGTTTAGTCTGTAGAAGAGAAGAATGAGGGGGGATTTGTTAGCTGCTTTCAAGTACCTGAAAGGGTGTTCCAAAGAGGATGGATCTAGACTGTTCTCAGTGGTAGCTGATGACAGAACAAGGAGTAATGGTCTCAAGTTGCAGTGGGGGAGGTTTAGGTTGGATAGTAGGAAAAACTTTTTACCGACGAGGGTGGTGAAACACTGGAATGCGTTACCTAGGGAGGTGGTGGAATCTCCTTCCTTAAATATTTTTAGGGTTAGGTTTGACAAAGCCCTGTCTGGGATGATTTAGTTGGGGATTGGTCCTGCTTTGAGCAGGGCGTTGGACTAGATGACCTCCTAAGGTCCCTTCCAACCCTGTTATTCTATGATTCTATGAGGGAGAACAGCATAATAAAGAAAATGGATTTCAAGAAGGTCAGACTTTAGCAAACTCAGAGAGTTGGTAGGTAAAATCCCATGGTAGAAGTTAGAAAAGCCACCAGTAAACTCAAAAATGGCAAGGAAGGAGCTGGAGAAGGTAATGTTACTGGAGAGATGCTTAAAGCAAGTGATGAAACAGCCCTCCAGACCTTCCCTGTGTTTTTGGACAGAATATGGAATGATGAAAAGAACCCAAACCAATGGAAGAGAGGCCTTAGCATGAAATTGCCAGAGAGGACTTTACCAACTGGAAAAGAATCACATTACTTTTTGTGTCTGTGAAAATCATGTTCAACTTCATTCAGGAACAGATCAGGAAACAAATAAATCTCCAATTTAGAGAGAAACAAGCAGGTTTTAGAACACTGAGATCATGTGCAGATTATATTGTTGTTCTCAGTTATACTATAAAACAAAGTACAGAGTGGCAAACAGCTCTTATGGTAAATTGCATAGATTTCCAGAAGACTTTTGACAGTGTAAACTGAAACAATTTTTGGAAAATTGTGACATATGATGGAATACCAGCAAAAGTAATTTGAATAGTCAAAGATCTACATAATAATGCTGAGATGGTGACAACACCAGTCAATGGTTTGTAGTGACAACTGGAGTAGAACAAGAGTGTATTATGTCCCTGCTGTTGTTTGCACCGGTCATTGACTATGTCATGAGGAAAGTAACCACACAAGTCAATCAAGGAATTTTATGGACAAATGATAAAGCACAACTGGATGACCTCATTTTTGTGATGACTTTGTCCTGCTTAGTTCAATGCATCACTTAATAGAAGAAAAGATGCAGCTTTTGGCAAATACAGCAAAACAAATTGGTTTGTTTATCAACAAAACAAAATATATGGCTATCAACATCTCAAAAGCTACCATCAGAGTAGATGGAAAAACACTAAAAGAAGTAGGTTTATTTTACTTACCTAGGGATTGAGATGTGCAACAATGGTGATACCAGGCTAGATGTCAAGCAATGAATATCAAAAAGAGCAAACAACTTTCATAACCTTGAAAAGATTTGGAAAAGCAGTGTGATTGAAACTGATACCAAAATACAAATTTTTAACATTGACATCCCCTCTGTCCTCCATTATGGAGCAGTCATGTAGATCTACAGCAGAAATTGTACAACAGATCAACTCATTCCAAAGTAAATGCATGCAGAAGGTATTCAGAATACACAGGAAAGAATTTCTTGCAACATCAGAAATCCGAAGTATAGCAAACCAATCTAAAGCATCAAACATGACAAAAAGATGATAGACATATTTAGGACACACTTTACGGATGTCACCAACAGGTCTTCCATGTCAAATGATAATATGGACACCACCTGGGAACAGAAAAAGAGGGTAATCTAGAGAAACATTATCCAAAATAGTAGAGAGAGAAGCCAAAGCAATCAACAGGACACTTAGAAGTCTGAACAGACTAGCACAAGAGAGAGACTGCAATAAATGGCAGAAACTGGTGGACACCCTGTGCACCTGAGGGTGTCGGAGGATAAAGAAAGAGAAGAAGTAGAATCTGAAGAAATAGATAAACCTCTTGTTTGTATAATATATGTTTATTAATATAATTGTATAATGAGTATGGTATAAATATACATAATCCCATATAAGTTCATTTGTTGGTATTTCCCTCCTCCACATTTTCTAACACAGCCAAATAAACATTTCGTCACAGAAGAGCTGGCCGAAAAAAATTTGACTAAACTTTGAAAATACTGTTTAGTCAAAACCTAAATGTTTTGCAGAAACATCTCTATTTTGGTGTCTCAGGTATGTCTGTGATGTGAGGTTGCACTCTCTCTTCCTCTTCCTTTTCTTCTTTCTGCCAAGATGGCTGCAGCCTTGGGTGGCGTGGGTGGAGGAAGCTCTGTTCCTTCAATGGGTTCTGTGAATGAAGTGGTGGAAGAGATATTGACTGCTTGTTTGGAGTCTGATGGAGAAGTTATTTTGCACACACTGGTGGACTCTGTGGTGCTATCGGCTGGTTTAACAACTGATGTTATGAGTTTTGTACCTGTGGTGCCTGAAGCTTTGTGCCCCCCCCGCCCCACCCTGGCTAATGGTACCTTAAGTGGGGGAACTGCATGGGGTTGGGGGCAGGGGAGGATTTGGTGTCAGGGGCAGGCAATATGAGCATGTGTTATTCACAAAGAAAACCAGCTCCCTGCTGTTGGGAAGCAGCTACCAGAGGGGTCCCCTGGTATAGATACGGTAGCACTAGGTTTCTTGCCTCTGGGAAAATCTGCATGGGGTCTCGAGGAGGGGCAGAAATACAGTGGAGCTTTGCCACAGTCAAGGTGTGTCAGAAAAGTAGAGGCAAAGAAAGGTTAGCTGTATGAAGAAAGGGAGTAGTACTAGAGTTTCCACTGTTGTAGGGGCTCTGTTCACTTTAAGAGACTCCACTAAAGGGATTACTTGGGGTATGAGTTGACCTGAGGGAAAAGCAGCCCCAAAGAGACATTTTTTAGAATCTGAAGTCTTTGTTTTTCTTGACTCTGAGATCCGCAGCAACATGAAAGGAAGCCCCAGAAGTACAAATGCTAGCTGTGAGCAAGCATGTGAGGAATAGTGACAATAAGGGAGGGCCTGAGGTGTTTGTTTCTAGCCATGGGCCTCCCAAGAGGCTGCTAAGGAAGAAATCTTATGCACCAGTCACAATCAGTTAGATCAGGGCTCCAGGCAGGATTTACAGTTGAAGCATTGACCTAAGATGCCTCAGCAAAGATACATGATTTGACTGTGCAACACAGAGACCATGGATAAATGTCCCACTAAGGATTTTGTTGATGGGATTCTTTTGTTAAAATCTTTAGGATTATCTCCTGCACAACTGAAAGCTGTGATTCACTTGCCAGGTAGCAGAAAATTAAAAGTGGAATTTCCCTGTGAATCATTCCAAGCTGTGTTAATGTAGGTATTCCGGTTAGCCATGCACTTGTTTTACCTGTGGTTCCACTGAGCATTTTAGTTCTGGCTGCGGGGTGAGGAAATGCATGTGATGTGGATTTCATGCTCACAAAATTGAGCACTGCAGGGATTTCACTAGATGCAATTTGTGTGGGAAAAGTGGACATATTTATAGGCTGTGCCCAGAGACATAGTACAATAGGGAAAGATTTAATTCCCAATCACACAAGGATCCTTCCCTTAGTCAGAGAATTCTGAGCAGCCCTTCAAGGTTTGATGAAGGTCCCATTTTGAGTGGCAGGGCTTCTCTGCTTTTGCAGGAAGGATTGATCTTGTCCCTTATTGATTCAGGATTGGGAATGGGTCAAGAAGAGGGAGTGGGAAACCCTGAAAGTCAGGATGCTACAGAATGGGGCATAGGTTCTGTTAATGTGAAGCAGTCAAGCAGATTAAAAAAAAAAGGGAGATAAGGAGGGAAAAAGTAGACAGGGGAAAGAATATCTGCAGGAATCTCAGATGTCAGGGATGGATTCATGGGCCATGGATATGGCAGGATTTCCAGTTGGAAAGCAGGGTTCTATGTGCCCAACTTCAGGAACAGGAGAGTTTCTTGAAATTGGAAAGGGAAAGGGGAGATCCATGAGCCACTCCAGACAGCGTGGCAGCAGGCTGGGTGGTTCTTGATTTGAGCAGTTTCAGGAAGAACCATTCATGTTGGGATCAGGTTTGGGACTTAAGAGACTCCCTACTTAAAAATAATGAAACAGTCAACAGGAAAAAAAGGGTGAGCGACTGGGATAAATCTGAAGTGGTCAGTAACAGCAATAAGGTGGTCAGCCAAATGAGCATCACAAGTAACTGTGGAGTCTTGAACTTGAATCTTTGTTTAGATGGTACTGAAAATAGCAACTTGGAACACAGAATCATAGAATTGTAGGAGTGGAAGGGACCTTGAGAGGTCATCTAGTTCAGTCCCCTGCACTCAAGACAGGACTAAGTATTATCTAGACGATCCCTGATAGGTGTTTGTCTAACCTGATATTAATCTCCAATGACAGAGATTCCACAACCTCCCTAGGCAATTTATTCCAGTGCTTAACTACCCTGACAGTTAGGAAGTTTTTCCTAATGTCCAACCTAAACCTCCCTTCTGCAGTTTCTAACCCATTGCTTCTTGTCCTGTCCTCAGAGGTTAATGAGAATATTTTTCTCCCTCCTCCTTGTCACAACCTTTTACATTCTTGAAAACTGTTATCATACCCCTCCCCCCTCCTCAGTCTGCTCTTCTCCAGACTAAGCAAACCCAATTTTTTCAATCAGAGGTCATGTTTTCTAGACCTTTAATCATTTTTGTTGCTCTCCCCTGGATTTTCTCCAGTGTATCCACACCTTTCCTGAAATGTGGCATCCAGAATTGGACATAATACTTCAATTGAGTATGTATCAGTGCAGAGTGGAGCGGAAGAATTACTTCTTGTGTCTTGCTTACAACACTCTTGCTAATACAACCCAGAATGTTTGCTTTTTTTGCAACACTGTTACACTGTTGATTCATATTTAGCTTGTGATCCACTGTGACCCCCCAGATTCCTTGCCTTAATACTTCCTAGACAGTCATTTCCCATGTTGTATGTGTGCAACTGATTGTTCCTTCCTAAATGGAGTACTTTGCATTCGTCCTGATTGAATTTCTTCCTTTTTATTTCAGACCATTTCTCCAGTTTGTCCAGATCATTTTGAATTTTAATCCTATATTCCAAAGCACTTGCAACCCCTCCCAGGTTGGTAAAACCCCTAAAAATTGACCTGGAACTTTTGCTGACACCACCTGCCTGAAAGGTTACAGGTATTGGAGCTTTCCGAACTTTAGCCGGTGAGGAATGGGATTCACTTGTGAAACCAAGAGAGGAGATGGATGTTCATGCAGCTATCTTGTCAGTGAAGAAGTTACTTCCTCTGGGGCTGATGGTTGACAGCAGAATTTTATCATAAATTCATTGATTCATTCTCTCTGGTGCTTTCATGTGCTTTCAATGATCTCTTGACTAAAGGCACATTAGGATCTTTCTTTTATGAAGGCCTTTTCAATTTTGGGGGCAAAAAGTAAGAGGATTTGGAAGATATCAGGAATTGAGGGTCTGTTGCACTTTTTAACATGGATTACAAAATGTTGGCTTCCATTTAATGCAAGAGATTGGGGGAAATTGCAGGGAAATTATTACATCCCAATCAGTCAAAAGCAGTTAAGGGTTATACCGTGGCAGACATTTTGTGTAGTTTGTGGAAATTATCTGAAATTGGGCAAGGGGAGAATGGGAGGGGATTATGTTTTCACTATGGATCAGGACAAAGCTTTTGATAGAGTGAACCTACCTTACCTATCTCAATATGGTATTCCCTTCCCTTAACTGGTGGTAGCTCTTATGTGTTCAAGCACTATGCATCCCTTTAGTAAATGAGTGGAGTGGAGAGGCTATACAGATGCATTCTGGGTTAAGGAAAGATTGTCTCTTGAGTCCACCATTGTATTGTTTTCTCTGGTCCCTTTACTCTGGGCAATGTTTGGTAAAGGGATTTCAGGGTTTAAATCACATATTAGGGGGCAGCAGAGTTTTACAGTCAATGATAATCTCTGCTATATGCTGACAGATTTCATAATAAATTGTATGTCAGAGGCAACCTATGAGGGGAGCATATGATAGATACAGGCTGCCCCCAGGAAGGCTGCTTTGATTGTGGATACAGGCTGCCCCCAGAGGAGATTGTGGAACATTCTTTACTATTCTGCTCCTTTAACATCCATATTTGAGATCTCCTGGCCTCAAAACCAAGAGTTCCACTGTTGCGTGGCCAGACTTATGAACAGTTGTCTTTTGGACTTTTTCAGACACTAGAGGATTCTGCATCTACCTCAATAGGGAAGGATAGATGTTTGGTGAGTGATTACTTTGGGATCCTTAAAGTTGTTAATGCAGAAGGTTTATATTTCATTTGACATAGCCATAGCTGTTTTTAAGGCACAAGACATCTCACTCGAAACTTTAGTCCCAACTATATGTGCAATCGTTCAGTTGACAGCAATAGCTGAGTGAAAACAGATGAGTTTGAAAAAGTGGCAGTTGGCATGAGGGCCTCTGATATCAAATTGACTTTTTAGTCCTTAAGACAACGGGGTGTTGAGGGTTATGGTGGGGGAGTGTATATATGCCTGTGTACTGCCTCTATTATGACTGCAATTTCTGGTTATTGCGTAGCCTGGTGATTTGGGCATTCATCCGATATGTGGGAGACCCTGGTTCAAATGTCTCCTCTCTTGTTTGTGTTTTTTCATGGAAAATTTCAACATGGAATGAAACAAATTTCAAAACCTTGAATTTTTTTTCCTGAAACACAGTTGTTTTCTACTCAACCCCACTTCACAGTCAACATCAGGCCTGCTTTCGGGCTGCCAGAGAAGGGCACCATAGAGGTAAATGGCTTGTTCACTTACTTCTCCCTGGTGATTTTCACTCGGCTATATCTGAAGCACATTATATACCCATGAGCCAGCTTGAAGAGAGAACCCTTAAATTTGACATCATTAAGCTTTTGTTGATACTTCTATATTCCTTCAAAATATCACACTAAAGAAAACAGTAAAGGAATAAAAAAGTGTGCTCTCTGCCTCCCAAACTGTTGCTGTGAGGCCCTTGACTGGCACAGTATTTAATAAAGTGGGGCTTGGGAAACTGCCCAAGCAAGTGCCGCTGCATAGAAGAGTAGAGATAGTGTTTCACCAGAAATTAACAGCAATAAAAATGTTTGAAGAAGTTGTATTAACTACTTGGCTTTCTGTATTCTGATGAGATAAGGGTCACCTGTGCGGGAAGCAAAACAAGTAAAGAAAACTGTAGCTATGATCTGCCTTTTGGCAATTTAAAATTAAGTAGCATCATGTCCTTGGTCACCGAACCATAAATATGGAGGTCTCTAGCAGATGAAGAATGCAGGTGCACTGTCAATCACTTAGTCTATGAGGCCTATCTCACTATTGTCTGGCTTTACATGCAAAGACTATCTTTTAATGAGATCTTAGCTATTAGAAATCCTTCCAGGTTGTGTTAGGATTTCAGTTTTTCAGGCATTTCACTTTTTCAATTAGTTTGGCCCCTATCAGAACATTTAATTTTAGGCATTACATAGGCTAGCTCTGTGGTAAAAGGAAATTATGGTGACCAATCTGCCACAAGAGTGAGAGACCGGATGCTGGCACCTAACATGAATGGCTGAACTCTGCAAAGTCACCCCCGGTCCTCATCTTGTCATTTTTATCTCTTTTGTAAGAAGACGGGGGATGTGAATTTGTTGAAACATGTTAACTGATAGAAGGTAAAAGACAATGTAGAGCACACTAATCTTTTGGATTATACATATTGTTCTTCATACGGTTGGGAAACTGATAAATACATCTCAAAAGTACACCTTGGCCCATTACTATTGTTTAGTATTTTAATATAGAAGCCCGGACTGTTGCCTCATTTTTCTAGGTATTTTACCTACACAGACTAAGAGGCACTTCTTGCCCTAAAAATCTTATAATCCAAATCAGGGGTTCTCAAACTGGGGATCGGGACCCCTCAGAGGGTCGTGAGATTATGTGGGAGGGGGACCGCAAGCTATCAGCTTCCACCCCAAACCCCACTTTGCCTCCAGCATTTGTAATGGTGTTAAATATATTAAAAAGTGTTTTTAATTTATAAGGGGGGGGGGTCTCACTCAGAGGCTTGCTGTGTGAAAGGAGTCACCAGTACAAAAGTTTGAGAATCACTGATCTAAATAGACAAGACAAAAAGTGGGAGAAAGAAAGTACTATCATTCCTATTTTATAGATAAGGAATTGATCTCAGAGAGATTATGAACAATTAACAATTTGCCCCTGGTCACACATCTGTTGAGTCCTTGTTCAATGTTTAAATTACACCTTCCTTCCTCTCTTAGCCAGGGTTTTGTTTTCTGATTTTCAAGAGATTGTCTTTAAGATGGGCTAAACTATAGTCTGAGATATTAAAATCTGGAATCCATATGCACAGTCACTAAAGCACCCATGGTACAGTGTAGCTATCAACCTGCAGTGGGACCACTTCATACTGGCTGTGGTGAATTTACCATGAACAGCAATTATTACCCCAGTCCTTTGATGCTCTTGCTTTGAATAGAATGTGCTCTAATGTGCTGTGTTCCACTCATGAAGAAAATGAAAGATTTGGAGAGCCTGTGGATTAATGATCTCCAGTTGGCTCATTTCACTGGTGTAGGTAACAGCAGGTAAGTTGAAGCAAAGGAAAAGTTCCAGTTCAGCTATTTGAATTTTAAAGGCAATGTCTGTCCCTAGAGTGCATGCTGCAGTGATCCCTTCCGCAATGTAGCAGTAAGCATATTATTAATCAAATCACTGCTAGTTTTTTTTATGTTTTTCTGGTGTTGACATTTTTGCAGCTGTTGGAGAAATGACTCAAGGGCCATAAGTTTTGGGTCATTTTTCGCTTGTGGGCTATTTTCCCTTTCTACATATTCATTTTTGACTTTTTATTTTATCTAATTTTGTATTGTACCTCAGAAGGAGAGTGATATTTAATTTTTTAAAAAATTAAACTCTGTCACACAGAATGATTTTCTAAACCTACTTTATCAACCTCAGGTCTGTTTGTAAAGGGCCAAATTATGACATCCTTTCCCATGATGAGTAGTACCTTGTTGTGCCTGAGACATTTTGCATAATGTTTCCAAATTCTAGTTTCAGAAGTTGTTTGTTATTTAGCATTTCACTGACCTATAGCTCAGTGGGACTCTTTGGTAAGCAGTGTGAGTAAGAGTGATAGAAATAGGGCCAAAGAATTTAACTGTTCCAAGTAATAATTCAGAACTATTCTTAATATTTCTCTGACCTTCATAATGTATAGAAACACAATTTTGACTTCAACATATGCATGAGCTACAGCAGATATTACTCAAGAAAGAGGTTTCTACGAGATTGATTATGGTGGTGGTGCAAATTACACTGGAAAAATGTTTAATAACCTCTAAATAACCTAAAATAATATCTGTGTATTTGATAGAATGAAATACCATGACTGGCTGTATTCCAAATCAATCAAAAATTCATTTTTGTTGGTTCAAGCTTCCACAGTGACTTGGAGAGTCTTGAAATTGACAGTTTAAGAGATTGCAGCCCGTTTTTAAATTAACAAAAAAATAATTTGATATTGCCTGGACATTCTTTTGCTATCAAAATATGTTACACCATTCAATAATTGATGTTATATTAATTCCATACATGTCACATTAAAATAGTTAATAAAACTAAATGACTCATTTCTCTCTCTTTTTTTAAAATCTCCCAGGTTTATTACAGCGATGAGACATGTCTGCCACAAAAGTCTGTCTGAAATGTTTTTGATTGAGATTGCATGGCAATTACACATTTTTGTATGATTACTCTTCCCCTTTTTTTGACAAATGCTGCTACACTTTATTGCATGTGCTGCTTTTTATCTTTCCAAAAACTGTTTTTCTTAAGGTAGAAAAGGAATTTTTTAAATGTTCACTTCCTGAATCATAGACACGTAGTACTGGAAGGGGCCTCTTTAGGTCGTCTAGTCCAGTCCCCTGCACTGAGGCAGGACTGAGACCTGTCTGCACCGCACATTTATGTCAACATAAGCTCTCTTGCATCGACCTAGCTGTGAATGTGTCTCCTCTTAAATTTGTCTTCCACTGATGTAAGTGGCCCAGTGTGCTGACATAGTAATACCATCTCTCTGAGCAGTGTTGATCCAAGGTCGATGTATGGAGGTCAAGATGGCACACATGCAGACACTGTGTTACCTATGTCAACCCTAACACTCCTCCAGCATCTGTCCGACACAGACCACTCTTGTCAGTACTGTGAACTCCACTGCCCAGGGGTCATGTAGACCTAAAGCCCTCTCCGCCTCTCTAAATCCCAGTGGATTTTTTAAATGTCTTTTCCTGAGTGACTGGCTTGGCAAACACACCTAGCAGCTCTCTATTGTTGTGTGCAACTGCCCAGCTGATTATGCTGGCTACCCATTCTAGATGCGGTCTGACTCAGAGTAGACAAGAGACATTGGATCTCCTGGGCCTTTGCGGAGAAGAGACTATGCAGGCTCAGCTCCGAACCAGCTGTAGAAATATGGACATCTATGAGCAGATTGCTTGAGGGATGCAGGGGAAGAGCTACAACAGGGATCAGCAGCAGTGTCATGTGAAAGCCAAGGAGCTGCATAAGGCATACTAGAAGGCCAGGGAGGTCAACAATTGATCCAGTGCCAAGCCAGAGGCTTGCCATTTTTACAACAAATTGGATGCCATATTTAGCAGAGACCCCACCACGAACCCGTACACCACTGTCGATACTTCTGAGGACCATAGTGTGACCAGATAGCAACTGTGAAAAAATGGGAGAGGGGGTGGGGGGTAATAGGCAACTATATAAGAAAAAGTCCCCCAAAACAGGACTGTCCCTTTAAAACCAGGACATCTGGTCACCCTAGAGGACCCTGAGTCACAGGCCCCTGCTGTGAACAGCAAAGAGGTGGAGGTGCACAAGGAAGAGAAGGAGGAGTGGGGACAGACAACTAGGGGAGCCAGCTGTTCAGTGAGCCAGGACCTGTTTTTGACTCTACCACAGTCTAGCCAGTCCTGCCAGTCAAGCAGAGGTGAGGCTGATGCAGGAGAAAGAGCCTTGGATAAGAGTGTACTTAAACTTTCCATTACAGGGATGGCCCCCCTCCAGAAACAGCAGGACACAGCTTTTGACTTTTCATTAATTTACTCATGTTAGACGTAATGCCACAGCCAAGAGAGGTAGAGTTGCTGTCCATTTTTCAGTCCCCGCTAGGGTTAGGGAGGAGCTATGTGGAGCAGTTTGTTTATATAAATGGGGATGTCTCCTGAATTCTCCTGAGAGATCTCAATGAAGCTTTCATGGAGGTACTCTGCAATCCTCTGATGAAGGTTTCTGAGGAGGGCTGCCTTATTTCTTCCTCTGCAGTAGGACACTTTCCCATTCCAGTCAGCAATAACTTCAGTGGGCACCATTGCAATATACAAGCTGGTAGCATTTGTGCCCAGGTGACTTCAGGACACCAGCAACAGCTGTGCCCTTTCTGCCTTTGTTATCCTCAGCAGTGAGGTATCAGCTAAAATCACCACCGCCTGTGGAAAATGGAGCCAGTATTCAGTGTCATTGCCCTGTGCTACTAGTTTTGTGCAACCAAGCAATTTCCTCCTCATTTCCCTAACTCCTGGAAGGCCATACTCTCCACTGTGAGGGCCGTGACTAGTGCAGTGCACAAGCAATCCCAAACAGAAGTGAGAATGACCACATAGGGCTTAAAACTTTAGGTGAATGAGTTCTGCATCTTACATTTTGCTTTATGAAGTGAATATACTGACAATGGTACCTCTGTGTGTTTTATCTGCAATTGCTGCCATTGTAGCCTTGAAGGTCTCCCCCTCCACGCATGTGGAACTCCTGACCTAGATATGGAGGAGAAAGAAGAGGACTCAGGATGACATGTTCAGTGAGATCCTGCAAGCCAGTGCTGCATCGGACCATGAGCACAGGACCTGGAGGATGAACACTGGGGACAGCCTGGAGAAGGAAAGAGTGGAGAGGAGAAAAGCTCAGTAAGAGAAGAGAAAGACGCACCAGGACATAGATGCTGCAAGCATGGTTGCTACAGACTCTGGTGTACCTGCAGGTTTAACAAACCTGGGCTTGTCTCCCTCTGCAGCCCATTGATAACTTAATATCGGGATCCACCTATAGCTCCCCCCAAACATTTCACATGACATCAAGGGCCTTTGTACTACGCCTACCACTCCACCCTGGGGGACATTAAAGACAATCACAGCTTCACATACGCTCACCTTTGAAAGTCACAGTTGGTATAGGTGTATCTGAAATGGACATGAATGTTCTTTCCTCTTCATAAGTTCTGTTCTCATAATTTATTAAGTTTTAATAAATTTTAAATATATTTGTTTTAAAATTTCATGGTTTCTGTTTTTGCACTGAATTCTGTTACAAAATAAATGAATATTATTTAAAACATAGCTCATCTTTATTAGTTTGCAACATTTGCTACTGAGTGCTTAGCAGGTCTGAAAGCAATCGATTGCTTGTTACTGACAGTGTAGCACAACTCATAGGATAATCCACAAACAAAATTAATAGAAGTATTGACAATCTTATATTACTACATGTGCAGCAATCATCACACAATTCCTAACAGGTCACAGAAGAGCAGGGCCAGGTAGAGAACAGTACAACAAAATGCGTTACTGTGGCTCACTGTTAAAATGGTCTTTGAAAGCCTCCATGAGCTTTCAGAGTAGCAGCCGTGTTAGTCTGTATCCACAAAAAGAAAAGGGGGACTTGTGGCACCTTAGAGACTAACAAATTTATACATTCCACAAGTCCTCCTTTTCTTCATGAGCTTTATAACTCTGTGTTGAACTTTTCTTAATAGCTCTTATATCTGGCTGTTCAAATTCAGCAGACAGTCACTCCACCTCCACCCTGGCAGAAAGGTGTCTCCATTTGCTTCTCATATATTATGCAGGACACAGCAAGCAGCTATAACCATTGGGATATTTTCTCACCAAGTTCTTATTGTGTGAGTAAACAGCACCAGCATCCCTTCAATCGAACAAAAGGACATTCATCTTGCACTCTGCACCTGCTGAGTCGGTAGTTGAATAGTTCCTTGGTGCTGTTGAGATGCCCAGTATAAGGCTTCATACACCAGAGGGTTAAAGAGTAGGCTGGGTCACTATTGGCATTTCAACATTCCCAGTGGTAATCCATTGGTCAGGAAAGAAAGTCTTTGCTTGCAGCTTTCTGAAAAGTCCTGTGTTCTTAAAGATGTGAGCATCATGCACCTTTGATGTCAGATTTGATGTAATATTTGATGTCATATTGTCATATTGATGTCACCATTGATGTCAGTGAAGCGTCACCATTGATGTCAGTGAAGCATTCCCATTGATCCACCAATGCTTGCATAAATATAGAAAAGTGGCCTTTTCTGTTGATGTACTTTGTGGCAAATTGATCTTGTTCCAAAAGAGGGATATGCATGCCGCCTATTGCTCCACTGCAGTTTGGGAGCAAATCCATCCACTATGTCCTACACATTGCCGAGAGTCACTGTCCTGCATAGCAGGAGATGATTAATGACTCTGCAAATTTGCACAGATCCCACAGATCCAGGAATGTTGCCTTGTGCATCTGAAAGTTCTGCAGTCACTGGTCATCATCCCAAGCTGGCATTATGATGTGATCCCACTAGTCAGTGTTCATTTCTTGGGCCCAGAATTGGTGCTCCACCATCTGCAGCTGATCAATGAATGCTACCTACAATCTTGAATTGGTTTTCGCTGTATCCCACAGTAAGCTGTCCTCCAAGAAATCATCAGGTTCCCCACTGATTTGATTTTTCTTAAAACTCTGCAAATACTGCAGGATCATGCACCCTGTGATTGCAACACTCATGACAATAGTGCAGAGCTATGCAGACTCCATGCTTCTGTCAGAGATGGTGAACAGAAAGAAGAGCTGCACAGGTTTGTGGGATTTTGAAAAACGGTGTGAAAATTTTGGGATACAGATGGTATTATGGGATGGAGACAGTTGCACACTGGAAAGCTGACCCCACACTCCCAGTCATGCCTGCCAATGTGTTTCAGCCCCATTATGCATTGCCATGATTGGTTTTTGACAAATACATGTTGACTGTTACTTATCAACTTATTTTCTTTTAAGTGCTTACAGATTGTTTGTTTATTTGCTCCATTATCTTTTGGGTACCAAAGTTATGCTGACTAGTGCATAATTCCCTGGGTTGTCCTTATTCTACCTCCCCACCCTTTTAAAAAAATAAATACTATATTTAGCCTTTTTCAGTCCTCGGGTATCTTTCCCATCCTCCATGAGTTCTCAAAGATAATTGCTAATGGCTCAGCGATCTCTTCCTACAGCTCAATTATTCTAGGATGTATTTCATCAGGTCCTGTCAAGTTGAAGACATCTAACTTGTCTAAGTAATTTTTAACTTGTTTGTTTTCCTATTTTTGCCTCAGATCCTACCCCATGTCATCATCCAAGTACTGCTAACTTTTTTTGTGAAAACTGAAACAAAAAAAGACATTTAACACTTTGGCCATTTCTTTGTTCTCTGTTGTTGTATTTCCATCCTCACTGAGTAAAGGGCCTACCCTGTTCTTGGTCTCTTGGGTGTTCCTTACGTGTTTGTAGAATGTTTTCTTGTTACCCCTTATATTCCTAGATAGTTTAATCTCATTTTTTGCCTTGGGCTTTCAAATTTTGTCACAACATGCTTGTATTTTTTTTATATTCATCATTCATAATTTGACCTTGTTTCCACTATTTTTGTAAGACTCTTTTTTGAGTTTCAGGTCATTGAAGACCAGCTGGCTAAGCCAGGTTGGTCTCTTACTGTACTTCCTATTTTTCCTATACATTGGGATAATTTGCTCAAGGGCCTTTAATAATGTCTCTTTAAAAAACTGCCAACTTTCCTGAACTCTTTTTCCCCTTAGACTTGATTCTCAAGGGATCTTACCTATCAGTTCTCTGAGTTTGCTAAAGTTTGCCTTTTTAAAGTCCACTGTCTTTATTCTGCTATCTTCACTCCTTCCATTCCTTAGAAACATTAACTCAATCATTTCATGATCATTTTCACCCAGGTTGTCTTCCACCTTCAGATTCTCTACTTGTTCCTACCTGTTTGTCAGAATCAAATCCAGAATGGCCTCATCCCTAGTTGCTTTCTCCACTGTCTGTAATAAAAAGTTGTCTCCAATGCATTCCAAGAACTTGTTGGATAATCTGTGCCCTGCTGTATTATTTTCCCAGAAGATGTCTGGGTAGTTGAAGTTCCCTGTCACTACCAAGTCCTGTGTTTTATGTGATTTTGTTAGTTGTTTAAAAAAAGCCCCATCCACCTCTTCTTCCTGGTTAGATGGTCTATAGTAGACATCTAACATGATATCACCCTTGTTTTTTACCCCTTTCACCCTTTCCCAGGTGTGACTCCCACTTCTATCTCAACCTCCATGCAAGTGTATACATCTTTGATATACAAGATAACACTTCATCCTTTTTCCCTGCCTGTCCTTCCTGAACAAACTGTATCCCACCAAGTTTCTGTAATGTCAATGATGTCATAATTGTGATTATTCACTAGTATTCTAGTTCTTCCTCTTTATTCCCTGTACTTCTTGCATTGTATGTTGTTCATTAGATATGAACATAAGATATTAGAAGATGTTCATTAGAGTTCCCTTCTATATTCTTTCTAGTCTCTCCTTCAGCCCTGCTGTGACTGCCCATGTACCACCCAGCTTCCAATACTTCACCCAGTGCACATAGGGCTGGTCAAGTGAAAAACAAATATTTTCACTATCTTTGCATCATCCAACTCAAAATGACCCCAGCTCTGCTATCTTTACTCATGCCAAGTAGTACATTAATATCTCAGAGTAGCTTCATTGGGATTTTCATATAGCGAGATACTAGCCACAATGAGTATAAGTGGTAGAAATGGGCCCTGTCATTACAAGTGAGGATAGCTTCTCATTATAAACCCAGTAAAATTTTCATTATAAATCCGTTATAACTTTCCCAAGCATTAACCATTTTTGCTTAAATTTTTCCATGTCTTGTCTCTCTGACGCAGAATTTTTTTTGTTAATGTTTTACTAAAAACTTCAGACATTTCTGGGAATGAGATTAGAGCAAAATAACTAGTTTTACCAATATTAATTCCTTCCTCCCCCAATAATTTCTTTCTGGAGCTCTAGTGCCTCCATGTTTTGGGGTAGGAACATGAAATTAGGCAGAGGGATTGTGTAGGGTTTGGGTCAGAGCGGTGCTTTGTACTGCCCCAATTAAAATCCAGCCAGATTTGATCAAGTTATAGGCCTTTCTAAATCACCATATGCTTATAGTCGGTAGAATTTGTTAGAGGTTTGCTGCTAAAATGTCTGACCATTCCATTTACACAGAGCAGTCACCTTTGTCTCAAAGAGTTTGAGCTCAAGATGGGGCACAGCAGTTGAAGCCACCTCTTTAGCCTATGGGCAAGAGTACTGCGCTGAGTTGGGATAGGAGCTGGGAGAAAACTATGGGTTCTAGTCTGAGGTCTTTCACTTAATAATATTGATAATTATGGGTACTTCATTATGCTTATTATATAGGAAAACCTCATCTCCCAACCATAGGAGGTAGGCATGTATTATTATCTCCCCCTACAGATGACGTGAGAGAGATTGCACAAGGTCTTTTGAGAAAATGTCTCTTAGGCCTTGTCTACACTACAGGGGAAATTCGATCTAAGCTACACAATTTGAGTTATGTGAATAGTGTAATTCAAATTGATGAGCTTAGACTTACTTACCATGGAGTCCACACTATACGATGTCAATGAGAGATGCTCTCCCATCGACTCTCCCTACTCTTCTCGACACGGTGGAGTACAAGAGTGATCTGCAGTTGATTTAGTGGGTCTTCACTAGACCCACTAAATTGACTGCCGATGCATCCATTGCCACACGTCAATCCCCTGGTAACTGTAGACAAGCCTTAAGATGGGAGACTCCATTATTATACAGAAACATACTGCCTTTCACAATGAATGTGCCAAATCTATGTGCCTGTCCATGCTGTCTATATCCCCTTGTACTGACTCCCATCCAGATCCAAGTCTCTCAATATTCCACCGCTGTCATGGAGCAGGTCCTCAAAGAATCAATCCTGAAGCACTTGCATGAGAGGAAAGTGATCAGGAACAGCCAGCATGGATTCACCAAGGGAAGGTCATGCCTGACTAATCTAATCACCTTTTATGATGAGATTACTGGTTCTGTGGATGAAGGGAAAGCAGTGGATGTATTGTTTCTTGACTTTAGCAAAGCTTTTGACACGGTCTCCCACAGTATTCTTGTCAGCAAGTTAAGGAAGTATGGGCTGGATGAATGCACTATAAGGTGGGTAGAAAGCTGGCTAGATTGTCGGGCTCAACGGGTAGTGATCAATGGCTCCATGTCTAGTTGGCAGCCGGTATCAAGTGGAGTGCCCCAAGGGTCGGTCCTGGGGCCGGTTTTGTTCAATATCTTCATAAATGATCTGGAGGATGGTGTGGATTGCACTCTCAGCAAATTTGTGGATGATACTAAACTGGGAGGAGTGGTACATACGCTGGAGGGGAGGGATAGGATACAGAAGGACCTAGACAAATTGGAGGATTGGGCCAAAAGAAATCTGATGAGGTTCAATAAGGATAAGTGCAGGGTCCTGCACTTAGGACAGAAGAACCCAATGCACAGCTACAGACTAGGGACCGAATGGCTAGGCAGCAGTTCTGCAGAAAAGGACCTAGGGGTGAAAGTGGACGAGAAGCTGGATATGAGTCAGCAGTGTGCCCTTGTTGCCAAGAAGGCCAATGGCATTTTGGGATGTATAAGTAGGGGCATAGCGAGCAGATCGAGGGACGTGATCATTCCCCTCTATTCGACATTGGTGAGGCCTCATCTGGAGTACTGTGTCCAGTTTTGGGCCCCACACTTCAAGAAGGATGAGGATAAATTGGAGAGAGTCCAGCGAAGGGCAACAAAAATGATTAGGGGACTGGAACACATGAGTTATGAGGAGAGGCTGAGGGAGCTGGGATTGTTTAGCCTGCAGAAGAGAAGAATGAGGGGGGATTTGATAGCTGCTTTCAACTACCTGAAAGGGGGTTCCAAAGAGGATGGCTCTAGCCTGTTCTCAATGGTAGCAGATGACAGAATGAGGAGTAATGGTCTCAAGTTGCAGTGGGGGAGGTTTAGATTGGATATTAGGAAAAACTTTTTCACTAAGATGGTGGTGAAACACTGGAATGCGTTACCTAGGGAGGTGGTAGAATCTCCTTCCTTAGAGGTTTTTAAGGTCAGGCTTGACAAAGCCCTGGCTGGGATGATTTAACTGGGAATTGGTCCTGCTTCGAGCAGGGGGTTGGACTAGATGACCTTCTGGGGTCCCTTCCAACCCTGATATTCTATGATTCTATGTCTAGCAGCATCCTGGTATAGAAAATCATAAGTGGTGTGGAGAAAGTGAATAAGGAAAAGTTATTTACTTGTTCCCATAAGATAAGAACTAAGGGCCACCAAATTAAATTAATGGGTAGCAGGTTTAAAACAAATAAAAGGACGTTCTTCTTCACTCAGTGCACGGTCAACCTGTGGAATTCTTTGCCTGAGGAGGTTGTGAAGGCTAGGACTATAATAGGGTTTAAAAGATAACTGGATAAATTCATGGAGGTTAAGTCCATTAATGACTATTAGCCAGTATGGGTAAGGAATGGTGTACCTAGCCTCTGTTTGTCAGAGGGTGGAGATGGATGGCAGGAGAGAGATCACTTGATCATTACCTGTTTAGGTTCACTCCCTCCGGGGCACCTGGCCTTGGCCACGGTCAGTAGGCAGGATACTGGGCTGGATGGACCTTCGGTCTGACCCAGTATGGCCATTCTTATGTTTTCCTCTAATGGCTGAAACACATAACATCAAATAGCCTACTATTCTTTAGTTCACTCTGTAGAGGTCTGTGCTTTGGATTTAAAAGGCCTGAGTTCAAAACCTCTTGATGACTCATACACAAGATCAATGCTCTTCCACAATATGGAATTCCATTTTTTAATTTTCTTTTTTTCTCACTTCCCCACCATTTTTATTTTTAAACTGAGAAATTACATACAAAAACCATATTAAAAGAACGTGAAGTTTACAAAATCAGGTACTCAAAAACTATGACATGCCAGAATTAAGATTGCCTATTCAACCTAACTTAGGCTCCTTTGTGTGTATGTATTATGCATATGCAGTATGCATAATTTATTTTAAATAGGCCCTGTTTCTTTCAGTACATAGGCTGGATGGTAAATGAGGAAGAGTGTTTAAAAAAGAGCAAGGATGTTCTTTGGTGGTTAAGGCACTCAACTGGGTTAGGTTAGTGTTTTGCCTGACATCTCCTTATGCATTCTATTTCTGGCTTTGCCACAGCTTCTATATGTGAGGTTAGGTAAGACTGAGTCATAATGCATATGCACAAGTAGGTTGAATTAAGGCTGTATTCCCCAACTCTTGAGGGCTTGACATTGCAGCATTATCTTTAGACATAGTTACTATATGCAATTAATTTAACAATGCACCTTAATTGTACACAGTACCTTACAGCAGGTAGACTGTGCTGAACAAAATCTCTGCCACAAATCGCTTTACTATCACAGTTTACATTGTCAAACAGGTCTGTAAACAATACATTTCATATTTGTATATGAAATATCTTTGTGTGTGTGCGCGCTCTTTGGATCTTCGGCTATCCCTCGATGGGAAGATGAGGTCTGCCAAGGGGGTTCACTGGTGGGTTTTTAAGTGGCTGAGAAGCCTAATTTGTGCCCTGCAGATTTTTCCACAGAAATTACAGGTGTAATCTTGGAGGAGACATAGTTGTTGGCTGAAGTGTTGTGCCCTTTCTTTTCTGTTTGTCACTTCTCTGCCTGTTCTCCTCAAAGTGAGCGGTGGCTTGTTTTATGGTGTGGTGCCACTTTGTTCTGTTCCACGCCACGTCCCCCCAGTTTGTTGGGTTGATGCCTCCTTTTTTTAAGGTCCCTTTTTTTCAGTATGTCTTTGAAGTGCTTCTGCTGCCTTCTGTGAGCCCTTCTTCCCTGATTTAAGAGAGAGAAGAGTACTTGCTTGGGGAGGCAAATGTCAGGCATATGTACACAGTGGCCAGCTCAGCGGAGTTGGTGTTTCATTACCTGCTGATGATGGCTGCAGAGAGAATGCTGATGTTAGTGTGTCGGTCTTCCCAGTTGATCCTGAGAATCCTCCTGAGGCAGTGCTGCTGGAACTATTCTAGCCAATTGAGATGTCGTCTGTAGGTTACCCAGGTCTCACACCCATAGAGAAGGGTGGGGATGACAACTGCCTTGTAAACCTAGGTCTTGGTGCCTGTTTGCAGATCCTTATTGAAAACGCATTTGTGTAGTCTTCCAAAGGATGTGCTGGCACAGTGGATCCTATATTCAATTTCTGTGTCAATGCTGGCTGTTTGGGAGAGGTAGCTGCCAAGGTATGGAAAATGGCCCACATTTTCCATGGGTTCTCTGCTGATGGTGATTTGTGGAGTATGAAGAGTATCAATCGTGATGCCCTATCGAAGGTGCTGTGTAGGTTTAGCAGTCCACAGAAATTAATTTCCATCATCGGACTACTCCTTGATGGGATCACTGCCACCATTCTGTGCAGCGGCTCAGAGATGAATCATTCATCATTTGCTCTGGTGTCAAGCAGGGCTGTTGTCCATTTATCTTGCTGTGATCCTGATTCACATCTGTGACTGCCTTCCTGATGGAATCGGGATTGAGTATCCTATGGATGGCCACCTCCTCAATCTCCAACATCTCCAAACAAAATCTAAGATCATGAGAATTGGCATCACCAATCTTCTCCCACACACAGAGGCCAAACTGCAAAGCACCCTAAATCTTTTTGCAGATGCCTATCACAGCCTGGGTCTCTCTCAAAATCAGGAAAACCAAGGTACTATACCAGCTCTCACCTGCACAAACTACTCTTTATATGTGTAATAACAAACAATGAAATAATGGTCTTACATATGCTCTTTTGTATTTTATATTTTCATTGATAATTCAAGACTGATTCTGCACGTGGACCTGTGCAGGCAGGCCAATGTGGGGCTTCACTGAACTACAGTGGGACACTGAACAGGCCGTTGAGTCCACCTGCGCAGATCCAGTTGCTGGATTGGATCCTTGGTGTGTTTTTGCTGATTCCAGAATTGGATATGCACTAGGTCTCCTCCCCCTCCCTCTGTTTGTGTTTGGAACCTTTACAATAAAGATGATATTTTCCATTCATGATTAATAATAAGTAATAATATATACTGTTAATATCAAATCCTAATAATATGACACTAAGTATAGCTTTAGCTAAAGCACATGTCGTCTAACTGTGGGAGTTAAATGAAAAAATTACATGGACCACATGCTCGGAAATACACACTACAGTTTCTCAGGTATTGTAGGCTGTGTCACTACTGAAGCAATTTGCTCTGCGTGTAGTCACATTTAACCTGCTGCCGTCAAGAATTAATGTTGTGGTGAGGTCATTCTGAATTAACAGCCTGTCTTTGAAGAAATCCCCATTAAACCAGAAAGAAATTCTAATTTCCAACCGAAGTGATGTTAATTCAGCAGAAGTCTCCTATACGTGTTATGGAAGTGACTCACATAACATTAATGCATGTTATAGACATTCCCCTTCTTTAACAGTAGAAGTGATTCAAAAGTATAAATATTTCCTACTGAAAATAGTGACAGGCTACATTGCTATAGGATTTAATTGTGACCTTGGCCTTGTTGAAAGAGCATGGTTAGAAGTAGGCTTGATGTCTGAACCTCATAGCCATTGTATGTAGTCCAATACAGCTAAATTGAACAGAAAATAATGTTTTTCCCTGTCTGCTTTCTAGTATTGTAGCTGACTACAAAGAAAGTAATTTCTCCTACCATCATGCTTTTAGTTCCCAGTCATTCTTGAAACCTCATACTTTACAAGTAATGAGTGTTGTAAATGAGATTTCATTCAAACAGATTGGTTGCCTTGCCTGCATTTTGACTGGCTGGCAAAGCACATAGAAATATAGTATCTCATAACGTATATCTATTTTTAGATACCCCGTCTGAACAAGTGCAGCCTCATACTATGGCAGCCTAAGCACTTAACTGGCCTAATAGAAAAAAAGAATATTTGTGGGATGCTGCTTTTTGCAGTGCACGTTCAGGCACACAATAGCGATGTGACTGAACAAGTAAAATGATTAAAATATCTTCAGATGAAATAACTATTTTTAACTTCCAATAAATAATGAAAACAGAGAAGAATATGTCAATTAAAAATGAGTAAGTATGTAGGTCTAAATTCATCCCAGTATGACTTCTTTGGAGTTACATCCGGGCTAAATTTGACTGATGTCAAAAAATTTAAAGTTGAAAAAAATCAATGTGCTTTTCTACAACTTAATGCATTACATCTTCAGTTACTTGAAAGAAAATATCATGCACATCATCTCATTCTTCAAGATATACTTGCTGAATAGATGCAGATGATATTGCAAGGATGACATATTGATCTCTCAAGGCTTCTTGAGATGAAGTGTCATGTCCTACAACTTGTTCTTTTTTACCGTTACATCACATTGTCCTTCACCCAAGCTTTTTTATTTTCTGTGAAAAATGAGCCCTTCTGCATTCTAACTCACTGAAAAATAGTTAGTTAGATATCATAGTTTATATTTTGCATTAAACTGACATGGAACTGCACTGGCCAATGAGACTACACAGCTGTTGTAAAGTTTCTTAATGCTTTTCCCACTTATGCATTTTTTTTAGACTTTCTGGGTGCCTGATTTGCAAAAACACTGGACAGTTGTTTCTCAATATGTAAATTGCTCTATTCTTATTGGCTCCTGCTTTCAGAATTTTCATGGTTTTCTGGCAAGCAAAGAGGGATGTTTGAGCTTCTCACTCCCTTTAACTGAAGCAGGGGAAAAATGAATTTATATATCAAAGAGCAGAGGAAAATAAATGCACTAAAAAGCAATCATGCCACCAACAGCTAATATACATAAAATGTTAAACCCTTTGATGTGTTTTCCTTCTTTCCATTTCCTTCTCTCTCTTGTTTGGGGGTTTCTTATTGTCCCCAAAATAATTGACACATTATTTTCACTTACTGTCAGTTAGTTTCAGTTAAAAGAACAGGAGTACTTGTGGCACCTTAGAGACTAACAAATCTATTTGAGCATAAGCTTTTGTGAGCTACAGCTCACTTCATCAGATGCTGTAGCTCACAAAAGCTTATTCTCAAATAAATTTGTTAGTTTCTAATGTGCCACAAGTACTCCTGTTCTTTTTGCGGATACAGACTAACACGGCTGCTACTCTGAAACCTTAGTTTCAGTTGTCATTGTGGTTTTGAGTTTATCTGGATAAACTGATGAATCTGCTTCTATTTTTCAAAAAGTATCAAGGCTGCCCAGGGCATGAGGTGGGTGTTTTTTTGTTCAGATTTTTACAATGTTTATAACTCTAAAATAAATAATTGTCATATTTGTTTTCTGAACAGAATGAATCAGGGTAAGGGAATTAGTCATAAAAAGAGGAAAATAAGGAGGGGGGATAAAAGAAGACAAGATGACTGGATGGGGGAGTTAGGGTTCCCAACTCTAATCGAACAAAACTGAACACCTTTGCCCTGCCCCTTCCCTAAGGCTCCACCCCTTCCCCACCCCTTTTC
The DNA here is from genome assembly GCF_965140285.1 of Lepidochelys kempii. NCBI lineage: Eukaryota > Metazoa > Chordata > Testudines > Cheloniidae > Lepidochelys > Lepidochelys kempii. Next base: position 103,832,186 of record NC_136380.1, read on the forward strand.
CGAGACCCAATCCCCCTGCTCATTCCATCCCCCCTTCCTCTGTCACTCACTCTCCCCCACCTCACCAACTCGCTCATTTTCACTGGGCTGGGGCAGGGGATTGGGGTGCGGGAAGGGGTGATAGCTTTGGCTGGGGGTGTGGGTTCTGTGGTGGGGCCAGAAATGAGGGGTTCAGGGTGCAGGAGGGGGCTCTGGGCTGAGGCAGGGGGTTGGGGTGCAGGATGGGGTGAGGGTTCTGGCTGGGGAAGCAGGCTCTGGGGTGGGGCTGGGCACAAAAGGTTTGAGGTGCAGGAGGGGTCTCCAGGCTGGGAGCTGAGGGTTTGGAGTGTGGGAGGGGGCTCAGGGATGAGGCAGGGGGTTGGGGGCATGGGAGAGTGTATGGGCTGTGGGGTGGGGGTGCAGGCTCTGGGGTGAGGCCAGAAATGAGGCATTCAGGGTGCAGGAGGGGGCCCCAGGCTGAGGTTGGGGTATGGGGAAGTGAGGCTACAACTGGCGGTGTGGGCTTTGAGGTGGGGCTGGGGATGCGGAGTTTGGGATGCAGGAGTGGATTCAGAGCTGGGGAAGAGGGTTGGGTGTGTGTGTGGGGGGGTGCAGGCTCCAGGCGGCTGAGCTGGGGCAGGGGTGCAGGAGGGGCTCTAGCTGGGGGCCTCCAGCTGGGTGCACAGGCTCTGGGTGGGACCAGGGATGAGAGGTTTTAGGTGCAGGAGGGGGTTCAGAGCTGGGGCAGGTGTTTGGGGTACAGGAGGGGTGTGGGCTCCAGGAGGGAGTTTGGGTGTGGGAGGTCACTTGGGGTGTGGGCTCTGGGCAGTACTTACTGCAGGCAGCTCCCCAGAAGCAGCGACATGTCTCTCGGCTCCTAGGCAGAGGGGCAGCAAGTTGGCTCTGTACAGTGCATAGAATCATAGAATATCAGGGTTGGAAGGGACCCCAGAAGGTCATCTAGTCCAACCCCCTGCTCGAAGCAGGACCAATTCCCAGTTAAATCATCCCAGCCAGGGCTTTGTCAAGCCTGACCTTAAAAACCTCTAAGGAAGGAGATTCAACCACCTCCCTAGGTAACACATTCCAGTGTTTCACCACCCTCTTAGTGAAAAAGTTTTTCCTAATATCCAATCTAAACCTCCCCCACTGCAACTTGCCTCCGTCTGCAGGTGCCAGGTCTGCAGGTGCCACCCCCACAGCTTCCGTTGGCCGTGGTTCCCAGCCAATGGGAGCTGGTGCTCAGGGTAGGGCATTGAGTGGAGTCCCCCAGGCTGCTCCTCCACCTAAGAGTTGCAGGGACATGTGGCCATTCCTGGGAGCCACACAGAGCCGGGTAGGGAGCCTGCCAGTCCCACCAACTGGACTTTTAATGGCCCAGTCAGCAGTGCTGACTGGAGCCTCCAGGGTCCCTTTTCAGCTGGGGGAGTGTGGTGGAGTATCCACCACACACAAGTCCTGAGGGGGCTAACGAGGGCCAGAAGGAGCCAATTAACCTTATATGCTACACCTGGAGGGAAGCCAGGGATTGATAAACACTAATTGCTGATGAAGCCTAACTGGGGGAGGAGCTGGGATAGGAGTATAAAACAGGAAGGGATTACAGGGATGGGGCCTGTAGCCTTCCTCTTGAAGGAAAGAGAGCTAGGTAGGAACATGGAGGAGATCCAGAAGGAGAGTAATCCCCGGAAGCCTGTCCTGCACTAAGGAGCCTTAGGCTATGTCTACACTACAGCCTATGGCAGCAAAATTTATGTCACTCAGGGATGTGAATATTCTACCCCCTGAGCGAGATAAGTTACACCAACATAAGCACTCATGCGCATGGTGTTTCTGCCACTTGCAGAGGTGGGTTATTTTTTATGCCAATGGCAGAATTCTCTCCTGTCATCATAGAACATCTTCACCAAACACGCAGCAGCGCTGTACGTATAGACATGGCCTTACAAGAGGGCTAGGGGGCTGAAATAGACATGGAGAGTGGATGACACTTTGGTGGCAAACCAAGAGCTAGGCAAGGGGATAGAGAGAGGGGGTAGGAAGGAGCCCAGGGAAACAGCAACGGGGCCTGAGACTGAGCAGACCTAGATAGCTTGTCACAGGGTCCCTGAGCTGGAACTGCAGCAGCAGGCAGGCCTGGGTTCCCCTACCGGCCAGTGGCAAAGTGGCACGGGATCTGTAGTTAGACCAGAAGGCTGCCTGAGATGGCATATGGCCAGTTTGTCTGGTGGGGCTTTGTTACCCCAGAAGGAGAGGGCTATATAGTGACCTGGTCGGAGTGCTGAGTCACCGACATAAAGAGGGGCAACAAAGTGAGCAACTGATTGAAGGGGGCCGTGGATGGGGCGAGAGCTAATTCCCAGACCTAACTACAAGGTGCGCCTGCAGTGAGTGGACCCCCTCACAGGAGGCAGAGCAAAATTTAAGAAAGTTACTGTTCAGCAGTTATTCTAGTTATAGCTCTCTCTTGAGCAGTGTTTGCTAATTATCTGGAATAATGTGGTGGTGTTTTGATGGATGAAACTTTCACTTTCAGGCATTTGAACTTTGTATCCAGGATGCCAGCGCTTTAACTTACTATTATTGTGATTAAATTTTTTATACAGAGCCATAAAAGTTCATGGTGATTTGCAATGTCACTGCCCCCAGAAGTTTGCAAGTTTGCTGAAAGTTACTAGAAATGGTTTAGTTGACTTACAGCTTGGTAGCAAGTGTTTGCAGCTCAGACCCTCCATTAAAGCAGCACAAGCAGAGAGAAGTTAACTAATATTGAGGGAGAAGGTAAGCGGAAGGGAAATAAAGAAGAAAATCAGTTGCTTTGTTTACTAATGTATGCATATGCATGGTCTTTTTTCCTTTGTTCTTTTCAGTGCATAGTAAACATTCTTGCCCACCTCTTCTATGATACAGAACAGGTAAAGAAGGATGTCTCCCAAAATAACAGATCTCTCAATGGTTCTCCAGAGTTTATGTGATGGGGTGAAACCCCATCATGGGATAGGAAGGGTTAGAAACCAATTAGTTACATCTATTACACCTGTGCCATAATGAATTAGTTGCCTCTTAGCCAGAGCAGTGGGACTAAGATAACTTAATGGGCACCTGGGCCTCATAAAAGGGAGAGAATTCATTCTGATGGGGACCGGGGGCGAAACCATAGGGAACCGAGGGACTCCTCTGAAGGGGCCTGAGGCAGAGTCTGCAGGAGAGCAGACACCTCAGAAAAAAATCTCAGTCTGAGGGGCCAGTGGTCAACACCAGAGCTGGGGAAGAAGGTTCCGGAGTAGATGAGAAAGAACGTAGCAGATAATGCCCAGAGGACAGGCTGAGTTGTTGAGAGAATTTGGATATTAGTTTGAACTTTTGTTACCCCAAAAGGGAACTGAAGTAAGTGCAACTCTGCTGGAGGGCTGAATCGTGCAGAGGCAGATGGCCTGCAGGGGGTGCTACAAATGAAGACTCCTACAACATTGTGCTCTGCTGCAAGGGAGAACACCATAACAACCTTACATTTTTAAAATAAGTCTGTAGCTGTTATGGTTTTGGAGAAAACCTTCAAAATGTAACTTAATTGTAATCAATGCAGGAGTATGTGCCTCCATTTCCACACAGCCTGAAATGATTGCTTGGAGGTGTGAACTGCCTTCTTCATTTCAATAGGTATTAACTCAGACACCAGGGAGGATAATTTAAATGTCATCATTGCTAACTATGTCACAGCTCATAAAAGCATGTACTATAGGAGAGCAAGTATCATATAATAAAATCAACACACTTTTTTCTCCCAAAGGACTAGACGGGGAGGGGAATGTATAGAACTTTAGCAATACTTTGCCTGTTTGTCAGGCAGTAGCAGATGTCTGGAGTCCTTAAAGGTTGACTTCTCACTGGATGAGAAATCAGTGTTGCTGAGTCTGAGTCCTCTTGCCTCTAGTTGCTACTTCAGTGTGTTCTTCGGAGGATTCTTCTCATCCACCCTTTATCTATCTTCCTGGGGGCTGGGGTTCACAGGTTTCTGGCATTTCACAGGTTTCTGTCCTTGGTAAGCTCATCTGCAAACACAAATTCAGCTGTCCTATCTGTGCTGATGATTTGCTGACCTACCTCTTGTGGAAGTGGAAAAAGGGAAAAAAATAATTTGGACGCAGCCATTTTAGTTTCTTAGGAATAGAGTAAGAGACAGGCCAACTCTAATAACGTGAGACTTTAAGGCAGGGCCTGGGCGAGTGGGAAGCGACTAGAAAAACTGTAAGAAATGCTGTTTTTGACCTTGTGTTAGATAAGAATGGAATGCAGACTGTAGCAGGAACTACTGAGAAAAGTAAGATATCAGGAAGGAATATGTATAAACAAGACGCAGCAGTTGATCATTATTGTATCCAGCAAAAGGTATAAATGTTTGCCCTAACTATTTATCTGGCGGAGACCTGCCTAGGAAGGGGGAATCCCTGTCCGTGCGCACTCTCCCCTTGCAAGTTCTTGACAATAAAGCTGTCTCTGACTTGTTGCAACAACCTAAGAGTGAAGATGGTGTTTTCTTTAACAGTCTCTACTCCAGACCTGTGTCCTTCTGTCCCAACTACAATCTCAGCCTATCTCTCTGAAATCGCTTCATGGATGTCTAGTTGTCAGCTGAAGCTAAACATGGCAAAAACAGAGCTCTTAATCTTCAAATCAAGCCCTTCTTGCTACCTTCTCTATTGACCACTGTGGGCACAGCCATCCTGCCTGCACTCAAGTCTGTAACCTGGGCATCATCTTCCATTTGGACCTCCTGCTTCAGACTGGCTTATAAGGCCAGCCTCCAATTGCCCACTTATTAAATTTTCAAACAAGCACCTTTGTGCTTCCTCCAGTGCTGCCGCTCACATTTGTGAGCAGCTATGGCTAAACATTTGCCAATCTAATTCATTATCCTCCTTCAAAACCTGCCTTAAAGCTCTCATTTTCTGTGATGCAGATATTAGACAGTAAGTCCTCCAGAAATTGTAAAGATGACAGACTTTCTGTACACTCTTCATGCAGTCTTTGGCTCTGGTGACACCCACCCCCCACTCTGCTGGGGCAGAAACAAAAAAGCCCAGGACAGGGAAATCACAGGCTGCAGTTACAGAGTAGTAGGAAGTGTTGTTACTTCTGTATGTAGTTCAATAATAAAAAAGGATTTATCTTGAAACAAGCCTGCTCCTCACTAAGATATTACATAGTACCAGCAGTGAAAGCATGCTGGAAGACCCAGTGTGAGAGAGAACTTTGCAATCACTGCTACAGAGCCTGTACAACTTCAGGTAACTTCCCTACCAGCCCTAAGAATCGGGGGAAATACTGAATATGTCTGGAAATGGTTGAAACAGAAATTTCAGCTTTATATGAAAGCCATGGTGTGAATAAATGGAAGGATGAGCAAGAATTGCTCTGCTATTAACAGTGGCAGGCATAGAAGCCCTAGATGTGTACAATGAATTCTATATAGATGGGAGCGGGGAGAGGAGGGCAGGGGAGAGCAAAGCTTGGCAGCAATAATGACAATGTTTAAGGATAATTTTGTCCTTAGAAGAAAATGTACTTTTGAAAGATATATGTTCAGGATGAGATCAGAGAATGATGGGGAAACAATAGAGGAGTTTGTAACAGACTTAAAACTAAAAAGTCAGTGCTGTGAATACGGACCGTTAAAAGACTCTCTCATTAAAGACCAGATTGTCCTGGGGTGTAACAATACAAAAGTCTATGAATGGTTAGTACAGAATATGGATCTTGTTCTTCCATTATTGAAGAAAGGGCAATGTGTATATACCAAGCCGCAAAATAAACAGAAACAAATAAAAAGCCTAGATAAAAGCATGGAACATATGACTGAGTACCATAGCTAAAGGATAAGTTCACGGGCTTAAATTGTCTAGGGACAGACAAATGGAAAGCAGGAAACCATGCCAGTGATGTGGCAACCAACATGAGTATAGGAAATGCCCAGCATTCAGTCAACTATATAGAAACTGTAATAAGCCCAACCATTATGTTAAAATATGCAGAAAAAGCATAAAAGTGCATGTATTAAGAGTAAAAATTGATTGCTTAAGGGAAAAGGAAGTTTAGTTTTAGTTGCAATTAAGGATTACGCTGAAAACGCAAAAGATTGGCAAATTAAAATAGACAAATTTGGTACTTATGTGACATACAGGATAAATACTGAGGGCATATCTACACTTATCTCCAGAGCAATCGATCCAGCGGGGGTCAATTTATCGTATCTCGTGAAGATGCCATAAATCGACTGCTGAGCGCTCTCCCATCGACTCCAGTACTCCACCGGAGTGAGAAGCGCAGGTGGAGTCAACGGGGGGAGTGTCAGCAGTTGACCTACTGCAGTGAAGACACCACAGTAAGTAGATCTAAGTACGTTGACTTCAGCTACTTTATTCACGATTAATAATGGCAGACACATTCTCAAAAGCATATGCTCCATCTCACAATACACATTCTGATGTTCTGGTACAAGTAGTAAATATACATGTGAACATAAGAGTAGTGTCACATGCTGTATCCCCAGCATAGAAGATGAACTGGAGACTGAAACAGTTAAAGATGAAATGCTGGAAGCAGTGATACAAGAGAGAAGTAAAGGAGATCAACACTTCCTGCCTAACCCACTATAAAAAGGAGCTGTAAGTGATTTCAGGAGTGCTTTTGAAGAGGATGCAGATCATGGTTCTCACAGTGTTGAGAAGGAAAATATTGGATCTAATATGTGAAGGGCATCTGGGAATGACCAAATCAAAAAGGAGAGCCAGAGAAGTTGTGTTCTGGCTACAGATAAATAATGACATTGAAGAAAGCAAGTGTGAAACATGTCAGAAGTATGGAGATTCCTAGAAGAAAGAATCAATGATAATGCACAAACAACTTGCAATTCCATGGGACAAAGTTGGAGTTGACATTTGATCTTGGGAAGACATCATCACCTGGATATAATGGACTGCTTAACCAGTTTCCCAGAAGTAGTAATACTTGAAGATACCACAATATCAGCACTTGTCAGGCACATTAAATCTGTATTTGAAAATCATGGAATTCCAAGAACAGTAATAACCGATGATGGACCACAGTTCAAGAATAGAGAATTCCTGGATTTGTCTAAAATGCACAACTTTTGTTATGAGACATCTAGTCCCAGCTACCCTCTAGCCAATGGATAAACTAAATGTTGAGTATGTATATTGGAGAAATTCCTCAAAAAAGCAATTCTCATTCACTGGTTCATTATTTAATGAACCCCAAGATCATGGTGTCAGAAGTGCTGAATGAGAAGGAAACTGCAGTCATTTTGAAGTTAACTCCTGTCAGGTGTTTGCAAAGGGAAGCACCAGAGAAGCACATGGAGCACCAGACACAGAGGCTTTTGCATGTATTTGGTGAGCAGAATAGTAGCTTGACTAGCTTATGAAGAGGGGAAAGCCAAAAATGGATGTGTTCCAACCTCCTTCCTGTCTGCAATTGTCAAGAAATGTTGCAGATAACTGGAAGAAATTTAAACAGAGATATGATTTGTATTTAGCAGCAACAGGGACAGAGGAGAAAAATGATTAAGTGAAATCATCAATCCATCTTTATGCATGTTGTTAGGGAGGAAGTATTGGATATTTATAACAATTTTAAGTTTGAAGAAGATAAAAGAATGAAGTTAAGTATAATACTGACTAAATTTGAGGAACATTGCATGCCAAAAAGGAATGAAAACTTTGAAAGTCACACATTTTTACATGCATGCAAAAAACTGATAACACCATTGAACAATATTTCACAGAATTAAGGAAACTCAGTAAAATCTGTGACTTTGGTGAGCTGACAGAGTCTCTGGTCAGAGATAGACACATTTGTGTCATTAAAGACAATGTGTTAAGAGAAAAACTGCTAAGGGAAGGAGACTTAACTTTTGAAAAAGCTCTCTAAATATGCAGGGCAGCAGAAACTGTGAAAGCACAGGCCAAAGCACTGACTTCACCAGAAGGGTTATCTGTGGACTAAGTACAAAAGAATATAGTGAAAATATATTAAATCAAAGAGTGGAACCGCTCACTATGAAAACCACTGCTGGGGGAAGACTGGGTACAGACAGTCATGTGGAAGGTGTGGATCACAGCATGGCCCCAAAGAGTGTGTTGCCTTTGGGAAACTGTCATAAATGTGGGGAAAATAATCCTTTTGCAAAATGCTGCAGATCCCAAATGCAGAAAAGCCAAGTGCATTCAGTTAAAACAATCTGGTGGAGGAGTTTTACAAAGACGTACTGGGACCAGCAAGCCTGATGAGAGGGCCTGGATATTGCCTATAACAGTGAATGGAACAATTGGTCCACTGAAACTGGACACAGGAGCTCAGGTTAACATTCTGTCTGAACAAGATTATGAGAGACTAAAATAAGACCTAACTAGGGGCCAACACAATAAAAGTAACTGGTTATTCTGGAACAAATATACCTATGAAGGGGAGGTGCATTGCTAGCATCAACCATAAAAACGCCATCTACTGCGGCCTGTTCATTGTCATGCCAAAGGAGATGACACCAATTTTAGGTGTGGCTGCATGTGAAACTCAGTCTGGTAAAAATGGGTGCTCTCACTAAAAGATCATACTGAACCTGGCTATGAGGCACTCTTTCAGGAATATCATGACCTGTTTCAAGGGTTGGGTTGCTTGCAGGGTGAATGCGCAATCTGGATAAAGAAGCAGGTCCCTCCAGTTGTCCATCCACGTGAAAGGTGCCATTTGCACTCTGTGATTAAATTCAAGGCTGAGCTTGCAAGGATGTAAGAAATGCAAGTAATACAAAAAATTGAGGCGCTAACAAAATGGATGAGCTCCCTCCTCATTATGGAGAAAAGTAATGGCCAGCTACACATATGCTTAGATTCCAGAGACTCAACAATGCTATCAAAAGATAACATTTCAAACTAGCAACCAGAGATCAGAGTGTGAGGTTAAACATTCTGAAAAACTCAGACTTGCTAACCTGATGGAGAAGGGGTATTTGAGGAAAGTGAGTGGTAAAGACTCATTTGAGAGTGATGTGATGGTAACCTCTCCTTTTAGGTAGTTGACACATTGTGTTTATGGTAATGTACTAGATAGGATGTGAAATTAATGTATGTCTTATTACATAGTTAACTGTTTTTATATATGTATATAAGAGTTAATTTGTTTTTCTTTAAGAGGGAAGAGGTAGAGATATGTTTATGAAAAATGGTGATTTAGAGACACTCCTCATAAGGGTCCGTGGTGTGCATGTGGGAATTTGAAGATGTGCCTCGGAGAAAGGGTGCTGGGAACACCGCCTGGCTTTGTGCAGCAGTTCACTAGAGACACTCTCCAGATTGTTTTAGTCCTTTCTCATTCACTGGTTTGTTATTTAATGAACCCCAAGATCACCTTATATATAAAAATGTATACATTTGGACTGAGATTGATTGGAAACAGGAGACAGACTTGTGAAAGTCTCTGGGTAAGGATAAAAGGGGTTTAAAACAAGGGTGATGTCATGGTAGGAGTCTACTACACACCACCTAACCAGGAAGAAGAGGTGGATGAGGCATTTTTTAAACAACTAAGAAAATAATCCAAAGCACAGGATTTGGTGATGATGGGGGACTTCAACTACCCAGACATCTTTTGGGAAAATAACACAGCTGGGCAAAGAGTATCCAACAAGTTCTTGGAATGTATTAGAGACACTTTTTATTTCAGAAGGTGGAGAAAGCTACTAGGGGAGAGGCTGTTCTAGACCATCCCTGACAGCTGTTTATCTAACCTGCTCTTAAAAAATCTCCAGTGATGGAGATGCTGCAACCTCCCTAGCAATTTAGTCCAGTGCTAAACCACCCCAACAGCGAGGAAAGTCCAACCTAAATTGCCCCTGCTGCAATTTAACACATTGCTTCTTGTCCTATCATCAGAGGTCAAAGAGAACAGATTTTCACCCTCTTCCTTGTAACAACCTTTTATGTACTTGAAAACTGTTATCATGTCCTCTCTATCTTCCCTTCTCCAAACTAAACAAACACAATTGCGTCAATCTTCCCTCATAGGTCATGTTTTCTAGACCTTTAATCATATTTGTTGCTCTTCCCTAGACTTTCTCCAATTTTGTCCACATCTTTCCTGAAATGTGGCACTGGTCGCACTTGAGGCCTAATCAGTGTAGAGCGGAAGAATTACTTCTTGTGTCTTGCTTACAACAGTACTGCTAATACAGCCCAGAATGACAAAATTGGGTGTTTTTTTTTTTTTTGCAACAGTGTTACATTGGTGACTCATATGTAGCTTGTGATCCACTATAACCTCCAGATCCCTTTCTGCAGTACTTCTTCCTGGGCAATCATTTCTCATTTTGTATGTGTGCAACGCAATGTTCCTTCCTAAGTAGAGTACTTTGCATTTGTCTTTATTGAATTTCATCCTATTTACTTCAAACCATTTCTCCAGTTTGTCCAGATCATTTTGAATTTTAATCTTATCCTCCAAAGCACTTGTGTAACCCACACACCTCCTGGGTGTTGTGTTCTGTCCCATCTAAGTGGTCTCAGTGCCACTAGAGAGAGATTAATGAATCTGCTCTAAGCCTTAGCTAAGGGCCATACAGTTTTTAGTTCATGCAGTAGATGCTCATGCATTTAGCTCCAGAGGTCCCAGGTTCAATCCCGCCCACTCACAACCAGGGTCTGTCGGTGTTACACTTGCAACCCCTCCCAGCTTGGTATCATCCACAAACTTTATATGTGTACTCTCTATGTCAGGGGCGGGCAAACTTTTTGGCCTGAGGGCCGCATCTGGTTTTGTAAATTGTGTGGCGGGCCGGATAGGGGAGAGGATCATAGCCCAGCCCCCACCTCCTATCCACCCCACCCCGGGACTCCTGCCCCATCCAACCCCCCCTTGTTCCCTGATGGCCCCCCCTCCCGGGACTTCTGCCCCATCCTCACCCATCGTCTCCTGACTGCCCCCGGACCCCTGCCATCCCATCCAACCCCTCCTCTCATTCCTGACTCCCCCCCCCGGGACCCCTGCCCTATCCAACCACCCCTTCTCCCTGACCGCCTCTGGAACATGGGGCCCATGACTGCCCCCCACCACCCCATCCAACCCCCATCTCCTTCCTGACTGGCCCCCCTGGAACTTCTGCCACATCCAACCGCCCCTTCTCCCTGTCCTCTGACTGCCCCCAGAACCCCTGCCCCTGGCTGCCCCCTGCCACTCCATCCAACCCCTCCTCTCCTTCCTGACTGCCCCCCCAGAACCCCTACCCCCATTCAAACCCCCTGTTCCCTGCACTCTGACCGCCCCGACCACTGTCCACGTGCCCCCCCCAAATTCCCCTGCCCCCTTACCGTGCTGCCTGGAGCACCAGTGGCTGTACCGCCACCATGCAGTACAGAGCACCAGGTCAGGCCAGGCTCTGGAGCTGCGCTGACCAAGGATCTCCCCCCACCGCCCAGAGCATTGTGACAGTGGCGAGGTGAGGCTGCGGGGGAGGGGTGGACAGTGTGGGAGGGGCCAGGGACTAGCTTCCCGGGCCAGGAGCTCAGGGCTGGGTAGCAGGGTCCCACGGGCCAGATGTGGCCTGAGGGCTGTAGTTTTCCCACTTCTGCTCTATGCCATTATCTAAATAATTGATGAAGATATTGAGCAGAACCAGGTCCAGCACTACTCCCTAAGGGACCCCACTCATTGTGCCCTTCCAGCTTGACTGTGAACCACTCATAACTACTCTCTGGGAATGGTTTTCCAACCATTTATGCACCCACCTTATAGTAGCTCCATCTAGGTTTCATTTCCCTAGTTTGTTTATGAGAAGGTCATGTGAGGGCAGTATCAAAAGCCTTACTAAAATCAAGATATACCATATCTACCACTTTCCCCCTAACCACCAGGCTTGTTACCCTGTCAAAGAAAACCTATTAGGTTGGTTTGACACAACTTGTTCTTGACAAATCCATGCTGACTGTTACTAATCACCTTATTATCTTGTAGGTGTTTGCAAATTGATTGCTTAATTATTTGCTCCATTATCTTCCCAGATACTGAAGTTAAGATGACTGGTCTGTGATTTCCTGGGTTGTCCTTATTGCCCTTTTCATAGGTTTTTCACTATGTTTTCCCTTTTCCAGTCCTCTTGAATCTTGCCTGTCTTCCATGACTTTTTGAAGATAATCAGTAATGGGTCGATATCGCCTCAATCTGCTCCTTGAGTATTCCAGGAACCATTTCATCAGGTCCTGGTGACTTGAAAACATCTAACTTGTCTAAGTAATTTTAACTTGTCCTTTCCTTACTTTAGCCTCTGAATTCCTACCTCATTTTCACTGGCATTCATGAAGTTAGATGTCCAATTGCTACTCAACTTTTTGGTGAAAACTGAAACAAAAAAGTCATTTGGCACTTCTGCCATTTCCACATTTCTGTTAATGTTTTTATCCCCTCATTCAGTCATGGGCCTACCCTGTCGTTGATCTTCCTCTTGCTTCTGATGTATTTGTAAAATGTTTTCTTCTTACCCTTTCTGTCTCTAGGTAGTATAATCTTGTTTTGTGCCTTGGCCTGTCTATTTTTGTCCCTACATACTTGTGTTATTTATTTATATTCCTCCTTTGTTTGGCTTGGACTGGAACCCAGGCTCCACCACAGGTTTACAGCCCCACAGCCATGTACCCCGTGAACAAAAGTCAGCTGATCCGGGCCAGCTGCAGTTGTTTAATTACTGTGTAGATCTACCAAGAGGCCCAAGACAGGGAAGTCATAAGCTACAGCTATGCAGAGCAGTAGAAAGTTTGTCACCCCATTTCTGGACATTGTTCTGTTCATTATAAAAGGTTTATCTTCTCACTGGTCTGCTCATCAGTAAGATACTACAATGCCAACAAAAAACTTGACAATTGTCAGGTTGTTGCTGTGATGATAGTCTATCATCCATTCCTTTTACTGCTTCATCTGTTGTCTCTTGATTTATAAATAGAATCATAGAATCATAGAATATCAGGGTTGGAAGGGACCCCAGAAGGTCATCTAGTCCAACCCCCTGCTCAAAGCAGGACCAATTCCCAGTTAAATCATCCCAGCCAGGGCTTTGTCAAGCCTGACCTTAAAAACCTCTAAGGAAGGAGATTCTACCACCTCCCTAGGTAACGCATTCCAGTGTTTCACCACCCTCTTAGTGAAAAAGTTTTTCCTAATATCCAATCTAAACCTCCCCCACTGCAACTTGAGACCATTACTCCTCGTTCTGTCATCTGCTACCATTGAGAACAGTCTAGAGCCATCCTCTTTGGAACCCCCTTTCAGGTAGTTGAAAGCAGCTATCAAATCCCCCCTCATTCTTCTCTTCTGCAGGCTAAACAATCCCAGCTCCCTCAGCCTCTCCTCATAACTCATGTGTTCCAGTCCCCTAATCATTTTTGTTGCCCTTCGCTGGACTCTCTCCAATTTATCTACATCCTTCTTGAAGTGTGGGGCCCAAAACTGGACACAGTACTCCAGATGAGGCCTCACCAATGTCGAATAGAGGGGAACGATCACGTCCCTCGATCTGCTCGCTATGCCCCTACTTATACATCCCAAAATGCCATTGGCCTTCTTGGCAACAAGGGCACACTGCTGACTCATATCCAGCTTCTCGTCCACTGTCACCCCTAGGTCCTTTTCTGCAGAACTGCTGCCTAGCCATTCGGTCCCTAGTCTGTAGCTGTGCATTGGGTTCTTCCGTCCTAATTGCAGGACCCTGCACTTATCCTTATTGAACCTCATCAGATTCCTTTTGGCCCAATCTTCCAATTGGTCTAGGTCCTTCTGTATCCTATCCCTCCCCTCCAGCGTATCTACCACTCCTCCCAGTTTAGTATCATCCGCAAATTTGCTGAGAGTGCAATCCACACCATCCTCCAGATCATTTATGAAGATATTGAATAAAACCGGCCCCAGGACCGACCCTTGGGGCACTCCACTTGATACCGGCTGCCAACTAGACATGGAGCCATTGATCACTACCCGTTGAGCCCGACAATTTAGCCAGCTTTCTACCCACCTTATAGTGCATTCATCCAGCCCATACTTCCTTAACTTGCTGACAAGAATACTATGGGAGACCGTGTCAAAAGCTTTGCTAAAGTCAAGAAACAATACATCCACTGCTTTCCCTTCATCCACAGAACCAGTAATCTCATCATAAAAGGCGATTAGATTAGTCAGGCATGACCTTCCCTTGGTGAATCCATGCTGGATCTTAATAGATCTTAAGCTCTTTGAAGCAGAATCTATCTTTATATTCTGCCACTCAGCCTGGTGCCCACCCCAGTGGGCGGGGCGGGGGTGGTACAGCCACACTGGAGGAGCTGCCCAAGCAGGATGCTGGCTGCTGTGGGGGTGGCTTGGCATGCGGCTGCTTTCACCGTTGCCGTTCCTGGTAGAGCCCTGCAGCTCCTTGGATATCTGCATCCATGGATATAAATTGGTATGGAAACATCTAGGACAACAGAGTCCTGGTCTACAACTAGGGTCTTTAGTTAGTTACTAGGATAATACAAATAATGAATAATTTATGTGTAACTTGTCTTTACGCACATACACCAAACCTAGAAGAGAGGTGATTGCAGGCAATTCTTTCTTTTGGGAATCTCAACCAATGTCTGGTTCTCAGGAAGAAGCTCTCCTCAAGAACTGAACAAATTCTCCTGCTGTTTGCACAGCTCCCTCTATGCAGAACTTTGAATAACCCCAATCTAGTAACAATGTACAAGTCTTGAACAAGACTGAATATTTGCTCACATACTAAGAAAAGCACTCCGACTCTATTACAGCACCACTGAATGACACCTCCCAAAACGTAAGACATGGTGAGATTACCAGAAGGGCTTGATTGGTTTGATTTTGCAGAAGCAGGATGGGGATGGGATCAGCTTTCAAAAGTCTGAACTAGACAAAGAACTTTGACACTGTACATGTATGTATATCCCGTGTTCCCTGGATACTGAGCTAACTAATTTGAATGTGGAAAAGATAATTAGTCTTTAAAAACTGCCAAATCTAGCTAATCCAAACTGGTTTCTGGCAAACAAACCAATAAAAGTCTAGCTTTGACCTGCCTTTATGATGGTCCCACTCTACCTGGCACTACCTTTTTATGATTAGATCTCGCTTATCACTTATACAAAATGTTTGATGCCATAAGCTCCTTTCCAGCTGATAGAATACTACTGCTACTACACTGAAGGATACATAGTCCTGAAAGTGAACAGGGTATCAGGGGAAAAAAATGCTGTTATGGTGAGTGACTGTCAATTTTCACACAAAAAAGTCATTAGCTTTTTTCTGTCTTGAATTATAATGTTGGTACTTTGTCACAACAAAGGCAATAGATTTTCATTATATCTAGAGCGCAAAACCAGAGGCTGTGGGAAAAGCAACAGGGCTCAGATTAATAGGAGACGACAAGCTGACCAAACAGGAAGCGGCAGCATGGCTGGCACCATGGCTCAGTGGTTGTGACAGGCAATTAGTGAACAGAGCAGAACAGATGTAACAGGAGGCAGCAACGATTTACTGAAGTATTAGCTTGCTCAGTCTGTGGTTCAGATCACTGCTATTGTTTGCTGATACAAATAATACTAATATGATCTGGGAGGGGAAAAGAGTGTGTAAAGCCTATTACAGAAAAAAGAAGCAGTCCTCAGAAAAGACCTCCCCTCTTCTTTTTCATGACAATCTGAATTCCTGTCTTGTTAATGGATTGTAACACAATTAGAAGATGTAACATACTGTGTCTTCCTACTTGTGTCAGTGTGCTTTCATTTACTAACACTCAGAGAGCAAACAATTTTACTTCTCTCATCTTGTTCCGGGGGGAATTAATTTGCTGCAGCCCTCAAAGTGTGCAGCTGGCTGGTGGGTGGGTGAGTAGAACAAGGGATCTGCCTCTTCCTCACCCACTTATTTAAAGAGGACAGAAGCAGTCACATAGCACAGTTTGCAAAAAGAAAAGGAGTACTTGTGGCACCTTAGAGACTAACCAATTTATTAGAGCATAAGCTTTCGTGAGCTACAGCTCACTTCATCAGATGCATATCGTGGAAACTGCAGCAGACTTTATATATACAGAGAGAATATGAACCAATACCTCCTCCCACCCCACTGTCCTGCTGGTAATAGCTTATCTAAAGTGATCATCAGGTGGGCCATTTCCAGCACAAATCCAGGGGGGGGGGGTGGAGGGTGAGAAAACCTGGATTTGTGCTGGAAATGGCCCACCTGATGATCACTTTAGATAAGCTATTACCAGCAGGACAGTGGGGTGGGAGGAGGTATTGGTTCATATTCTCTCTGTATATATAAAGTCTGCTGCAGTTTCCACGATATGCATCTGATGAAGTGAGCTGTAGCTCACGAAAGCTTATGCTCTAATAAATTGGTTAGTCTCTAAGGTGCCACAAGTACTCCTTTTCTTTTTGCGAATACAGACTAACACGGCTGTTACTCTGAAACATAGCACAGTTTGTTACTGCAGAATTTCCTATGTGATTTTGAATTTTGAAAGTTAAGAAACTCTTGAGAGCTTAACTTTGCAACCTAAATAATGTTCTTTTAATATAGTCATGGGGATGGGAGACCTCCTTCCTGCCTACTGTAACAGATGAGGGATTTGAATCCATGTTTCCTACAATCCATGTAAATGCCTTAATCACAAGCCTATAGAAGCCATCTTATGTGCTCTCTCTTTGGTCCCATGACTGTTTAAGTAGTTATAAAAAGTAGAACAGCTTCAACAGGAGAGATGGTGTCATAAATATAAAGGGAAGAGTAAACACCCTTTAAAATCCCTCCTGGCCAGAGGAAAAACCCTTTCACCTGTAAAGGGTTAAGAAGCTAGGATAACCTCGCTGGCACCTGACCAAAATGACCAATGAGGAGACAAAGCTGGAGGGGGGAGAAACAAAGGTTCTCTCTGTCTGTTGTGATGCTTTTGCCGGGAACAGAACAGGAATGGAGTCTTTGAACTTAGTAAGTAATCTAGCTAGATATGCTTTAGATTCTGATTCCTTTAAATGGCTGAGAAAATAAGCTGTGCTGAATGGAATGTATATTCCTGTTTGTGTCTTTTTGTAACTTAAGGTTTTGCCTAGAGGGATTCTCTATGTTTTAAATCTGATTACCCTGTGAGGTATTTACCATCCTGATTTTACAGAGGTGATTCTTTTTACTTCAATTAAAATTCTTCTTTTAAGAACCTGATTGCTTTTTCATTGTTCTTAAGATCCGAGGGTTTGGGTCTGTGTTCACCTATGCAAATTGGTGAGGATTTTTATCAAGCCTTCCCCAGGAAAGGGGATGTAGGGTTCAGGGAAGATTTTGCGGGGAAAGACGTTTTCAAGTAGGCTCTTTCCCTGTTATATATCTGTTAGATGCTTGGTGGTGGCAGCAATAAAGTCCAAGGGCAAAAGGTAAAATAGCTTGTACCTTGGGGAAGTTTTAATCTAAGCTGGTAAAAATAAGCTTAGGAGGTTTTTCATTCAGGCCCCCACATCTGTACCCTAGAGTTCAGAGTGGGGAAGGAACCTTGACAGATGGTGAGCCATCTTCTGTAGAATAGCCTAGAGCCTGGTGGTTCGGATGCTTATTTGGACAGTAGGAGATGTGAGTCAAGTCTATGCTTCAGAGTGTTAATTCAAACTTGGGTCTCCTACATCCCAGCCAACTGCCCTCACCACCATGCTAAAGATTAGAAAGGACACATGCCCCACCCAAGTTGGCCCTGACAAACTTTTCACAAGTTGAAACTAATTGGATCAAATTCACAAATATTTTTGGAGCAAACAAAAGTGAGTTTTTTGCCAAATAAACTATTTGTCCAGATCTAATTTTTTTTTTGCCCAGATCTAATTGTTATACCATGCCCATTGAAAAGCAGGAGGTGAGCTTGTGTTTGGAGCCCAAACGTCCTGAGCTCCTACTCCTCACTCCCAGTCACCCCCTCTGCCCCAGCAGTAGCAATAGGAGCAGGATGTGAATCTGCAAGACCTTATCTGCCTCCCGCTCTCTGCAGGAAAAGTAGGACCTGACCATTTCCTCAACTTCGTCAATAGACCTCCTCATGCTATCTCAGTAAAGGTGTCGTGGGAGGTGTGTGACTGTTGACAAACCTGTCAAAATCTCTCCTGCTGTAATTTCTCTAGGCATATGACCAAGTGCATTGTGGTCATTATCCTCTGTAACTTCTAGTTTGGTTTTGGCCCTTGGGACCATATCTTGGTTTTCTATGGAACCCTCAAGGAGTTGTATAAAAACTGTTGCTCTATCTTTGGAAATATTCCTGCTCACTAACTTACAGGAAAAATCACAAAAATCAATAATTGTGGTCTGTGGTACTCTAAAGCATTTCATTTATCCAAGGTTAAACTGAGTGTGTTTTTTTTTTTTTTTTTTTTTGCCTCCGCAGTGCTCTAGAAAAAATATATTGGCAGAGGTTATAGACCTCATGGGCTCATTTAAAATTGCTGAACAGGATGTTCGGCATGTTATCTGTGGAAAAGAATTAGTAAACTATCAGTTGGGAGGTAATATAGAGGGAGTAGGATTTGCACTTGTGAACTTTCTCTGGCAGAGTTGTCACCTGGTGGATTTTTTTTTAAGGTTTTACTTTAATTTTACAGAAAGACCAATTGAAGTTAAGCAAAAGCCATTCAATAAATAATACTGTGGAGGAATGAAAGTGAAAGGCACATTCCCAGGTATGTTTAAGCTTTCATTAAAATAGTTTCAAGTCAAAGACAGAATTGTGATAAGAAACATATCAGTGCAGGCTATTATGCGCACTGATCAAATAACTGATGTACTGCAGAGCACAGTTAAACAGCTGTAGTATTGTATCCCAAACATAGGTGCATTTTGTTGGTTGGTTTTATCTATTATCTATCTATGTTTAAAAGAACTTTATTAAGATTGCAAAATCAAGCACTCAAAAGTTAGGAAATGCCAACCTTAATTCACCTCACCCTCCTTGCGTGTATGCATTATAGTACAATTTTTAATTACATGATCAATATTCTTTTGCCACAGAATCCTATCCCCATTTACTACACAGAAGCATGCCCAGCACAGATGGAATTTTGCGGGATTTAGTTGCCAAGTAGGAAGTTTCGATTTGTTATTTCTAAATGACTCTTCAAAACTAAATTCATTGTTTAAATATAAAAACAATTATAGCTCAGAATGAAATGTTTCAATTTTATCGAAACAAGACATTTAGATCAAAACAGTGTTTGTTCTGAACTTCATTTTGTGGGAAATGCTGAAATGCTTTGTTTTTGTTCCATTTTGGAATAGAAAAACAAATGGAAATAATGGAATTTTCTATGAAAGTAAAGTCCAGTTCCCACATGAGATGATGGGATTAAAGTGCAGATTTGGGCTCAGGCAGTCCTGCCCTGCCACACCTGTGGGATGTGCCAGTCTTGGAGGAGAAGTCTTAAAAAGGAGCAGCTCAGCTCAGAAGAGATGGTGGAGCACATAATATAGTCAAGCTACTTTCGGTTGACTGCAAGCACAGAGTCATAGACAGATGGTTGGAGGATCCTAGGATAGTAAACCTGGTGCTTTTCCTTATTTCTGTTAATTCACTTTCCCTTCCTTTATTGCATTGAGGAATGACAAGAGGTTTAATCCTGGAGCAGAACCACACTGAGAATAAGAGAGAGGATAGCTAGAGACTGGGGTCCACTAGAACATCACCGGGCAGACTTGCAGGAAGATCCCAGGCACAACGGGCCAAAAGGACTATTGGACCTGTATGCAGGCTGTCAACCTCTGTAAGGTCTGGGGATTACTGGGTAAAAACCCTGGTTTACCCCAAAATGGGTGAGACAAATGGTGACCAGCTGGAGGACCAAGTACCATGGCAAAAGGAGACCACCAATGGGGCTGGTTGACCAGCCTACAGAGAACTCTCCTCCCCCCAAGAATGCTGTAGCTAGGCACAAGGTGGTACACTGGCTCGTGAGTCGCTTTGCCACACCACCCATCTCTAGTAGCAGCAGAAGGCTGTTAGTAGAGGAGGATAACACATATACTTTGCAAGTAGATTTCACAGCTATTTGCTAAGCAACAGAAAATGTTGAGACTCGGGAATCCTGGGTTCATTTCTAGTTTCTGGAGTGGAGTATGCTGTATTAGTTACAGACCTTTCTGCCCTTGTCTCCTGCTGCTCTCGTAGTTCTTGCCTCTCTCCCTTTTCCTAGTCCCTGTCCTGCCCCAACCTCCTTCCTTATTCTGCTTCTACTTCCATCTTCAATATGAGCTCCTATCCCTGTTCCTCTCTCCCACATACTTCTGTCTCCCCTCATCCCCAGCTCTTGGGCCTCCTGATCTTGTCTTCCTGTCCACATGTCCTGTCCCCCACCTCTACTCACATACTTGTCTCCCCACTGTGTGCCTGCCCCCTTCCCCAGCTCATATCCCTGCCCCTGTTTCCCCTTCCCTCACCATCCTAGACAGGACACTCCCTCCTCCTGTGTACCAGCAGCAGGACCATTGAGACTACTGAAGATACAGTTCCCCAGCTTTCAGTTCTGGTACCTGGCACCACAGCAGCCCCCAGCACCCCTGGGGAACAATTGCAGGAAAGTCCTTCTCAGTCCCTGTACCTGTTGGAAGGAGCATGTTCAGTCACTGTGAGGGGGTGGTGCATGCACAGTCCAGTCAGTACACACAAACAGTGAGAAGATAGAGCATGCTTAGCGCTCAGTTCAGATACAATCTTTGGAGAATTTAGCTGCCAAACTCTAACAAGTCTCTATTGAGGATGCACACACTTAGACTTTTCTGGGGCTCCAAATTTGGTCAAATTTGGGCAGACTTTTACAGCAATGGCAAAGGGCACATCCCTGATACTAAGGTGATACTCTCTCTCCCTCACCAGCAAATTTCAAGTCATTGACTGAAAGCATGGAGGTATTAGAGCTTCTCAATGAAACAGTTGTAAGAATTTTTTTTTAATATGGGCAAAGCATTGTTTTCTCCTAATCTTGTTCTTGGAAATGGTTGAATCATTTTAGCTGAAACTTTTCAAAAATTCAACCTGAAGTAGACGCCCAACATGTAAAATTTCAGTCCAAATGGTTAAAGTTTGGCAAAACTTAAAACAGAGTCATATAGTGGAAAGTTATAGACAACAGTAACTATAAATGTCACTAGAAATGCCATATATATATATACACACTAGATGTGTCACTGCAAGCTCTATTTTTATATATAATATATATGCATACACATGCACACATAGACAGAATGCACAGAGAAATTGTGTGTCACTGCACAGATCAGTGGAACTTTCTCCAGTCAAAAAAGTTTAAATAGGAAAACAGAGGAAAATAGAAGGAATAATATTTTGCAGTTTGGTCAAAAGTATTTGTAGGCTTTCCATACCAAATATATTTTTGAAGGCCCATCTGGATATCAGTTCAATGGCTGGCCAAGTAAGATAAAAGGTCACCAGTCCTTCGAGCTTGGGTTTTCATTGGGTTTTGAGTAATCTTTTATTGATTGGAATTTGATATACAGCTAGGATAAAATTGCAAAGAATCAGCCAAAATGCTTCTGGATATAAACTGATCACCAATTTATGGGAAATTGACTCCCCATCATATTGTTGGAAGTGGTATACTGGAACCTGGAATGGAAAGACTCTAGACTAGATGAACACTTGATCAGTTCTGCTATGTCATGCCTAGATTGACACTAAAGCTGGTAGCAGAAAAGAACTTATTTGATATGTTCCTTCTCCCCCACCATTTGTGAATCGTTCCTAAGAAAATTATGATTTTCTCAGATTTAGTCATTATTCAGAATTATTGATGCTTTTCTTCACCAAACAATTGCTGGTTTGTTGATTTATTGTGAACAGTTTGTGAATGTTCAAAAATTGAGCTTTGTTGTTTAGATATATTGTTTTTTGTATTTTTTTGTTCTCTGACTTCATAGCTTACATACCTACTCAACACGAGAAAAAATTGGGACTTTGAATTTACAATCGCATATACAATTTGAAGTTTGCTGTTGGTGAGTATTTCAACTTTCACAAGTATTCACTCTCGGAAGTATAATTTGCTGGAATATTTGTGGGAAGTTAACAAAGTTGTGGTCAACATGCTTGAGATGACTTAATTACAAAATTTGAATGTATAGTCCTAGACATTTTCTTGTATTTATCTGGCTCCAATTGGTAGTCATTGATCTACAGCTAGAAGAGAACTGATCCAAATTAGCTTTCCTTCTCCTGCACTGAGATCATCTAGCCACAGTCACAGCAACAATGTTATGCCTATTTCTCTGTAGCAAGTGAGAGGAATGGGCTTAGCTGCTCTCCTATTTTAAACAAAGAAACCTGCTCTACACCTACCTCTTGAAAGTTTTTCCTTTCCTTCCTGCTGCTGATCAAGAACTTTCTGACCTCATTCTTTCATTTTCTTTTCTCTGACCATGTTGAGCCATCTCCTTAAAAAACTCCCATAAGATCTGTCTTGAAAGCCTGGTGGTGAGATTTCTAGGAATTACAGTGCAGGACCCACTTTACTTAAAGAGCCATAAATAGAGTCTTCCTGCAGCATGCAAGCTCTCTGGGTTTATAGTACAGTGGTGACACACATTCAGGTGAGCCAGATTTTCAAAAGAGCCCAGGGTCAGTTTCTCAGTAAACATTAAGTTTCACCGGTGGAAATTTTGTTGCAATTTAGGTGCCAAATGTCTAGTTGTAATGACTATTTTCAAAAATTTTTCATGGATTCAGAATGAAGAGACTGCCTGATCTTATATAATTGTAGGTGAACACCAAGGGATTGTGATAAAGAAAAGAACACAAATGCCTTCAAGACTATGCATCTGATCTACTGTTTCAACTAACCTAGTCAGTTTGTATTGGAACTTGACCCACAGTCAGGGTTGGGCTTAGACATTGTGCCCAGTATATAAAATTGTGTAACAGAATCTATTCTGGTCAGGGATTGGGAAATAATGTTTGCTTGACACATATCAACATGGCACATTCATAACTATTTTCTACAATTACAGTGTTGTATGATATCATTCCCCTGACTTTCAACTCATATGCCATAGAACAATGGATGCCTTCATTCACCCCTTTTCTCAGGTGCTGTAGATACATACTGCCATATTATTTTATGACATGTTTGTCCAGACTGTAGCCCATTTGTGATGTTTATTGACGCACTCAATCAGTAGTTGGTTTTCTTAAACAGGAGGCACAACTCTATTAATTGCACATTGAGAGCCAGCTTTTAGTATGTTCATAATGTAGGAAACGGAATGGTAATTGGACATGGTCACAGGGATGACAAGTCCCAGAAGCATAAAACAATATGGATTAAATTACACCTCTAAGAGTCAAAGCTTTGCACTGTGGGAGGGCACATGGTGCAGCCAATGAGTGCTCAGAGGCATTATCTCTGTGTAAGAGATGCCAGGGAGACTGTGCTGGGCAGTGAATCTTGCTATGCTTTAGAGAAACTGTAGTCAGCTTTTCAAAATGGTGCCATCTTCAAATGTTGCGTCGTATGCACAGGTTCTAGGGTCCATTCAAACCAAACAAACCCATTCCAAGGCTACCAGCCCTGCCAGTCGTGCTTATTGGTGTCCCAAGTTGCATTGCCCAGCGTAACCTGCCAAATTATTGCTGATCCATAGATGCATTGCAAAAGAAAGGTAGGAGCACATACATTGGGTAACCCACTGGTGGGTGCATGTTACAGATTCTCCTCTGAGCCCCCTCTGCAGAGAATAGGCATCGTTACAGCCCCAGCTGTGCAGGCTTGGCTCCCTAGCTCATGGTGTAGCAGCTTGTGATTTTAGGAGGTTCCCCAGTTCAGTTCCCTTGTGTCAGCCTCTCTTTTCCCTCTAGTATATCCATCCAAGTCCAGTGGCTTTCCATACATCACACTGACAATACTTGCAGAATCTTTACTTAAAGAACTAATATTTTTCCTTTCCTCTAAATCCTAAGTCTGTCTTTCCTCATCTGTCAACAAGAACCAACTCAAAACAGCCTGTCATTGCAACAGTCCTGTCGGTGGCATCAGCATGTAATTGACGTTTATCTCAGCATGGCCTGACATGCTTATTTGTCTAGAATTGTCAATGTAAACTTTGAGCAAGTCTGAAAAAAGATATTGTAAAACTGTTGCAACTCATGTATGCAACAAGCATACTTTACCATCATAATATCTGACCAGGCCTCTAAATTCTATTGGACTAAAGATAATTATATGATTTTAGCATAAGATTGTGTCATGCTAGGAATATACATGGACCATGTCCCCCCAGTCCATGACACTTTACTTTACCTGTTTTCTTTTTCTTTAAATTCATGTTAGGGCCAGAAGGGGCCATTGTGATTATCCAATCTGACTTCCTGCATAACACAGGCCACAGAATTTCCCCCAGTATTTGCTGCTTCTATTCCAATAACATGTAGTTGAACTAAACTGTATCTTTTAGAAATAAATCTGATTTTAATTTTAAAATTGTAAATGATGAAGAATCCAGTGCATTCCTTGCTAAATTAGTCCAATAGTTAATTAGCCTTACTGTCAAAACGTGCTCCTTATTTCCAGTTAGAATTAGTCAAGCCTCAACTTTCAGCCAAGTGGATCTTGTCATGTCTTTGTCTGTTAGATTAAACAGTCCTCAGGACCCAAGGATATTTTATATAATTTCAAGCCTTCTTTGACAGGTTGGAGTCCCTCGGGGAACAATAACTACAATGTTTAGGAAATGAGGGCCTAATTATTCACACAGATTAACATAAGGCAATTGCCTGTTTTTCCACCATTTACAGGTGATTTGCTATACATTTTAAAAGAGAGATGAATACAGCGATACACTATGTTTACAATTCACTTAAATGGTAGGATGTTCTTTTAATCTCTGAATTAACAGAGTACAGCATACACAGGGACTGTTGATTACATTGTTGACCACTACCGACATATATGTAAATACACTGAAACACAAACATTATCTCCCCACATGTCTTTAAGCATTGAATTTGAGTCATTTATTTTTCAGGATGTTTAACCTTTTCTGGTCATGTGCCACACTAGTTCTTAACAGTAGACTGACTTAATCTTCTAGGTAAATAAACATCATAAACATTTATTTTTACCTTGAGTTTCTAGTGCCTTGCTTCACTACCAACGAATGGCTTTCCTTGTTGTTACTAAACAAACAAAAAAAACATTAAACCATTTCTTTGCACATTATATACTTTCCTAGCCCCTTTCTCGGCACATAAGGAAATAATTTATATCAATGGAATTTTAGCAGAACTGATCTGCACAGAAGGCCTGAGTCCACAAAGGATTATCAAGAGGCTGCTTAAAGATCTTTACCTGAGCCAGCTAGGAGAGTTAATGGAGGCACTTGGAGGATAGTTCTGGTCATCAGTGTAGGCTGTACTTCCACTTGAGATATGGCTGAGTGGAGAATAGAAGGTTGATGAGAATTTAAAAACTGTTAGTCAAGCTGCCCATGAGATGACCTTTTTTGGGCTGGAGCATGTGCAAAAGGTACTCCAATGGGCAGTTGGCAACAATGATGCAGTTATAAAAGGTTACACTGGATAATGGTTGAAATGTCATGTATGGTCATGAGATATTCAAAAGGCACTTGTTAACCTCATGTCAATGTATGGATAGTTCATGTACGTTTTATCTGAACCCTGTTTGGTTAATACAATGGATGTCTGAGAAGAGGCAGCCACCTGAGAAACCATGACAATGTGGGTCAGATGTCTGGTGAGTAAGGAAGGTAGAGTTGTAGATCGTTGCTCAAGGTCTTCTTAATGGGAATAGGTCTGTAAACTCTGAGGAAGCAGCCAGCTTGAAGTGGCTGATAGCCATAAGACCTTGTGGATAAACCCTACATTGCTAGAGCTGGAGGGAATTTCAGTTACTGAAACTGGCTGAAGAAGTCATAGCCAAAGGACAACCATAGGAGCTGGAGTCAGAACAGAAAGACACCTGCAAAGGTTGTAGTCACCTGGGCAGGGACTTTTGCTATTTAACAAGTACAGTCAGCCTTCAGAGAGAGAAGGCCATGGCTTGCCCACCCAGCAGGCCCCATATATTTCAGTGTGGTCTCTTTGAACCTACCAAGGCAGGTAATCCAAGTCCAAAAAGGTCTTGCCAGTCTTGAAGCCTAGCAGAAGATTATTCTGCCACCTAAGTATGAATACAGCTCAGCCCACTAGTACCACTGCAACGCCCACATTGCTGCTTTTGAATGCTGCCAAGTGGCTGTATCTATGGGAAAATCAGCATTTCAGAAGTGACTGGTCCATAGTCACTGGGAAACACGCAGTGAAGTGCTGCTCACTCGTGTGAAAGCTCAAAGGTGCTCGGCTTCTGTGTAGCAGAAGCTTCAAGGTTTGTTCATCCTTATAGTGTGCCCTTCCTAATTTTTTTTCATTTTTCTAAAATCGTTTTTTGGTCTTATGTGATCTACAAACCCTTACTCTAGACTTCCTGGGGCATGCTCCCCTGCCTGGAGCTGACTTTAGCCTCATGTGACAACCTAGATGTTTTATTATGCACATTGGATCTGATCTGACCCTGACAGAAATGTCAGAATTTGAAGCGGGGTTAAAAACTACTGTGCTTCCAAGGCTTACTAGTGATAAACAAGACTTCTCATAGAATAAAACCCTTCATTAGGTTTCTCTCTGAAATGTTCAAAAGCTTTTACAGGAAAATTTACTTTATTGTAAAGACCTCCTTGGTATAACACTGATGTGTTGGGTAAAGTTGGTGTTCAATCTTGTTGCAATACTTGGACCACTTCCAAGACAGACTTTAGCAAAAATACTGAATTACCAACATGAAGAAAGGAAGCCTTAAAGAAGGGTCAAGTTAGCTTCTAAATTTAGTTTGTCTATGCTGATTTCAGTAGAGAAGTCCAAAAGAAATGTTTTTTAGTTTTTTATGCTGAATAGAAATTAAGATTTAAGAGTATCAAATATTCCAAGCTCTACCTTGTTGAGTTATGGTTTGAAATCCAAGTAAAAATGTTTTATTTCCTCATATTTCAAATTTTCAGACACTAGATAAGGGATTTTTGTACCTGACTACCTATTGCATTCACTGTGTTTTGTGCAGTCTTAGCACCTACGATAATTGTCTTTATATAGTGCCTTAAGTGTTTTGCTGAATGGGGATGGACTTAGGCACATAAATATATTCTTTGAAGAATCAGGCCTACCACTGTGCCCACTGATAAAATGACTAAACTCACATTGCTTCAGTGCAAGTGGGATCAGGCCCACAAAGAACACAGCAACACTATACACCAGTTTAAGAAAACATATAAAGATCTCCTTAGATAGAGAGGTGACTTACAGTCTAAATATCAGGTTTAAAATACTTCAGCTCTCTGAATGAGGAATTTAAATATGACCAGGCTTAACAACACCATTCATCCTTCTCAGGTAGACACATGATTCTTCCAGCAGTGGGAATTGAAATCTATTCAGTTGACTATGTGAGAGTTTGTTAGATGAGGACTTAAAACACAAGGTCTGGTTTCCGCCGTCTAGCTATTAAGGATCTAATGGTGCCTTTTGTAAGAACAAGGATTTGCCTGAGGCTCTGTCTTTACTTCAAAAATAGGTATGTAGTTTTTACAGCAAGATAGCTATCTCAGTGTAAAATCTTAGCAGAGACAAGGCACAGGTAGTTTTGACCTCAATGTAGCAAGTCAACATAAGCCCCTCATGAGAGGTATAGAGATTACCTCAACTTGCTGCATCAAAATATAGACATCTATGTTGATGTAAAAAAAACCTCCCCCAAACCCTTTTTTCCAGTGAAGACAAAGTCTTGGTATCCTTGCTTTGCCCTCCCCCCAGAGTTGTGCAGTGTGCCGACTAGTTGCTGCTTTTTCCAGTCCATAGGGGGCTGCTTTTAAGTGTTGTATGAGTATTGTTCTGCTGAAATTAGGTGAGCGGGCAGAAGGGTGGGTGGAATTCAGGAAGGTACAATATAAGGATGATGATGTGATGGACAGGCCAGATTCTAAAATACTGTATTATTTTAGATTAGTGTATATATTGTTCTCTTTATTCCACAAACTGCTGTTAATGCTAATTTGGGGATGTATAAAACTGGGCATTTTATAGCCTGTGTTTTCATATGAAAAGCTGAAGCTGGCGTTGCCAGGTATAAAGATACTGAGAAAATTTTATTGACTCATTTGAATGGTTGAATCAAAGCGTGGGAATCACCTAAAGATTTGTATTTTGTTCCTCTTTTCAGAGGTTATTTTTCCTGAATATTAGAGCTCCTGTCCTTCATTTAGCAGGACAACAGTGGAATCAACGCCTCTGCAGGATATTTATAATGGTCTATTTTAAGCTTGCTGCATTGTGGATACTTAGAAGTGTAACATATGGCATTACTGAGAAGAAAATTATTAATTCTCCATCATTTTTAGGTGCACTTATCCTAGATGAAGCAAATGACTGTTAAAAAGATATCCTGTCAAGTATATTGACACAATGTAATACATAGAAATAAGTTGGAACAGTATTTCCTCTCAGTTTGAGTGAATTTTAAAGCCTTTTAAAAAGTTACTGGAGTGACAGTCCTGAACACCATTCATGTGACAATGGCATAGAACCACTGTAATAGTTCTTTTGATCAGTATTACAAGGTGACTATTAGAATTCTGTCTTTCCCTGTGCTTCACTGTAGAACTTCTGTCTAGAACAGGGGATCTCAAACTTCATTGCACCATGACCCCCTTCTGACAACAAATATTACTACATGACCCCAGGATGTGGGGACCAAAGACTGAGCCTGCCCAAGCCCCACTGCTGTGGGTAGCGGGGCCAAAGCCCAAGCCCCACCACCCAGGGTGGAAGCGACCCACTTTGGGGTCCCAACCCACAGTTTGAGAACCACTGATCTAGAAGCTTCTCGCCTACTTGCCTGCCTACCACCTTTTTATTAAAACAGTACCCACATCCACACAAGGCCCTGTGTTAAATCAGCAAACATGCCCTTGGACAACAATCAGTGACAGTAAAATTTTTACCACACTGCCCCAAAATGAAGGTCAACGATATGTGGGAGGGGACAAACATAACAGCTTTCTAACCAAAGTTCTTCATTTAAAATATTAACATAAAGATAACTCTATTTTTCCTGGTCTTCCTCTACATATATGCAAACCCTGAAAACTCCACAACCACAGTTAAACTCTGGATATTATACACCTTATTAATGGGCTTTCCTAACTGATGGCAGCCAGTTGGTAGCCGAGAGGTTTTGGTACCTGTGCAGTATGTCTTCCGGATAGTTATCTAGTGTAAGAGCTACTGAAAGTTACCTCTGAACTGTAGATGAAACAAACTATTTTTTAACCAAATTAGCCAAGTTGGCTGCATTATTATGCATTCAATTTTGTAGTCTCATAGGCAGGAGAGAGGAAACCTTCAGCATGCCATAGAGGAATCTCTAACTGCTGGTTTGGACTCTAGGTTGGTACCACATAGGGGCTCTGCAGCCTGTTGTTGAATCTGGGGATGAAATTCATCCTTTGTTTTTTTGCCAGCATAAATCCCAATTATTCAGGCTGCATGTAGCTGCAGTGAATTTCACCCTAGTGCCAGTAATTATTACCAAAACAAAGAAAGAACCCCAGGAAAAATGGATCACACAGATGCAAATAGAAACACTTTAGCTGGCAAAGGTTGCTGATTACTTGCTTGATTTCCAACAATCTTTTAGAAGTTCTACAATATTTTCACATCTTCATATGCCCTTACTCACAGTGAACGGCCTCTTGCTCTTTACTGAAATACATGGGGCTGTTTGCAGAGCAAGAAACTATTCAACCAGAGTTTGAATCTCTGGGATTATTAAGAAGTGCTACTAACCATAACTTAAGGGAGTACTGCCTGCAAAATATTACACCACGTCATTACCTGCAGAAAGCCCTCATTAACCAGGTTACAAGCAGCAAGCAACACATTATTTGGCTATTGCCCTCATATGTTTTTTAGGCTTTACAATATCTGTTCCTACCTTGGCCAGCAGGATCCAGAACCACTGTGATACCAGCACTGTGCACTATTCTGACAACATCTTAAGCGCTGTGAAATTCCACTGGAGCATGAGGCTGCCCTTCAGCAGCCCGGGTAAGTGTTGGTCATGTTTTTCTTTATGTGGAATGATTTTCAAAGTTTATTTTGTATCCTAAGTGATATGAAACAATAAAAACGTTGAAAAACTATCCTGGTCAGCACAGGAGAATGGTAGTCAGTTGGTCACAGTAGAGAGAGATGTCCTGGCACCTAAATTAAAAATAAAGGTCAGGTTTTGGATGATTATCAGATAAATGCTCCTCTAAGTCTGGCTTAATTAGTGATTCATACATTAGCAATAAATAAAGACCTTATTCTATGGCTCTAGGAAGGATCAGTATCCTACGGGATTCCACATCACTTTTGATTTACACTAGAAACAAGGAAAAAATCATTTCGGCTTCTGTCCATGGTTTATTTCTCATCTTTGTGGATAATACATTGTGGATACAGGAAGATGGACTAGGACCATGCATTTCCATTCTGTGCAGAAATTAATGGACGGGAAAAACTTAATGTACAGTAATCTGTGCATCCCAGTTCCAGAGAGAGGAACTGCATGCCCACTCAGGGTATGTCTACACTACGAAATTAGGTCAATCTTATAGAAGTCGATTGATAGAAATCGATTTTATACAGTCAATTGTGTATGTCCACACTAAGCGCATTAGGTTGGTGGAATGTGTCCTCACTGCCATGGCTAGTGTCGACTTTTGGAGTGTTGCATTGTGGGTAGCAATCCCAGAGTTCTCTCAGTCTCCACTGCCCATTGGAATTCTGGGTTGAGCTCCCAATGCCTGATGAGGTAAAAACATTTGTCACGGGTGGTTTTGGGTACATGTCATCAGTCGCCCCTCCCTCTATGAAAGCAATGGCAGACAATCGTTTTGCGCCTTTTTTCCATACAGATGCCATACTGCTGTCAGCCGACGGTGCAGTAGGACTGCTAACCGTTGTCATCATCCACCACTTCTACTGCAACTCTGCTCTCCTGCTCTCCTGGTGCCATCTCGCAGGTCCTCTCGTCGTTCCCTATAAATATCTATTCTCATGGCATCCATCATCATCCACTGCTTCTGCTGCAACTCTGCTCTCCTGTTCTTCTGCAGACGCCATATCACGGCAAGCATGGAGCCTGCTTAGCTCACTGCTGCTGTTGTGAGCATTGCAAACACCTCGCGCATTATCCAGCAGTATGTGCAGAACCTGCAAAGCAGGCGAGGAGGCGACGACAGCGTGATCATGATAGTGATGAGGACATGGACACAGACTTCTCTCAAAGCACGGGCCATGACAATTTGAACATCCTGGTGGTAATGAGGCAGGTTCATGCTATGGAACCCCAATTCTGGGCGCAGGAAACAAGCACAGTCTGGTGGAACCACATAGTGTTGCAGGTCTGGGATGATTCCCAGTGGCTGTGAAACTTTCACAAGCGTAAGGGCACTTTCATGGAACTTTGTGACTTGCTTTCCCTTGCCCTGAAGCACAAGAATACCAAGATGAGAACATCCCTCACAGTTGAGAAGTGAGTGGTCATAGCCTTCTGGAAGCTTGCAATGCCAGACAGCTAGTGGTCAGTCAGGAATCAATTGGAGTGGGTAAATCTACTGTGGGGGCTACTATGATCCAAGTAGCCAGCGCAGTCACTGAGCTGCTGCTATCAAGGGTAGTGACTCTGGGAAATGTGCAGGTCATAGTGGATGGCTTTGCTGCAATAGGGTTCCCTAACTGGTGGGATGATAGATGGAACACCTATCCCTATCTTGGGACCGGACCACCTTGGCAGCCACTACGTAAACCGCAAGGGGTACTTTTCAATAGTGCTGCAAGCACTGGCGGATCACAAGGGACGTTTCACCTACATCAACGTGGGATGGCCGGGAAAGCTGCATGACGTTAGCATCTTCAGGAACTCTGGTCTGTTTGAACAGCTGCAGGAAGGAACTTACTTCCCAGACTGGAAAACTACCATTGGAGATGTTAAAATGCCTATAGTTATGCTTGGGGATCCAGCCTACCCCTTATTGCCATGGCTCATTAAGCCATACACAGGCACCCTGGACAGTAGTAAGGAGCTGTTCAACTACAGGCTGAGCAAGTGCACAATGGTGGTAGAATGTGCATTTGGACATTTAAAAGCTCACTGGTGCAGTTTACTGACTAGGTTAGACCTCAGTGAAACCAATATTCCCATTGTTGTTATTGCTGCTTGCTGTGTGCTTATCTGAGAGTAAGAGGGAGACGGTTACGGTGTGGTGGGAGGTTGAGGCAAATCGCCTGGTGGCTGATTACACGCAGCCAGGCACCAGGGCGATTAGAAGAACACAGCTGGGAGCCCTGCGCATCTGAGAAGCTTTGAAAGCCAGTTTCATGACTGGCCAGGCTATGGTGTGACAGTTCTGTTTGTTTCTCCTTGATGAAAACCTGCCCTCTTGGTTGACTCTACTTCCCTGTAAGCCAACCAACTTCCCCGCTTCAATCACCACTTTCAGAGGCAATAAAGTCATTATTGTTTCAAAATCATGCATTCTTTATTAATTCATCACACAAATGGGGGGAAAACTCACAAGGTAGCCCGGGGAGGGGGCATGGTGAGGAGGGAAGCACCGGGTGGAGTGGTGGATGAGGGGAGGTAGGAAGGACAAGGCCACACTGCAGTTCAAAACTTATTGAATGCCAGCCTTCTGTTGCTTGGGCAATCCTCTGGAGTGGAGTGGCTGGGTGCCCATAGCCTCCCACCACCCCCTGAGTTCTTAGGCGTCTGGGTGAAGAAGATATGGAACTTGGGGAGGAGGGCAGGCGGTTATACTGGGGCTGCAGACGTGGTCTGTGCTCCTGCTGCCTTTCCTGAAGCTCCACCAGATGCCTGAGCATGTCAGTTTGCTTCCCCATTAGACTCAGCATTGAATCCTGCCTCCTTTCTTCATGCTCCTCCCGCCTCTCATCGCGTTCATTTAATGCTTTCCTGGACTCTGCCATTTTTTGCCTCCATGCATTCTGCTGAGCAATTTCAGTGCGGGAGGACTGCATGAGCTCTGAGAACATTTCATCACGAGTGCATTTTTTTCACCTTCTAATCTGTGCTACTTTCTGGGATGGAGATGATAGGGGGAGCATAAAAACATTTGCAGCTGCAGGAGGGAAAAAAGGGAGAGTAGTATTTAAAAAGATACATTTTAGAGAACAAAGCAAAGACTATTTCATGCTGAATCAAGCGATTCACATTACATAGCACATCTGCTTTTGTACAAGGTCACATTTTGCCTCTTCTATTGAGTGCCTGCTGGTTTGGTGTGAGACATCACACACGCTTGGCTGGGCAACAGTATTCGGCTTGCAGGAAGCCATGGTAAGGAAAAGGGTTTCAGCTTCTTCAACCTTCATAACATGTGGGAATGGTTTCAAACAGCAGTGCCCTCCTTTCCCATACCAAGCAAAGCCCATTGGGTTGGCCATTTAAAAGGAGGGGCTCTAGTTTTAGGGTGAATGTGCAGCACAACCCAAACTCCCCCTGCAATTCTCTGGGATGACCGCTTCACACACCCCCCCCACACACACACTGCATGGCTAGCATCTGTCAGTCAAATGTGAACATCTCAGTATTCTTGCCAGCAAATTAAAGAAGTATGGGCTGGATGAATGGACTATAAGGTGGACAAAAAGCTGGTTAGATTGTCAGGCTCAATGGGTAGTGATCAATGGCTCCATGTCTAGTTGGCAGCCGATATCAAGCAGAGTGCCCCAAGGGTTTGTCCTGGGGCTGTTTTTGTTCAATATCTTCATTAATGATTTGGAGGATGGCATGGACTGCACCCTCAGCAAGTTTGCAGATGACACTAACCTGGGAGGAGTGGTAGATATGCTGGAGGGTAGGGATAGGATAGAGAGGGACCTAGACAAATTAGAGGATTGGGCCAAAATAAATCTGAACCATGAGGTTCAACAAGGACAAGTGCAGAGTCCTGCACTTAGGATGGAAGAATCCCATGCACTGCTACAGACTAGGGACCGAATGACTAGGCGGCAGTTCTGCAGAAAAGGACCTAGGGGTTACAGTGGATGAGAAGCTGGATATCAGTCAACAGTGTGCCCTTGTTGCCAAGAAGGCTAAAGGCATTTTGGGCTGTAGGGGCATTGCCAGCAGATTGAGGGACATGATCATTCCCCTCTATTCAGCATTGGTGAGGCCTCATCTGGAGTACTGTGTCCAGTTTTGGGCCCCACCTTAAAAGAAGGATGTGGAAAAATTGGAAAGCGTCCAGTGGAGGGTATCAAAAATGATTAGGGGACTGGAACACATGACTTATGAGGAGAGGCTGAGGGAACTGGGATTGTTTAGTCTGCGGAAGAGAAGAATGAGGGGGGATTTGATAGCTGCTTTCAGCTGCCTGAAAGGGGGTTCCAAAGAGGATGGATCTAGACTGTTCTCAGTGATAGCAGATGACAGAACAAGGAGTAATGGTCTCAAGTTGCAGTGGGGGAGGTTTAGGTTGGGAAAAATTAGGAAAAATTTTTTCACTAGAAGGGTGGTGAAGCACTGGAATGCATTACCTATGGAGGTGGTGGAATCTCCTTCCTTAAATATTTTTAAGGTCAGGTTTGACAAAGCCCTGTCTGGGATGATTTAGTTGGGGATTGGTCCTGCTTTGAGCAGGGCGTTGGACTAGATGACCTCCTGAGGTCCCTTCTAACCCTGATATTCTATGATTCTATGAACTGGCCTCCCCCCCCCCACTAACAGTGGGGATGATTTCTTTTCAGCCAAAGGCAAACAGCCGAGCAGGAATGGGCACCTCTGAATGTCCCCTTAAACAAATTTCCAGTATTTTAACCAGGTGACCATGAATGATATCACTCTCCTGAGGGTAACACAGAGAGTACCTCCAGGAGAGCTTCATGGAGATGTCCCTGGAGGATTCCTGCTCCATCCCCAGACACGTTACCAGACTTTTCCAGTAGCTATACTGGCTGTGAATGCATCCCAAGTCTTCAGGGCAAATTAATCATTAAACATGCTTGCTTTAAAACCCTGAATTATATTTACAAAGGTACACTCACCAGCGGTGCCTCCTCTGGCTTCATGGTCCAGGATCCCACCTTGGGAGGGTCTTTGCTCCAGGGTGATGAACAGTTCCTGGCTGCCGGGGAGAAGGGATTCTCCAGTTGCCTGCTGTGCACTATCCTCAACCTCCTCCTCATTTTCCTCATCCCTGTTGTGTGAGACTCCCCCTTGCAGGTGTCCACGGACAGTGGTGGGGGAGGGGTAGGGGCTTCCCCTAGAATTGCATGCAGCTCATCATAGAAGCAGCATGTATGGGGCTCTGACCCGGAGTGACCGTTTGCATCCTTTGTTTTTTGGTAGGCTTGCCTCAGCTCCTTAACTTTCATGCGGTGCTGCTGTGTGTCCCTGTTATAGCCTCTGTCCATCATGCCCTTGCCTAGATTTTGGCAAATATATTGGCATTTCATCTTTTGGAACGGAGTTCTGCCTGCATGGATTCTTCTCCCCATACAGCGATCAGAGCTGGTACCTCCCGTTCAGTCCATGCTGGAGCAATTTTGAAATTCTGGGACTCCATGGTCACCTGTGCTTATGAGCTCTCCATGGTCACCTGTGCTGATCAGCTCGCCATGCTAGCCAAACAGGAAATGAAATTCAAAAGTTCCCAGGGCTTCTCCTGTGTACTTCAGTGCATCTGAGTTGAGAGTGCTGTCCAGAGCGGTCACAATGGAGCACTCTGGGATAGCTCCCAGAGGCCAATACCATTGAATTGCATCCACTCTACCCCAAATTTGACCCCGCAAGATCGATTTTAGCGCTATTCTCCTTGTCAGGGAGGAGTACAGAAATCGATTTCAAGTCGATCTTAAGTCGACAAAACAGGCTTGGTCGTGTGGATGGGTGCAGGGTTAAATTGACCTAATGCTGCTAAATTCGACCTAAACTTGTAGTGTAGACCAGGGCCAAGACAGACAGAGATGGAGGCATCATGGAAATAGAGAGAGCAGCTCTTGGTCTCCTGAATGTGTGGAAGCCTTGGATTCAGGGGAAATATCCAAGTATTCCTACTGCGCCTATCACCATGGCATTCTGAGTCCCCAATCAGAACCACAAAGCTAAAAATAATTTGTGTGTTTTCCAACACCTTTAACCTAACAGGCAGAAGAGCCATGCTGCCATTGGTGCTTCAATTTCCCTCATATGCCTTCTCCACTTACTTGAGATAGGTATGATTTAATTTAGGCTCATTAATTTACATAGCTATTTCCTGTATGATGTTCTTTTGCCATGTTTCTCGAGGGACCGTGCTACATGGAGTGGCTGCTGCACAACTATGTTAATCCTGTTTTATGCATTTGCAATATTGGGAGGTAGAGAGGTATTAAAAAAAAGAACATTTTAGTCAATATACATTAATCAAGGTATAATAAATCACAGTATGGAGTACATAGCCCATCCATCAGATTAGAAACATGAATATTAGATATGAAATACAAACATTATCAAGCTGTTCATAATTTTCTCTAAATTATAATCCAAAATTATATGCCAAAAATGACATGATTACAAAGATGACATTAAGATTACAAAGTTAACTACTCAAAAGTTAGGAAATGCCAGAATGAAGGTTTCCCATGTACCTTGTGCATATATATGATGAT
Source organism: Lepidochelys kempii (assembly GCF_965140285.1). Classification (NCBI taxonomy): domain Eukaryota; kingdom Metazoa; phylum Chordata; order Testudines; family Cheloniidae; genus Lepidochelys; species Lepidochelys kempii. Next base: position 103,869,018 of record NC_136380.1, read on the forward strand.
ACCAATTAAATGATCACATACTATTTTCCCCATGGAATCCCAGCCTCATTCAGTTCACTGGAACATGCTCAGTATAGATTTTGAGAATTTAGCTGCTAAACTCTAACATGCTTCTACTGAGCATGTGTGAACTGTTATTTTCAGATGTTCATACTTGCCCAAATTAGGGCAATTTTCATGGGGATGGCAAAAGCGTGACACTGTACCCAAATTTAAAACCCTTCTTCACATGCTTCAAGGCTCTTGAGCTTCCCATCAAAATATCTGTATAATTTTTTAATATGGACAAAACAATGTGTTTTCTCCTAACCTCGTTCTGAGTAGTGGCTGAACCTTTTTTGATAAAAAGTTCTGGGGGCGGGTAGGCCCCTGGAAAATTTCAGTCCAAATGATTAAACTATGGTAACATTATAAGTAACTGAAAATATGGTCTTGGGAAAGAAAGTATCTACATATCTTACCTTTAAATGTTGCTACCTCCACAGTACATAATAATTAACCTTATATCATGCATTCTAGCATGAAATTCAATCTGTGATTGAATCCTTTTGGAGGCATCAGCATGCAGAGATAAAGAAGATTTATTTGATTTTGACAGAATTTGGGTTCTGATTATTTCATAAAAAAAATTGGCACAGCACAAAGACCTAATTTAAAATTTTAATCTGTGATCTAATTATATCTCCTACCAATGCTAGAAGAGAAAGATCCTGCTGTCAAAGAATAGTCTTGAGATTTGTTGGCCCATGCCCTTTTGGAGCAAATTATTCATACTGTAAGGATGTCCAGTTACGCTTTACAAAATTTGGCAGCTTTGTTTGAAGCTTTTTTTCAGACTTGGGTTACAATGAAACATGTCTAATTAGACTGGCTTGGGAGGGCAATTGTAGATGATTATATTCTATTGATATGTCAAAGGGAGTCTTTTAAAATATTTTAATATTTCCATCTATTTTGTATGGTGTTAAAGACATTAATCACCTTAGTGCTAAATATTTAATTCCTTTGTATTTCTGTTTTGCCTCATCATTATGCATTTTGAGGTGTTTTTCCAGATGGTATCTTTTATCTTCTGTTTCTTTTCATCATTTGGCTTTACTTCTGTTCTTCTACTAAAATGTTAATCCTAGATATATTGTGCATATATGTGTGTGTATGTGTATACATACATATAAAGTAGATTAAGAGTTTGTTTTGTTTAAAAATGGGCCGTAAATTCAGCCACAGTTGTCCGGTGCAGCGCTCCAGTAAATACTTTCAAACCCACGAGAGCCCCAGCACCTGTGACGGGGCTGAAGCCCAAAGCCCTGGGGCTCCAGGAAATATTCAATGAGAATTTAAGCCCTGGTTAAACATACAGTAGTAGAAATGTGTAGCTCAAGGTCCAGTGTGCTTCAACAGCAGCTATGGGAATTACAAATTCTGACCTGCAACAGCTCTTTCTATCCTGGACTTCTCTTGAACAAAGATTGCCAATCATATAAAATTACTTAGTGGCTTTGGGATGTGGACACATGCCATCTAGGGACTAGATGAAGATCACTACCAAACTAATTTCAAGTATTTTATAAATCAAAAGAGAACAGAGTTCCCCAGGAGTGAATGGCTAGTGTATTAAAATGTTCTGACATCTCTTATTTTTTCTTATGCTTCATAGCATGCAGTATGGTAAGATTTTTTTTTAAACTGATTTTGCAAGAAAGCCTCCTGAAATTCAGGATCTTCTTCCTGTCTATATTTCCTGTAGATTTTTTTTTGTAGAAAAGAGGGAAATGAACAAAAACACCAGATGCGAATTCTCAAAGTGTTTGTGGGTGACTGATATCCAACCCTGGGTCTGAATCTCAATTTTGCAGCCTCAGCCTATGTGCAGTTTCAATTTTCTGACAATAACTGTCCCATTTAAATATTCCTATCTTTATATGTCTAACTGATTCAATTATAGATACAAGTCACAATTTGAAAATGTTTTCTAATTTTGCACCTGCAATAAATTATGGGTGATAACAAAAGAATGTAGACATCTGCTTACTTGATTGTACCCACAAATGGGGAAGTTGGACTAACTTTCCTCACAATTTAAGTCTATGAGAGTTCTATGAACTACAGTAGTAGCATAGTTAGGCCATCGCTGCACACTCTAAACGTCCAAACCTTAAAGTTTATGATCCCCCCCCGCCACAATTCTTTGGGTATGCCATTTATTGCAGCCATAACTGATTGCAAGGAAAATGTAAAGTCCAGGTTGAGAGGCCCCTTTGAAGAGTCGGTCAAATTTATCACAGACCATTCCATTTAATGTGATAAAGCAATTTTGTTCACATCTCTTTTATTTTTGACTTCTAAATTGTCTGGGTTGTCTGTTTTTAATGAATAGTTATATTTAACCTGCTGTAACTCTCATTAACACTGGAGTACCTACGTAGCAGATATGTTTTCGTAATGATTTTTGTAAACTCAATTATTGTGGATTTTTACAGAATGTGCTAAACCCACTGGTCTGAGTAGCGTCTAATCACAGTTTCTAGCTCTGACTCTACAGGGCACAGTCCCAGGATCAGAATTCTTGTTTGACACCCACTCCCTTTTGGACATGAGACAACCTCTTCCAGCTACCTGAAACAAGTGGCTGTGACTTCCTGAGCCCCCCTAGTTGCTTACATACACTGCCTCTACATTCCACCAAGGTTGTGCGGGCACTTTGGGTTTCTAATTTAAACCCTTCTGGGACAAGATAAAAGAAAAGCAAGGAACACAGACTTAGCAAAGGAGTTTCTTAACCACAATGACTTTACTCACAAAGCACTCAAGAATTACAGATCTTACAATGAATGCCCTAGATGCACCTTCCTTGGTCTGAGCTCACTTTTCCTGCAAGTCGATGTTTTGTCAGTGCTTCAGACTGATCAGAGTCCCTCCTGCCCTGTCTTTTCTGCAAGTCCTTTTCATGTCATTTTTGGCCCCCTGCACAGAGCAGAACACCATTCTTCAGTAGAGCCTCCATCTCTGTGCCATGTGCTCACACGGAAAAGCTCCAGCACATCAGTTATGCTTTCCTCCCTTGTGGGCTCTTGTGTAGAAAAAAAGAATTGTTCCATGTGGTTGGGCCAGTAGCAGAGAGACAGTCAATGTGGATGGCTCCAGACTGCAGTCTTGATGGTTCCCAGTGATAGTCCTTCAGTGAGGTGTCAAACACCTTTCCCAGACAGGGCAGCTCTCTGGAATGCTTGTGCAATCATGGTATTCATATTTCTACACATAGTAGAAGTTGGAATTCATCATCTGATATACTCATATCCCACTCTGTCGTGCAGGATTTATAGGAACCTGTGCAAAATGTAAAATTTTAAAATTAGAGCTGATTGGGAATTTTCCATCAAGATGTGTTTTGACTGAAAATGCAATTCCTATAAAATAAAGATTTTTTCCTTCACTTTCTTCTATGGATCTGGATCCCCTCTGGTTGAATCGTTGTGTCATATCTTGGGAGTCATGTGGCCACAGGGCATCATGGGAGATGTAGTCCAGCAGGAAACCAGCCTATAGAGGAGATTGGGGACATGAAACACCTGAACTATAACTCTCCTGCGACACTGTAGCAGCTCTGGATTAATGATTAACAGATGAACAGAAAAAAATTCTGACATTTCCAAATTTAACATTTTTAAAACTTTTCATTTTGTGAAAATTTTGATTTTTTTGTTCCAATTGTAATGAAAATACATTTTTAAATATTGCAATTTCCTGTGAGAGGGAAATCACAATTTTGGACCATCTCTAATAATGCTCATTTCATATGAAACTTTTCGTTGATGGGTCTTAAAGTGCTTTACAAAGGAAGTTAAATACTATTATGGGGAAACTGAAATTATTTGACTTTCCCAATGTCAAATAACAAGGCATTTATCATTGGGGAGACCGTAAACCTTGAGATAGCTTCGAGACATTTTGGTACTGCACCTGCAGTTTGAAATCCAGTCTGCTCTCTGCATAAAATTATATTACACAGCTTGTTTGAGTTCAGGAGTCAGCAAATGACTGATATTTTGTCCCCTTGGAAAGCAAAAATTAATGAAAACAGTTTGACTGAAATGTTACTATGCAGTCGAAAGAGGAAAAACAGTGAAATATTGTTTGAGACTTTTCACAAGTAAAAATGACAGCATATGAGAAAACAGAAGATTATAAAGAAAGATAGTATTGTAGAATGCAATATTGAAAATCTATGGTAGTTCTTTGAAACAAATTATATACAAGGGGCTAGTGGGAGAAAAAGCCATTCCTTTGACTGCATGTGAAAAGAAAACTGTTTGATTGAAACATTAGTATCTCAGATCTTCCAAGATTATCAAATTTATGAAGAAATGTGTTTGTGCACTAATTATAGAGCAAATTACTTCAAAGCCACTTACAATTGCAGAATGGTTTACATTTCATCTGAAATAGCAAAAATAGCAAAAAGAAAGCAAATCTGTAGTAAAATTTTAGTAGAAGAGTTTTGCCAATTGGGGCAATTTTTAAAGGAGGTTTTATGGAACAGATTCATGTGTAGCTTAAATTCCTACGAAACACAAGGATAGCTAGTTGCATAAGCACACCTTACATTGCAAAACACTGTGGACACAGCTTTCAGCAAAAACACAAGTGAGTTAAAATGTATTGGGCCCTGATTCACCAGAATGTGTGCTTTAGCTGGGTGCACAAGAACAAATTGCACAAAAATGTCAGATGTTGACAAATTGGAAAGGGATCAGAAAAGAGCTACAAAAATGATATATGGTCTAGGAAACCTGCTTTACAGTAATACAGTAAATAAGATCAATCCATAGAGTTAATCCAGGAGAAGGTTGATCCAATTTTATCATAGTCTATAAAGTATGGAGAAGATCTATGAATATAGAGGGCTAATTACTTTTGAAGACAAAGGCATAACAACATCCAATGGCTGGAAGCTGAAGCTAGACAAATTCGGATTAGAAATAAGGTGCTTAACAGTTTAACAGTGCTGGTAATTAATCATTGGAACAATTTACAAAGTTTTGTCATGGATTCTCCATTATCTGCAGTCTTAAATCAAGATTGGATGACTTTCCGAAGGCTTGCTTTAGTTGAAACGGAAGTTTTGGGCTTGATGCAGGAATCACTTGGTGAAATTCTATGGCCTATATTATGCAGAAGGTCAGACTAGATGATCATAATGAACTCTTCGGACCTTAAAATCCATGAATCTATGAAAAATAATTTAGATAAGGAAGAAAAAGTTCATAAAAAAATCAAAACCAGAAATATAAATATAAATTAAAACAACTTGAGACTATAAATGACAGCAAAAAATTATGAAAAAAAGGATCAAGAAAAGAATAGTGAATTGTCTATTTGGACAATAAACTCTTGTCCTAGAATCCACCTTACGATAGGAGACGTAAGGAGCTTGGCTTGTTTAGCCTAACCAAATGAAGGCTGAGGGGAGATAGGATTGCTCTCTATAAAAACATCAGAGGGATAAACACCAGGGAGGGAGAGGAGTTATTCAAGTTAAGAACCAATGCTGGCACAAGAACAAATGGATATAAACTGGCCATCAACAAGTTTAGGCTTGCAATTAGATGAAGGTTTCTAACTATCAGATGAGTGAAGTTCTAGAATCGCCTTCCAAGGGAGCAGTCAGGGCAAAAACACCTAACTGGTTTCAAGACTGAGCTTGGTAAGTTTATGGAGGGGATGGTATGATGAGATTGCCTACAATGGCATGTGGCCCAAATGTGACTGCTAGCAGCAAATATCTCTAATGGCTGGAGATGGGACACTAGATGTGAGGGCTCTGAGTTACTACAGTGAATTCTTTTCCAGGTTTCTGGCTGATGGGTCTCACCGACATGCTCAGGGGCTAACTGATCACCATATTTGGAGTTGGGAAGGCATTTCCCTCCAAGTCAGACTGGCAGTTTTTTTGTCTTCTGCTGCAGTATGGGGCCTGGGTTTCTTGTTGGCTTGAACTAGAGTCGATGGTGGATTCTCTGTAACTTGAAGTCTTTAAATCATGATTTGAGGACTTCAGTAATTCAGTGAGAGTTTATGGGTCTATTACAGGAGTGGGTGGGTGAGGTTCTGTGGTGTGCAGGAAGTACTAGATTATCACAATGGTCCCTTCTGGTCTTAAACAGTATGAGTCTAAAAGAGCCATTGGGTAAGAACCTGGGTAAGACTAAACAGTTTTCTACACTATTTATAACCCACGGAGGCCCAGAGGGAGTGGTCAGATTTCTGAGGTGAAATAATGTAAAAGAGAAAAATAATGTAACTTTAAGAGGAGACTCCACCCCCACAGGGGTACATTTGGCTCAGTTCAACATAATAGCCCAAATGAATGGCTGGGAAATGGTCAGAAAGGGGGGTTTCCAGCAATCAATGTAATGGCCCAGATCTGATGGTCTTGCAGAATTTACCCCCTGAAAAGAGACTGAGTTATCCAGATAGGGTACAAACCCTTGAAATGCAGTTTGGACTCAAACATCAGTCTGAACTGACCTTGGCACAGCTCAGACCTAGGAAGGAAAGGGAAAGAAGAGGCCCCACCTATACTGGAAGAAGATTAGTGGAGACTTTTATTCCTGTCATACCCAGGTAGCAATGAAGACTTCTAGGATAAAATGACAATGGACCAATTTATAGGTACTCAGCTGGAGTTGGACTTGCAGGTCAAGATCAGTGAAAGGAGGCTAAACACTTGTATATTTTTTTGTAAATAGAGTCAGATATTTTTGATGAAAACCTGTTTATCATCCATTTCTCCTCCTAATGGAAACTACCAACAGGGTCCCAAATTTCTGTTTAACTGCTCAGGACAAAAGGGATAACAATACATTTCTGATATATCCTCAGTGGTAAACTCCCCCAAAAGCTAGAACCCAGTAAAACTATTTGTCTGAGCAAGGCAATGCCTAAACAGGTTTCAGAAAATTAAAACAGTTTTAATACCCATTGATGTCTTGGTACACTATAACCCTGATAAACCCCAAAAATAAGCTTTTGTTGTTGATGTTTCCCTTTTTAAATTGGGAGCAGTTATTTATCATACTGATCTGTCATTCCATTTCTTGCAGGTCAAGACCCTTAATGCCAATTGAACAAAATTGTTGATGATTTGAGAGGGACACTTTAGTTATCATTTCTGAAGTGTGGAAATTTCATGAACACATACACAGTCAAAAAATACACCAGTAAACTTGTCTCAACCTCTTCTTTCTGCTCTAGAGATGAATGAAAAAAATTACTGTTATAGCTGCCTAGAAGTTCCAGAAATGGGCAATTTTATTGATTGTCTTTACTATGATATCAGATTTTCCTCTTCAGCACAAAATGCTGATGCTGACGGACTTTTCAGGTTGCCCTTTTGGGAGGTCACAATGTATATCAATGTGTATCACAATATTCTTCCTGAATACAAGAAGCCACTTAATATGTGTCATAATTACCTGTGACATTGAAATAACCTTCACAAGACCTTGCAGTGTTATCTGTAGTTTACATTAAATAGATGGCCAAACAAGTATGAAACTATTAAGAAGATGAGACTTTATTTTTACAGGAAATACAAATTTTCACTAGATAAAAGAAGATGTGTTGGGTATAAGAATTGTTCCAAAATATTGTAATTAAGATTTGAAAGAACTTCATGAAAACCATCCAGGTATGATTCATCTGAAAATTTTAAATAGACAGCATACGTGGTGCTCATACATAGACAGGACAGGCCTAGTGAAGAATGTTTGTAACCGTAAAACTTCTTTGTTTGTAAAAAGAAAAGGAATACTTGTGGCACCTTAGAGATTAACCAATTTATTTGAGCATCCGATGAAGTGAGCTGTAGCTCACGAAAGCTTATGCTCAAATAAATTGGTTAGTCTCTAAGGTGCCACAAGTACTCCTTTTCTTTTTGCGAATACAGACTAACACGGCTGTTACTCTGAAACCTTCTTTGTCTGTGGAATTCAAAGTTTGTTTTGCACCAGCGCCACCTCTGAAAATAACTGTTATACTCATGGAAGTGAGTTCATATTAATTTGCTGGCCTGTATCTAGGGTAAAAATTTTCTTAAGTGAAATAGCCAGAAGTTATCTGTGTGTCTGAAGAGAATTTGATTTGATTTAGGCTGCCAGAGTCTGATCTACACTATGGCTCCAACTGGCTTGAAATCAATTTTTCTGAATAGTTTTTAAAAACCGATTAGAATTTGAGGTGGAATTTCCCCAGTGTTGACCAGGCTAAAGTGTCCCTGTGTTCTCAGGCCTAAAAACTTTTATACTAGAAAAAACTGAGTTATTTTACAGGAAATCTGATATTCCGAGAAATTTGTGGTGCAAAACTGCACAAAATAAATGTCAGAGATATGATTTGGAACTGAAGAGATTTTTACAACTACCTAAACAAAGATATTTGGAATTCAAACATTAGTAATATATTTGTCAGACAGACTATAATTGTCTTTTGAACTTTGAAAATAAAAATAGAAGCAGCAGAGATATTATGCTCTAAGAAGTGAGTTTTCATAAGATTTTTCTTTTTAAGACTTTTGCTTAAAGATTTTTCTTCAGAGACTTTTTATTGCTGTGGTGTGATAGCCTGCATGCATATCCCTATATGCACATGTAATAGATCTTGAAGAAAACCATACTGGTCCTTTGAGGTATCTGCTCTACACATTTTAGTTTTAAAAATTTCTTATTAATGTAAGTGCTGCAGGTAGCTATGCATCTGGTTAAGGTTGCCCTACACTTTTCATTATAAGACCCTGTTTTCAGCTGCTTAATACTTTGCCAAATTTTAATGGTTCATGCTCATATATTCCATGCCAGATGTCTGCCTGAGGATCAGTTGTTCTGGAAACCTTTAGCATAAGTGGCTCTGCTGTTTTGAAGAATAAGGGAATGACATTGTTTTTCCCATGTTAATGAATGGAAAAAATATTTTAGAATCCCTTTCACTAGGGCTCCATTCTTTGGAACAGTGACTTGATATTTGGCAGGGAGTTGCTGTGAAGTCAAAGGGGTGCATTTTTCTATTCCTATGGAAAAAATGTCAAAATTTGGCCAAATTACAAGATTTTGAAAAATCTCAGTACACACATGTTCAGTAGATACTTTTCAGAGTTTCACAAAAAGAAAAGGAGTACTTGTGGCACCTTAGAGACTAACCAATTTATTTGAGCATGAGATTTCGTGAGCTACAGCTCACGAAAGCTCATGCTCAAATAAATTGGTTAGTCTCTAAGGTGCCACAAGTACTCCTTTCCCTTTTCTTTTTGCGAATACAGACTAACACGGCTGTTACTCTGAAACTTTTCAGAGTTTGGTTGCTAAATTCTTCAAACATTCAATTTGAACTGAGCATGCTCCAGCCCTGCACAGTTCCTATTTCCTTCTTTTACAGGATTACTGGCTTAGTGGATAAAGGGTGAAGCAGTAGACATGATATAGTTTGATTTTAGTAAGGCTTTTGACACATTCTCACATGGTATTCTTATAAGTAAACTGGGGAAATGTGGCATAGATGGTATGACTATGAGGTGGGTGCACAAGGCCATACTAAAAGAGTAGTTATAAATCATTCAGTGTCAGACTCAGAGGATATATGTAGTAGGGTCCTGTAGCAGTCACTCCTGGGTCTGGTACTAGCCAGTATTTTCATTAATGACTTGGACAATGGCGTGGAGAATATCTTCATAAAATTTGCAGATGACAACCTGGAAGGGGTTGCAAGCACTTTGGAGGACAAGATTCGAATTCAACAGGACAGTTTTGTAAATTGGAGAATTAGTCTGAAATTAACAAGATGAAATTCAATAAAGACAAGTGCAAAGTACTACACTTGAAAAATGAGATGCACAACTGCTTAGGAAATAGTACTGCTGAAAAATGACCTGGGGGTTTTAGTGGATCAAAAACTGAATATATTTGAACAATGTGATACAATTGTGAAAAAAGCTAATATTGTTCTGGCGTATATTAACAGAAGTGATATATGTAAGACACAGGAAGTAACTGTCTCATTCTACTTAGCCTCATCTGGAGTACTGTGTCCTATTATGGGTGCCACATTTCAGGAAAGATGTGGACAAATTAGAGAGAGTCCAGAGGAGAGACACAAAAATGACAAAAGATTTAGAAAACGTGACCTATGAGAAAAGGTTTAAAAAAAACCTGGGCATGTTTAGTCTTGAGAAAATCTGATAATAGTCCTCAAATATGTTAAGGGCTGTTGTAAAGCAGACTGTGATAAGTTGTCCTCCAGGTCCAGTGAAGGCAGAACAAGAAGTAATGGGCTTAATTTTCAGCAAGGGAGATTTAGGTTAGATATTAGGGAACACTTTCTAATCATAAGGATAATTAAACTCTGGAATAGGTTTCCAAGGGAGGTTGTGGAATCCCTGTCATTGGAGGGTGTTAAGAACAGGTTGGACAAACACCTGACAAGGGTGGTCAAGCTATAATTGGTCCTGCCTTAGCATGGATGGCTGGACTTGATGACTTCTCAAGGTCCCTTCCAGCCCTACATTTCTATGATTCTTTCTGTTATTGCACTGCACATGTCCCATACTACAGAGTGACTGAGCATGCTCCAGCCCTGGGCTCCAGGGGATGAGCAAGACCCTGCCTAATATGCCACTCTTGGGCTTCTGTGATTCCTGACAGCACTGGGAGATTGTGTCTTCTGTGTGCTCAGTACTGCCACTTCCGACACTCAGGCAGCAAGGAGGAGTAGGACACAGCTGGCTTAGGCCAAGACTACACTGCAAACTTTGGTTGACACAACTTACGCTGTTGAATCAAAAACAATGAGGAGTCCTTGTGGCACCTTAGAGACTAACAAATTGATTTGGGCATAAGCTTTCATGGGCTAAAACCCATTTCATCAGATACATGGAGTGAAAAATACAGTAAGCAGTATTTATATTACAGCACATGAAAAGATGGGAGTTGCTTTACCCAAGGGGGGTTCAGTGCTAACAAGGCCAATGCAATTAAGGTGGAAGTGGCCTATTCTCAACAGTTGACAAGAAGGGGTGAATATCAAGAGAGGGAATCAGTTAGTATATTGCTTGTGTGTGTGCATAATTGACTGATGTGTTGGTATTGAATGTACTCAACAGGATTATTTGTGTCAATGCCCAGTGCAGTGCACCATGGGTAGGTATTCCAGTGTGTCCTTGCCACTGGAATACCTCACTGAATTTTGAGAAATTTTTACAATGCATGGTAGGGCAGAAACAAGCTGCACAGAGGTAACGGGGAGCAAGGGGTCAAATTCACATCCATGCAACTTTCTCTATCCCATAATGCCATATATATTCATAATTTTTGTGCTTTTAAAAAAATCCCACAAACCTGAATGGCACTTTTTGCTCTCCGCCATCTCTGACAGAAGCAGGGGCCCTGCATATCTCTACACTGTTATCATGAACGTTGCAAACATAGGGCAAATGATCCTCCAGTATTTGCAGAGCCACAGTAAAAATCGTTACAATGGAGGGCATGCTGAGATGTTTGAGGACAGATTGTTGTGGGACATAGTGGAAACCAATTCAAGGTTGCTGATGGCATTCACAGAACCACTGCAAAAGGTCGAGCACTAATGCTGGGACTGAGAAATGAGCACTGACTAGTGGGATTGCATTGTAATGCAGGATTGGGATGATGAGCAGTGGCTGCAGAACATTTGGATGTGAAAGGCCACATACCTGGATCTGTGTGACATGCTGGCCCCGGCCCTCCAGTGTATGGACATCAGAATGAGAGCTGCACTGATAGCAAATGTTGATTACACTGTGGAAGCTTGCAATGCGAGATTGCTACTGGTCAGTGGGAAATTATTTTGGAATTGGAAAATCCACAATGGAGGCCGTTGTCATGCAAGCATGTAGGGCCATTAATCATCTCCTGCTATGCAGGATGGTGACTCTCAGCAATATGCAAGAGGCAGTGAATGGATTTGCAGCAATGGGGTTTAATCTGATTGAATCGAAGCCCCTCTCAGCAGCAAAGCATTATTTTCTTCTCTTCCCCGTATCCTCCTTCTCTTCAGTAAGGTCCACTTGCCAAGTCTATTGAACTTTCTCTGGGAGGCTTGCAGCAAGTACTAGTGCCCTTAAGGTGACCAATTTCACAGCTGGCAAAAAAGCCTCAATCACCAGCATCCTCCCTGCTCACTAATCCTGCTTCTTTCCTTTCTCAGCCACTCACCCACCACAGTTCTTCCCCAAACAATTTCACATCCCACTATGTCTCATAAACAGACAACCGCTGAACATCTGACTATAACTCCTAAACAGACCTCCCTCCATATCCTCCTCCTTGAAACACACACCCACTACATCCCTATAACAGACACGCCCAATCTCCCCTCTCCATCAGACACACACCCACTACACCCCTATAATAGACATGTCCAGTCTCCCCTCTCTGACGCACACCCACTACATCACCATAACAGAAACCCCAATCCCCCTGCCCCAAAGTCACCAACTCACTCACCTCCCTCACACAAACTCCCATCCCAAACAAATGATCACCCATTGCCATTATATCTCCAGTTAACCCTATGTGCCACAACCTCCAAACACATCCTCATCCATTCACAGCCCCCATTAACACAACCATCCACAATCCCCCTACACACACACACACACTCCATCCACCTGGCATAATCAGACACACACCCAGCCACCATCTCTTACCCCCAGCCATGAGCAACTGTTTGGTTTCTGTGGCTAAAGAAAATGTTATGCATGATTAAAAAAAAAAAGCACACAGAAATTTCTCGTATTTTTCTGTTGCTTGCAAAAAACCTAAGAAGCAACATTTGAAGGTACATTCTATATCTTTAGATGGTTTCTGGGAAGTCTTTTGATTTTGGATGATTATTTATTTATTTATAAACTTTCCTGTGAACAGTCTATTCTCTTAAGCAATTTGTTGGATTGAGATGAAAGGTGTACAGACCACCAATGGAGGTTCAAAAATAAGTGTGAACAAAGGATGTGTGTGTGTGTGTGTGTGGGGGGTGTTGGGGGAGGCAAGAGGGAAAGCCCCAGGGAGTCAAAAGGGGGGAAATTTCGAAAGTGGTTCTGGGAGACAGGGGTAATATTGCATATCATTTGATTTGTCTCATTGAGTGGGGTCAATCCCACCCCTTTTTGGCTTCTGTGGGTCTGTGTAGCTTTGTTTATGTAGGGGATATAAAAGTATCTCAGGGAGACTGTCAAGGTTCCTTCTCCACTCTGAATGCTAGGGTACAGATGTGGGGACCTGCATGAAAACCTCCTAAGCTTACTTTTACCAGCTTAGGTTAAAACTTCCCCAAGGCACAAACTATTTTACCCTTTGCCCTTGGATTTCCACTGCCACCACCAAACTTTATCTGGGTTCCTGAAAAAACATAGTTTGGACGCATCTTTCCCCCCAAAATCCTCCCAACCCTTGCACCCCACTTCCTGGGGAAGGTTTGGTAAAAAGCCTCACCAATTTGCATAGGTGACCACAGACCCAAACCCTTGGATCTTAGAACAACGAAAAAGCATTCAGTTTCCTTACAAGAAGACTTTTAATAGAAGTAAAAAGAAATCACCTCTGTAAAATCAGGATGGTAGATACCTTACAAGGTAATTAGATTCAAACATAGAGAATCCCTCTAGGCAAAACCTTACATTACAAAAAAGACACACAGACAGGAATAGTCATTCTATTCAGCACAGTTCCTTTCTCAGCCATTTAAAGAAATCATAATCTAACACATACCTAGCTAGATTACTTACTAAAAATTCTAAGACTCCATTCCTGTTCTGTCCCCGGCAAAAGCATCACACAGACAGACCCAGACCCTTTGTTTCTCTCCCTCCTCCCAGCTTTTGAAAGTATCTTGTCTCCTTATTGGTCATTTTGGTCAGGTGCCAGCGAGGTTACCTTTAGCTTCTTAACCCTTTACAGGTGAGAGGATTTTTCCTCTGGACAGGAGGGATTTTAAAGGGGTTTACCTTTTCTTTTATATTTATGATAGAGACCATGTTGCATATCATTTGATTTGTCTCATCATCAGATTTTTAATGAAAAATAATGTGAACTCTTTTTCAGCTCAGAAGCTTCAGTGGCAACATGATCCCCTTTCTGTTCAGCTTCACCAGAAACATGACCTGCAACATCATTGTGACCTTGGCATCTGTCGCTTTGTGTGCTGCCTCACTGTGATACAACCCTGCCTCTTGTTTCAACCATTTTCCATTTTCCAACCCTGCCTCTTGTTTGCGTTCTGATTAATCATCAGAAGAAAGAAATGGGAAATTGGGTTTACATTTAGCTACATGTAAACCTTTATTACTTCTGAAAGCAGAATTTCCTTCTTGCTGGAGAGAAAAGCAGGCCAGGTACTTTTAAAAGGCTAATCCATGGCTGGTTTTATTTATTTATTTATTTTTGCTGGAGGAAATCTTGGTTGCTAGATTTGCCACGAAGTAGACATGTAGGAGCAAGAATGAGACTGGGAGTTTCTCAGATTTCAAAGGAGTGGAGAACATACAGTGGTGGATTTGACAAAACTACACAAAAAGTGACAGCACTCATTCCAGAGAAAAATATTTTGAGCCTGCGAAAAATGCCACACGTGGTTCAGCTGCTCAGTGTGTAGCTGACGCAAAGACAAATGTCCTGGAAAATGCTGTTGCCACTGTGCAGCCCTCCTCCCCCGTTGATGTGCAGCAAAGCAGTGGTTCAGATATGGGTAGTACTTTGCATTCTGACTGGTCGGCCAATGTAACTGCAGACCTGATCAGGGATAACTGTGAAGGGAGTCAAAGCTTGTGTAGCAGAGCACAGCTTCTGCAATGGATATTTCATTAAAAACTTTCTCTGTGCATGCAGTGACAGTGCTAGCATCCTAGTTGAGATAAAAAGTGAGATGCTGACTTCTTTAACCAAAGACTACCCCGATCCTATCAAATGACACTGTCTGTATCACAGAATTGAACTTAACATTGGAGATACTATCGAGGAAGTTGGAGGAATTATTTAAGGGATTGACTGTATCACAAGGCACACTCAGTTTACAGCCAATTTGCCCCCAAACCAATGGGAACTTGATGCTTGTGTCTCCAAACTCAGTGCATAACTTACAAGACTGAAAAAATTCTAATTGTACTTTGGATGGCTTCAAGTTTTAGAGCAGTATCAGCTGTGCAGAAAAATTATGCAGCTCTTCATGTGAATTTCACAGTTGCTTCTGAAGATCAGTCACACAGTGCTGAGACCCAAGAGACTTTCTGGTAGCTTGCTAAATCATTGGGCTCTGAAGATTTTGTTTTTTTTTTTAATTTGACACTTTTGATACATACGCTAGAGGAGGTAACTAAAGTGTCAGAATGCTGACAAAGAGATGATATCACCTTAGCTCAAGTGAATCTGATGTTCAAAAGGTCTGTAGAGCCAATCAAAAACAAGAAGCTTCTCCACATATATTGGATACAGAGCAAGCTGTTGTTGAACAGGTTTTAAAGTCAGTACCACTGTTGAAATGTGCAACGAACAATCAGCAATTAACCAGCAACAATTTTTCCAAAGCTCAGTCTACAACCTTTGATCTTGTTTAGTTACCACAGCTTCCTTGAATCGCTCTATCCTTCCTGGTGGGCGTAATCAACAGAATGTCTCTGACTTCAATAAGTTGATAGATCCGATACAGGTCTGAGAGCTGAGTAAGTGGCCACTACATACAAAGAGTCCTTGGTACAAGGGACAGAGGAAGCTGAAGAAATTATGTGAAAAGTTACATATTACCTTTGAACTGATTAAGAAAACCTTTTAAGACGATTGATGGTGAAGGCAAAGAGGTTCCTGAGGATTTCAAACCTCTAGTCTTTGCTATTGAAATAATTCCTGTGATGTTGAGACACATAAAGAGGGTTCAGCATAATGAACAATATCTAAACCCCTGTGTGCCACAGTTTCAGAGTACCTCGGTTTTCACTGTTGATGTCCATAAGCTTGCTTGGAGTAAGATTAGAGTTTTAGTGGGACAGTTTTGAAACCTAGGAACCTTTATTATATAATTTTATTTATTATTTCTTTATAGCTGCTCCCTCATTGTACCAGGCACTCTCCAAAAATAAAGGTATGCATGACCCCTGCTGTAAAGTGTTTACAAACCAAAGCCCCAATCCTGGAAATAGGTATGCTTAACTTTACTCATGTGAACAGTCCACTCACATGAGTAAAGTTAAGCATCTATAGAAGTGTTTGCAAGATCAAAAGATGGACAAAAGAGTAAGAAAAGGGGGCATAGTATATACATTAAAGTGGTCAAGGTGTTAATTGGTCAGATTAGAAAGTATAATTTATTGACATTGAATTTTTGCATGTGTGAGAGAAAATCTCCACATATCAATAACCAGCCATAATCTACTAATTAGTTTCTTGTGTTTATAATTTACATTTATAAAATGACCAAGAGCACCTGTCTGACATCCTAGGTGCCTCTGACAATTACTGAAAAAGACAGTGAATCAATTAAAAGTGATCCATAATGTTTGATAATATTCAGTAATCCTGCAGCACAACAGTTATGCAAATAAAACATTCACCACTTTCCCTATACATCACCTCTGGCTGATGTTTGCCAGTTCAGCAGCCCTCTCAAAGATATGTCTTGTAGCATGCCCTGAAGGTCATCAGATTTGAGCTATTTCAGACCAGAGAGGGTATGCATTTTCTGCAAACGCCCTGCCTTCAGGCTTCCCTCTTTTATATCCAGAGGGGCCCTGCTTGAGTGGTTCCTGACATGTGTCATGTTAAAAGTGGATGTGCAAGAGGGGTGTCAATGAGAAGAGGACAATGGCCTTAAGTCTGACTCTCAAAGGGCATTCCCTGCCTGTTGGCACTTAGGGTCTCATACAAGTGCTTGACAGCTAATGTAGGTAATTAAATTAGAGTTTATCACTATGTGATTGTGTGTACATATGGGGTGAAAGGCTCTTCTTCCCTCCTGATATTCCAGACTCCGCCCATGGCTCTTCTCCTCCAGCCTTTTCTCCCATGGCCTCCTAGTCTACTGACATCCCCTGCAGAGACTTTCAGCTACCTAAAATCCTATATTAATAAGGAAATAAGAGTCCAGATACTGTGGTACATTAACATCTCTTTGCCTTATTAAAATGAGGTTGCAGTGGAGTCTAGAGCCATCTAAATCACACAATGCATCAGAAGGTGCAACTCCAAGATTTAGGACACTGGGTCATTGCAGCCTAGTGAACGCCTAACTCAGAAGAGGAGCTGGCAAGTGCTTCATGGTACTGAGATCTTACCACAAAATTAGTTGGAGCATGAACTTCAGTATGGTTAAACTGGGTGACTGGACATTGGAAAAGAGGCCCCTAACTTCATACATCAGCTTAATAGGGATTCAGAAACTGGGACTTTTCTGGTAAGTACCCCAACATAGGGTGCGGGGAGAAAAGGTCCTATGCCACGGATAAAATATTCTACTCAGATAAAACACCATTTTTGTGTCTTTTAGAACTTGAGTATCACTTCTCTGGAACATCCTTTAAAATGTATGGAACTTCTAACCATGTCACATAAGCATGTTAGGTGGATATTTCTGCAGTGAAGCTAACATTTAAATTGACATTATGAAGCTTCAGAGCCACTTGCTATTGAGATAAATAGGACAGTACACACTTTTTACTGCTTCTTTTTACATTTGTAAGGTTATCTTTACAACCAGAAGAGGTAGATTGTGGCCAAAATTTTCAAAGTTGAATACCTGACATTACACAACTAAATCCAAATTTAGAGACCTAAGATAGTGGTTTGATTTTCACAGGTCATACTGAGAA
Organism: Lepidochelys kempii; assembly: GCF_965140285.1. Classification (NCBI taxonomy): domain Eukaryota; kingdom Metazoa; phylum Chordata; order Testudines; family Cheloniidae; genus Lepidochelys; species Lepidochelys kempii. Next base: position 103,886,896 of record NC_136380.1, read on the forward strand.
CTTGAAGCTTTCAGTAGGCCACATTTATTTAGACACTAAATATGGATTTAGTTGTCTAAGATGAAGCAGCCAAATTTGAAAATATTGGCCCTCGAACCTTGCAGACCGTCCTCACATAAATAGTCCCATTAACTTCAGTGGAAGCATACATGTAAGTGAGCGTTCCAGGGTTATGCCTGATATTATCTTTTTTTTAAATAAAAACTTAAATTCTGCAGAAAATATTGAGACACCAAAATGCACAGGGAGACCTTAATCTGTGGACATTCTGCATGCATGGATCGCCAGTGTTCCTTAAGGAATATAATTTTCTTTCTAACATAATGTTAGGCAGATGGAACAAAACATAAATTTGCTTTTTAACTCCCTTTTGCCACAGAGAGTAATGAACAAAATGATTTTTTTCTCTGGAAATGGACAAAAGGGAGCTAACTTAAATTAACAAGCTCTTTTACATAAATTACCATCCATTATGGTGCTGAGGTCAGGAAACACATATGCAAGCTGAAGTCTACACTAGTTACATGAGGGAAAGGTAAATCCTATTTGCTTCAGGATAGATTCTGTATGGGAGATAATGGACTTCACCTTTTGTTCAGGATGTTGAACTGAGTTTTATAATCAGTTAAAATCTGTCATTAGTAGTAAACATATTTAAATAAATAATATTTGAAATATGAGTACAATAAATAAATTAAATGTAATTAGAGTGTATAAGTGATGTTATTTCAAAATACAGTAGGTGATCTGTTCATGGTGATATTATATTGTAATAATAACCATGTTAGTATATGAAATTCACTTACCAGTTTAAGCTATATTTATTATTCCAAGGCTATACCACGTATTACTGTAAAGTGTAGCAATAGGCTTATACTGTAGCACATAGGGTTCTGATCTATCCTCAATGGCTCTGATTGTGCAAGATGATCTTTGTGGGTGGAGACCCACTGAGGTTAATAAGGTTTCATATGGGCACAAGGGTTCATCCACATGAATCTGATTGCTGAAGTAATACGATTGTTGCAATTCAGATTCCTGCACTTAGGACAGGAGAATCCCATGCACTGCTACAGGCTGGGGACTGACTGGCTAAGTGGCAGTTCTGCATAAAAGGACCTGGGGAATACAGTGAATGAGAAGCTGGATATGAGTCAACAGTGTGCCCTTGTTGCCAAGAAGGCTAATGGCATATTGGGCTGCATTAGTAGGAGTATTGCCAGCAGATCAAGGAAAGTGATTTTTCCCCTCTATTTGGCACTGGTGAGGCCACACTGGAGTATTGCATCCAGTTTTGGGCCCCCCACTACAGAAAGGATGTGGACAAATTGGAGAGAGTCCAGCGAAGCACAACAAAAATGATTAGGGGGCTGGGGCACATGACTTATGAGGAGAGGCTGAGGGAACTGGGCTTATTTAATCTTCAGAAGAGAAGAGTGAGGGGGCGTTGATAGCAGCCTTCAAATACCTAAAGGGGGTTCCAAAGAGGATGGAGCTAGGCTGTTCTCAGTGGTGGCAGATGACAGAACAAGAAGCAATAGTCTCAAGTTGCAGTTGGGGAGGTCTAGGTTGGATATTAGGAAAAACTATTTCACTAGGAGGGTGGAGAAGCACTGGAATGGATTACCTATGGAGGTAAGAGGTTTTTAAGCGTTAGAGGTTTTTAAGCCCTGGCTTGACAAAGCCCTGGCTGGGATGATTTAGTTGGTGTTGGTCCTGCTTTGAGCAGGGGGTTGGACTAGATGACCTCCTGAGGTCTCTTCTATGATTCTATGAATTCCCATTCATATTAATGTACCGGCCAGAATCTAGTAGAAATCAGGGAATGGGGTTGGATAGTCAGACATTTTTGCCACATGCAGGGGTATACTTTTGTATTTTATAAAATCAGTTGGTTGAGAAAAGGAGAAAAATTGCAGAAACATAAAATTTGTGCTACACGTGGGGTTCATACATCCCATGCGGCCCCCTTCCTGTGGTGGAACCATGTTGGTTGCACAGGGTCTCTCCTCAATGTGGACAGTATGATTCACTTCATGCATGCGATAAACAGTCAGTTGTAGAGGGATGTAGACGTCAACCATGTATGCTGGGGCTTGGACTGTTTTGTTTTTTTTAAAGGAAGATGGAAGGGTGCAATGATGGCGGGACTATCATATGGAGGGGAAGAGCAAATGATGAGAACCTTATGGTTTGGAGAGTTCAGGAGGAGAGAGAATTTAACTCCCCCGCCCATGCTTCTTGCATGTCTAAAAATATAGATGATAGGCACAGACATAAGAGCCTTTCACCTGATTCTGAAATGATTTCAAAATGGAAATTGAACAGTTTTAGCCATTTAGTGATATGAAACTTGGGAACATAACTAAGCAGCTGCACCTATTGCATTAAAGCAACTTTATTTTCGTTTTGATTCTTTTAGATCTGACTAATTATTTTTGTATATAACCAAGACTGATAGTTATTGGGGTCGGGGAGGGTGATATGGGATTGGGAATGAGAAGCAGAGGTATACCAAAGAGGATCTCTCTTTAAGAAATAGTCCAGAATGTGAAAAAAAATCCACACTGATTTATAATATAATATTCTCAAGCTATGCAGAACTGGATGGTCAATAATTGGATGGGATACCGCAAGTAATAATCCTTAATTTTTTTTTTCTTGGAATCTATCCTTAATATTCTTGGAATCTACACTTAATATTCAATATGCTCACATTAAATCCAAAGTTTTGGCCCATCTTTAGTATAAAGTAAATTCATTGTTTACTCACAAAGTTCTAGCAATACTCTCAATTCCAAAAAAAAATAAAATCAAGCAAACAGAAATAACCAGGAATTATAATACTTTTGAGTTAAATCTAAGTAATTTTAAATATTACACTTCTAAAACCAGTAATACAATTCTGTGCATCACAGAATTTAACCAGTTAATGGAAAGACTGAAAATGTGGGTAAAACATCATTTTAATTGAGAAAATATATAATAACTTATAAGTTTATACCAATATAGGAAGGAGACCTAACAAAATGGCAGACTAGTTTACTTTTAGGGGAGGAGCTTATAAACTTGTAAAAGGACAGGGAATATGAGTTATTTTAAAGAACAGCATGGAAATCTAAAAACATATTTGCACCCTGATCATTGGGATTGATGCAGGCACACACCATGCAAGTCAGGGGAGGGGATGAAAGACTGTCCTTTGAGATTCCTCAGGACTGGTTCCCTGTGTAAATTAGAGCAACCTAAAGGCTGCTGCAATTTGAAGCATCTAGCAAAGGTTTCAAAAGGCTGATCTGGCTGCTGCAAACCAGTAGCCCATCAGGAAGCCTGGCCACATCACCATTTCCCCACCCATGCCCCCTAAACTGACAATTAAGAAGGGGCTAGCATAGAAGCTGTTTAGAGTGGTTCTATGCCACTTGAGGTTTTCCCTGTAGTGGCTATCTACATTATCTTTAGGGCTACTTTGTGCTAGAATCAAGGTCAGTTTTCCACATTTCCCCACCCTTCTCTCATGAAACTGTTGTTTCATTTTATCTATCCCTGTCAGTAAAACTGCAGCTTGCAGTTGTTTTTATCTGCCTAAGAAAGGCAAATTATTCCTATGTGGTGTCTTCACTTTCAGCTTATGTGGGGGTAAGTGCAATAGATGGCTGTGGATTATATCAGATCCATTCCTCTCACAACAATATGGTACTGAGCATGGGTCACCACCATATTAGAATGTGAGTAAATAACCTATGGGTGAAAGACTCACTGGGAGAAGGCCAGTCCTCGCTTACAGACAGCCCCCTAACCTGAAGCAAATATTCACCACACCACAGAAACACTAACGCAGGAACCAATCCCTGTAGCAAACCTCATTGCCTATTCTGTCCCCATATCTACCCTAGCGATACCATCAGAGGACCCAACCACATCAGCCACACCATCAGAGTCTCATTCACCTGCACGTCTACTAATGTGATATATGCCACTTCCTGGACGCTACGGTGCTAATAAGGGATGGTCACATAAACACTACCCTATACCAGAAACCTACTGACCGCTATTCCTACCTACATGCCTCCAGCTTTCATCCAGACAACACCACACAATCCATTGTCTACAGCTAAGCTCTACGATACAGCCACATTTACTCCAACCCCTCAGACAGAGACAAACGCCTACAAGATCCCTATCAAGCATTCTTACAACTACAATACCCACCTGATGAAGTGAAGAAACAGATTGACAGAGCCAGAAGAGTACCCAGAAGTCACCTACTACAGGAAGGCCCAACAAGGAAAAGAACAGAACACCACTAGCCATCACCTTCAGCCCCCAACTAAAACCTCTCCAACGCATCATCAAGGATCTACAGCCTATCCTGAAGGATGACCCATCACTCTCAGAGATCTTGGGAGACAGGACAGTCCTTGCTTACAGACAGCCCCCCAACCTGAAGCAACCTGAAGCAAATACTCACCAGCAACCACACACCACACCGCACACCACACAACAAAACCACTAACCCAGGAACCTATCCTTGCAACAAAGCCCGTTGCCAACTGTGTCCACATATCTATTCAGGGGACACCATCACAGGGCCTAATCACATTAGCCACACTGTCAGAGGCTCGTTCACCTGCACATCTACCAATGTGATATATGCCATCATGTGCCAGCAATGCCCCTCTGCCATGGTCAAACTTGACAGTCTCTACGTAAAAGAATCTATGGACACAAATCAGACATCAAGAATTATAACATTCAAAAACCAGTTGGAGAACACTTCAATCTCTTTGGTCACTTGATTGCAGACCTAAAAGTGGCAATTCTTCAACAAAAAAACTTCAAAAACAGACTCCAATGAGAGACTGCTGAATTGGAATTAATTTGCAAACTGGATACAATTAACTTAGGCTTGAATAAAGACTGGGAGTGGATGTGTCATTACACAAAGTAAAACTATTTCCCCATGTTTATTCCCCCCCTACCACCCCCCATTGTTCCTCAGACGTTCTTGCCAACTGCTGGAAATGGCCCACCTTGATTATCACTACAAAAGGTTGTTTCCCCTCACCCCCCCCGCTCTCCTGCTGGTAATAGCTCACCTTACCTGATCACTCTCATTACAGTGTGTATGGTAACACCCATTGTTTCATGTTCTCTGTGTATATAAATCTCCCCACTGTATTTTCCACTGAATGCATCCGATGAAGTGAGCTGTAGCTCACGAAAGCTTATGCTCAAATAAATTTGTTAGTCTCTAAGGTGCCACAAGTACTCCTTTTCTTTTTGCGGATACAGACTAACATGGCTGCTACTCTAAAAGCAGCTTTGCCTCTCCTGGAATTGACACCTCCTCATCTGTTATTGGGAGTGAACTATATCCACCCTGATCGAATTGGCCCTGTCAGCACTGGTTCTCCACTTGTGAGGTAACGCCCTTCCCTTCATGTGTCATTATATAAAGCCTGCATCTGTAATTTTCACTCCATGCATCTGAAGAAGTGGTTTTTTACCTACAAAAGCTTATGCCTAAATAAATCTGTTAGTCTTTAAGGTGCCACTGGACTCCTTGTTGTTTTTTGTGGATACAGGCTAACAGAGCCACCCCCTGATAACTGTCCTGTCTCTGAGCCATCTAATCACCTTTCAGTACACTTTATAGGGATGTATCTTTCAACTAAATGAATACAGAAATAAATATAGGATTCTTCCCTGAAGCAAGGTAGGTGAACTGACTGCATGGTGTGCATCACCAAGATTACAGAGCATCACCAAAGCACTAAACAGGGTGACATCAGCAAATACAGCTATTTGGCAGCACGATGTCTTGAGCATTTTTTTCCAAATGGCAAGAAGCAATTATATTTCTTTGAACAATGTGGACTCAATGTACAAGTTATAACAAATATTGGATGCTTCTGCCTTACTTATCAACAAAACATGTAGCTTTTCGCACAACATATAAAAGTAAGAAATGGAATATGATTTTGTTGGGAAGTTTTCCCCTAAATGTATGTTTAATGATGTTAACGTTAGTGTTTGTGTTTGAATAAATGTGTTTGCTGTAATAATTAGAATAAAATGAATTAATTATGGAACAGAAATCAATGGAGTCCATGATTCAAGATGGTTTCGTGCCATAATGACAATTGGGACTCCATGTTGTTGCTCCTTCTTGTCAGAACTTTTGCAATCTAGCGGCAGGAAAAGAGCAAAAGACTCTTATGGGGCAGCTAGAACCAGCTCAGACCACTACGTTCGCGCCACTGAGCCTATAAAAACGGCTGCACGCCTGAGCATCAGGTTAATTTACACGAGGTCGAGGATCTCCTCAGTGACTCGGGACCCACACCATCGGCCCAGGAGTCATCTCTTACCATCACTCACGAACTAGAACACCTACCTATATCCTGATTCCAGCAAGTCTATCTTCAATCCTGGTCCCAGTAGATCTTTGCTGATGGTCCTCCTTCCCATAGCCCAGGTCAGGCTACAAAACTTGGTTTGAGGTCCAGGATTTGGATCCCAAGCTGTCAAGCTACAACAAAATACACCACCATTAGCTGTTTTGTCTTACCTAAAGTTGTCTTCTCTGACTCAGTACAGTATTGGGGTAGTTTGTGTTTTCCTTTTGTTTATTTTAAAAATAGCCAAGATTAAGTGCTGTATGGGTCTCTGGGCTTCACTTCCAATTGCGGGCAGCTACACTTGCATTTGTATTGGGTTGTTTAGTCTAATTATCATTCCCCTATCAGTGCTATTGTCAATTTCCTTAATAAATCTTTGTTAACTGTTTTCAAAGCATACACATCTCTCTGTCTCTTTTCTATCATACACAAGAGGGAGGTGGGTGGACTGACAAGCTGCTTCCAAAGGTGATCAGATGCTGAATGCCAGCCCAAGTTCCTGACTCTGTTAGCTAGGTTGAACATTAACAATTTGTCCTAGAATAATAGAACTACCTAAATCTGCTAATGTGGATTCTAATGTTCCTGCTTCTAATGCCATTAAAGCTGAAGCTGATGGCCCTGTAACCTCTTAGGCAAAGGGATTCATTCTTCTTCATATGTCAGGTTGGGAAAAAAAATCAATTTTCTTGCAAGATGACAGAACTAGTGATGTAGAAGAAAATCATTAAATATGAGCAGTCAATCTATGAAACTAAAAATATAAAGATGCATCAGAACACTAGGATATATATATTGCACACTACCCCACAAACTGTAACAGATATAGGAAACAAAGCATACGCATAGAGTGGGATTGTACTTTCTGTGCCTATCAAAACCAAAGGTATGGCAAAAAAAGATGTGAGAACTTAAATGTGATTGGAGACCAGGGCTATGCCTACTACATTGGAGAAAAAAAAAATTCAATAAAAGTTTAATTTAATGGTATCTTCATAATAACGGCATTCGTAACTAGTGGTAAATTGGTTTATCTGTTTAATTATTGTTCTGCTCCCATATTAGCTTGTAATCTTTTCTCCTAATTGTAGACTACAGGAAATGTTATCGGTGCCTCAGGAGGTAGCCCTCTTTCCTCCAGTACGTACTGAATTAATCGTCCCCCATCATAGAGGTTACCAAGCTATCGGAAGTGTCAGTTTTTGGATTGTTATGTAGAAAGAAGACATTATTATTACTGGACTTTAATTATAAACGTAGAATTTAACACCGTTAAATTCTAGTTTTGTACTTATCTGTAAATCACAGGGGAAAGAAGCACAGAACAAGTTTCTGTGCACCTTACATGATATTAAACTCACGTTTACATATGGCCCGAGGGTTAAAAATAAGGCCCAGAATCGTAGTAAGGAATTATTTCTTAGCCTCCTGCACATCTCTCGTATTCTGCACTACTGGGCTGAGTGAGTTAAATACAAGTAGTTAGGGGTTTTTTTTCCCTCTGGACATTTTTAGATACATTGTTCTTGAATAGTGAATTAAATGGGGAGTTTTGAGTATTTTCAGAGTCAATAGCGATACAATTTTTAAAATTTGATTATTGGCTCCCATAATTGATTCATATTTGAAGCTGGAGTTCTTCATACATTAGAAGTAAAATTCACATGTCAAAAAGAGCTTCCAGTTTTTTGCAAAAAATCATAATGTTTTTTTTAAAGCAATACTGCAGCTTTCAGACATTTGAGTCTTGTGACTACTCCTTTTAATTTCCAGATAACTAGCTTCCTCGTTATAGTGAGCACTGCACTGGAAAAAAGCCTTAAATGTAACAACTTTGGCACAACCAATATGTTTATACATTTTTAATGTGGCTGATTGTATTTAAAGAAGAAACCTGGGAGTGACCTATGATGAGTAAAAGTGAAAGTGAAATGCAAGCAGCATGGAAACTTTTTTAAAAAAACCTCATAATAGAGGCTCAGATGATATATTTATCATAAATTAAAAATGAAAATAAAAAGTAAGAGGACCAAACAAATGCCATCATTGCTAAACAGCAGAGTAAAAGAGGTAATTAGAGGCAAAAAGGCATCCTTTAAAAATTGGAAGTCAAATTCTTCTGGGGAAAATAGAAAGGAGAATAAACTCTGGCAAGTCAAGTTATAAAAGTATAACCAGGCACGTAAAAAAAAAAAAATTGAAGAGCAACTTCCAACAGACACAAAAACTAACAGAAAAAAAATAACTACTTCAGAAACAGGAAGCCTACCAAACAGTCAGTGGGGCCACTATCCAGCGCTAATCAAAGTGGTAAAAGAACACTAAAGGAAAATAAGGCCGTTGAAGAGAAGCTGAATAAATTCTTTGGAATGGTTTTCATGACAGAGGATGTGAGGGAGATTCCCACACCTAAGCCATTCTGTTTAGGTGACAAATCTGAGGAACTGTCCCAGACTGAGGTGTCCGTAGAAGAGGTTTGGGAATAAATTGATAAATTAAACAATAATAAGTCACCAGTACTGGATGTTATTCACCTAAGAGTTCTGAAGGAACACAAATATAAAACTGCAGAACTACTAACTGTGCTATGAAATCTGTCATTTAAATCAGGTTGTGTACCAAATGACTGGAGGATAGCTAATGTGACACCAATTTTTTAAAAAGACTCCAGAGGCAATCCTGGCAATTACAGGCCAATAAACCTAACTTCAGTACCAGGCAAACTGGTTGAAAGAACAGAATTACCAACCAAATAGATGAACATGATTTATTGTGGAATAGTCAACGTGGCTTTTGTAAAGGGAAATCATGCCTCGACAATCTATTAACATTTTTGAGGGTGTCAACAAACATGTGGACAACGGTGATCCAATGGATAGCGTGTACTTGGACTTTCACAAAGCCTTTCACATGGCCTCTCAGCAAAGGCTCTTAAGCAAAGTAAGTAGTCATGGGTTAAGAGGAAAGGTCCTCTCATGGATCAGTAGTTGATTAAAAGACAGGAAACAAAGGGTAGGAATTAATGGTCAGTTTTCAGAATGGAGAGAAGTAAATAATGGTACCCCCCAGGAATTTGTACTGGGACCAGTGCTGTTCAACATGTCCACAAATTGTCTGGAAAAAGGGGTAAACAATGAGGTGGCAAAATTTTCAGATAATACTAAATTACTCAAAATAGTTAAGTCCAAAGTAGATGGTGAAGAATTACAAAGGGATCTCACCAAACTGCATGGCTGGGCAACAAAATGTCAGATTGAATTCAATGTTGATTAATGCAAAGTAGTGCACATTGGAAAACCTAATCTGAACTCTATATAAAAAATGATGGGGTATAAATTAGCTGCTACCACTCAAGAAAGAGATATTGGTGTTACTGTGGATAGTTTTCTGAAAACATCTGCTCAATGTATATGAGCAGTAAAATAAGCTAACAGAATGTAAGGAACCATTAGGAAAAAGATAGATAATAAGATAGAAAGTATCATAATGCCACTATATAAATCCATGGTACACCCACATCTTGAATACTGACTGCAGTTTTGGTCACTCCATCTAAAAAAAGGGAAAAAATAGAATTGGAAAAGGTACAAGGAGGGTCAACAAAAATGATTGTATGGAACAACTTCCATATAAGGAGAGATGAAAAAAAACTAGGACTTTTTTAGCTTGGAAAAGAGACAACAAAGAGGGGATATGATAGGGGCCCGTAAAATCATGACCGGTGTGGAGAAAGTGAATAAGGAAGTGTTATCTACTCCTTCACTTAACATAAGAACCAGGAGTCACCCAATGATCTTTTATTTTTTCTTATTGAAATGTAACTTGGAGGGTATGTATAATGGCTTGTAAATATTCCATCCCTAATTAGACAGAAATCAAAGTCAGCACTGGGGAAAGGGCCTTTGTTTCCCCAAATAAGCCTGTTCAGAAGGCAGAGTCTTCCAGATGGGGATACTGACAAGGGCTCATAAAAAGTGGTCAGGCTTAAACATGCTGGAGCTGAGTAGAGTAGCAAATTCTCTATGATCATATTTGCTCAAACCACTTAGCAATCATGCTACTACATACTCTGAGCAAGCTGCAAGTTTGAGAGGGGTCATGATGATAATCAAGCTTCAATCTCACAAAGAAATATGTTACTGTTGTGAGTCTATCATAGGATTAATAAGGTCCAGCCTGTGCAGGTTGCCCAATGGGAAAATAATATTTTTGTAACAGATGACAGGTGGCTGTAACTGACATTAAGACTGGTCCCCTTAACCAATACTTCGAAATGAGTCTCCTAAATAAAAGGATACAAGAAGGAGCAGAGAGCATCAAAAGTATCTATGCATAACTAATGAAGAAGGGAATCCAATTTTTCTTACCCCTGCAGTTCCTGTTTCTCTTTTCCCAGTTCTCTGTTCTATGCTGTTACATTTTCTCCAGAACCTTGGATGCACAAAACTCCACCCATCCTTCAAGAAAGTAATTTTTACAGGAACACATTGTTGTTCAATGGAATTCACCCAGGAGGCCAGGAAATCTGTCCAGAACAAATGGAAGTAGATGGCCACAGAATGGGATGGGATTCATACCTGTATCAGGAACATGTTTCGCAAGCTGCTGTTTCCATTCCAAAGACAACAAAATGCTGAGGTCATAGCCATGTGATTCAATTCCATTAGTGGAGAAGAATATTTTCCCAAAAAACTGTGCTGATTAGGACAATGACCTCTCTCTTCTATGTGAAAACAACAACAAACTACCCCAGGCACAGGAAAGGTTACTGATATGTGCACATTTTACAATCAATCCACTCCCTAAACATGGGAAGCATAGTAACTAACAGGATATCATTCGATTCTGAGCATAAATAAATCACATTATATGATATACAGAGCCAACAAATCTTCGCCACAATAAAAAAATATCACCCACTCTGACACTCTGCAAAAGAATAAATCAAAGGCTTTTTAATGTGATTTTTGATGGAAATACATTATGAGTTAAGAAAAAAATTAAAATGTATGGATGGTATTGTCTTGTAAAGGCTTAGGTGAGGTTTTTCAAAGCTATTGTCATCCCCCTAACTTGGATAGGTTGCCTAGACTCCAAAGGGAAACTCATCTGATATTGACAAAGTATACTTTGGGCTGTGGTACAGCCTACTCATGGGGACAAGTATAGTGGATAGTGTTTCTGAGGGGCAAGTCTATGAACAGTAATGTTGCCAGCCTGTCTCGCACTGTGTGAGCTCAGTCCTCCACGTAGATTGCAAGGAACTTCTAAGAGCTTCCTTTTCTCTATTGGACTGGGAAGTGATAGAGGGGCCTCCTTGGTCATCCCCTGAAGAATAAGGATGGAGCTGTCCAGAAGGTATAGAGAGGATGGGTGAAGTCTTCTGTCCACTCCAGTCATCAGAAGAACTGAGGGACCCTAAGGATTTGAGGGTAAAGTCCTAGAGGAGTGGTACCTGGAAAGAGGTTGTGCGGAAAGACAAGGCCTTGTGAGTCAGGGTGTCCTTTCTTCCTCCACACTTAAGGGTTGGGCATCTCAGGTGAAGTTCCACTCCTGTTTCTCTCAATTCCTGGGGATTTGTCTCCCCAGGTATGCAGCTTTCAACAGCGTGGGTAGAGGGTTCTTTGAATGTGGGTCTCCTTGCAAAAGTAGACTCAATGCTCAGCCCTGTGGCATTAGCTTAACATCAAAGACAATAATACAAAATACTAGAAGGCAGGGGGCAAGTTCCAGGTACTGTGAGAACACCGCATTTCCTGAAGCTTGTGTGTTTAAAATCTCAATCTTAATATTGCATTCACAACAGGTCCAAAGTTGGTCTATACACTGGCTAATCTCCTATCGAAACTAAAGGGAAACTGACTGCAGGCTTCGATTCCTTATTTGCATTTAATTCTCTCCATATATGCCACGTTACCAATATATTAATATTTGAATTACTTTCTCATAATGTCATATTTCACTGATTGTCATTCTCTCCAAAAGATAAGGTACAAAATACATTTGACTAAATAAATTGCCAAATACAATTGTCTCAAGAATTACCTTAATCATGAATTTCTCATCTTCATCATCATTATCTCAGCTCTATAATATATTACATTTATTACAGTTTACACATGAAAAATATAATTAGCTATGAAGACTCCCACTGCTACTTAACAAACACACAACTTCTATCTGCGTCCCCAACCACACGTACAGCTTCTTGGTTACATGTGGACCAGGATTGGGTACAGCGCATACTGAGTACATTACAGGGTAAAGATATTCCAGGAAATGGGATATGCCATATAAAGATGGGATATACTCTAAGTTGCTGAACATAAACTGACTAAATAAATAATTCCAGGAATATTGAAGGATGTTCCAGTTAACAAATGAGAAAAATCCTGGCCTTATTTCAGCTCTTAGTCATATTGATCTAATGGATAACAGATGGCCTATTTATGGAAGTTGAGTATTAAAAGACATTTGCACTCTTATGATGTTCCCACTAATGGATGAAATGAACCACTTCTAATATCTTAGAGAGCTGCAGATACATTAGATAATAGGTGGGCTTGATTAGCTATAACTGTATTTGCACCCTATAATGTCATATGGCCTCAAATGAAACACAGGTAGATGGCATTTTAATTTGAGTGCTCAGGCTAGAAATAACAGTATCTTCTTTTTCTCTTTTACTACATAAAGAATCTGAAATAGAGTAATTGCTTTTTTATCTCACAGTTCTTTGTTTTCCTCAGTCACTTTCATTTGTAATTTTAAATTTAAACTTGCATTTCTGAAGACAAAGTGTACATCAATAGTAACCCTATAATTTAGATCCTGCTATTTGAGTGTGATGAGTACTATGTTTGGTATAAAAGTATGTGAAAAATTTCACCCAAAATAATAGCCATCTATTTTCCAAGTTAAGTCTTGCTGAATAACGGGAACTTTGTAGAAAAAAAGCTTTGGTGCATGAATTTGTCCATTTAGTTCCCTTTATATTTTGAAAGGACTGTAGAATGTATTGCAATGTTTAAAATGTAATGTATTGTTTGGCAGCAAGCTTTCAAAACAATCAGTGCAGCCACCTGGTCAATCCAGGTGCTAAAGGAGCACTCAAGGAAAACAAGGCTGTGGTGAAATGCTAAATGAATTCTATGCATTGGTCTTCATTGCAAAGGATGTGAGGGAGATTCCCACACCTGAGCCATTCATTTTAAATAACAAATCTGAAGAACTGTCCCAGATTAAGGTGTCTACAGAGGAGGTTTTAGAACAAAATTGATAAATTAAACAATAATAAGTCTCCAGGACCAGATAGTATTCACCCCAGAGTTCTGACGGAACTCAAAGATGAAATTGCAGAACGGGGGGAGGCATAGCTCAGTGGTTTGAGCATTGGCCTGCTAAACCCAGGGTTGTGAGTTCAATCCTTGAGGGGGCCATTTAGGGATCGGGGGCAAAAATTGGGGATTGGTCCTGCTTTGAGCAGGGGCTTGGAATAGATGACCTCCTGAGGTCCCTTCCAACCCTGATATTCTATGATTCTAACTACTTCTGTAGTACATAACCTATCACTTAAATCAGCTTCTGTATTAGATGACACAAAGAAAGGAATTATCAGACCTGTATATAAATATGATATGTGTGGAAGAGTCAACTCAGCTTTTGTAAAGGAAAATCATGCCAAATAAAATTCTTGTCGGTGTCAACAAGCAAGTGAACAAGGGTGATTCAGTGGATATAGTGTTCTTGGACTTTCAGAAAGCCTTTAATAAGGACTTAAGCAAAGTAAATAGACATGGGATAAGAGGGAAGATCCTCTCATGGATCAGTAACTGGTTACAAGATAGGGAAAAAAGGGAAGGAATAAATGGTCACAATGGAAAGAGTTAAGTAGAGGGATTCACCAAGGATCTATGTCAGGAACTGTGCTGTTCAACATATTCATAAATGATCTGGAGAAGGTGGTAAACAATGAAATGGCAAAAACTAAAGATGATACTAAATTACGTAAGATAGCTAAGTCCAAAGTAGACTATAATGAATTGCAAAGGGATCTCACAAACTGTGTGACTTGGCAACAAAATGGCAGGGGAAATTCAGTGTTAATAAGTGCAACATAATGCACACTGGAAAACATAATTCCAACAAGAACTACAAAATAATGGGATCTAAATTAGATGTTAATACTCAAGAAGGCAATCTTGGAGACATCATGGATAGTTCTCTAAAAAACCATATGCTCAAAGTGCAGCAGCAGTAAAAAAAAAAAAAACTAACACAATGTTAAGGAACCATTAAGAAAGGGATAATAATAAGACAGAAAATATCATAATGCCACTATAATAATCCATGGTATTCCCACACCTTGAATATTGCCTGCAGGTCTGGTCACCCCATCTCAAAAAAATATTAGAATGGGAAAAAATACAGAAAAGGTCAACAAAAATGAGTATAGAGCAACTTCCATATGAGGTGAGACTAAAAAGACTGGGACTGTTCAGCTTAAAACGTCTTTTAAAACAGAGACAACTAAGGGGGATATGATAGAGGTCTATTGAATCATGAATGGTGTGGAGAAAGTGAATAAGGAAGTGTTATTTACCCCTTTATATAACACACCGACCATGGGTCACCCAATGAAATTGATATGCAGCAGGTTTTAAACAAACGTAAGAAAGTACTTCTTCAAACAACACACAGTCAACCTGTGAAACTCATTGCCGGGGATGTTGTGAAGGCAAAAAATATAACTGATTTCAAAGAAAAATTAGATAAGTTCACAGAGGTTAGGTCCATGAATGCCTATTAGCCAAGATGTTCAGGTATGCATGCTCTGAGTGTGCCTACATGTCTGACTGCTAGTAGCTGGGAACTTGATGGCAGGGGATGGATCAGTCGATAAGTTGTCCTGTTCTGTTTGCTCCCTCTGAAGCATCTGGCATTGGCCACTGTCAGAAGACAGGTTACTGGACTAGATGGACCATTGGTTGGACCCAGTATGGCCATTCTTTTGTTCTTGAAAGTGTGTTATCTAGCATTATTTTTTCAATTTAAAGGATAATTTTAGCTAAATCTGAGACTGTCATTTCTTTGGTCTTTAACTTTTGCTTTACTCTTTTCCTACACATCCAATACTATGATTGTTTTGTTGGTCATTATTAAAACTTATAACAGTTCAGATTTTGTTTATCTCTTCCTTCTTCCTCCCCCTTCCTCTCACTAAGGCCACTGTCCAGACTTACACACATGCTTAACTTTACGCAGGGTACAAGGTTAAGCATCTGTGTATCATAGTACTCTTTAAGAACAAATCGTTGTTATTCAGAACCAACCTACTTTGTATATCTTTGCTTTGCTCCATTCTCTTTTGCTTTTATTTTCTTTTTTTTTCTTTCTATCAAACATCACAAGCAGCTAACATTTTCTTTCCTTAGCTGTGCATTTATAACCAGCCACGTTTCTTTTGCTGATAGGCGTTCTGTGCAAGTTTGTATTTGTATAGACTTAACATTTTTTCTCTCCTTGGTCCCTTTTTTCACTTTATTCTGTATTATATTATCTGTATTTTAAATGTTGGTATTTTAGGCATATAAAGAGTGGAGCCTTGACTGACAGACATAAATGGGATGGAGCTATTACACTACAGTAGGTTTGGAAGTTTGTTTCTGTGGTTATACATTTTGGTATTTTGTTTATTTCACTAGGCTGCTTGTAGGAAAATGAAGACAGATAAAAATGCTTACAAATTCATCTAATCTATTCTTGTTCTTTAAATCATTTGATTGTCTTAAAAAGCTCTTGGTGACCTTTGCACTTAATGCATCTTCCCACTTCTAGGTCTCTGGTTTCCATGGCTTCCAAATGTTATTCATTTTGTTTAATAAATATCATTACTGACACTCATCTCTCCAGCAGCTATAGCAATTTTATCCAACTGAAGCACACAATAGTTTCTGCTGCCTGACTTAATGTGATCCTGAAAATTAATTTCCCATGCAACTTCTGCCATTAGGAATGAAGCGGTTACATGCTGAACTGATTTTCCTCAGAGTTTTGAACCCCAGTGCTGGCCTCACTTATGGTCAACATAATTGTAGCCAGGCAGCAATAAAATACACTTGAAGTGAAGAGTCTTCAAATGTTACAAGATCAATTATATTGGTTGGTCTTTTTGAGGAACCAAGTCCTGACATAATCAGACTCCTGCGCCACCATTATGAGGTGCTGTGAATTATTCCCTTCTCTGCCCAGAAGAATATATTCTCACAAACAAATCACAGAACTTTATTGTCATACAAACAAGACTTGTTAGTGTCTTTTATACTGCTATACTGCAGGTACGGACATATCTATTGAAATGTAGATTGGGATGAAGGTAAGATCTTTTATCTTAGATCAGATGGGAAATATTTCCCATGTAAGAGGATTCAGATTTCAGGAGACTTTCTGTCTTGGTAAAAAGGTTTTCCCAATACCAATGACAAATTGTTATTGCTGTTGTGGCAACATTATTCTGAGAAGTGGAAGGATGAACTAAACACTTTGGATAGATATGTAGAACAGGGAGAGAAAGAGGGCCCAATCTTGCAGTCCGTAGACTAGTAGTTCCATTCAGGACAACAGAATTAATTATATTAGTAAGGTCTACACAATGTGAGTAAAAGTTGCAAGACCAGGCTCAAGACAACGCTGAATTTCTGGAATTTGGGGAAGCATATCATTAGCATGTTTGCCAAGCCTAGGAAATTCTGTATTTCCAAATGATAAAATGTTCTGAAGACGTAGAGATCATTTAATGTCTGTCTGTCTATCTTCACTAGAAGATTTTTCTATTTCAATAGTTGAAAATACAATGAAAAAGACACTGAAATTTTACACTGCAATTAGCATTTGTCATGGCTTTTGTCTTGCTCACAATGAAACTGCAAATCAAAACCTGAAAATTCTTCTCCTGGTGTTCTGTTTGCTAAAGCTGATTGTAGTTTCAAGAAAGCTAGTTATTTAGCCAGACTGATATTTCATAAGAAAATAGGATGCTCTGATTGGTCTGCCTGATGGGACATTTCAGGGCAAAATAACTAATGAAATGTTGTTTTAAGAAAATTGAAAAGAGAGAGACAAATGAACCATATACAGTAAATAATTGTTCTAGGGAAGCCAAAGGAGCTTTCTAATAACTCAGTTTTGTTAACTAAACTAAACATTGGCAGTTTACTTTGTAAAAGACCCAAGTGTTTAAGATTAAGAAGTCTCACAAAATTACTCTGGTTGTAGGTATCCGTGGCAATGAATAGCAATATACGTGTGTATAAAGAAGTAAATGGTCTGCACAAAGTAGTCTTTTAAATCACTGCTTCAGAATGCCTACAGTTATTGTAAAATATTGACTTGCTCTGAGCAATAAATTCACTTTGGGGGTTGACTACTGTTGTCTGAATACCAATGTGATGTAAATGAAGAAGTGACGCTAAGTGATTGGCATTCGTCTTGCTGCTGCCAGCCTTTCAGTTGGTACCATCACATAGAAACCCACTGATTTGTATGCAGTGCTAAATCACTCTATCTATTGCCTAACTGTGCAGCAGATGTATTTGACCACAATGTCTGATAGCATTCAGTGGGCAATTTCATGTTGAACTGTTTACTCAAATGCTTGACTTTCTGGCTTTGTTTGCTAACAAGTTCCATAGACCTGAACTGTAGAGCCTACTATGGACTTTCCCCTCTCTTTACTCCAAGTTTTAATCATCTTCACACTAGCAGTGGACCATTAATCCTGAAAGAAAATGCATTTTGTCTCTTAAGAGACATTGGTTTAATGTTCTATGCCATTACTTCAGTTACTGACAAGCAAACAAAGATGGGTTCCGCTCTTTTCAAAACTGCTGTCATTCACCCTGATAAAGGATTCTGTGGCTCACAAAGGAACTTCTTTGTTTTAAATAAGTGCTGGCAATAAATAATGGTTTATATATTAAGATTTCTGTTTACACTTTGTTGGCAGGATTTTTAGCACATGCATTAAGAAAAAAAGAGTACAGTATAGAGACAGAAAAAGGGAAATAAATGAAACTATATTAGTTTAAAATGAAGTGGCCAGAACATCCTGAATACAGTGGATAAAAATGGATTATCCAAATGCTGGTGATGTCTTGTTTCCCTGTGAAAGCACTGGGAATAAACCTGTTTATTGCTTTTTGACTGTTCATATTAAAAGAATATATAATTCTAGGACGCAACCATCTACATTACAAGCCCATTAAATAACTTATTAAAAGCAGAAACAAAAATCTTGTATAATCACTTTGTATCTATTAGTACAATCTAGGACAGGTGCTATAAGTCTGGGCGCTATTCAACCAATTGTAAGAGTTTTGAAAAGAAAGGGTAAAATTCTCTGGTGTAAACATTTGCCACTCCATTGATTTCAGTTGGATTTGTCCATTTACATCAGCAGAGAATATGGTTGTAAACTTTTAAAGGTACTTGAATCTTCCCTTATCCTCTCTATTTATCCTCCCTTAACCTCTCATTTTTTGCCCCATCTCTGCATCTTCATTTCCTCCTGTTTGTTCTATGATATGCCTAATAGATCTCCAGTCCTGCCATCTTGAGTTATATCAGTTCAGGAAGTTTCTCCAAAGAACACACAGCAGTACTACACAGCATGAGGTCTGAAATACAAATCATAATGCATCTGGATATTGAGAAGTGTAAGAACAGTTAGAATTTTACAACACACTACACATTACTTCATCAGGATCACCTGTTAGATACTTGTAGGGAGAAAGGCAAAAACTTCTTCCTATTTCCCCAGCTAGCTGGGGTTGGGTTGCCAGATCAATCTTTTTCATGCTTGTCATTCCAGCGGTCACTCCATATTCTTTCTGTTCTCCTCTACACAGTCTATCCACAGTTTTCTTGGCTGTCCTCTTGTTCACTGACCACAAAGTCTAGCCTCAAATGCCTCCCTAGCAGGATTCCCTTCATCCATCCTTCATCCATGCACATACAAGCTTAGTCTCCTCTGGACCCTCTTCTTTCTGATACCACAGACCGTAATCTCACTCCTGATGACCTCATTCTGTATATGGGCCTCTCACTGCCCTCAAACGTCTCATGTAAATGGTTTCAAGTCCTCTCAGTTGACTCTCCCTAGTTGTCCATGTCTCTGATTCATACAGAAGAGATGGTCTTACCATAGCTTTGTATAATTGTCCCTCAAGTTGTCTGGACATCCATTTATCATAAAACACACCACTAATCTTATGCCAGACTTTCCATGCTCTAAGAAGACCTACTTGCAGTTCTCTGTTGATTTCTGCATTTTCTGCTAACCAGCCCTCAAGGTGCTTAAACGCGGAAACTTGCTTTAGGCAGTGGCCCTCGATGTGGACATGAATCTGCCTTCATTACATGCTAGTCACCCACGTGACTTCAGATTTTCTTTTCTCATGTTGAGGCCCTAGTAAATTAGTTTTCTGTTCCAGGCTTCAATTGCCTAAACCAAATATTCCTCAGTACTGGCCATCAGTGTAATATCATCTGCATAGATCTACTTTGTACCACCTTTCATTTGGATTTACTTATGAAGTCCATCACAATTATGAAAAGTGATGGACTGAGCATCTAACCCTGGTGGAGGCCAACCTTACACTGCAGCATGTCTGCACTTTTGTCACAGAACTATCTATCATCCAAACCCATCACCATCTGGACAAGGTCCTCTGGTACCACATAGAATCATAGTAGAGACATCAGCAGTTGCTTAGGTAATTTGTGAAATGGATTCTCCAAATTGTACCAAAGTAACAAATATGCCATCTGCACAAAGTCACAATCAACTCTGAGGTTGGCAACCATAAAGGGGGAAAATGATATCTAAACAAAACGATGGCAGTTACTGAAGGCATCCAGAGCTTTTGTAGATTGGGAAAACATATGGTGTTTTTAAATGTGGCATCTAACATGAGTTCATTAATGTGGTTTTAAGCACTAGTTAGGATCTACTGCAGACAATTAGAGTGATGTTTGAAAATTCATTATCTGGTCTTAGTCAATCTGCTGGTCTCTCTCTAGTCCTAACCATGACCAGCTAACACATTTACAATCACACTTTGTTGCTTAAGTAATGTTAACATATGTTAACTAACATGTTTTAAAACACCACTAATTTTCACAGTGTATTCTTACCCCCAGAGTTGTTATTTACACTGTGTGCTAACAAAAATAATATCTACCCACCTACCCAGTCACTGCCAATGAAAAGTACCAGGAGTAGCAAATGCAGGAGTCAGAGATCAGATTCACTTGAGCAGTTGAATGAGCAACTGCAGAAGGAAGGAACTCTTCTGCCAACAAGAAATGGCTGTGTGTTCAGAAAGCCTTTGAGGTTCTGGGACAGTGGTTATTAGCAGATGTTCTAAATACTAGAAACAGAATAATCCTCTCACTTGACATGGGATTCTGATAATCTACCCTGACCTCCATCCTAGATGTCCCTATTCGTGCATTTTATTAACTGGTCGTATTAGACTGTGGTTGTTGGTTTTTAGTTCAAATTACAGTTTATTTGCATTTGTTTCCTCCTTTCTCCTATAAAAGAAGATGGAATATTAGTCATAGAAGTTAGTATGACTTCTGTCATGTGACAGTGTGCTAGTCTTTGATCTATGTCAGGTGACTGGAACCTGGAAATAAAGACCAGTCTTTCAGTGTGTGGCCCAACAACTGTTTTTTCTACTACTCTGAAAGGTCCTGAGAATGGGCAGCTTTAAATTCAGTAAAAATAGACAATTTCACTGATTCTCTTAAATAGCAGATAACATCGTGGGTTTGATGTAATGGAATGCCAGTTCAGCTGTGAAGTATGTGATGTGATGCTGCAAGTTTATGAGCACATTTCACTCTTGACAGTAATAATACTAAATTAATGTCTTGGCAAGACTCAGAAAATCTGGTTCAAATTTTTGTCCTTTTTATTCAGGTTTTGCAGACCGATAAGAATTAACAAATCATGCCATGATTTCAAATTAGTACTACAGACATTTAGGAGCTGTGAAAAGGCTTCATTAAAGAAAAAAATTAAAATGTCACTATCATGCTATCAAAAGTTTAGTTCATACATTTCAAAGGATACTGAAGACTTTTTCCACAGGTTAAATACTACTTGAATAACGTTGGAACCCCATTTTTTCCAAGCATATTGAAAGTCGATCAATATTTGAATATAAATGTTAAATTAATTTTAAACACATTTTAATTATCCCATTGGATAAAAGAGGAGAAACTATCAATGGTTCTTTTAAATTATGGCAAGATTCATGGACACCATACAGCTTCTTTGAACCTGTAAATTCAATGGATCTGAAGGCAGAGAATACCCCTGTTGCAGGGGAATCCTCTGATGGCATCTGACCATCAAAACTACCACTCCCTTTCTTGGTCCCCAGTGTAGAGGACATGACTGGGAAAAGTTAGAGTGGTCATAAAAGCATTGCCTCCAACTGAAACTGGAGGGAGGGTGCAACTCAGCTCGACCACAGGATCAGTCCCAAAATGTGCATTGTATAGAGTTTAATTGCTAAAGGAATTATGTATGCTCTAGAACTTCATAGCATTATTAGTTCAATTTGGGATATGCCACTTTGTTTTGCATTAATGAAGAGGAAAAAAAGGAAATTGGTGCTAACATGTAAACATAATGTATAGTGGAGCCTTTTTCATTCAACAAAGTAAAGATAATTTTGACTGAATGGAAAACATACCTTTCTTTTTAAAAAAAGTTTTTAAGGGTTTTTTATACTGGAGGTTATATATGAGATGGTTTGGAAGATTAGATTTTTATCAGCAAATGTCAGTAAATGTCAATTGCACTGTACAGACACAAACTGATAAATATTTTCCTTGATAATAATTGAAATGTACAGGTCGGAAAAGTAAGATAAATGCTACTTGAGAGCTTATTAGAGTTTGATTTAAGGATATTTACTTTGTATATTTTGACATGTGATACTGACAATTTGTGTTTTAATGGTTAATTAAATAATTATTGTCTGACCACCCATAATTTCCAGGAACTGTAAAAATTTAAAATTGATAAAAATAGGAAAAATACTTAAAATTAACATTGATATTATATGTCAAATTAACAAAAAATAGAAATTTAATTCTTTCAAGTCTATATATGATTGATAATCTGTCACATTTAACAGCAAATGATGACGGTAACTATACTCCTTTTGATAAAGTGTTTCCAAGTGGCACTTTTTGACCCCACAAATTAACATCTGATTTTTAAGAACGTAAGAACAGCCATATTGGGTCAGACCAAAGGTCCATCTAACCCAGTATCCTGTCTTCTGACAGTGGCCCATGCCAGATGCTTCAGAGGATAGGAAAAAAGCAGGCAATCATGAAGTGATCCATCCCCTGTTGCCCATTCCCAGCTTCTGGCAAACAGAGGCTAGGGACACCATCCCTGCCCATCCTGGCTAATAGTCATTGATGGACCTATCCTCCATGATCATTTCTTAAACCTCAATATGATCAAGCACATTTAAAATCAAAAGCTGGATATCCGTGGCAGGCAACAGATAGTCAATAAAATGTGTTTTACAGAGGAGATGTGCTTAGGGAAATATTTCCAGAGGATAATCATAAAGCATATCAATATGTCTTTAATTTTTTTTATACCGTCAGTCATGTGACATTGAGGACAAGCATATCTCTAGATTAATGCTGACAGATTTAATAATAACTGAATAAGAATATTATGATAAAAATACAGTTATGAAAACAATAGAAATTGCTAATAATTAGTAAAACAGTGTAACTTCACCTCCTTACTCAGCACCTCTGCTTTTTTGGGCAAATCCTATTTCTGATAGGACAATATAGTGGGCAACATTTAAAAAGCTGGATATTTAACACTTATAGGATAAATCAGCTGCAGTATTTTTGGTATTTTCCATTCTAACTAAAGGGAATACTGCAAATATTGTGCTAAAAGTAACAGGGACAGTACACTTTCAGTTTCTAATGGTGCCCACTGTAGTTTTGCAGTAGGAGTATACTGTATAGGAATCTTTTCCGTTAGGGAGGCATGTTATAGTCACTGTGGATTACACTGTGATCATTTTTTCTTTTTACACAGTACAAATGATGGGACATTTGAGACTACTGAAAAATGTGAGAAATTTGTAAATACATTTGAAGGGTGAACAGAAAGGCTCTTTACCTGCTAACATCTGAGTAGAGATTTGATAACCTGCGAGGCATCTCTAATACCTAAAAACATGCAGAGAGCTCTATTTCCCATATTCTTTATACTATTAGATATAACTGCTGTCATCAAGAAGAACACAGATCCCAAAGATCAGGACTGGGCAGGTAAGAGAAGCAAAACAATTAAATTGATTTTTTCCTTGGCATAACATAGTTAATTCTCATTCATCTATTCTGTTAATGTTTTGGGGATCCTAGACAGTTGTTTTATCTCTTTATTTTGTAAAAGTCTTTCATTTCACCTTTAAAGGCCCTACAGAAAGTTGTATCCAGAACTCCTTGCATTTTATTACTTGAGCTTTCTACAGTTGTGCTATTGCACAGCTTGCTAATATAATATTAAAGTTCTCTGTGGAAGCATGAAGATCCACAAAGATTAAACACAGTAGAAATATGTAAAAAATGAATGACCTGTACATTTCTACAAAACACCCATTGGGGTTCCCTGTAGTGAGGATGCTTTTAGTGATATGCTGCATTTATTTTCTTGTATGTCACATTACATTGGGTTTTATTTGTCTCATTACACTATGTTACCACTTCACGTTACTGTAGTTTACAGGGTGACAGGGGGAATATAATGTACTGTAGCTGTGAAATACCATTAAAGTATGACACTCCAGCGACTCAGTGAAATATACCTCTTTGCTATCCACAGTTTCAGAACCTGTGGGAGACAGTTGCAGGAAACACTTGCTTTATAGGATTTTCTGGATTTGTTTACTGGTGTCACTTGTGGCCTATAAAACTTGTTATTACCAGAAGTGTCATTTCCATGGGATTCCTCTATTAGATTTGAAATCAAGATCTTACTTGTTGAGTTCTGTGGTGTTATTGCAGAAATCCCTTTTAAATGTTCTACCGTTAAAGCAGTTATTTAAACTAGAGGGAGTATTTTGTGGGGGTGGCTGTTTAGTTTGGAAGGTTAGTAATGACTGTGAATCTCAGTGCTCGATACTGGCTACAATGCAAACTGTGAGTTTACGTGACAGATTGACTCTGACACTCTGGGGATACTATTTCTGATTGTTTTTAAAAACAGGATGCACATTCCAATATCTCTGTTACAAATATTAGTCTGTTGAGACTGTAAAAGCAATTGTGCTTCGGATTTTTCCTTTGTTAGGTGCAGCAACTATAGGACTATACTAACAAATTGAACTTTGCATCATACCGTTGTGTTAGAAGGTATAATTAATTTTCTGGTACCAGGTTTTGCATCCTGAACCTTTAATATGACCAGATAGGAAACTGTTGACTTCAGTCTTCATATAGTGCAACAAATGTATTTTTAATTGCTCCAAGTGCTTGTTGAAATGTTATCACCTAAAATTTTATATATCTATAAAAAAAGCTCTGCTTATCGTTAGCTATTCTAAATTTTTCATTTTAAACGATTTGACATTGAATCAGAGTTTGGTTGCCATCTGTATTACACAAGCAGACTTGTATCTTGTTATTTGCTCATCCTAAGTCAGAACAATTGCAGAGGTGTTGCATTTATCTTTCATTTACAACTAAGCTGCTGTTTATGATTGGTGCCTATATTTACTCTAAATGGCTCTGTGCTTCTTTTTCATTGATTTAGTAGTTATTATATGCCAAACTGGTAATGCCACATTTAGTTAAGGTTGTCCAAACCTAGTTGCTTATAACCTTTCTAAACTTTAATCAAGTTGACAAAATAATCCCAGTTCCTTCAGCCGCTCCT
Organism: Lepidochelys kempii; assembly: GCF_965140285.1. Classification (NCBI taxonomy): domain Eukaryota; kingdom Metazoa; phylum Chordata; order Testudines; family Cheloniidae; genus Lepidochelys; species Lepidochelys kempii. Next base: position 103,912,297 of record NC_136380.1, read on the forward strand.
CATAAGTCATGTGCTCCAGCCCCCTAATCATTTTTGTTGCCCTCCGCTGGACTCTTTTCAATTTTTCCGCATCCTTCTTGTAGTGTGGGGCCCAAAACTGGACACAGTCCTCCAGATGAGGCCTCACCAATGCTGAATAGAGGGGAATGATCACGTTGCTCGATCTGCTGGCAATGCCCCTACTTATACAGCCCAAAATGCTGTTAGCCTTCTTGGCAACAAGGGCACACTGTTGATTCATACCCAGCTTCTTATCCACTGCAATCCCCAGGTCCTTTTCTGCAGAACTGCTGCCTAGCCATTCAGTCCCTAGTCTGTAGCAGTGCATGGGACTCTGCACTTGTCCTTGTTGAACCTCATCAGGTTTCTTTTGGCCCAATCCTCTAATTTGTCTAGGTCCCTCTGTATCCTATCCTTACCTTCCAGTGTATCTACCACTCCTCCCAGTTTAGTATCATCTGCAAACTTGCTGAGGGTGCAATTCACACCATCCTCCAGATCATTAATGAAGATATTGAACAAAACTGGCCCCAGGACCGACCCTTGGGACACTCCGCTTGATACCGGCTGCCAACTAGACATGTCAGACTAAACATAGAATCATAGAATCATAGAATATCAGGGTTGGAAGGGACCCCAGAAGGTCATCTAGTCCAGCCCCCTGCTCAAAGCAGGACCAATTCCCAGTTAAATCATCCCAGCCAGGGCTTTGTCAAGCCTGACCTTAAAAACCTCTAAGGAAGGAGATTCTACCACCTCCCTAGGTAACGCATTCCAGTGTTTCACCACCCTCTTAGTGAAAAAGTTTTTCCTAATATCCAATCTAAACCTCCCCCACTGCAACTTGAGACCATTACTCCTCGTTCTGTCATCTGCTGCCATTGAGAACAGTCTAGAGCCATCCTCTTTGGAACCCCCTTTCAGGTAGTTGAAAGCAGCTATCAAATCCCCCCTCATTCTTCTCTTCTGCAGGCTAAACAAGCCCAGCTCCCTCAGCCTCTCCTCATAACTCATGTGTTCCAGTCCCCTAATCATTTTTGTTGCCCTTCGCTGGACTCTCTCCAATTTATCCATATCCTTCTTGAAGTGTGGGGCCCAAAACTGGATACAGTACTCCAGATGAGGCCTCACCAATGTTGAATAGAGGGGAACGATCACATCCCTCGATCTGCTCGCTATGCCCCTACTTATACATCCCAAAATGCCATTGGCCTTCTTGGCAACAAGGGCACACTGCTGACTCATATCCAGCTTCTCGTCCACTGTCACCCCTAGGTCCTTTTCCGCAGAACTGCTGCCTAGCCATTCGGTCCCTAGTCTGTAGCTGTGCATTGGGTTCTTCCGTCCTAAGTGCAGGACCCTGCACTTATCCTTATTGAACCTCATCAGATTTCTTTTGGCCCAATCCTCCAATTTGTCTAGGTCCTTCTGTATCCTATCCCTCCCCTCCAGCATATCTACCACTCCTCCCAGTTTAGTATCATCCGCAAATTTGCTGAAAGTGCAATCCACACCATCATTTGCTGTGTTGGTCCCAGGATATGAGAGAGAAAATGTGGGTGAGATAATGTCTGTTATTGAACCAGTGGAAGAGACAAGCTTTCAAGATATAGACAAAACATCTTTCAAGATCCATGGGTCCTACACATGCCTATCACAATACAGTAAAAGCTGTGTTATCTGGCACCTTACCAACCGGAAAGCTCTATAAACTGGCATTTCTGATCTTCTTTGAAAGTCCAGTGTATAGTCTGGTTGGCACGGGGCCGGCAGGCTCTCTACCTGGCTCCACGTGGCTCCCAGAAGCGGTGACATGTCCCTGCTTCTCATAGATGGAGGAACAGCCATGAGGGGTTTGGCATGCAGGAGGGGGTGTGGGGCTGGGGCACGGGAGGAGGTGCTGGATCCAGGCGGTGCTCACCTCGGGCCGCTCCCTGCAAGTGGCAAGCTCTCTGGAAACTGCAGCCAATGGGAGCTGCGGGGGCAGCACCTATGGGCAGAGGCATCATGCAGAGCCTCAGAGCTGCACCTTCGCCCAGGAGCAGCAGGGAAAGGTCACCACTTGCAGGAGCCGCCCAAAGTGAGCGCAGCCCGGATCTGGCACCCCGTACCTGCTCCTATACCCAAACTCCCTCCCTCTTAGTTAACTGGAAATTTTACTTACCAGCACCCCCCATTTCGCCAACATGCCAGATAACAAAGCTTTTACTGTATGTGGCATACCTCAGCTGGTGCCTCAAATGTCCCAACAACAGACAATCACTACACTCTGAAATGAACTATTACAAAAAATTTTAAAAAGACAAAAACACCCTGTGGGCAAACACTTTTCACAAAACAATTACTCCATATCTGACTTATTAGTCCTCATCCTCAAAGGAAACCTGCACAAAACATTCAAAAGACAAGCTTGGGAATTTAAATTCATAACTCTTCTAGACACTAAAAATCATGGTCTCAACAGAGACACTGGTTTTATGACTCATTGTAACCCGCTAAACCTGCTTTATCCTAAAACTGCAGTTGTGTTAATTGCCTACTTCTTTTTAAGTGGTTTCTGGCAACATGTGTTAACCCCTTCTGATTAACTATCTCTCCCACCTTTATTTAGCTGTGACACTGTGGTTGTCTTTTTGAAATCTGAAATCTTTTCTCTTCCACCAACAAAAGTTAGTTTAGTAAAACAACGTATCTTGGAATTTGCACTGAGCAGAAGAAGAACTTTAATCAAAATACAGTCTGTATTTTACACAACCAGCCAGGTCTCAATATAAATTTGGCTTGATCTAATTAATAACAAAGGACAAGGATAAAACTGGAAAATAATTCAAAGAAGTTATAGCATCTTTCCATTACTTAGTCAGCATGCCTGATCCAAAATACAATGTACATTTTTAAGAATGTAATAGAGAATCAGGATGCTATCTACTGTATAAAACATTATGTGGAGATCTGAAATAAAATGGGATACCATTAAAAAGTAAGTAAATGTCAAAACATGGGATTTACTTATATCAATATTTCTTGTATGTAGAATATATAGAATGCACTGAGGTATCTATATTACTCATTTACGATAGTGAATATGCTTGTACAATGGCTGTCAAAGCCAAATATTAAATTATTCATTATAACTACAAAATATCTGTAAGCTCATATTTTTAAAATGGAACCAGACTACTGGATTGCATTGCATAATCTACATATCTACAAAAGTACTTGAAAAGTCACTTAAAAGAATATTAATTTGTGTTGAGTTAGTTTTTAAAATGTTTGAGTTATTAGCTCTATATCATGCTTCAAATATTTATACTTTTTCCAATTTTGCCTTTGTTTTTTACCATGTTGCTTCTGCTCTGGAACCTCATTGAAAATGAGGATTGGTTTTCAGTGAGTGAGAGCTTATTTTGCTTTGTAAATAAATTAGAAAGGATAAAAACATCCAACAATGCTATTGAAAATTATTTATCGGTATTTTATATGTTCATTTATTTCAGACAGGTCTTCATGGTGCTTCTGAGTAGATTTTTTTTATTTTAACTGACATGACTTTGATTATCACTTAATTCTCTCCTGACATTGCATCTTTTCTCTCCCCCCCCCCTTTTTTAACCTGTATGCATCAGTCCATTCCACAGATCTTGAATTTGTGACATATTTTACCATAGATGTAGCACAGTATTAACATCTCATGACGAGTTACCTAGATCCAAGGACAGAATGTAATTGGACAGAATGGAGACATCCTTTAGTTTCTTTTATTACATCACTCACTATCTATTTATCACTTCACTAAAGGTTGCTGAAGTTATTTATGTCACCTGTTAAGAAGCTATTTTTGTCTTCAAGCAATCTATCAGATTTCTACTCTATTTCAAATCTGTTCTTTTCAGCAAAAGTTTTGGAAAAGGGGTATGATGAGATTTCTGCAGCATTGCCTTTCTGATACTTCACTATTTAAAAAATTTCAGTCAGGCCTTTGATCGTTCTATAGCACGGAGATTGCTTTAACATCCATTTATGACTTTCCATTTGCAGTTGGATTTCCTGTCACTCATTTTCGTTCTTACAGGTCTTTTTTATGGCTCTTTATTATGTGGACCATGGGGTTCTTCTCATTAAATACTTGAAGTACATGAGTATTTCACACATCATTCTGACATGCTTTCATTTCATTTTTTGTGTTTGTAGAGCCAGTTCATCATAAATGTTCTTTTCCGATTTTGTTCCTGTAAGTAGAGATCACTTAGAGATTTTTCAGTGTCTATGCTTCCTCTGGCTCCTATATTTGCCATTACATTGTGTGATTCTTCATTTTAATGTGGATGATGTACAAGTTTATCTCTTTCAGCAAACTTTTATGTAGCAATTTCAGAGTTATCAGGCTATCTGACAGGTTTAAAACTGGAAAGATCCAAACTTTTTGAAAATAAACAAAATCCAACATAGGTATTGCTGGTTGGGATTTCTCCTTTTGTTAAATTTGACTTGTGGCTTATTTTGTTGGGAACAAGTTGCCATTGGAAAAATCAAAGGCCAAATAGAACAGATCCCAAACTTCTTTAGAAGAAAATGATTCTATCCATTGTTGTATCTTCCATTTAAATTCTAATCCTAAATGTTTAGGTGTCCTAAACATTGCCTGCCCCAAAGTATCTGGCCAAACTACCATGCCTGGCAGATCATCCTACAGTGGTCAAAAAAACAACAAAGAAGAAAAGACTCATTTTAGGAGCATGGAATGTCTGCACCCTTATGTGGTGAAACCTACGAAGAGCACCCTGCTTCCACCAGTCTGGAAGTACAGTGGGACTGACCAGCATGGATCCTAATTAAAAACATTTTCCTTAAAATTATGGAAACAATTATGGAAACATTTATTTTCTGATTCAGTAACATTTTCAAGTTTCTCTTAAAATTCCTATCTTCTCTGAGAAATTTATGGCCACTGGGAGCTGCGGGCAGCCGTGCCTGCAGATGGTCAATGTAAACAAACTGTCTCGTGGCATGCCAGCGGATTATCCTGACGGGCTGCATGTGGCCAGCGGGCTGCAGGTTGCCCACCACTGCTATATAGTGTGTACATAGTGTATGGCTGTCCATCATATCTGATAGGGAGGTTACTGGATCACTTGTGTTCTTAGGTGGCTGTATTGTCTGATCCACAAGGAGCAAGATCATAAATAGCTGTCTCAGGAATGTGCAGTCTGCCATTGAAGACTTCGCATGGTTCTTGGTCCTTTCTTGATCAGTTTTTTGTATCTGTCTTACTCAGAGTGTTTACATCCTTCACGAATAATTGCTTCCCATTCAGATCCGTCCTTGGCCATGTCTTCACAGTTATCAGTATTTATGCTGCATGAGGTGAGATTCTGCGTAACGGTGTTTTTGTTGACCACCCTTCCTGTGCTTTCCAAATTTCATCTCACCATTGAAAACTTTTTGGGGAAGTCCATCATCATCCATTCTGATAACATGACCTGCCTATCTAATATACATGAATATACAGTAGAGCCATACTCTACCTCCAGGTGTGTGTATGCTAATTCCGTTGGTTTCAATGGGAACGCCACATGTTTACACACCAACAATATTGCCTATTCATAAGACATCTGAAAATCTCCATTCTTGATTGGTCACAGCACATTTATTAACAGTGTATTTTATTTACCACTGGGATATCTGAATTGATTGTTTATTAGCAAGGCAGTCTATATTAAGGGATATTGATTGTTAAACTTGACATATGGTAACTCTATGTGAGATACTACATTGGTTTCTAGCCTGTGTGACAAAGTTCCTCCTCTACCTTGGTGGGTCTTGCGCTTATTGGCGGATTTGCTCACCTTGGAGCTTCACAGCAGCCCTCAGTTTGGCCACTTTCATGAACCCACAGTCCAGGACAACCCCTCCTGTGTCTGACCAGGAGTTGGGAGGTTTGGGGGGAACCCGGGCCCGCCCTCTACTCCGGGTTCCAGCCCAGGGCCCTGTGGAATGCAGCTGTCTAGAGTGCCTCCTGGAACAGCTGTGCAGTAGCTACAACTCCCTGGGCTACTTCCCCATGGCCTCCTCCCAACACCTTCTTCATCCTCACCATAGCACCTTCCTCCTGGTGTCTGATGATGCTTGTACTCCTCAGTCCTCCAACAGTATGCATTCTCACTCTAAGCTCCTAATGCCTCTTGCTCCCAGCTCCTCACACACACACCACAAACTGAAGTGAGCTCCTTTTTAAAACCCAGGTGCCCTGATTAGCCTGCCTTAATTGATTCTAGCAGCTTCTTGATTGGCTGCAGGTGTTCTAATCAGCCTGTCTTTATTGTCTCTAGAAGGTTCCTGATTGTTCTGGGCAAGGACCCCACCCTCCGTCACGTCCTTTCGTTCCGCCGGCAAGTGCAGCTTCTACCGCCAGCAGGGGCGCGTGATGAAGAGGCGCTCGAGGGGTCCTTCCTAGTCCCCTACCAAGGAGCCCGCTATCGGGTCTTTTACTCCACTGGAGAGGCCCGGTGCTACCTCTGCCGCTCAGCGGGGCATGTCCGCAGAGACTGCCCTTTGGCCTGGGGGGGAGGGGCACCCGAAACCGCCGAGACCCAGCAGGACATCGGCCCCGTCGATGCTGACGCCCTGGCTGCCCGGCACCTGAGACCACCCCTCCTCCTACTCGACCCATCGCTGCTCCCGTCCGGGCCCAAGAGATACCTTCCCTACAACGCCCAGCTGAGCAAGAGAGTTCCACCCTTGCTAGTACCAATCCAGCAGAGCCTATGGAGGAGGGTGTGGCAAGGATATTACTGGGTATAGGAGAGGGCCCGCCCCAAGGAGAAACCCCCGCCCCTCATGCTGTCTCACCGCTACCCCCCCGAACCCCTGAACCATCGCCTCCGCCCCCCGACACGACCCCTGCTAACCAACCCCCAGATGACGCTATGGAGGGCTGGACCCTAGTCCAGGGGAAGCGAGGCAAGCGGAAGGCTCGAGCTCCGCTGCATCCATCCAACGTGGAAGCCCCCCGGAAGACCAGGAAAGGAGGCACTGATATCGAACACATGAGTTCCACATAACTGGAACACATGAGTTATGAGGAGAGGCTGAGAGAGCTGGGCTTGTTTAGCCTGCAGAAGAGAAGAATGAGGGGGGATTTGATAGCTGCTTTCAACTACCTGAAAGGGGGTTCCAAAGAGGATGGCTCTAGACTGTTCTCAATGGTAGCAGATGACAGAACGAGGAGTAATGGTCTCAAGTTGCAGTGGGGGAGGTTTAGATTGGATATTAGGAAAAACTTTTTCACTAAGAGGGTGGTGAAACACTGGAATGCGTTACCTAGGGAGGTGGTAGAATCTCCTTCCTTAGAGGTTTTTAAGGTCAGGCTTGACAAAGCCCTGGCTGGGATGATTTAACTGGGAATTGGTCCTGCTTTGAGCAGGGGGTTGGACTAGATGACCTTCTGGGGTCCCTTCCAACCCTGATATTCTATGATTCTATGATTCTATGATCGAGCCTCCCGCCACGGCCAGGAGTGAGATCCATCCGCTGGTGTCGGGAGGGGAAGACAGACTGGCATTAGGAGTGGCAATTTTTTCCCTGCCATCCCCCTCCACCCCAAGGCGTGAGATGAATTTAATAACCCCAGCCTGTCAGACGCCCCGTCGGTGGTCCGCACCCTGTCTACCCACCTTAGCGGACCACGAGGCTGTATTAAGAGGCCCATCAGGGAACACCTCGGAAATTGTGACCCCATCCCCCCATGAGCTGCGGCATGCACTACAGAAGTTCTTAGAACACACCTGTGGCACCTGCAATAGGGTACAGCTGGCTCTTCAGCTATGGGGGGACTTTGACCAAATCCTCCAGGACACAAGGGCCCTTATAAAGGAGGGCAGGGGGCAAGGAAGGCGCGGTGCTGCGGCCTACGAGCGAGCCCGTGGCTTCTGACACGATCTACTCATCCACAGGATGGGTCACGGGTTGCTGCGCAACCCGCCGAGGGCCCTGAACATCCCCACCAATAAGAAACCCCCACCTCCCCAGCCCTCCGCATGACGCCTCTTACTATTGCGACCCTGAATACCAGGGGCTGTAGGATGGCTCTCCGCAGGTCCCAGGTGCTCTCTTACCTTCGGGAAGGGGGGCACTCTGTAGTTTTCCTGCAGGAGACCCATATGGACCCGGTCGCCGAGGACAGGTGGCGGCTGGAGTGGGGGGACGGGGTATATTTTAGCCACTTTGCGACTTGGCAAGCTGGAGTGGCGACCCTGTTCTCCCCCAACCTACGGCCCGAGGTGCTAGGGGTCACTGAGGCCGTGCCGGGCCACCTGCTGCACCTTCGAGTCCGTATGGAGGGACTCGTGGTCAATATTGTTAACATCTATACCCCGCAAATGAGCTCCATGCTGCCACAATTTTATCAGCGGGTGTCCGACTTTCTCGGCACCCTGGATTCGCACGAGTGCCTGGTCCTGGGAGGGGACTTTAACACCACCCTCGAGGAACGGGACCGCTCAGGGGCCGAACCGAGTCCGGCCGCTGCGAATTTTCTCCAAGGGATAGTTGACCATCACTCCCTAGTGGACGTCTGGCATGACCATCACCCAGATGACACCTCCACGTTCACCTTTGTCCAGGTGGAGGCCCATCGGTCACACCACTCTCGGTTGGACCGTATTTACTTATCCCGTTTCCATCTTTCACAGGCCCACTCCTCCGCAATTCGGCCGGCCCCATTCTCCGATCATCATTTAGTCACTGTAACAGTCTCCCTCCGTGCAGAGAGACCGGGGCCGGCCTATTGGCACTTTAATAACAGCCTGTTGGAGGACGAGGGCTTTGTGATGTCCTTCCGGGAGTTTTGGCTGGCCTGGCGAGAGCAGTGGCATGCCTTTCCCTCAGCGCGGCGATGGTGGGATCTCGGGAAGGTGCGCACCAAGCTCTTCTGCCGTGACTACAACCGGGGCACCAGCCGACGGAGAAATGCGGCGATAGAGCAGTTGGAACGGGAGGTCTTAGAGATGGAGAGGCGCCTGGCCGCCAACCCCGAGGACCCGTTCCTCTGCGGAGCGTGCCGGGAGAAGTGGGAGGAGCTCTGGGCCCTCGAGGACCACTGGGCCCGAGGTGCCTTCGTTCGGTCCCGCATCCGCCTCCTTCAGGAGATGGACCGCGGCTCCCGCTTCTTCTATGCCCTGGAGAAAATGAGGGGGGCCAAGAAACACGTCACCTGCCTTCTTGCGGAAGACGGCACCCCCCTCACGGATCCGGAGGAGATGTGTGGGAGGGCCCGTGACTTATACACAAGCCTTTTCTCCCCAGATCTGACCGATCCTGGCGCTTGCGGGGTGCTCTCGGAGGAACTCCCCACGGTCAGCGTGGGTGACCGAGAATGGCTAGAGCTGCCTCTCATCCTGGCCGAGTTCTCGGAAGCCCTCCGTCGCATGCCCACCCATAAATCTCTGAGCATGGACGGGCTGACCGTGAAGTTCTACCGCGCGTTCTGGGACATCCTTGGCCAGACCTAGCCACTGTCTGGGCCGAGTCTTTGCAGGGCGGGGTCCTCCCTCTTTCGTGCAGGTGAGCAGTGCTCGCCTTGTTGCCGAAGAAGGGGGACCTCTGTGATTTAGAAAACTGGCGTTCCGTCTCGCTCCTTAGCACGGACTACAAAATCGTAGCGAAAGCAATCTCGCTGCGGCTAGGGTCCGTGATGGCGGACGTGATCCACCCAGACCAGACCTATACTGTCCCGGGTCACAGAATTTTGGACAACCTATTTCTAGTCTGAGACCTTTTGGAACTCGGGCGTAGAGACGGTCTGTCGTTCATCCTCCTGTCTCTCGATCAGGAGAAGGCGTTCGATAGAGTAGACCTTGAGTACCTCCTGAGCACTCTGCAGGCATTTGGATTCAGACCTCAGTTTGTGAGCTTTCTCCGGGTGCTGTATGCCTCCGCGGAGTGTTTGGTTAGGCTCAACTGGACCCTGACTGAGCCGGTCAGCTTCGGGTGAGGAGTGCGGCAGGGGTGCCCCCTGTCAGGCCAGCTGTACGCTCTGGCGATCGAGCCTTTCCTCTGTCTCCTTTGCAGGAGGTTGACAGGGTTGGTGCTGCGGGAGCCGGAGCTCCGGCTGGTCCTGTCGGCGTATGCCGATGACATACTCCTCGTGGTCCAGGACCCGGGCGACTTGGCGCGGGTGGAGGCTTGCCAGGTCATCTACTCGGCAGCCTTCTCCGCCCGAGTCAACTGGGTCAAGAGCTCTGGCTTGGCGGTGGGGGACTGGCAGCGGATGAGCTCCTCCCACCTGCATTTCAGACCATCCAGTGGAGCATGGGTCCACTGCTCTACCTAGGCGTTTACCTTTCTGCCACGCACCCTTCTCCACCAGAGACCTGGGAAAATTTAGAAGGCGGGGTGATACAGCGGCTCCGGAAATGGACGAGGATACTCCTATGTCTTTCCCTCCAAGGGAGAGCACTGGTGCTTAACCAACTAGTCCTGTCCACGCTCTGGTACCGGCTCAACACGCTGGTTCTGGCCCTGGGTTTCCTGACCAACCTCCGGGCATCGATTCTAAGGCTCTTTTGTTCAGGAATGCACTGTGCCCCTGTTGGGGTTCTTCATCTACCACTGAAGGAAGGAGGGCAGGGCCTGAAGTGTCTACATACTCAGGTCCATGTCTTCCGCCTCCAGGCCCTGCAGAGGCTCCTTTATAGTGCAGGTAGTTCGACGTGGGAGCATACTGGTGCACGTCTTCCTGCGCCGCTTCCGGGGGCTCCGATACGACTGGCAGCTCTTTTATCTATGTCCGAGAGGTTTTCCGCGAGACCTCTCCGGGCTGCCGGTCTTCTACCAGGACCTCCTCCAGACCTGGAAACTGTTTTCAACGACCAGGTCCGTGGCGGGCACCGTGGGAGCAGATCTCCTCGCGGAGCCCCTGCTACACAACCCCCAGCTCCGTGTGCAGCTGGCGGAGTCCCGCTAGGTGCACCAGAGTTTGGTCCTGGCGGAAGTCACGAGAGTCGGAGACCTCCTGGACTACGACCGGGGAGACTGGCTGGATCCCCTGATGCTCGCTCGGTGCATGGGGCTCTCCAGACCTCGTACCCCCCGGCACGTACTTCAGGAGGTGAAGGCCGCCTTGACGCCCGCTGCTTGGGCTTATCTCAACCGAGCCCTGCGTGTGGGTGTACCCCACCCACCCTCTACCCCAGGCCCGCCAGACCTTTCAATTGGGCCCCTACCCTGTAGATCCCAACAAACCCCTCATCCTTTCACTGCGAGCCGGCTGCATGAACTGCAGCCTGTCAGCTTCCAAATTGCGCCAAGGAAACATCTATACACACTCACGCTTCACACCCTTCATGCCCACACCCTGGTGTCCCGCCCCGATACAAAGTGGCAGGACCTCCTGCCACCTTTGGAGGGTGAGCAGCTCCGGTGGGCCAGCCTGTATTCCACCTTGGTCCCGAGGCCCGTCAGGGACATTAGTTGGCGGCTCCTTCATGGAGCTGTGAGCACGGGCGTGTTTTTGATGCGGTTCACCCCCATCCCGGATACTTGCCCTTTTTGCAACGTGAGGGAAACCCTGGCACATGTATATTTAGAGTGTGCCAGGCTGCAGCCCCTTTTCCGGCTCCTCACAAATATTTTATTATGCTTTTGGCTACACTTTTCCCCTCACCTTTTTATTTACACACTCCCCATCTGTGGCCCCACAAAGTCACGGGATCTCCTGGTTAACCTCCTCCTCGCCCTAGCTAAAACAGATATGTATAAAACTAGAGAGGGCAGGGTGGCCAATGAAGCGTCCTGCGACTGTAGGGCCATTTTCCGATCCTCAGTACATTCACGTATCCGGGCGGAGTTCCTCTGGGCGGTGTCCACCGACTCCCTTGTCACCTTCAAGGAGTGGTGGGCGCTGTCCGAGGTTCTCTGCTCGGTGACCCCATCCGGTTCCCTCCATCTGACCCTTTGATTGAGGGGAAGAGCGAGAGACCCCAGCCATTGCCGCTGTGGATACCATCATCACTGTCACCTAGGAGGAGTCCTATCACACATGGGTGTACGTCCCCCCCACCCTCAAACCACCCACCCCGCTGCCGTGCCCATCTTATCGGGCACTCTCAGCAGAGGAATAATCGGTGACACTGGGCGTGGCACTAGGTAACTCGAGGGGGTGGAAGACCATGAGTGCCAAGGAAGCCCCCCCGCTCTGGGCCCAGGCTAGTCTGAACACTTCTCCCTCCCGAAGGCTGCTGTGTTATACCCTGTGTTTGCTTTTGTTTTGTTGCATAGTTTTGCTTGATCCTTTTTGGTGATTCTTTGTAAGTGTTACACAAATAAAATTCTTTTCTGCCTCAAAAAAAACAAAAAACAAAAACAAAACAATGACTCTCCTATAGCCATCTGGCCCAACCCTGTCACACCTGATTCAGTATTGGTTTGAAAATTAGAACACACAATTTTCAGTTTAATAATAAAATAAATGGTTAATAGTGGAACCATAGTTATCGTAACGCTCACTGAACTAGCGTTGGATAGATACTATGCATACATCTATACTGCAGCTGGGAGCAAAACTCCTAGCCTGGGTACACAGTTCAGCTTGAGCTAACACGGTAAAAATAACAGTGTGGTTGTTGCAGTTTGGGGCCTCTCCACCTCTCAAGACCAGCCAACTCCCTGGGTCTGAGTTTGGGTGGCTAACCCAAGTCTCCACTGGAGCCACAATATCTAACCTGCTATTTTTAGTGTGCTAGAGAAAGTCTGTCTACCCAGGCTTGCAGGCGAACTCATCACTACAGTTTCCTTCCATACACTGCTTCCTCCCATACAAGGACTAATTTAATTGCTTCAAAGACCAACCACATAGTTAATCCAAATAGTAAAAAAGAAAAAGCTCTTGTCAAACTGCTCCTTGACTCATTACTAACTCTCCCTCTACACAGGCTAATCATTTCTAGCCTGTCTTTGAAAAACAAAATTCATTTCTTCCTGCTTTATCACAAACTTTTATTGCAAAAGAAAGAACCCATGCTTCCCTCTCCTTTGTTTCTCATCTTCTGCTGAAAGAACGGGCAGGGAAGAACAGGGGCACGTAATCTTCTGATTGGCCAGCCTTGCAGTTACCATAGAGATTCATTGTTATAACTAAACTAAATGTACTTCTTAAAATGTCAAGTACAGGAGGTAGAAGGGACATATTTGGTGGAAAGAAATGAAAAAGCATAGACCTGCCATATTAGCTAAATTCACTGTGCTACACTCATAACAGGTTAAGCAAATCCTGCTTCTGAACCTAAGGGAATTTGTCTCATTTATATACAGACTTTCATTTACCTGTGTGATATGAACTGTAGTCTCTTTAGTAGAAGATGAAAATGAACGGCATCCCCCCATGCTAGTATGATGATGTGCAGCTTAATTAATTAGGGTTGTTTTTTTTTTCATTAATTGAGCCTTTAAAGAAAGTAAACACATGGGAGATGGTCTCAAAGTGCATGGAATGCTTTGCTTTAGTATAAAATCATCTAAAAGATGGATAGGAATCCACATTAGAGCTAATATTCTGTCACTTCTTACCACTAATCTACCTCCCTCCCTCACATAGAATAACACATTGCTGCTCAAATGTGTATATTATGTAGGTAATATATTGTGGTGTATTAATTAGAGTTTTGTGTGAAAGTCTAAGACTTCTGGGTACTTTTCCAGGCTTTGTCAGACTCATTTAGTGTCTTTGAACAAATCACTTGTTCCATCTATTCTTTGGTTTACTCATCTATAAAACTGACATAATACATATTTTAGGCCTAAAATTATGGTAGCTAATTTTGATAATTTATGAATTCCTTTATATTGAATAAATTTGTAGGAATAATACATTACAACACATTCATAGGCACTTGAAATACATAGGACCTTTTCTCCATTGATAAGACTACCAGCAAAATTATAGGTACTCAAAAGCAGAGAGGAGAAAGTAGAATGGAGAAAGACAATTAAGCAACAAATTATTTTGTTGGTTTTTGTTTTGCTGAGGGGGAAGGGAAGGGAAGGGATAATATTTTTTAAATACTCTTTATACTTAGATCATTGCATTGGGCTTAAATAAACATTTCTGTGCAAATGTATATAGTTAGTGACGTAACATTTGAATTCTGTGTTTGAGTTTGTAGGAAAACGAATTAAAAATAGGAAAATGTTAACATAAATAACAAATACCCTTCTTCACCTAATATGAAGGGTTTTGAGGCTTATTCTATTGTTTGTAAAGCACTTTAAAATCTGTAAATGAAAGACCTTTTGGGGCCAAAATCACCACTGGTAGTAGTAAGCTGTGGCATGATAATTAAAGTTGTAAATATATAACCCTTCACGTAAAATAATGAAAAACTTTGTTAGATGTGTAGAACTCTTTGTGATTGTTACGGTTTTGGTCAAGATTTTTTTTTTGAACAAACGGTGTATTATTTTTAATAGATTTTTTTGTGTAAAAAGCTTTAAAAATATTTTTGACAAAACATAAAATTCTCAGATATTTTTAAATTTTTACTTTTCTGCCCCTTTACTCCCTGTTTTTCAGTAGCAAAAAAGAAAAAAAAATTGAAGGGTGCAAAGAAAAAGAAAATGGGGGGACCAAATTTAGGCAAAACGATTTTAATAAAAGGAAAAACATTCCTTCTGAAAACCTGTTAGAACAAAAATTAGTCTGTTTTTTCTCTCTCTTTTTTTTTGTTTCTTTTTTTACAAAAAAAGCCTCCATTTTTCAAATAATTCTAGTTACAATTTATGCATAGATTTTGCATGGCACTCAGAAGTTCACTCTTAAGTTATCCAACCAGCACAGTTAATACACCCTGTAAAGGGATACTGGCCCTTCAAAGCCAAAGAAGATAGTTTGAGAGGCCAGTTACCCCATTCCACGTGTCTGAAGTAATCAAAATGGACAATGGTCGAGAGAAAGATGGTCCTTGGAGGAGGAAAGCATAGGAAAAACCCTTTTAATGTTTCTCATATTGGCCACCCAGAGCCAGTGCTCATCTTGGGAAAGCACACTACTTCTTGACTTTAACTTTGTGAACAACCTGGGTTTATTGTTTGAAAAGAAGTTTAACATTTATCAGAAAGATTTGAGAGAGACAATGTGGGTGAGATATATTTTACTGTACCAACTTCTATTGGTGAAAGAAGCAAGCTTTTGATCTTACACAGAGCTCTTCTTCAGGTCTGAAGCTCTGTAATATCCTGGGACCAGCACAGGTACAACAGCACTGCAAACAGAAAGAATTTGTCAGCTGAATTACTCATAGATGATCCGATGAAGTGAGCTGTAGCTCACAAAAGCTTATGCTCAAATAAATTGGCTAGTCTCTAAAGTGCCACAAGTCCTCCTTTTCTTTTTGCGAATACAGACTAACACGGCTGCTACTCTGAAACCTGACACTGATGACTGTTTCTTAGCAGACTTAACAAGTGATGTGAACTTAGAGCCAATTTTTGCCCTTCTTTAAACTTTGTAGTATACAGTAAATGTTTACTGGAAGAAACACCCTGTTGTGAGTTTTGTCTTTCATTCAAATGATCTCTCTCACACACATACATATCCCTTTATTGTACTCATAAACTTTAAAACACTAATATGTCAAGAACTTCTCATTCCTTCCTCTTTCTTTGTCACCCTCACTCAATTCCCTTTATTCATGATTACTCTGTAAAAAGTCATTAAATGTATAGTTTAGGGTTGGTGGTGGGTTTTATGTTTGTTTGTGTAGCAGCTGCTTTGTTAGATGTTACTTTAATATCTGCAATTTGGAAAATCAATTAGAACAGTTTTTTTTTTCCAGTAAAACTTAACACCCAACAGAGTTTTATCTGGCTTAGTGTAGGTCAAGATCCCTGTGACCTTGAACTATTCAAAAAGTACTAGAGATGACTTATCAGAGCATGACATCGAAATTGGTTTTAACTCTCCAAGGAAGGTTCAGATTGTAATGTCAGTAACAGTGAAGATGAAGGCAACAATTATATGTCAACTCTGGTTTATTTTCAAAGAGAGCATTTTACCAGTCTGACACATAAGCGGGGGGAAAACAAAAAAACATACAGAAGTTTGTTTTCTCGCTCAATTATTTTGGGAGATATGATGGAGCCTGTGATGAGCCAGCAATAATAAACAAATAGGCCAAGACTTGACATAAATGGCCATTATATATGAAAGTCCTGCTGAGCTTGGCTTAGATCTGTTTTCAGGAAGAAGAAATTTAACCTCTTCTCCTATGTATTGGCTTATGATTTTAGTGGGATTTTTATTCTGAGTAAACCCTCCATTAAGAAAAACTTTGAATTAAAAAATTAGAATAGTTGTAAAGCAGTCTGAAGTTGGCAATTTGTTTTAAACAAATATTTATAGAAATTATATTACATAATATTCCAATAGAAATAGAAAGCAGGACCATTTTGCACATATGAAAAGGCTATAAAGGATAGTTGAAAAAAGAAAACATTTTCTAGAAAACATTTGATTATTGATTGATGTTTAATCTACACTTTTAAAGACCATACATCCCACATTTGTGTAGGGCTGTTGGTAGAGGGACCTGTTGTTATGAAACCAGAGAAAAAGAGAACCTAAGTGAGACTACAATCATAACACTAGGAATTGTTCTAATTTATTGAGGGATGTACTGAGGGGGAACAATCTTGTGAGGCATGGAAAGGTTTCAGACAAAAGAAAAATAAATTTCCCCTCATGGATTTACCAAGGAAGAATTAAATGAAATGTTTTCTCTTTCTTGCCACTTCCCTATTCGGGATCAGCAACTTGTATGGACTTCTTCCAAAACTCCTGAGTGTACACCTGCTTGTGCAAGTTGGTATCTGTAAGGTCTGCTGATATCTGCTCTACATACAGAGTCATGGCAAGGGCTACCCTACCAGTACAACTATCAGGTCTCCATTGGACATGTCCATACCAAAGTAGCCTAGTGTCTCACAAATTGTCTTCAACCGGGACAACCCACATTGGGCCCCTCACAACCTTATTTCATTTCCTATCACAGAGTGTCCAATAATTTGTTCATCTCAACAGCTTCATTTCTTTTTTGTGTCTCTGTTCCATACATAAGAAGGGTTGAATTACAGTTTTATACCTCCTACCTTTTAACTTTATTTGCATCTTTTTATTAGAGAACTGGGGCCAGCTCCTACCATTTGCACCAAACAGATTTGGAATGATGCAAGGCATCACTGAGGAAGGCACCATTATCAACAATCATTGATCCTAGGTATTTAAATTATTTCACTCTTCTAAGCTCTCTTCCTTTAATATCCTGTATGATGGGTCTTCCTCCGTCAGTTATCATAGTCTCGGTCTTACGAACATTCACTCTAAGTCCTGCCTGCTCAAAACTGTGTTGCCAGTGCTCAAAGTTGGTTTGCAGAGCCTCACAATCTTCCACACATATTACTACGTCATCAGCAAAGAGCATGTTCCAAGGCAGATCCCTTTGCATTGTCTCACTTATCGTATCCAAGACAACCACAAACAAAAAGGGGCTCAACACTGACCCCTGGTACAGGCCAACATGTACTGGAAATTCCCTGCTGCAACCCCATTTGGTTTTTACTGTTGTAGTCACTTTATCATACATAGCTAGGATAAGATGGACATAGCCTTCCAGAACACGTCTCCAGCCAGGATCCAACACAGAGCTCAAAGTGCTTGGTTTCTTTGTCTCTTCAGGTGAAGGATGCCAGAATGCCTTTTTCTCTCTGCTTATATCCTCAACGTTTAATCTTTGCTTCCAAATACAGGAAGCCCTCCTGAAGACTAAGCTTGCTGTGTCCACCAGCAGCTGACACCATGTTAAGAACATAAGAATGGCCATACTGGGTCCATCTAGCCCAGTATCTTGTCTTCAGACAGTGGCCAATGCCAGGGGTCCCAGAGGGAACGAACAAAACAGGTAATCATGAAGTGATCCATCCCCTATCACCCATTCTCAGCTTCTAGCAAACAGAGGCTAGGGACACCATATTAATGTTTGTAGTTTTCACCTCCTTTGTGTTAGCCATTTAACTATCCCTTCACTTGCTAGTTTGATGGCTCTGTTTACCTTTTATGTAAATATACTTTAACTGTCTCTTTTTACTCAATTTACATTGGAGACACATTTAAGTAGGTGGGACCACATTCCTTTCTCCAAGGCAGGATAACCTCGATGCTTCCTGCCAAGCACATTTTAAAAACATCTTTCAAGCATATACCTATATACCTTTATATATCACACCTACATACACCACACAATAACATTAATGACCAGAAGGCACAGCAGTTCAAAATAACTCATTTTTTACCTTTTGAGCCCCTCCTAACTGTGGTGCATATCCATTTACTATATGGATAGTTACCTCTTCCCAACAGTTCGACAGTGAGTCAGTTCAACCTTCTGGAACTTTCTATCACATCCCTCTGTATGGTTTCAGCTAAAATAACTCCAACACCATTTTTGAAGGTTGAACTCCCTGAATAGTAGATTTTGTAACCCTTCACCAGCATCTTAGCTTAACAATCTTTCTGTTTAGTCTCTTGTACACCTGCCACATTTACTTTTCTCCTCTTTAAGGCCTCACATAGTTCCAAGCTTCTTCCAGTAAGTGTTTCTACATTCCAAGTGCATATTTTAGCTTATTCTACTTACTCATTTGCTTCTTTATCTTTAGCAGCCCTTGAGCAGTTACAACAGTCAGGCAAAGGCTGTTGTAAATTGCTTGCGGAGAACACCCTAATCTTTTTAGGTACATTTGACATGGCCATCAGTTCACATGAGCATATCTATTGTCTGAGCTTTACAGATCAGCTGTCAAGCATGACAGCCTTGGTTGGAAATTGGAGTTTCTTTTCTCCTAGGTGAGCTGCCTACCAAGTCTACCAAACCTCTCCTGACCCAGTTAAATGAAATGTACCATCTGTAATTCTTCCTAGTTACTTTCTATTTGGAAGAATATTGATGCAAAGAGGACAACAGCAGTAGAACTATTCACAAATTGAACTTCTGACTTTGTCAGAATTTTTGCAAAGAGAAGCTTTAAAACCCTTATAACTTTCAGGGTGGAATGCTGACCCTAAGTAAATAATAAAATCCCCATCCATTTAAGTGGAGTCTTGATTTCAAACTTGAAGTTCATTGCACTAATCCTGCAATCAATTCTGTGGAGGGTCCCTGTGCCATTGAAGTCTGGGGGAATGGGGCGGGGGGAGAAATACTTGATTAAAAGAGTTGGGTTCACCTCTTCCTTGAAAAATATTGGTGATTGGTTGTGTCCACTACATATGTAGGATGTTAACATGATGTCCAATTCACTGAACTTCCAAGTTTTCCTAGAGAGATAATTGCTTTCTAACAGCATGGGTATGAATCATTGTAAATAAGTCATGATACATATTTATGCTTTGTCAGGCTCTGGGTTCTAGGTAGTCAGGGCTGGTGGTTGGAGCTGCGGTTGTGAACATGTATCAAGGGTAAAAGTCAGCTGGAGAGTCAGGACCAGGCCAAAGACAGAACTGAAACTAGGGTCTGGGGACAAGCCGTGAGTTAGAACTTAGGTCAGAGTCTATAGACAAGCTAAATAGGATAGTAATGAAAATCTGGATGGGGGCCAAAGTCAAACCTGAGTTGGAGTCAGTCTGAGGCTCAGGAGGAGGGTGAAGAACTGGAGTGGGTCAATTACTGGGCTGGAACAAAGTTGGAGTAGCATACAGACAAGGCTAAACTGGGCTGGAACAAGGCTCAAGTAGAGGCTCAAGTAAAGCAGGAACAGGACCCACATCAAGGGCAGGCTGGAAGCCTAGGGAGTCTGTAACACTGCAAGGCAGCAGAAGGATTCCTGATCAAGTAGTGCTGTCACACAGAATAACTTGCAGCTCTGGCAAGGACAGTGAAATACCTATGCCACCTGTACCCAGTGCCTCCCCAGCGATAAGCTGCTGTAGCATGACTGAGGGCTGAAACACTGCAGGCTCTGTTGGAGGGGTGAGTCATGGCAGCTGAGTGAGCAGCTCTGCTCTCGTTGCAGGTTTGCCTCACAATTACTGAATCAGTGTATGAATTTTTAAAAATTAGAAAAGTCCATTTCCTTTTATTTTATGCCACATAAAATGCCATGTAGCGATGTGAGACTCACCTCCACGGCACCTCCTGCCAGTTATTTAGGGAATTCGTTCACCAGCCTCCAGAGCACCCCCCTACCGGCCACTGTGTCACCTGTCACTGGCACCCCCATGTCCCTCCAGGACCTTAGTGCCCCTTTCCTTGGGTGCTGCCCCCTGGCAGTACCCCCCCAGTCTCTGGGTCTCCCCTCCCCAGGAAACCCCAAAACCCCACTTTACCTCAGCCTATGGGCTACTGCCAGTCACCATCTAGCCCCCTTTCACTGGGGCCAACTGCAGTCTGTATAAGCCAGTCATCATAGACAAGTGGGGGTAGCCACTCTACCCAGCCCCAGGCTGACCCTTTGCAGTCCCAGAACCTGTTTAGGCCCTGCAGCCTGGGTGGTTTCCAGGCAGGAGCTCCCCAGCGCTACCCCACCTCAGGTGCCTGTTTAGCTCCCAGACAGCCAGGTCCTTCCCTCTCTACAATCAGAGAGAGACTGCCTGCTCCTGGCTCTCTGCCCTCTTATAAAGGCCAGCTGGGCCCTGATTGATCTGGCCATAGCTATGGCTGATCCCTTAATCAGCCTGTTGGGAACACTGGGCATGGCCACTAGGTAACTCAAGGGGATGGAAGACCACGAGTGTCGATGAAGCCCCCTCGCGCTAGGCCCAAGTGTCCATGCCCCCCCACCCCCCGGCCTGGAGGCACTCGCGGCAGTTATGCTGAGGATCTGCAACAATATGTTGGAAAGTCAGACTGCCTGAAACTAAACAAGGCCAAACAGGGCAGATATGGCAGAACAATGCTGAACAAAGCAGCTTTATGTATGGTTTAACAGATGGTACAAAGAACAAGGGAACCAGCTAGTAACTGGATTGGCTGGCTATATGGATACTTAGGGCAGCTTGCTATTGGATAAGTATGCTGAAGAAAGGATGTATAAAAGCCTGTGTAACTTTTTGCTCTGTGTGCAGGATTTGAGATTCTATTCTCCCTGTACCCTGTTTGCAGCTGCAAATAAACTTTTCTGCTTCTCCACCCCGTTGTGATTATTGGTTGACGCACACCGGGCAATGAACCTTGCTGTTGTGTGCCTCTGGCACTGGGTGCTGGCAACAAGCCTGGGCTTTTCTCCCAGCCCCTAGCCCTTTCCCAGGGCTGGCTTTAACCCTGTCAGGGCTGGAGTGGGTGGCCACCCTGCTACATGCCACTTATGATGTAAACCCACCTGTGTAAGTGTGTATTCTATTTTAACCCATAATATTATAGGCAGAACTAGTATTGCCACCTATTATTAAGGTTGACTGATACCTCTCATAAGAGCACCTGGTTTCAGTTGCTTACAACTTTGCCAAACTGACAGTTTGTGCTAAAATTTTCCATGCTGGGTGTCTGTCTCATGCTGACTTTAAACAAAAAAACAAACAAAAACAAAAGTAAAATAATTCTTGAAACTTTTTCACTAAAAGTGCCCCTCCTAATGCTTTGGAGAAAGGTCTTAAAATTTTGCAAAAAGGAGGCCTTTGTGCCAGAGATGTGCCTTTTGCCACCCCTTTAAAATCTGCCGAAAGCTGGCCCAGTTACAAGCCTTTGAAAAATTTCAGTTCGGACATATTCAGTAGAGATTTGGTAGTGCTTCATAGCTAAAATTTCCAAAGTTTCATCCTCACTGATCATGCTCAGTGCAGTCTGACCAGACCAGGCATGCACCATCCCCACACAGAGCAACTAAGCGTGCTCCAGTCCAGGGCTACAGAACCCAGAAGAACTTTCCCTGCAATAGCTGCTCTGGACCAGGGTGTGTGGCTGTGCAGTGCAGCTGAGAGCAGGGAGCCTCTCTCTCCTGTGCTCTCACTCACCCCCATGTTGGCACCCAGGTGCTGTGTGGAGGAGGAAGTCATCTGATTCAAAGGTAGAAGGAAGAAAAGTTGGACAAGTGGACAGGGAAAGAAGTAGATTGGGACAAGGAGTCTGGTGAGATTGGGACTGTAGGGGAGGGAGAGAAACTGTGACTGGGAGTTGGTAGGAAGAGACCATTACTGAGAGCTAGTGAGGGAAATGGAGGGTGGAGAGACTGGGGGTAGGATGGCTGGGGAGGAACACTGACATAGCTGAGAATCTGGGAGGAGACTGGAACTAGGAACCAATGTCTGGGAGGGATCAGGGACAAGGTGGGAGGAAAGACAACTCTAACGAAGAGCTATGGCTGAAGAACTGGACAGAGAGACTAGGACAAAAAGCGAAGGAATGTGTTTGGTGGGAGACTGAGGGCTTTTCTACACTTATAGCACTGCAGCTGTGCCACTCTAGCGCTTAGTGAAGACATTGTCTAATGCAAATGGAAGAGCTTCTCCCATTCGCATAAGTAACCCACCTACCCAAGAGGTGGTCGCTCTGTCAATGGGAAAAGCTCTATCATTGACATAGCGCTGTCTACTCCGGCAGTTAGGTTAGTACAACTTCGTCACTCAAGGGTGTAGTTTTTCTCACTCCTGAGCGACTTAGTTATACAGACATAAGTTTGTAGTGGAGAGGCTGGAGGGGATGGGGCAGAACAGCTCGAGTTTGGGAGAATGGGCAAAAGGGTCTATTCCCACTAAAGCACATTCCCCTCCAGAGTCTGGAAAGAAACCCAAGATTCCTGAAAAAAGAAAAGGAGTACTTGTGACACCTTAGAGACTAACCAATTTATTTGAGCATGAGCTTTTGTGAGCTACAGCTCACTTCATCGGATGCACCTGAGTCCTGAGTCTTCCCATTCCTCTGCTCTGAATAAATATTTGTGAAACTCATTGGCAGTATCTCATTCCCCTCTAGTGCTGATCCACATAGAAGATGACAATATTTATAGTTACTCCATTAACTCAAATGGCAAAGATTTGTCTGGTGTATCTGAAGGTTCCAATCATGATGAACCACATAGGTGTCAATATGACATTTCCAAAACAGTTCTGTCCTGTGCACTGAATGAGGCAGGGGTCTAGTGGGAAAAAATAGTAAGTGATAATGTAATTAAAGAAGGTATAATATGTACACACAGAAGGAGGGGGCAATTCAAGGTTGCATAGATTACTTTAATTCTGGCATTTTCTAACTTAAAAGTGGTTGACTTTGCAAGCTTAATAATGTTCTTTTATCATAATTTTTTGTGTATATTATAAATTAATACCATAATGCCATCAGGACAAATTCTTATGCTGTTGATTATCAGCTTGTGAACAGAATGAGTGGGAAAATGGAAAAGAGAAGCTTAGAATTTTAGCACACATCGTATGCCTGAGCACTTTCATTAACATTGTATGAATTATATGAAATCCCATAAGACAGCAAGTATTACTTTAGCTCTACAATATGTACGGAGTTTTCAACCTTGGGTGCCTCACATTAGGCACTCGAATTTTCAGAGGTGCAGCCCACATGCAGCACTCACTGATTTGGATCAGAGCTGCAGGAGCTCAATAACTCTGAAAATTGGGCTACTTATTTAGGTACCTAAGTATAGTTCAGATGCCTGACTTTAAAGCAATCCATATAGGCCCTTATTTATCAAAACACTTACTGGAAGATTTTCAGTGATGCAAATTGGAATTATTTTCACCTGTCCCATTTGTGCATTTGAAAGTCTTCTCAGTAGACCCAGGATTAATTTAAGCACATCACCCCTTCTTACTCAGCAAATGTGGCTTCTTTGGGATTTAAGCACATACAGTATGCTTGGAGATATTTACTTTTATTTAGTCCATGATTCAGTAAAGGATTTAAGCACATTCTTAAATCCTTTACTGAATCATAGGCTAAACAAAAGTAAGTATCTCCAAGCATAATGATTCCTCTGAGACTTAAAATCATAATGTTGACTTATAGTATTTGCTATTTAAATCAGAAGGCTTGCAAATATTTAACCTTACTGGGGTTTTTGCAGTATTTCTTACACTGAGGCATACAACAGTAAAGTTTATTACTTGCAGGCTGCAAATGTAAAGATTTCATAACATCCCTTTAATTGGCATGTTTCTCATTCTACTGGGGTGTGACAACAAATGATTTATTCTACCACAATAATATTGAGAAAGTACATTTCACATATCACAGTGATACATAGATTAGTGTTGTAACACATGCAAATATTACCGAAAAAACCTCTGAAGGTAAACTAAAGTATAACATTTAAATAACCTACTGATATTTTATAAATAATATGTATATTCCTCTAAAGCGGCTTACACTTTCTTTAGCTTCTATAATAAAAGGATTTTGTTTAGCATGCATGCACTATAATTTGAAAATGTTATTGCTATTTGTAAGCACAGCTTTTTGTCTTCTTTGTTAAACACATGGGGTCTTAGGGAAAGTCCAAAATGTTCTGGTATCTGACCTCTTTTTCACTTATTGGTCCAGATTTTCTCAGGAGACCCTCCTCTAAGACAAGAGGGTTTTCTGTTTTCATCTGAATGGGTCAATCCTCGATTCTCAGTCGTCTCAGTTGTCTGTCCTGACCTAGTCTGATTGATGATTTCTTGTCTTACCTGTGAGCCTTTTGGCAGTCTGTATGTCCAGAAGCTTCTCTGAAAACAGGTTTCAGAGTAGAGACCTCTATTATTCCCTTCTCAGCTTCAGCAAACAATTCTACTTCAATTTTTCTTACAACTTAGGTCTCCGTCTGCTCCTTTAGGTTGCCTTTTAGCCTCCTGTCTAGTCCAAAAAGGTCTGTGTGTGGGGGAGCGGAGGGGAAGGCTTCCTTGCACACCATTATGTTCTGCTCTCTGACCATATTAGGTAGCTAAAGGTGGAGATAGGCCAAAGCATTGGTCCTTCACTGCTTCTTCAATTACCAGGGGAATCTGGTTTATGTGCTTCTCCCTATTACCCCTGCGTATGGAATACAGGCCCTCACCAGGGTCCATTCACATGGGTGGAGGTTGTTTATCACCACTGCTATTCAGATAGGTGAAGTGAGATGTTGGGTCCTCCTGCTATGTGGGTTGACACAGGATTTTTTGTTGTGTCAGCTGTTTTACTTTTGATTATCCTCCTTGATTTTCAGATGCTCTTTGATTATTTCATACATGCAGCATAATGACCTACAATTAAAGACAGTCATCCCAAGGCTCTTCCTAGGAGACCTAATGAATTCCTGAAGGCTGTGCTTGGGTATAACTCTGTCCTAGTCTTGTGCCTTGGGAGGGAGAGGATACGAAAGCCTTTCAGATTGAATATAGTGGACTATCCAAACCTGTGTAATGTTGGATCAGTTAAGGGAGCATAGCCCACTTTTGTCAGTAACGTACAACCTAATATAGCTGTATATAGGATTTATCAAAACTAAGGACACTAGTCTCTGTTTTCATTTTTCTCAGACCGCATTCCCATTTAATCTCCTGTTCAAAGAAAGAACTTGGAATACCAAATCTCTAATGCAGCCTGAAAATAGTCTAATTCCCCACAGAAATGATTATTTGTCCACAGAAGTCTCGAACACTTATTTTGTAATAACCTATATATTGTATGAGGAAATGTAGTACAATTAGGAAACCTTCTGGATTTGCAGTCTTGGCCCTTATGATATTGTTTAGGTACACATATCTTTGTATGGAATATTACTGCATTTCACTGCTTTGAAGGATGAAAGTCAGTTGGAATTTTTATTTCCATATCATCTGAGTCAATAAGTGTTTGACTTGACATATTGCAAGAACTGAACTTTTTCACAAATTAAACAGTGATGATCATCTGTCTTTTAGTTTTGTTTAGGCATTTACCATTGCAAAGTTGAAATAATATAGTACACCGAATTTGGATTTGCTTGATAGTTTGTTCATCTCCTTAAAATGGGGTCACGCTGCTTTGCTGCCAGTAGTTTGACCCAGTCGTTTCCAGCATAGTGAATCAACTAGTGGGCTTTTGGGGGTGAATGGACTGGCCCCATGCTCACCCACACTTGGCTCCCCCGATACCTCATATAATTCTTGAGCCCATCTGGAGGGAGTGTGGTGACCACATGTCTAATTAATTAAATGAATGGCTCCATGTTGCTTCAAAGCAGTGGCATTGGAACAATTTGTATAGCGGGGGTGGTGAAAGCCATTGAACAAAACTGTAAACCCTGTATATGATGGAAACCACTTCAAGCCAGGGGGTGCTGTTGCACCTCCAGAACTCCTAGTTCCAGCACCCCTGCCCAAAGCCTTCCCTTAGGACATCAGGGAAATTGCAAATAGTTAGCTTTGAAAGAGATGCCATTATTGAAGCATTTTGGTTGTTATATTTTCTTGCACTGATTTGTTTATGTAGTTTTATGTAACTGTTTCTGTTTGGTTGGTTGGTTGTAGTGTTCTGTGTCATTTTACTAGAAGGACCCCCAAGGAATAATATTGAACCTAAAATACTATGTTTTTGGCCATCACAATGAATAGAATGACAAATTTAGGTTTATCTGGATGTCTGAATTACAATTTCAGTGGTAGGTTATTTTTATTTGGGTGAAGGGCTTTTGTTGCACTCATTTCACTGCTAGGTTAGTGGGACCATTCATAGGCATGCATGATAAAGCTGTAAAAGAGACACAAATCTGTTCAACAAACTATTAATTAAAAAAAATTAAAAGTGCTTATTTAATGCAATTTTTATAACACTATTAAATATGCCAAGAACAACATTATTACAGTGGAGATTGCTCTAAAATTCACAGGGTAATGACATCCCATCACAAAAGGGTATGGTTATCAATTCCTAATTCAGTGTTTAGCCAACCTAGCCAGTAAAAATGGATCACAAATTACACAAGTCAGTGTAAAAATAGTAGAACAACTTTGACACACAACCCAAGTAGAAGCCAAGTAAGTTGAGCAGGACAGATGAGAAGATTCTGAATGGAGTAATAAAACAAAATCATTGTGTTAAATCTATAAAGCCCATAAAAGCAAGAGGAATCTTTCAGTTGAACTGAGAGCACAACTCTTGGAGGCCATTATCCCTGCAAAAGAAAAAGCTGTTATCGGCAATTCTTTTAAAGGTTAGAGCTATATTCAGCAATAGGTCACGGAAAACTGAAGTGGTAAAGTGTCACACTGACACCAGAAAGAGTCACTCCATAGCTTAGCTGTTGCATAGGGCTTTTATCTGAAAAATGGTGTTATTGAACAATAGTAACAGAGGATCATACAAAAAAGGATCATCACACTTTTTTCCCCTGTCATTATTGTAGTCAGAAAAGAAAACAGTACCAAAAGTTACTAATACTGTAAAATAGAGTAACCCAAAAAAGTAAATATATTTTATTACAAATCAAGGCCTTGATATTGTGCCTGTCCATTAAAATCAATGGCAAAGCTTCCACTGATTTCAGTACAAGCAAGATTGGGCCTTAGTACCCTTAGTTTTCTAGGCCATGGGCATATTTGGTGTCCAAGAACGGATAAATAGCAATGGACATGCTAATTGACTAACAGCATATTTTTTTCAGTAACAAGGTATGAATGCTAATGAAATACATTTTTCTGTTACTAACTTGTGTCTCAGTTATGGCTCAGACTTAGTAGTCAAAGTTGAGGAAGAGGCCCACCCTTACTCCTCTGTACAGATTAGGGTTAGCCTTGTCCAGATGCTGGCTTTGGGTATAGGAAGAGCATGGGAGCTGCCCAAATGATCTACTTTCTACCAAGAACAAATGAGTGGAGAGGGGCAGGGAATTGGCTGAGCCATGGCTCTGGTCCCTTCTCATGTGCCAGGGAGCAACTTGCCCTCTGAAAAGGATGAAAAACATATTTCCTCCCCAGAACAAGAGGGGAGCAGAGGAGGACCCCCCGAAACACCCACTTTTCCAATTCCTCCATGTTAGCTTACAGACCAGCTTATTCTGGATTGAGCCTAGTGATTCCAGCTAGCTTTCAGTGACAGGGTGAAGGTGCTTATTGCACTCAGAGGACCAGGCTGGGTTACCCTTACTCATGCTGAATGTAGATAATGAGAGCGCTTGCAGAGTAAGGTAAGTATGAGTACTTTAACTTAAGTATAAAGTTAAGCACATTACCATCTGGCTTTTAAAAAACCTCTCTGCTGGGTTATTACCCTACTAGAGCAAGGGAGCAGCAGAGCAGGAATCGGGCTCCCAAAGTGAGTGCCTGGGATACGGCACCTCCTGTAGTTTTTACCGGGGTGGTAGAGCTTACTCACTACCTCTTGCTCAGGGTTATGCCTGAAGGCACAATATAATCCTTATGCTTATAGATAAAAAAAACTACCTAGGACAAAACTCTACTCTCAATTGAATGAGCAGAGCTTCTACTGATGTCAGTGGGATCTGGCATATGTGAATCTGAAGGTAGAATAAGGATCACTGATGTTTCACTGGAGTATAAATCATGTGAGTCTTTGTGAGGTTTTTTTTTAAATGCAGGATAACAGAAATACAAACAATGGGACAAATTGTGCCACTTTTATTCACACACTGATTAGCATCTCACTCTGTAAGTACTCTTATTGAAATCAATATGGAGTGAAGTACTGGAGAAAGGGTGACACAATCTGGTCTAAAGTGTAAATTATGGCTTCAGTTTGATCAATTTAATTCTCATAACTGTGGTGTTTAGATGTTGCTTGTAATTACTCGAATTGGGAGCACTGGCTGTTGGGAGTCTGAAAGGACAGGAAACAGGAAGGAGGGGGGAGGAGGTAAAGAAGCTGAGGCAGAGCTACTGAGGGTGCAGCAGCAGCTTGGAAAAGGGGTTTGCACTTTAAAAAATAAAGTCCTGTTGAAGTTTATTAGTACCTTGCCTGACTACTACAACAATAACCTAAACTGGATCAAAGTCTAGCCTTTTCAAAGCTTGTCTATATCTACCCAGCATCTGTTTTATTTGACATTTTAACAGCATCTGTTTTCAGTTATCTGATGTCTCTGTTCCATTCTCTTAATGTCTATTGAGAATAGGCCTTTCTTTTAACTTTCTGACATCTCAAATCAGTGTGGAGATCTAGTGTAAGTGACTATCTTTTATGCAGGCTGGGTCTGAGCATGGAAGGTAGCACTACACAAGCAAGGAAGCTTGTACTTATTAAAAAACATTTTAATTCCTATTTTTCTTGAGACAATAAGATGGATCTCTACCTCTCAATCACTATATACGACCATTTACCCACCTGAATCTTAGTCCTGGCAGAGGCAACATGAGCAACTAAGTCTTTTGCCTGTGATTTGAGAAAATCATTTCTTGACAATAATTTGCTGTTCCTAGTATTCAGATGGGGGAAGACAAAATGGTGCTTTTCAAAGGGAAACCCAGCTTTTTAGCTCATCATAAACCATTTATGGTATAGGCCTGTCTTTAGCAAGACCAGGCTCATTATTTATCATCTGTGTTGTCTGATAGCCATTAGGGATTTAGAGAGAGTTTCACTGGCCTAGATGCAACAGGAGTTAAACCATTTAATGAAAGTGCTTATCTTGAAGGCTTACAATAGTCAGCTTTTACTAATAATTTGGGACAATTGTATCAACTTTATTGACATACAGTAGAACCTCAGAGTTATGAATACCTCGGGAATGGAGGTTGTTTGTAACTGAAATGTTTGTAACTCTGAACAAAACATTATGGTTCTTTCAAAAGTTTACAACTGAACATTGACTTAATACAGCTTTGAAACTTTACTATGCAGAAGAAAAATGCTGTTTTTAACCATCATAAATTTAAATGAAACAAGCACAGAAACAGTTTCCTTACTTTGTCAAATCTTTTTATTTAAACTTTCCCTTCATTTTTTAAGTAGTTTATGTTTAACACAGTACTGTACTGTATTTGATTTTTTTTTGGTCTCTGCTGCTGCCTGATTGCATATTTCTGGTTTCACGTGAGGTGTATGGTTGACTGGTCAATTCGTAACTCTGGTCTTCATAACTCTGAGGTTCCATTGTAATATTGATTTGAACAGTATATGAAGGTGTCATAAATATAAAGGGAAGGGTAACAACCTTCCTGTATACAGTATTATAAAATCCCTCCTGGCCAGAGACACAAAATCCTGTTACCTGTGAAGGGTTAAGAAGCTCAGGTAACCTGGCTTGCACTAGACCAAAAAGACCAATAAAGGGACAAGATACTTTCAAATCTGGGCCAGGGGGAAGGTTTTGGTCTGTCTGTTCTGTGTGTTTGCCAGACACAGATCAAGGAAGCAAGTAATCCAACTCCATTAGAATCAGTAAGTACTAGCAAGGGAATGCGTTAGCTTATTTTTGTTTTGGCTTGTGATTTTCTCTGTGCTGAGAGGAAGGTATATTCCTGGTTTTCTTTTTGTAACTTTAAAGTTTGGCCCCGAGGGAAAATCCTCTGTGTTTTTGAATTTGATTGCCCTGTAAGATTATCTTCCATTCTAATTTTACAGAGGTGCTTCTTTTACCTTTTTACTTTCTAATAAAGTTCTGTTTCTTTTAGAATCTGATTGGGTTTTTGTGTGTGTGTCCTAAAAAAATCCAGGGTTGGTCTGTGCTCATCTTGTTTATTCTCAAGCCTCCCCAGGAAAGGGGGTGCGGGAGCTTGGGGGGATGTTAGGGGTGAGTAGGAACTCCAAGTGGTCCTTTCCTTGAGTTTGTCTAAATCACTTGGTGGTGGCAGCATTACCTAATCCAAGGTACAAGGGAGAATTTGTGCCTTGGGGGGTTTTTAACCTAAGCCGGTAGAAATAAGCTTTGGAGGTCTTTCATACGGGTCCCCACATCTGTACCCTAGAGTTCAGAGTGGGGAGGGAACTTTGACAGAAGGTGTTTGTCTTGGCATTGAAAAACAGTGAAACTAGTTCTCTGAGATGGAAATGCTGGAATATGAGTTGAAGGGATAGTCCGTGAGCTCCCAGTAGCTTGTGCTTGCAGTTGTTAAAAGATTAAGGGTTACAGTATGGCCTGTGTTGTTCAAGGGCATAAGGCTGCACCCACACAAGAAGGAGCCAAGAGTGGGCAGGCATGGGGAGTAGGTAAAAGCTTTGCCCCCACTTCCACAATGCACCATCCAGCACAGCTGAGCTGGAACAGAGTGCAGGGTAGTTATCTAATACTGGTGAGGACAACTAATACACATTGTGCAACTATTGCATGTTGCAGTGGGGAAAATAGTGCTAATGTTGCCCAAAGTGCACAATAGTTATTTGCCCTTCAGGCAAATAATATTTAAATTCCAAAGGTAAATGTGACCACAGAGAATGTTAGGGGTAGTAAATCCGTTATGGATTTCTGTTGTGACTCACCCTTGTCATTCTGACAGGAAGGGTAAGCCTGTTTTGATAATAAGTGGTGAGAAGTCAATAGGAAATTGTATATGAATACCAACAGATGTGTTGTAGGTAGTTGTCCCAGTGTTACCTACTTCCTTGCAAGAACATCTAGCAACAAATATACATTTGTACTTAGGGAAGACGTACTGATCTTCGTCCAACTGGCAAAGCTAAAAGATTAAATTGTGCTCATTTAGAAATGATAGTATAAAACAATACAGAATCTCATTGAACTAGAGTGTTTTTCAGTGCATGTAAACATACATAAGATATAATGACAAGATGATACTTTCCAAGGGTGCAAAGGGCAAGCGAAAGCCTATGCAGTTCTGAGGTTCCAGTTACGCTCTCTAAATACGGATTGAGTGATGCATATGTCTTGTATGTCACTGCTTCACAGGGTGAATTTTACCCCAAGTTAGCAAAAACAAAAGCCCATGTCATTGTACTTAAAACTCAGTCTCAATCAATTAGTTCCTTTTCACTTGAATCTATGTCAAATATATCCTTTGCATTCTTCTGATAGAACAAATAATGTAAGAATCATAAGCAAGAACAAGGAATAGTATTACTGACCCAATGCTGTGTCTATAAACTGATCTGATGATTTGGCTTTGAATATTTGAAAACAATCATGTGTGCCATTCGGATGACCTGATGACTATAATAAGAGCAGTGAATTTTTTATTTCTTCATTTTACACTGTGTAGGTAGCAATCTTAGCCTGGAAAGAAAGATAATGATCATCTACCATCAGAGCAATCATAATTCATCGACTGAACATCATTCCTACACTTTAGCATTATTCCATTTTTCTGACATATTGAGTAAATAAGTCATCTTCCACTCCCCCTTTATTCTAAACATGGACATGTTTTTATATCTAGATCTTTATTGTAGACCGTGAGTTTTAATATTGTTGCCTTATTTGTTTAGAAGTGACAGAAGACCTTTTATAACAATTTGCAGATGAAATAAAAGAACATGTTCACAGAGTCTTGTCATGGGCATGTTTCTAGAGACTGATCTTTGTTTTGTTCAGGGACTTTTAATCCTGTATGATTCTCTTACTTAGGGACAACAATTTCTTAGTCTGTTACCCCATTTGTGTAACTCCAGTTTTCAGCATTGCTAATTTCCTGAGTGATCCTTGGAAGGAAAAGACCATTCTCCAGTGTACACTGCTTGTATAGTCTCAGCAATTGCACTGAGAGCTCTGAGAAATTCTTACTAATAGCAGCAGAAAAATCAAGGTAATGAATGATTCATGACAATTATTTATTTGATGATTTAGATAACCTTGCTAAAAGATGATGTCTCCTAAGAATCTCATGTATACCATCATATCTACTGAAAATACTTAAAGTCCAAATCACTGTTTTCAATCTAGTTTATGGAAGGAGAAGGACTATATTGTCAGAATCATACCTGGACAAACTAATAAACATTAACATTTGTTTGTGAGAGAGAGCTCCTCTTCCCTACATATACATAATCTAAAATATATTAATTCATATAGGGACTGATTCCAATGTATCCTATAAAATTATGATTGCTAATTGTGAGTGGTTTTTAAAAAAAATCACTATTTGCAGTTGCAGTGAGTAGTCTCACATGACCTACGTAGCACAGGTTGGGACCAGATATTCTAAGCAAATCAGACAGAGGTCTTTATTTGGTGTTGATTGTAACAATGTGGTTGTATATTATGCTGGTTAATCAAGAATAGCAGGAACTGTGATTTGAGGGAACTGAATACCTCATAGAGCTGGTTATGATATTCAGAGACTTTCACTTCTTGATAATTAATATGAATCTGGTCCAAGGGACTGAAATAGCTACCTTCTGGTGGCTAGTTCTTGATTTATGAGTAATAAACTACTCAAGTTACCCTTGGCTCTATAAGGCCTGTTTAGAAGACAGCACTTTGACATCTAAGAAGGCAGTCTTCAACATCAAGGGCTGTCCAACGCAAACTTAAGAGAGATGCAAAACTCATGGCTGAGCAACAAGGCAGATGAGATTCAGTGCTACTCAGATAAGAATGACATGAAGAACTTCTGTGATACTCTGAAGAGAATCTACTGGCCACTGTCATCAAGAACATCTCCAATATTTAGTGCTGATGGCACCACATTGGTCACTGACAAAGAAAAGATACTGCAAAGATGGGCAGAACACTTTAACAGCATCCTCAATGAATAATCATCTATTAGTGAGGAGGCAATTGATCGACTTCTCCAGATTGATATGAACATATCTCTTGCTGATCCCCCAATGCTGATTGAAACTGTGAAAGTGACTGACCTGCTGTCAAACAGCAAAGCATCTGGAGCAGATGCTATACCAGCAGAGGTCTACAAGGCTGGAGGCTCGCACATGACTCTGAAACTGACTGAATTTTTCCAGTCAATGTGGACTCAAAGAACTATACCACAGGACTACAAGGATACATCCACCGTCCATTTGTACAAGCAGAAAGGCAACACACAATCCTGCAACAAGTATTGGGGCATCACCTTGTTGTCAATAGCTGCCAAAATTCTCTCCAGAAATCTCCTGGTGCAACACATTGAACAAGGGCTCCTGCCTCAGCGTTAGTTTACCTCCAGGAAAGGATGTGGGACCATAGACATGGTGTTTTCCATTTGCAACTTCAGGAGAAATTCAAGGAACAGAACTCTAATCTGTATATGGCCTTCATTGACCTGACAAAAGCATTTGATACAGTTAGTTGGGAGGGTCTTTGGCAGATCATGGCAAAATTCAGGTGCCTGGAGAAATTCATCACAATGGTTCAGCAATTCCATGACGGCATTCTCGCTCGCATTGTGGACGACGGTGAATTATCTGAACCATTCCCAGTTACCCTTGGAGTCAAACAGCACTGTGTGTTGGCCCCAACCCTCTTCAATATGATATTCTCTGCCATGCTTACAGATGCCTTTTGCGACTGTGACAATGGGATTGGCATCAGATACTGGACTGATGGCAAGCTCTTCAATTTGAGAAAACTACAGGTGAAGATGAAGGTACAGGAAGTGACTGTTCTCTGAATACCAAATCTGAGTCTTGCAGCAGAGTATGGACTATTTCTCTTCAGCTTGTGACAACTTTGGTCTAATAATCAACATCAAGAAGACAGAAGTGATGTACCACCCTGCAGCAGGAAAGCTTTACATAGAGTCTAGTATCACAGTGAATGGCCAAACCCTCCAGGTAGTGGACAAGTTCATGTAACTCAGCAGTATACTGTCACATGCAGTTCACATTGGTGATTAAACCAATGCCAGAATTGATAAAGTGTGTCCTTTGGCACACTAAGTGCAAATGTGTGGGAGAACAGAGGCATCAGTTAACAGACAAAACTGAAGTTCTACAAAGCCATCATGTTGCCAACTCTGATGTATGCATGCAAAATCTAGATGGTATATGTCACGCTCTGTACCTCGGGGGAACACCCTACACCCCATGTTCATCTCTATAAAATGATTGTGTGGTATCCAATGCAAAGTTTGTCACATTGTGTGTCTTCAGAAGGCTCATGATGCACTGAGCATGGTTGTTATAGTGATGTTATAGTAATGTTTTTGGTTATAATTTCATGTATAAAGTTATAAGGCCTAAAATGTATCCTCATGTCTTAAAGCAAGCCCAGACAAAAACTCTCCAGAAGCAGAAGGGCAGTTCACACCTCATCAGGGCATGGATGGGACAAACCCAGCCCAGCCTCACAGGAACAATAGACGCTGGCCTAGTCAGCAACAAAATAATCTGTTAGACTCTCGAGTGAGTCACCCCCCTTCCTTTGGTCAGTTTGGAACTGCAATGAAGTAATGCTCACCTGACTCTGAAGGGGGAGAGGGGGAAAGCCAAAGGGGAAGAAAGGACATGAAAAAAGGGAGACACATTTGCCATGCTCTCTCTCTCTCTTTCACCTACAGACACCACACCAAGTGACTGAACCGCTGATCAAAGGGGAGAGCCTGGCTGAAGAGCAACCAGCCAGCCTGTGGTGAAAAGCATCTAAAGTTTTGAAGGGCACTGAAAGTGTTAAGATCAGCTTAGAATGTGTTTTGCTTTTATTTCATTTGATCAAATCTGACTTGTTATGCTTCGACTTATGGTCACTTAGAATCTATCTTTATAGTTAATAAATCTGTTTGTTTATTCTACCTGAAGCATGTCAGAGGCTCCCCTTGGGACAAGCCTGGTACATATCAATTTCTTGTTAAATTCACGAACTCATATAAGCTTGGAGCATCCAGTGGGCAAAACTGGATACTGCAAGATGGAGGTTCCTAGGGTCGTGTCTGGGACCGGAGATATTGGCTAGTGTCATTCACTTGCAAGTAGCTGGGAGCAGTTTACATGCCAAAGGCTGTGGGGGTTCTCACAGCAGAGCAGGGTAAGGCTGCCTCCCAGAATCAAGGATTGGAGTGGCCTAGCAGATCACCGGTCCAGGTGACACCAGAGGGGAACGTCACAGTATATAGACGCCATGCTATGAAGCTGAATCACTTTCATATGGGCTGTCTGAGGAAACTGATGAGGATAAGATGGCAAAACAAGGTTCCAGATACTGAGGCTCTCATACATGCATTTCAAGCATCCATACTCTGTTGATGAAATCACAGATGAGATGGCCAGGACATGTTACCAGAATTTTAGATGAGCGACTGCCAAAGAAAATCTTTTATGGCAAGCTAAAGGAGGGAAAGTGCTCTCAAGGAGGCCAGAAGAAATGTTTCAGGGAACCCTTCAAATTATCTTTGGGGCATTTCAACACTGACACAGAGTTTTGGGAAGATCTCTCTCATGATTGTTCTACCTGGCGAAGCCTCATCCATATTGGAGTTAGTCTATGAGCAGAGGAGAACTGCTGAGGCTGAGCAGAAGCGCCAGCAGTGTAAATCTCGCAACAGAAGGACGTTTGCTGTTAATTAAGCAACCCATATTGGCATATCTTGTTGAGTGTGCCACAGACAGTTCAAAGCTCAAATTGGGCTGGGCAACCAGTCATGTATTCACAGAAATCAAACCAAACAGTGATGTTATGGTCATCTTTGAACTCAAAGGACAAACAACACTTCTTGACTTATGAGCAATAAGTTAGTGGCCTGAGTCCGGTTCCTACAGAACAAGAGTTCAAATATAAATAATAACATTTCAACTACAGTCCTTCTACTTAGTCCCAATAAAGAGAACAAACAATGAATTGGCAAGAAGAATGAACTAATATCAACTCTCTATAGTTGGCTCCTCCAGACTATGATTGAAGTCCATTGGAAGAAGAAGGGAGGCAGTGTATATGGAAATTGCATTTAACATATTCATAAATGATCTGGAAAAAGGAATAAACAGTGAGGTGGCAAAAATTTCAGATAATACAAAACTACTCAAGATAGTTAAGTCCCAGGCAGACTGCGAAGAGCTACAAAAGGATCTCTCAGAACCGGGTGACTGGACAACAAAATGGCAGATGAAATTCAATGTTAATAAATGTTCAATAAACAATGTTGGTAAATGCAAAGTAATGCACATTGGACAACATAATCCCAACCATACATATACAATGATGGGGTCTAAATTAGCAGTTACCACTCAAGAAAGAGATCTTGGAGTCATTGTGGATAGTTCTCTGAAAACATCCACTCAATGTGCAGCAGCAGTCAAAAACGAGAACAGAATGTTCGGAATCATTAAGAAAGGGATAGATAATAAGACAGAAAATATCATATTGCCTCTATATAATTCCATATGCACACATCTTGAATACTGCATGCAGATGTGGTCGCCCCATCTCAAAAAATATATATTGGACTTGGAAAAGGTTCAGAAAAGGGCAACAGAAATGATTAGGGGTATGGAACGTATGAGGATAGATTAATAAGACTGGGACTTTTCAGCTTGGAAAGAGATGACTAAGGGGGGATATGATAGAGGTCTATAAAATAATAACTCGTGTGGAGAAAGTAAATAAGGAAGTGTTATTTACTCCTTCTCATAACACAAGAACTAGGGGCCACCAAATGAAATTACTAGGCAGCAGGTTTTAAACAAACAAAAGGAAGTATTTTTTTCACACAATGCACAGTCAACCTGTGGAACTGTGTACTGTATATTCTATTTTTAAGTATAGAATTATGCATGTTCAACTATATATAATAAGGCACGAACTCTACTGCAGGGTTCTTGTGACATCGGAAACCACAGAGGTGACTATATGGTCAGTTTTGGTATATATATATATTTATAATATGTAATAATAGAACACAATCTTTTATTGCTACTATAAAACTTCAGATCTGTCCATCTAAGACCTGTTCTAAAGATATGAAATGTGCCTCTGGTCTCCTGTTCTTTTTAAATATACCTGCAACAAATTCAATATCTGAAAAAATTTTTAAATATATGCTTCCATTTTTTTGCCCTGTGATAGACCATTTATCTCTTTGGTCTTCTAAGTTATTAACTTTTCTTTAGAGAACCTTTTCAGTCTTGGATTCTGAAACAAAAAGCATGCACTCCTTTCACTTAGCCACTGTGTTGCATCATGTGAGTCCCGTGGTCACGATGCATCATGGGAAATGTATTCTAGCTAAGGAACCTGGACAAAGGAGAACTGGAGGACAATGGAAGCATGAAGCACCTGAACTACAACTCCCATGAAGCACTGTGATGGCATTTCTGAATAGAATGTTTGGGGTTTTGGTTTTGAGGCATCTGATTTTTCATTAAAAAGTCAAAATTTGCTTTGTTGTCAACTCAATTTTCCATTGGAAAAACGTTTTGATAGAAAAAATTTGACGGCACTAAATTTCCAGAAAGATGTATTTGAATTGAAATAGAACCGTTTTCCAAGACTGTTTAAGACAAATTCATATTGAATAACCTTGGTTCCAGTCATCTAGTTCTGATAAGAATGGGAGTAGAACTTTTGTAATATTAATTATAGCAGAGTAGCATGGGAGCCCGCAGTTAGGGATCAGGCCTTGTTTTATTAGGTGTTGAACAGATGTAGTTAAAAAACATCAGTCCTTACCCTAAAGAGCTTACAGTGCACGATAATGATGACACAACACATCGACGGGACAAACAAGTGGATGGGTTTGGGTGAGAAGCAGGAAGAGAACAATAGTGCAAGCACTTTTTTTCATAGGTTAGTTGTGCGCACGGTGTACATCAACCCTTGTCTAAAAGGTATCAGCACACAGTATTCTGTAGCAATCCATGCAGAAGTGACTGTGAAGAAGGAATTTATAAATGTGGAGTTGGGGTTTACACCGTACATAAGGTGTGCATAAAAAAAGTGCTCACAGGAGGCACTTGTGGGAGTAGGAGACTAACAGATGAAGATTGACAACACTGATGGAGCAAAGAAGGTCGTCAATGTATGGTATACGAGTGTAGGGGGAAAAACCCTAATACAAACCCATTTAAACAATCTAGATGTTTAAAGACATGGCATTTTGGTTTAGAATAAAATCACGTACTATAAAACTTATCCTGTATTTCTTATGGTATGATATCTAAATAGTGTTTTGCTTCTCACCTATAATCTCAGAGCAATGGTATTCTTTTTACATTTTAAAACCACAGCATAATGCAGTAATTCCCAAATAAGATTCATGGACCACTAGTGGGCCACAGAAAGATGGCTAATCACAGGATGCTGGCTTTCCTTATTTAAATACATCCCTCATGTTACTTTTTAATGTGAGCAATTTCTGTAGTTGCCACAGGGATATTATTCGAACATGAACTCAAGGGCAGGTGGTGTATGTGACCACATGTGAGAGATGGTGCAACAGGCATATGTCTTAATATGTAGTTCACACTAAAAAAAAGCTTGAGAACCACTGGTCTACTGTGATTTAGGTGTTAGGATTAAGGTCCTCAGATATATCCCCAAATTCCATTTGGAGATGAACTTTAATCACTCCTCCTACCTTTATTGTGTTTGGATTTTTGTTCAATATCTTCATAAATGATCTGGAGGATGGTGTGGATTGCACTCTCAGCAAATTTGTGGATGATACTAAACTGGGAGGAGTGGTAGATACGCTGGAGGGGAGGGATAGGATACAGAAGGACCTAGACAAATTGGAGGATTGGGCCAAAAGAAATCTGACGAGGTTCAATAAGGATAAGTGCAGGGTCCTGCACTTAGGATGGAAGAATCCCATGCACCGCTACAGACTAGGGACCGAATGGCTAGGCAGCAGTTCTGCGGAAAAGGACCTAGGGGTGACAGTGGACGAGAAGCTGGATATGAGTCAGCAGTGTGCCCTTGTTGCCAAGAAGGCCAATGGCATTTTGGGATGTATAAGTAGGGGCATAGCGAGCAGATCGAGGGACGTGATTGTTCCCCTCTATTCAACATTGGTGAGGCCTCATCTGGAGTACTGTGTCCAGTTTTGGGCCCCACACTACAAGAAGGATGTGGATAAATTGGAGAGAGTCCAGCGAAGGGTAACAAAAATGATTAGGGGTCTAGAACACATGACTTATGAGGAGAGGCTGAGGGAGCTGGGATTGTTTAGCCTGCAGAAGAGAAGAATGAGGGGGGATTTGATAGCTGCTTTCAACTCCCTGAAAGGGGTTCCAAAGAGGATGGCTCTAGACTGTTCTCAATGGTAGCAGATGACAGAACGAGGAGTAATGGTCTCAAGTTGCAGTGGGGGAGGTTTAGATTGGATATTAGGAAAAACTTTTTCACTAAGAGGGTGGTGAAACACTGGAATGCGTTACCTAGGGAGGTGGTAGAATCTCCTTCCTTAGAGGTTTTTAAGGTCAGGCTTGACAAAGCCCTGGCTGGGATGATTTAACTGGGAATTGGTCCTGCTTCGAGCAGGGGGTTGGACTAGATGACCTTCAGGGGTCCCTTCCAACCCTGATATTCTATGATTCTATGATTCTATGATTTCAGTTTCAAAATCATCTTTGAACTTAAAAACACAACCAGGAGAGGGCCTATATTTCCTTGGTATTTATAAAATGCAAAGTCATTTATGTTACATTATTTATTACACATAAGACATTCTGTTTTACTTACCAACTTATGTCAGAGGAAGTTTGAAAATATTGAGCGGGACAGACTCTACTTTACCTCCTCTAAATGTGGGTTGGTTTGTTTCATTCAATTTATTTTCAAAGCCCTTAACTGGCAGTAGGAGAATACATATGCCTTGGAAACTGTTTTAAATCTTTTCAAATGAATGGGAACCATATCAGAGCTTCATGTGAGGTTTCATTTTCCCAGTTATTTGCAGCCTGACAATGTGTGAAATGTGTTCTTCACCTACAGCCTGGCAGATTTTTATATCTCTAGACATAAATATATAGTGTATCCAACCTCATGTGAGGAGCGCATTTCTTAGATGAACAGACAACAAAAAAGAGGGTCCCCACTTCACAACAAACCATAATAGCGATAGACCTAGATTTTAACATTAGACACTGCCTGGAGCAATGGGGTGGCATGCAGTGCCTCAGACACCTCTCTGAATAACAACCTCCTCCCTGTTTCCCAATGCTAGTTCAGCTATGATGGCTGCTCCACCCACCTAGAACTAAGGCTCCAATCACTCTACCTCCATCTGTTCTGGGGTGGGGAGGGAGTAAAGAGGTATGGAGAACCTACTTAATCCTGTGTGCTTAATCCCAAGTTCCGGATATCCTTCAGAGAAGCATAAGGGGAGGGATAGACAACCTCTCCATGTGGTCCCATCAGCTAAAGGGGAGGACATGTGACGTTTCCATGTGACCCCCTCCACCTGACTTCTCCTCACCCCACCCCCAGCCTGGGGCCCTGTTATCTGGGGACAGGGGGGAGCACTGTCCTTCCGCTGTGTCAGCTCCCCCTGGCATGTTCGGCTGCTTTCCCTAGCAGCCAGGCCCTGGAGCCACTCCAGGATGCTGCCCAGTGCAGCACAGCATCTGCCTGGGAAAGTGCCTGACCGCGGCAGCAGTGGGATGCCTCCCACCCGGGCTTGGCTTCCAGGAAAGTGGCGGAGCAAGTCGGAGCCCTGCCGCCCCTTCTCAGCATGATCTGTGCGCAGCAGTAGCTGGCTGCGAGAGAGTTTGACTGGGGAGGGGGCAGCGGCAGCCCCGACTCTAAGCATGCTGGAAGGGGTTTGTGGGGGGTTCCGGCTTGTTCAGCCGCTGTCCCCAGAAGCTGAGCCTGGGCGGGGAGCAGCCTGCTGTTGCCTCAGCCAGGCGTTCTCCCAGTCAGCTGCTGCGCTGCACCGGGCAGCATCCCAGGCAGTGTGGTTGGAAGAGGCTCTGGCTCCACCTTTTCTTTTATGACTCCGGTCCTGCCCCTTCCTCTCCCCACCCAGGTCAGCTGCTGGAGGGGCACATGACCCTGCTAGAAGGGCACTTGACATCTTCCTGCACCTCCCATGAGTAGCCTTAATGTGCAGGTGTAACCCACACACCTCCTGGGTGTGGTCTGTCCCATCTAGTGGCACCAAGACCACTTAGAGAGAGAGAGAGCGATGAATGAGTTTCCTCTACAGCTTTAGCTAACAGCCAGTTGGCTTTTAGCTCATGTGGTAAATGCTCATACACTGAGGTCCCAGGTTCGATCCAGCCCACCGGTGAGGGTCTGTTGGTGTTACACAGGCATGTAGTCCAAGTCACAGTCTAGTCCATAATATCTATTAAAGTCATGTTACCATACTTCATCGTGAAGCTGAGTATGTGACAGCATAGTGACCAGAATGTAATTTTAAAATCTGCTTGTAAAAGCAGATTAATGAAAGAACAAAACGAGAGTCTGTGTGTCTGGATTGGTACCATTGCCCAAAAGCAGAGTGGCTACACATTCAGCAAACAGAAATGCTAAAGTAAAAAAAAAATCTGAGAGATTAAATTGTTGCAGGTGAATTCACATTTAAAATTACTCTGCAATTAACTTAAACAAGGGATAGTTTAAACTGAACTTTATGGGCATTTGTTCAGTAAGTTCTATAAAACCAGCCATCGTTACTATCAAAGATAAATTGGTTCAGAATACGTTAGTAGTGAATTGTTGGGGCCCCTCATCCCAGCCTCCAAGCAGGAGGAGGCTGGGATGAGGGGCACCTCCGACTGAGGCAACCCGGATGAGCAGTTCACAAAGATGTACAGACAAGGTGTGGGGAGATGGTTGAATGGGGGGATGTGGGGGATGCATGGGGGGTGGAGACAGGAGATGTGGCTGCCCCTAGAGACAGAGTGCAAGGTAAAACCATTGGCTGCTTTGTATAGTGATGGGGAGTTGGGTGGGGGAGAGGGGGCTAGATCAGAACTGAAGGATGGGAGAAAGGAGGTTGGAGTAGAGCTTGGGGATTCTGGATCAAAGATGGAAGGATGGGGGAAGTTTCAGGGGCAGGGTTGGTGAGGAGCTGGAGGGGACTGAGAGAGGAAGCCAGGGTAGGGGTTGTGGAGGCCTGAAACAGGGCTGGGAGTATGGACTTCGAAAGTGGGGCATAGGAGGGGTGCTAAAAAGGCCTTGAGGGGTGATTGGATCAGGGCTGAGGGAGATGAGGGCTGGACTGAAGAAGGTTGGAGAGGAATTGAGGGAGAGTTGGAGGAAATGGATCAGAACTGAAGGGGAGCAAGGTGTCTGTAGAGGGAAGCTAGAGGGAAGGTGGCAGGAGCTGTGGCACTGGAGAGCTGGATTAGGGCTATGGGAGAGCTAGGCAGGAGCTGGGGAGCTTGAGGGCTTGGATTAGGGCTATGGGGAGGTGGTGAGGGTCAGATTTTGGAATCAGGCTTTCAAACTATTCTTCACCAGGGCCCTCTGGGGCCTTGTTATGCCACTGCTCACTTTATCTTCAGAGATGAAAGAACTGGTTGAATTTTTCCAAACGTAAAGCAGATCTCTTAGTAGAACAAGTTGTATTGCACATCAAAGAGTGAACCGTTTCCTAATCCTATCTAGATTTTACACATTGCTAAAAGTGAGATTTAGATACTGTAATTTAGAGAAAAGACTGTACTCAGGTTAAGTGCTTACATGACCTAGCAAACAGGTTAGCCTTCTGCCCTCATGTTGCCAGTCACAGAAAGCCTGTGCCAGAGTCTGCTCTCCTTTGTCTGACAGAACAGCCTGCAGTAGCACCCACTTCTTTGGGGAACAGTGAACCGCTGCCACTGGGAGCTGCAGGCTGCTGTGCCTGCGGACGGTCAATGTAAACACTGTCTTGCGGCCCGCCAGCAGATTACTGTGATGTTACATTATTATTGATATTACTGGCTTACAGCCTCTGGGTAGAGGAAAAAAGTCAGATAAACTTGCATTTTTAGCTATATAAAAGCAATTTAGACCTGGTCATCTGTCACAGCACTCTGGGGTGCAATCCAGACCAGTAAAGGGTTGTGTCACCACTTGCTCTGCAACTCTGGGTGCCTTACAATGTTTTGCTTTCCTAGACAGCCTACAAACATTCAGGTCACACCCTGAATACCTGTGTGCTAGACAGCCCTGGTTCAGCAGCTCTGGTTCAGCAGTCCCAGTCTTGATTTTTTCCAAAACTGTGTGCTCTTAAGTGTCCAGCCCTCTCCTGGACCATGAAGAGAAATAGTAAATTATTATTCATTGCTCCTGTAAAGAGACAAAAACACCTTACAGTTTATTAACTTAAGTGGGGTTAAAACACCCTTTCCTTCAAACACAGAGCTGAGTTGGTTTGTAATAAAAGTAAAACACATTTATTACCAATAGGACATAGGTTAAGTGATGCAAAGTAAAGGACATAAAAGTAGAGATGATTACAAGAAAATAAAGGTGAAAACACACATCTAAAAGTCTAAAACCTAATCTAGCAAGGTATAGGTTTTGTTCAAGAGAGTTTCTTTCACCAATCTTCCTTCTTTCTAGCTGTGGCTGACTTTCCTTTAGTCTGACCCTTCCACAGAAGCACAAGGGGATGATTTCCCTTGTCTTCCTTGGTGAAAGCAGATTTCTCACCTATATTTAGTTTCCAGAGACTTCAACTCCTCTCCCCACCCCCACAAATCCTTGTATGAAGGCTGCAGCTTTCTCAGCTTGTGAGAGCTCTGTTCCCTTGTGTCTGTCCAGTGATGGATGGCACAA
This sequence comes from Lepidochelys kempii, assembly GCF_965140285.1. NCBI lineage: Eukaryota > Metazoa > Chordata > Testudines > Cheloniidae > Lepidochelys > Lepidochelys kempii. The sequence goes on from NC_136380.1 coordinate 103,956,778, forward strand.
TCAAGGAACTATGAGGTGATTGGAATAACAGAAACTTGGTGGGGCAGTTCATATGACTGGAGCACTGTCATGGATGGGTATAAACTGTTCAGGAAGGACAGGTACAGGAGGACAGGTGGGAGTTGCATTGTATGTAAGAGAGCGGTATGATTGCTCAGAGCTCCAGTATGAAACTGGAGAAAAGCCTGTTGAGAGTCTTTGGGTTAAGTTTAGAGGTGAGAGCAACAAGGGTGATGTCATGGTGGGCGTGTACTATAGACCACCAGATCAGAAGGTTGAGGTAGACGAAGCTTTCTTTGGACAACTAACTGAAGGTTCCCGATCACAGGCCCTGGTTCTAATGGGGGACTTCAATCACCCTGACATCTGCTGGGAGAGCAATACAGCAATGCACAGACAATCCAGGAAGTTTTTGGAGAGAGTTGGGGACAACTTCCTGGTACAAGTGCTGGAGAAACCAACTAGGGGCTGTGCTCCTCTTGACCTGCTGCTTACAAACAGGGAAGCATTGGTAGGGGAAGTAGAAGTGGGTGGCAACCTAGGCAGCAGTGGCATGAGATGGTTGAGTTCAGGATCCTGACAAAAGTAAGAAAGGAGAGTAGCAAAATATGGACCCTGGACTTCAGGAAATCAGACTTAGACTCCTTTAGGGAACTGATGGGCAGGATCCCCTGGGAGGCTAATATGAGGGGGAAAGGAGTTCAGGAGAGCTGGCTGTATTTTAAAGAAGCCTTATTGAGGGCACAGAAACAAACCATTCCAATGTGTAGAAAGCATAGCAAATATAGCAGGCAACCAGCTTGGCTTAACAGTGAAATCTTCAGTGAGCTTAAACTCAAAAAGGAAGCTTATAAGAAATGGAAATTTGGACAGATGACTAGGGAGGAGTATAATCAGGAAGGCCAAGGCATGATTGGAGTTGCAGCTAGCAAGGGATGTGAAGGGTTACAAGAAGGGTTTCTACAGGTATGCTAGCAACAAGAAGAAGGTCAGGGAAAGTGTGAGACCCTTATTGAATGGGGGAGGCAACATAGTGGCAGATGATGTGGAAAAAGCTGAAGTACTCAATGCTTTTTTTGCCCCTGTCTTCACAGACAAGGTCAGCTCCCAGATTGCTGCACTGGGCAACACAGTATGGGGAGGAGGTAAGCATACCTCAGTGGTGAAAGAACAGGTTAAGGATTATTTAGAAAAGCTGGACATGCACAAGTCCATGGGTCCAGATTTAATGGATCCAAGGGTGCTGAGGGAGTTGGCTGATGTGATTGCAGAGCCATTGGCCATTATCTTTGAAAATTTGTGGAGATCGGGGGAGGTCCCCAACGATTGGAAAAAGGCAAATATAGTGCCCATATTTTAAAAAGGAAGAAAGAGGACCCGGGGAACTACAGACTGGTCAGCCTCACTTCAGTCCCCGGCAAAATGATGGAGCAGATCCTCAAGGAATCCATTTTGAAGCACTTGGAGGAGAGGAAGCTGATCAGGAACAGTCAACATGGATTCACCAAGGGCAAGTCATGCCTGACCAACCTGATTGCCTTCTATGATAAGATAACTGGATCTGTGTATATGGGGAAAGCGGACGTGATATATCTGGACTTTAGCAAAGCTTTAGATATGGTCTCCCAGGTATTCTTGCCAGCAAGTTAAAGAAGTATGGATTGATTGAATGAATGGACTATAAGGTAGATAGAAAGCTGACTAGATTGTCGGGCTCAATGGGTAGTGATCAATGGCTCGATGTCTAGTTGGCAGCCAGTATCAAGCGGACAGCCCCAGAGGTCGGGTCCAGGGGCCGGTTTTGTTCAACATCTTTATTAATGATCTGGATAATGGGATGAATTGCACCCTCAGCAAATTCACACATGACACTAAGCTCCAGGGGAGAGGTAGATACAGTGGAGGGTAGGGATAGGGTCCAGAGTGATCTAGACAAATTGGAGGGTTGGGCCAAAAGAAATCTAATGAGGTTCAACAAGGACAAGTGCAGAGTCCTGCACATAGGATTGAAGAATCCCATGCTCTGCTACAGGCTGGGGACTGACTGGCTAAGCAGCAGTTCTGCAGAAAAGGACTGGGGGATTACAGTGGATGAGAAGCTGGATATGAGCCAGCAGTGTGCCCTTGTTGCCAAGAAGGCCAAGGGCATATTGCGCTGTATTAGTAGGAGCATTGCTAGCAGATCGAGGGAAATTATTATTTCCCTCTATTCAGCACTGGTGAAGTCACACCTGGAGTATTGTGTCCAGTTTTGGTCCCCCACTACAGAAGGGATGTGGAGAAATTGGAGAGAGTCCAGTGGAGAGCAACAAAAATGAATAGGGGGCTGGGGCGCATGACTTATGAGGAGAGGCTGAGGGAACTGGGGCTTTTTAGTCCGCAGAGGAGAAGAGTGAGAGGGATTTGATCGCAGCCTTCAACTACCTGAAAGGCTGTTCCAAAGAGGATGGAGCTAGGCTGTTCTCAGTGATGGCAGATGACAGAACAAGAAGCAATGGTCTCAAGTTGCAGTGGAGGAGGTCAAGGTTGGATATTAGGAAACACTGTTTCACGAGGAGGGTGGTGAAACACTGGAATGGGTTACCTAGGGAGGTGGTGGAATCTCCATCCTTAGACGTTTTTAAAGACTGGCTTGACAAAGCCCTGGCTGGGATGATTTAGTTGGTGTTGGTCCTGCTTTGAGCAGGGGATTGGACTAGAAGACCTCCTGAGTTCTCTTCCAACCCTAATATTCTATGATTCTTTTATTTTATGTCCTTGCTTATATCTTCCAAAATTCAATGACCTTGTTTTAAGAGAAAGGATGACCTCATGTTGTTCTTCCCTTCCTGTGGGCTTCTTATCCCGCTGTATGTAAATGGGGCTTCCATTGTTTTGATTCTACCATGTTTAATTTATATAGGAGATAGATAAATAGCTGTCACATTCCATCCTGTCTGGGAGAGATCTGTTTCTCAATTTGTTTGGAGACAGACTGTAAAGCCTACTATCAATGAGTACTCATAATTCCTTAAATAGTGTTTATACATGCATTTTACAATATTAATCACCAGTATTTCATAGGCTTTCATTGAACATTGCACTTGATAAACTTTCATAATACAGTAATATTCGCAGCGGTTCTCTGCTCCAGGCCAATGGGAGCTGCTGGAAGCAGCGTGGGCTGAGGGACGTACTGGCTGCCACTTCCAGTAGCTCCCACTGGCCTGGAGCAGCGAACCGCGGCCACTGGGAGCTGTGATCAGCCGAACCTGCAGATGTGGCAGGTAAACAAACCGGCGCGACCCGCCAGGGGCTTTCCCTGCACAAGCGGCTGAACAAGTTTGGGAACCACTGTTGTATACAATCAATTAATTCAATTACTTAGCACTTGAGGTTCAGACCCCTGTCTTTACAGCCCAGATAAAGTTCTTATTCCTGCTAGAAGCTGTCTCCTCCCCTGCTAGTTAGCTAATAGCTTTATTTACTTACTATGTAAATGGACCTTCGTTGTCTCTGCCTGACAGCCTGGCTGGTCAGAGAAGCAACTGGTCAGACCTGTTTGCCAATTCACCTAACATGCCTGGTTTAAATACATTTTAGTAATCATTCCAGCATATATCCATAACTCTTCATACACACCGTGTACATGCATGATATGTTACATGAAACCTTTTAGGTATAGATTATAACCATAGTTGGCTGGGGTACACTGAAATGTACAGGCCAGCTGAAACGCATTTCCTGATACCAGTGAACCCCTTGCTTTCTGCACTGGGATGCTCTTAAGATCAGACCTTCCCCCTTACAAAGATGCAGGGGGAGCATTAGCTGCTGATTGACCCAGAGGTAACAGGTCAGAGCCCTTTCTCCTGGACAATGTGTGTGTCACCATATTTTGTTTGCCCTTTACAAAGAAGAAACATGTTTTCTCACCCTTGTCTGTTTACAGTTTCCAGGACATAATATCAGAGTGTGTCCATAATTTCACCCAATAGAGTTGTTACAAACATTTCACAGTGACATTAATGACCAGCATGTTAGATTTCAAATGATCTGTTATATTTAACCTTTTAAATAAATATCATGACACCAGAGTGTGAGGTCTAGTGAGAATGTCAGGCCTGACATGTCAGACCCAGAGCACTGAACCACAAATAGGACCCTGTGTTACACCCTCATAACTAGCTAATTGTTTTAGGCGTTTTGGGAGTTGTCTGTCATGAGAAATGATTTGAAGAAGAGTACAGTGACCTTATGGGTCCAGTCAGGAAGGGCGTTCTGCATGTCAGTGTGGAAGTGGAAGAAGACTGGGCATGAGAAAGTGTGCAAAAGAGGCAAACAAAGATCATGTCTTATTGTGGCTGTGTGAGGACAGTTAAGACATGGCTTAATTTTTATTCCAGCAGTTGAGTGACAATTCACTTGAGAAAACCAAGGCAGCTGAATATAACATTTAACAAAGATATAAACAAACAAAAAACTGCTGCCTTGCTTCAAGTGTAAATTAGCCTACTACATATGCAGGCAACACCATTTCCATGGTTACAAATGATCTGCTAATCTCTTAAATTATCCAGTCATGCTGAAAAACAGACCTAGTGAATAATTATAGTAAAAATGCAGAGCTGATGCAGTACTTGCAATAACTCAATCCCCTAAAGTGGGGACTTTCTTACCTGTTAGCTGTTACTTGTTCAGAGTTACATGTGGTAAAGACATATCACACAACCTCTCTTGAAATGGCATTCACTGGATTATTAATCTAAAATATTTGAAGTAGATGTTAGGAGCACAGTGACTATTGTTGATTTATATGTATTTGAGAACAGGAAGAAACCCCACTTTACTTCCTGTGTGGAGTGTGGTATTCTGAGTGCTTGTCTGTGCAGGGAGCTTGTGTTTCCTTATTTCATCCTATTCGTGTTATATCTGTTAGGGCCGGTAGAATATCACCGGTACATTTGTTATTAAGGTATTTGAAGGGAAATGTAAAAGTTTAATGAATAATTGAGCAGCTCTAATGTTCCTTAACATATACTCGTTGTGCAAATATATATAAATTGAAGTTCTCTTTTTGTAAGTTTCTAAACCTAAATACCCTGTTTTCAGCCTGAAGCATACATGAGAATAGCTCTTGCATGAAGGGTATAAATTTTTGCAATAAATGCTGAGGACTGCATATTTGATCAGAATTACAGTTATAATGAAGTGTTAACTTTCTTGTGATATGCTGACTTAAACAGAATGACTGAAAACTGTACTGACTCATACTTCATAGATAGCACTTTTCATACCAGGTGATCCCAAATGCTCATCAAATTTGAGCTGGGTGAATTTTTTCAGCCAAAACCCTTTATTTTTGGTAAAAAATGAATGTTTAAATATTTCATACAAAGTCGAATGGCTTCAGCAGAAGAGATTGAGAAACCCACTCCAAAATACCTGAGAGTGGGTTAAGAGTGGTAAAATGAGAGAAAGACCTGGATTAATGTCCATGTTCCAGAGCAGCGATTCAAATCTGGGTCTTCCGCATCTCAAGGGAATGTCCTGATCACTGGGCTCTAGGGCACAAGGACACCACTGCCTTGGGTTTATGAATCCAAATATCATTTACTTTTATTGTTAAAAATGCCCAGAAAATACATGAAACATTTTTGTCCAGGTCAAATGCACTGCCAGTGAACTGAAAAATCAGTTATTTGCACAGTTCTAGTCAGATTCTCCCCAGTCCTAGTCAGATTCTCCCCAGTTTTATACTTGTATAATTCCACTTCAGTGGAGTTATTCCTCTGTAAGATCCCTAGTCAACAAACAATTAGCCAACTCTTGTGATTTATATTGTGAGTCTTGAAATATTTGGCATTTCATAAAACCCCAGATCCTGCAGTCACTTGATTATGTCAGAATCTCAACTTTCATTCTTAAAAAAAAAAAAAGATATTTCTAGCATTCATAATAGAAGAGAGAAGCTTGAAAAATTGACCCAAATGTAACCTTAAGGCAAGTAAAAGAATCCAAAATATACTATGGCTTGAAGCATTTTGGGGCCTGACTCATGATTTTTAAGCTGGATTCAGAAGCACAGCCAGAGAAGTTTTCCAAACCCAACAACATGGGTGATATAGTGTTGGCAGCGCTGTGGACTCCCCAATCACTTTGAGGGGCCCTGGGAACGGGGTACCCTTGAATATGTTGGAATCTGTAGCTTTCCTTTTGATTTCTCCCTCTGCAGAGACTTCAGAAGTCCCACAAAGGGCAGGGACCCCTTGCAAGTGATGGGGTCTGTGCTGGAGCCAACCACTATAGATAACTGGTGTGGTCAGGTTCTCCATCATGTGGGGGACTCTGTTACAAGGTGGGATTGCTTTTTAAAAAAGGTTTGTAAAATGCCAAGCACAATGAGTCTCAATCGAAGATGGGGCACTCTGACACTGTCATTCTAATTATTATAATTAATACAATCCTCAGGCATGCTGATTTTCTTGGTTTTCTTATTTACACTAGAGTTTCACATGTTCAGCATCTTTCCAGACTTTAACAGATTTAATGTTGTCTGTCTGAATTTGCATTCAGTCATGCTATTTTCTCCTGACTAAGTACAGTTAATTAACTTATTTTAGAACTTTGCATGTGTTTACATTCTTTATTGGGCTTTTATAAACAAAAATAGGTAAATTGTATAGTGAGTGTAAGCCATACACTATCATTATCCCGTATGGATGGAACAATGCGAATATAAAATAAATCCTCACATACGGTCCTCAATATAGATGAACTGACTATCAAGACTGTCCTAGACACGTCATTTAGATGGATTTGGTTATGACAAGGACAGGTACTGAGAACACATTCCTAGTTTGATCTTAGTTTTCTGAGACAAGATTACTATTGGGGTAAATTTAAGTGTCCATAGCCCCTTCTTCTGCACACCCCCGCTGTTGGTGCACATGGGAGAAAATGTGGGAAGACCAGAAGGGGACCTTGCAAAGGGGGTAAATGGCTAAGTAATAGGAGTTTATAAATCTATGTAGTCTCTATTTCCCACTGAGTAGAAGAAAAAGGGAGTATCGAGATGCAGGAAACTGACACTGTGCTCCCTGGCCCGCTTCTTCCTTTATACCCACAATCTATGTGAAACAAAAGATTAGTTAATCCTGCTCTTAACATGATTAAGTGCTACTCAAGTAGGGTTCACAGAGCATTTAGGAGTCCCAGAATGGGTCTAGCATCCAATGGCAGTATAACCAGTGACCAGATGTATATAAGGGACTGGGGCATAGGCTGTCTGTCCTAATGATTACTGCCAGGCTTAGGTCTGCCCACCAAGGACAGTAATCACCAGGCAGGACTTGGAGGAATCACAAGAGCCAGGTTCCGTAAGCAAGAGTCTGGATCAGAGTCAGGCTGGGATCAGAGACCAGAGATCAAAGATAGTTCCAGGCTGGAATCCAGAGGCAAGAGTCAGGGTCAGGCAGGAGTCAGAGGCCAGAGATCAGAGGCAGCACCTAGTTGAACTGAGATGCAGGAATCAGAGTGAGAGTCAGGATCGTGTCAAAGACTGGAGATCAAACAAAGCCTGGTGTTGCAGCCGGCCAAAGTTTGGTTGCCTGGGCAACCCCTGGCTCTTAAATAGGGTGCTTGGCCAATCACAGGGCTGCAGAGTACTGTCACTCTGGATCTCTTGGGTGGTACTTCCTGAGATACCTACTCTACATCATGATCCCAGACAGTAGTGTTGCACAGCCTCTTGGTGGCACTGTGGGAATACCACCTGTCTCAGGCTCTACAGACCTAGGTTCTAGTCTCAGTGTCCTTATGCCGTATTGCCATTGCTGTGGTATGGAAAGCTTTGCAAACCCCTTCTCATTTCTGTCCAGGGAAGCATGAGAAATGCACTGAGCCCCAACATTTGCTTATTTTCATGGGTATGTTCTACATCAGGATTAGGCAATCTTTGGCACGCGGCCCATCAGGGTAATCCTCTGGCAGGCCACAAAACATTTTGTTTACATAAACCGTCCATAGGCATGGCCCCTCACAGTTCACAGTGGCCGCGGTTCACTGTTCCCGGACAATAGGAGCTGCAGAAAGTGGCGGCCAGCACGTCCCTGCAGCCTGTGTCACTTCCCACATCTCCCATTGGCCAGGAATGGCAAACCGCAGCCACTGGGAGCTGCGGAGGGCTGTGCCTGTGGACAGTCAATGTAAACAAAATGTCTCACGGCCTGCCAGTGGGTTACCCTGATGTCCCGCATGCCAAAGGTTGCTGACCCCTGTTCTACATCTTTGCTACTCCCAGTGAATAGGAGGTGTGAGTGGAACATGGCCCAATGACTGCACTTCAAATTCCACCTTGTTTCCCTCCATAAACTTTTTTACAAAATCTATGGCCTTACTAAATTCCTTTAAGTTGTAGTGGAAATTATTTAACTCATAGTAATAAATTGAAGAGGGCCAATATATGACTGCAATAAATCACTTCAGGGTGTTGTCACATTGGGATAATGCTTTTTGAGTGGTTGTGGTACTTGATCTTACACTCAAGGCATGGTGATGTCCTGGCAATCACTCATTTCTGACTTAGTATTTCTCTCTTAAAGAAATTACAAAAGGTTTGAGCTGAGGAACGTTGTTAGATTAATACAACAGACATGTAATGAAGCTTTCCTGTATTAGGTAGCGAAACAGCTGATTCCAAGCTTTGTGATAGATTTATATAGCAGAGACACAAGGTCATCAGAGCTACTGACAAGCAGTGCTGACTGGATCATATCAAAGAATATCTTCTTTGCAAATAAGATGTGAAAGCAGAAGATTATAAAACTAGTGCTGTGCTTGTGGGTTCATGCAAAGTATCAAAATTTTCACTTTCCCTGGAGACCACCGCTCTTCAACATGAAGGGTACATCAACCAGCACTGACAAAGAGAAAAGAGTTCTACTCATGTTTTTTCCCCCAGCACATTTGCAGTATTCATTTCTGCCTGTTATAGCAGCCTTGTAATAGGATGATTCATCTGGAGCTGGCCAACCCTGGTTTCTGAATGAGCCCACCTGGGAGTGATTAGGTGATCGGCAGTGGCAGCAGCAGAAGGTGTGGTGGGCCACACAGAGGAAAGTAGAGAAAGCTGGGTTTGGTACCAACTGTGCTGGAGGGAGAGCACTCCTACCTGCAAAGGAAGAATTTCTTTATGTGGAAGATTGGGGCAGAGAAGATTTGAGTGCCCCAGGAGGCAGTATGAGTACTGCAGGGGGATAAGTAAGAAAAAAAAACAGAAGCATGGGAAAGCATGTCCCCAGAGTAAGCATACTCCCAGATATTTTAGGTGTGGCTAGAAGGGTCTTCCTCTTGAATAACGGGGTCTGTGGGAAGGAAGAAGCCCTGCAGATGGAGAGAGAGCTCAGGGAGTGTCAAAGGGCAGAGCAGTCTGTGTGCTCATGTCAGACTTGGGTGCCTGAGGCAAGGGAATCAAGTGGGGCAGTGACAGTCACAGCATCCCCTACTGGAACTGAGTGGAGGGGACAGGGCATAAAGTCAGGTGGCTACTGGGAAACATGACCAGAATGAAGGGACACCAAGTGCAGTGAAAGTGGATGTTCTGGTCATGGCAGCATCTCTTACAGCTGCCAAAATGTGCAATACATTGTTAGGAGGACTGGCTACAGTAAACCAGACCTGTCTAGTGGAGAAGTACTGAGTGGAGGTTGCTGCTTTGGAAAGAAAGAAAGAAAGAAAGAAAGAAAGAAAGAAAGAAAGAAAGAAAGAAAGAAAGAAAGAAAGAAAGAAAGAAAAGGGATGACCTAGCAACTGATTAGCAGGGTTCAGAGTTCCAGTAGAAATGCTGGAGGATGAAAGGACGGACTTTGTCTCCTGATGTTTGATGTGCAGAGAGTACTCCAAGAGCAAGAGCAATTACTCTTAGAGGTCAGCCAGCTGAAGGGGGAGTTGGAGCATCTACAGGCAGAAAAACAGTCTAGTAAGGGATGAAGGAAGAAGTAAGGCATTGATGAATTGGGGTGAGAGTGTGCGTAAGGAGAGAGTATATTCCCACAGCTAGAATTTGCCTTGGGTTGGGCAAGATTATAAGGGGGAAGGAGGATGTTTGTGGATAGCTAACCCTGATTACTGAATGAGCCACACCTGGTTTGGATCAGGTGACTGCCCTATAAAGAACAGCAGGTAGCCCCAAAGAAGGGGATTCTCAGGAGGTAGACAACCTGTATCTGATGGGTGGTGACACAACTAAGAAATATATAATACTCTCCTCCCTTGGTTACACTGTTCTGTAAATACACTCATGAAATGGCTTTGCATTCTGTCTCTGTCCCAGTTTAGATGTCTGAGCCTGTGTAGATTATTCAGTTACAGTAAATTCTATTTAAAAAGTCAACAGCTGACACACTATGATATCATAGATACCACAATAATTTCCTATTGAGTACAGGAGAAAGCGGTGCGATTGCAAATGTCCTGCGTGCCAGCTGTTGGGGAAATGTGTTTTTTTTAATAGTAACCAGTATACCTGTATTAAGTTGTGTCAGATTGCTTCATATAACACCATATTAAAATTAAGATTTCACATCCTTAGTTTCAGCTGAGATGTCTTGGCAGAAGTTCACTGTAATTAAGGATATATTGCTAATATTTAGTTGAACTAAAAGACAGACCAACATTTTTTCTGCTGCTCCTAAACAACACACTGTTGCTGTGAGCATTAAGCTTTATGCTACTTTAAGTCAATTTCACACGTGAAAGCTGAGGCCAAGTGACATTCGGTAGAAAAATGCTACAAAATGCTGGGGATTTGGTCATTTATTTGCTGAAAAAAATGCCACTCGGGTTTTTTCCTAACTAAATACCCGGAAGTGGGTGGTTGGTGTGTCTTTCTGCATATGGAGCCTGGCAAACGATATTCAAAGTTTTCCCTGCCTAACATGTGAAGCACTAACCTCCCCCCTCTCTTATAGGCTTTGTTGCTTTTCTTTAAAGTTTACTTGTCAAAAGTGTCAAGGAGAAGAAATATGAAGAGAATTATGGCATTTGGAAATGGGGGGAAAAACAATCATGTCATGCAGTCAATCAGTCACTCTAACAGCCAGTGTAGAATTGGTCTGTATTGTGAATGCATTAATGTCTTCTCCCGTCTTATTTTAAAAGTGCATAGGGAAGAGCAAAGGTTTCCATTATTTCCTTGGGAAACTCTTCCATAGAATCTTCTTAATTTCATCCCATTATTCCTATTTATTCCCCTCTTATTACGCTAACAAATTCATAATCCTTAGTGTAGGGTTTTTAAGAGTTACACCTCTTTCCTTGTAACTCCATCCTTACAACTTCTGGCAAAGGCTCCAATCCTGCCAGCTGTGCTGGGTGCAGGGGCATGGGTCTGCCCATGCAGAGCAGCTTGCAGGAGAGAAGCTTGAGTATGTTCCATTAACTCCTTCCAGTTTGTCAATACTTTATTGTAATGTGGTGCTCTGAACTGAACAAGGTATTCCTGGAATGCTCACACCAAGGACATATGAAAAGGGACTGTTATCTCCCCAGTCCATGCTGTCATGTCTTCGTGTAATATCTAAGTTAAGTTCCATTATCACTCCTTGGCTTCATTCAGCATTAGTTTCTTAGGTGTGTGATCCTGTTAAATATCTGTGTTTAAGAATAGTGTTTCCAAGATGCATTAGCCTGCATTTTCCAAACTGAATTTCCTTTTGCTGGTATTTCTAAAATAGCTAGTTTTAGATTTTCTCTTCACCCTGATGGGTGTTCTCGATGCCTCCCAATCTAGTATCAATTTAGCCTACATCTAGACAGTCCTGACCCTTTCTAGACAATCTAGCTGAATTTAATGCGGTGGGGTTGCTAATTCTCCTTCTAGCCAGGAAGGAAGAGGGCCCCACATCTCTCTGTATTCCTGCACCTTTTGTCTGACCCAATTTTCCTTCCATCTTTCTCCTTCTTTATGCAAATTAGAAATCTGCTGGTTTTTGCTTTGAGTGTTAGTGGGCACAGAACACCCTTTAAACAGTATGGCCCAAATCTGATAAAAGGAATTTTATGATAAATATATAAATTGTTATAAAATATTTTATAAGAATTTATCTGGTCCATCTTGATGTGTAGATGGGTCTCTTGGGTAGGTTTTGAAAGCAACATCCAATGTGTCAGAGAGACCTTAATTTCCTTTGTTTTTGTCTGTGCATCTTCCAGGCTTCCACCTCTTCAGTTTCAGCTTTACTGTAACTGATAAACCCCTTTTGAGGAAGGCTGATGAAGCGTGTGTAGGTGAGCAGTGCATGCGGGATGCAAATGACCACACACAAAGTGTACAAATGCAGAAAGAAAACACTGAAAAGAGTAATATAAAAGAAACAGCAATGTTTGTTAAGCTTTTGTTTGTTTTTCAAAAATGTTGTTTCAGCTAGTTAACGTGGTGAAGCTGTGCTATCAAGTCTCTGGCTGACAAACACAGTTAACAGTGCTGAATTAAATCACTTTACTGGAAAATGTTTGTTTGTCTCCCAGACTCCTACACGCAGAAATTTCTGAACACTTTCTAAGAGTTTTCCCTTTGATAATAACTTTGCATGGTTCCTTTGTGCCCCAACAACCCGTTCTTGTAGGCCACACAGAGGTAGAGCATAGCCTATGCATGCAGAGAGGAACTGAGGTTGAGAAAAATATATAAATGGTCTGTTGGTATTCATTGAAAGGGGAAACAAATGACAGCTGTCAATTTTATATGTAACTTAGTTCCTGTATACACGCAGTGATTTGCAAGCAGAATGCTGGTAATGAATTAGGCCGTAAGTGTTTCAGTTAGGGTAACCAGATAGCAAGTGTGAAAAACCGGGGCAGGATATGGGAGGGGGAGGGGGATGGGGATGGGGATAAGAGGCATCTATATAAGATAAAACCCCAAATATCAGGGCTGTCCCCGTAAAATCGGGACATCTGCTCACCCTAGTTTCAGTCTTGTGCATCTGAAAGCTTTAATATAAACTATTACAAAATACATTTTGTGTGAAATAACATTGAAAAAAAAAGAAATTGAATCTTCCTCTTTGATAAAGTTTACCCCTATGTTTTCAGAACACCCCCTTTAGCTTTCTTTCCTCTCAATTCTGTTTTAATTCTCTATGCTTGTCATCCCTACTCAAAGGTATATTAGCATTTTTTACTTTTTTCTTTAGTAAAAATCATATTAAAATGAAATTAACATATTGTTATCAGTCACTTTACCCCATTAAAAGGAGGAGTCTCTTCTCTAGACATAGTCTTAATTTTGCTTTATAAAGTTTAGCTTGAACTGAATGAGTCTTGAAGACCTGAACTGGACCCTTCCATCAATCATTTCGCCAAGGTGTCCTGACTTAATTTGATCTAATTGGAACTAGCAAAATGAGCTACATGAACCTTATGTGCAGAGAAAGTACGGTCAGAATTAATGAATAAGAAATACAGTTCTCATGCTAATTTCCATCTAGTTTTTATTTAAAAAGAAATCTACACTGAATACAGCGTTATACATTAATTTTTTTTTTATTCACTTCTGGTCTGTGTTTTGCTACATGATGGAATGAGGTCATTCCGAGGGTATAGTACAATGTCCTTCAGTCGTCTAGAACAGGAAAAGAGTGCATGACAAGGATTTATGGCTGAATACTGCACATATATAGGCCGATATCTACATTTTTAGGCCAGCTCTCTGTTACCCAGAGAAAAGTCATGTTAACCAATAGACCTACAGAACTTTGACCCAGGCCACGTAAGTGTGTGGGAAGCTGATTAGAGCAGCAACCAGTCAGAGGAAACATCAATGAGGGGAACTGGGAAGGCAGAGGGACCCTGAGGAGAAGCCTGGTCAACTTGCATGCATTCACTAGCTTCAGCTTTCCCAGCTAACTTGTGGGGGTGGGGGGAGTTGTGATGCAATGGCATACAAAGTACTGACCTGTGGAGGATGGTGGGTAGAGTGAAAAGCTTAGTCCTGGAGAGGGCTTTAATGGTATGTAGGGACTAGAGGTGTGCAAATGACTGTGGTTTTGTTTTTTTTTCCAGTTCATGGGGAGTTCCACTACCATCTCCTTCTCCTCTGGTCATCCTGTGAACGTCCAAAACAAATTGTGTCAAATTCGGGAGTAGTATTTTGTTGACAGAAACTATGTTTTCCCACAAATGAACCATTTGCCCAATAAGTTCCTCCTATCTCTCTAACAGGGACAAAAAGAGAGGGAGCTTATCATTATTTGTGGGTATTCACTGAGTTGATCCTGCGTGTGATCTAAATACTGAGAACTTCCTAGGTGAAAACTGGTGTGCTACAAGGAAGTAATTCACAACCTTTCCCACACTGTGACTCTGCCCTCCGTTTCCATACTGGGATGACCCCAGGCCTTCCCTCCTTTCTAGCTGAGCTCTAGCTAGGGTTTCCATCCTATTTAGCAATATAGAAAGACAAAAGGTGCAATATAGACTCCTGAATGAAGGGGGAAAGTAGATTTCTCTAGCTCCTTCTGTCCTTGTTTTAATGTACTTCATATAAAAAAAAAGATGGCATCATTCTGCAGCATGTCACTGAAGAATACAGAGCATCTTTTGATTTGTTAAATTACTAGGCTATCAGCTCAAATTCTGGTGGCTTTAAGCAATTTTGATCAGATAAATTTTACTTTATAAAATAACTCTAAAATCAAGCTGAAATTGTTAGGTCATACCATTATCCTTTACCAAAGTAGTTCAATTGAATCCATTTTTTTTAAAAAGTGCTTTTTTATTTTAACTGCAATGTTATTATGGATTGTAAGAATCTACAGGTCATATAAACTAGGAGGGCCAGAGGAGGGAACATGGAGGTGAATGAGTGTTCAGTACTCTAAAAAGATAGGAACTTTTGTGGCTTTGAGTAGGGTTTCATAATAACAGTGCTTCAGCCTAAGTTCAGTTTGAAGGTAATGGAGGTTAAAATAATCTCCCATTGAGGACTGACCATGTGAAATGGCAACAAATGAAAGTAACAGTTTTTAAATCCATTGATGCACAGCCACCAAGTGCAATTTGAAGACTGGCCTCTCTGCAGATAGCTGGAGTATGAGAGATGGGGAAAAGCAAGATTAGATTGATATGAGTTTGTAGAAGTGGTGTGAAGGGTGATAGATCATCACCCTGCTTGACATTGAAGTGAGAACAGTTTATAATCATTTTTTTACCTTGTGGTATCTGTTCATGCACTGGAGAGACAGAGAGAAAAAGCAGATCCCAAGAGAAGTCAAGTGGTAGTTGGGAACGCGTACTTGGGGAGATAGTGAGCTTTCGTATTGTTTTTCCATGGAATGGCATTGCTGAGCTAAGCCCTTCCTCTGCATCATGTACTCATTCCAACTAAATTTAATTTGTACTTTATGCTTTGGCACATGGTAACAAATTATCTAACATTTCAAGTTTATCTTTCATCAGCCCTGTCCCATGTTTGGAATGAAAATTTATTTTGAAGTAAAGCTGCAAAGGCTTAACATACATTTTAATCAAGAAGAGCTCTATTTCTGGTAAGCTGGGCAAATACAACTTTTCCTCCCTGAAACTCTAATCTAGGCTAAACCAGGATCTCTTTTTTTCCCACCCCTCCTCTTGAGTTTTATACTATTCTGTGCTCCCACCGTGTACCAAGACTATCAGTTCCTTATGCCATTTGTTATCCTCCTACTTTTCTATTATGCACCTTGAGTTAATGAGGATTCTTAGGCACAGTAATACAGTTTTGCAGGCTTTTCAAACCAAAGTCCAAATGGCAGTGTGAGAAAGAGTTGCTACATTGGATACCTTTCAATTGCCTTTCCTTCCTTTGCCTTTTTGTAGTGACTGATCCACCAGAATAGTCCTATCTGGTATTGGTTTAATTGGGCCATGTTAGGTGCCAATAACCTTAAAGGTTGTCATTCCAAAGCTAGTTCCCTGGGCTTACCACACTTAAAGAAGAACCCTTACATTTAGGTCGCTGAACAATTCATTTGTATAAAGTATGTACAATGTGAATACTTCATGTGTAGCTTGTTCAAGGTGCAATGTCAATAGCCAGAGCTTCTAGTGGTGAAACACACCAGCTATCAATAAAGGTGGGAGTGCATCAGGGATCAGCATTGAGCCTTTCCTGTTTATCCTCGTCCTGGATACCCTCACAAGGAACATACAAAAGGAGGCATCTTGGTGCATGTTGTTTACAGATGATCTTCTATGCAATGAAGAGAAATATAATCTGGAAGAGGATCTTGATATATGGAGAGATGTTGGAAAGACATGGGCTCAAAAGAAGTGGAGGAAAAACAGAGATATGGCATGTAATTTCAATAGTATGAACACTGAAGCATTATCCTTGAAACTAGATGGGCAGGCAGTACTGGTTTCAGAGTAGCAGCCGTGTTATTCTGTATCCGCAAAAAGAAAAGGAGGACTTGTGGCACCTTAGAGACTAACAAATTTATTTGAACATAAGCTTTTGTGAGCTACAGCTCACTTCATCGGATGCATTCAGTGGAAAATACAGTGGGGAGATTTATATACACAGAGAACATGAAACAATGGGTGTTACCATACACACTGTAACAAGATTTCAGAGTAACAGCCGTGTTAGTCTGTATTCGCAAAAAGAAAAGGAGGACTTGTGGCACCTTAGAGACTAACCAATTTATTTGAGCAGGAGCTTTCGTGAGCTACAGCTCACTTCATTGGATGCATCGGATCCTGTAACAAGAGTGATCAGGTAAGGTGAGCTATTACCAGCAGGAGAGCCAGGGAGGGGAGGGGGAACAACCTTTTGTAGTGATAATCAAGGTGGGCCATTTCCAGCAGTTGACAAGAACATCTGAGGAACAATGAAGGGTGGCGGCTGGGGGCGGGGAAACATGGGGAAATAGTTTTACTTTGTGTAATGACACATCCACTTCTAGTCTTTATTCAAGCCTAAGTTAATTGTATCCAGTTTGCAAATTAATTCCAATTTAGCAGTCTCTCATTGGAGACTGTTTTTGAAGTTTTTTTGTTGAAGAATTGCCACTTTTAGGTCTCAGAGTAGCAGCCATGTTAGTCTGTATCCGCAAAAAGAAAAGGAGTACTTGTGGCACCTTAAAGACTAACAAATTTATTTGAGCATAAGCTTTTGTGAGCTTCACTCCAATGAAG
This sequence comes from Lepidochelys kempii, assembly GCF_965140285.1. NCBI lineage: Eukaryota > Metazoa > Chordata > Testudines > Cheloniidae > Lepidochelys > Lepidochelys kempii. The sequence continues at coordinate 103,973,935 of NC_136380.1, forward strand.
TGAGCTGTAGCTCATGAAAGCATATGCTCAAGTAAATTTGTTAGTCTCCAAGGTGCCACGAGTACTCCTTCACTTTTAGGTCTGTAATTGAGTGACCAAAGAGATTGAATGTTATAATTCTTGACATCTGATTTGTGTCCATTTATTCTTTTACGTAGAGACTGTCCAGTTTGGTCAATGTACATGGCAGAGGGGCATTGCTGGCACATGATGGCATATATCACATTGGTAGATGTGCAGGTGAACGAGCCTCTGATAGTGTGGCTGATGTGATTAGGCCCTATGATGGTGTCCCCTGAATGGATATGTGGACACACTTGGCAACGCGCTTTGTTGCAAGGATAGGTTCCTGGGTTAGTGGTTCTGTTGTGTGGTGTGTGGTTGCTGGTGAGTATTTTCTTCAGGTTGAGGGGCTGTCATAGAATCATAGAATCATAGAATATCAGGGTTGGAAGGGACCCCAGAAGGTCATCTAGTCCAACCCCCTGCTCGAAGCAGGACCAATTCCCAGTTAAATCATCCCAGCCAGGGCTTTGTCAAGCCTGACCTTAAAAACTTCTAAGGAAGGAGATTCTACCACCTCCCTAGGTAACGCATTCCAGTGTTTCACCACCCTCTTAGTGAAAAAGTTTTTCCTAATATCCAATCTAAACCTCCCCCACTGCAACTTGAGACCATTACTCCTCGTTCTGTCATCTGCTACCATTGAGAACAGTCTAGAGCCATCCTCTTTGGAACCCCCTTTCAGGTAGTTGAAAGCAGCTATCAAATCCCCCCTCATTCTTCTCTTCTGCAGGCTAAACAATCCCAGCTCCCTCAGCCTCTCCTCATAACTCATGTGTTCCAGTCCCCTAATCATTTTTGTTGCCCTTCGCTGGACTCTCTCCAATTTATCCACATCCTTCTTGAAGTGTGGGGCCCAAAAGTGGACACAGTACTCCAGATGAGGCCTCACCAATGTCGAATAGAGGGGAACGATCACGTCCCTCGATCTGCTCGCTATGCCCCTACTTATACAAGTAAGCAAGGATTGGCCTGTCTCCCAAGATCTGTGAGTGTGATGGGTCATCCTTCAGGATAGTTTCTAGATCCTTGATGATGCATTGGAGAGGTTTTAGTTGGGGGCTGAAGGTGATGGCTAGTGGCATTCTGTTATTTTCTTTGTTGGGCCTGTCCTGTAGTAGGTGACTTCTGGGTAACTCTTCTGGCTCTGTCAATCTGTTTCTTCACTTCAGCAGGTGGTTATTGTAGTTGTAAGAAGTTTCAAATATCCCAGAATTGGGGGAAATGGCCAGAAACAGAGCCAGAATAATAATTGGCTTGCTCAAACGGAGAGACATAAGCAGTGTAATATGTGACAGGAGAGACCAGTCAGATTAAAAATGAAAGTCTACAAAACAGTGGTCCATCCAGTTTTAATATACAGTGCTGAGTGTTGGAAAACAAAAATAATCTGTTCCACACAAATGTGAACGTTGAGCTGGATCAGTGGTGTAAGCAAAAAAGACCACATGGGGAATGTGTATGTTAAAGACATGCTCAAAGTAATACCCATGAAAATGAAAAAAATGAAGGAGTGCAGCCTCAGATGGCTTGGTCATGTAAAACACACTCTTGACAACTACAGTGGATAAGAGACTTCAACAGATCAAGATTGAAAGGAAAAGACAGAGGCTGACCCATGAAGAAATTGTGAGATGTCAAAAGGAAGATGTTAGCATGCTGTGTATAAGAGGATATGACATTGAAAAGAGCACTTTAGAGGGAGAGGACCTGTAGAGTGGACTCCAGTTAATGGGATTAATGCAAGGAAGAAGGTATGCAATGACTGCACTGCACCTTAAGCGGGGTGCTGGGGAGGAGGTGTTGTCTGGCTTGCCGGAGGAAGGACTATACCACATTAAGTGCAGGGGCAGGAGGGAGAGGCATGGATGTTGCTGCAGATGCAGAGTGGGTCAGCATGGCAACACTAACTGATCCCCCATGGGACCGAAAGAGAGGGTGGACAGGAGGTGGTCTTATTCAGGATGGCATTTTTTTTGGATTTTTTTTGGATCAGCAAGCTAGTACCTGGGTCTCATAGGGATTCTACTAGAAGGACTTTGGAGCTGTGGGTTATGCACTAGGAATGGCAAGCAGTTATATTTTCTTGCTAATGTCAAAGATGGATCATGGAGGCTGAGGTTAATCCATTAGCCTACAGGTGGGTGGCAAGATCAAGGTCTGCACAGTGGAGGCTTTGAGGACATACATGGTGATAAGACCAGGAAGGGATGGACCCTCTCTATGCACGTCGATGGGAGTCCCCTCACAACATACTAGTTTGTTATGATGGTGAGATAGGGACTGGGGCGGTTGGGGCTCCCAGCCCAGGAATTTGGTTCCCACTCCTTCAGGACTGGGAAATGCAACAGCAGTGGTACAACTGGATATGGGGACTAGGGCAATTCAGGCAATTGCATGTTGACATTCGGAAGCAGACAGAACATATGTGAGACCCCAGATAGGGAGGCAGTATTACATTTTCATTGTGTTTTCATCACATACGTGGGAAGATGGGCCACACAGATGATAGTATGAATCTGCTGGCACAGTATTGTTTGATGGGTGCATAGGTGGGCATCCAGGTTGTCTGAGGGTTCACAGCTGGGGCTCAGTGATGAAGCAGGCCTGAGATGGCATGGAAAGAGGAGCACCTTATGGGAACAGTGTACCCATAAGCAGACTCCAGATATAATTGTGGTGTACATTGGGGGAAATGATTTGAGAATGTGTGTAATGGGGTAGCCTTAATGCTTAGAGCTAAGAGGGACTCGGGCAGATCTTGGAACTCTTCCCAGGAGTAAAAATTATATGATTGGACATACTGCAATGCAGTATGCAGTAAAGCCCCCTTGGGTAGACAAGGCTAGGCGGTATGTGAATAGTGAGGTGGCCAAATTCATGGGGGTTATAGGGAGGTTGGTAAATTTGTATCTCAACATAGTATATGGGGCACTAGAATTATTCAGGAAAGAAGGGGTTCATCTGTCAGACTTGGGAGCTAATGTATCTTTGGCTGATTTTAAAAGGGACATTAGAAGATGTCTGGAAACCCAGCTAGGTGTGTGTGGGGGGCAGGATAGGGGGGGTGTGCAGCCAAGCTAATTTCTGGTACCTCCCTGTGGCAGATGTCCAGTGCAGGTTCTCTGTAGGGAAGGGATACAGTGATCAGATAAATGGTTTCATAAAAGATTTAAAGGAGGTCTTAGTTAAAGGAAGAGAAACAGAGTGTGTTCGGAGCTGCTATGACAGGCATGTCAGAGAACCAACCCCCCTACCCCTTCATAGCACACCTTAACCCTCATTCAAGGGGTGGTAAAGTCCCAGCAGCAGGTTGGCGAGGGACCAGTATGGAAAAGGGGGTGCTGATGGAAGCCCCTCAGATAGATATTGAAATAATCATTGAGTTACTTGTGCTGTACACTTTCATCTGCCGGGTACAGACAGCTTAGTTGCAGTCTAATTAAACTATATCCTGTCCTTTTTCTGGTATAGCTGGACAATGTGAAAATGTAAGAAAATGGAACACTATATGTTGTGTTAAATCTCCCATCATAACGGTCTAATCTGCTATTTTAGCCTCTTCATCAGGAACAATTTTCTTTCACTTTTCCCTCTTTTCTTGATTGCAGTATACAATGGCAAATTCTTCATGATTGTAAGTGGGTGTGATTCAGATGATATCAATACAGTTGTGTCCAGTTACATTGGCAAGCTAAAGCCAGTTGCGTTCAGTTTAGAAACCAAGTTCTAATATTCATAATTTCTCCTCCCACAGCTATTGGTAATTTACTCTTTATTGTCTATTCACTCTTTGGTTTCTAATACTCTCCACAGGGGTACCCGTTAAAAATGGCCTGAGTTACAAAGTTCAAAGGAAAACTTCGCTACAGTTTGAGGGACGGTTGAATTCAGGTTCTGAGATTGGACCAAGTAATCCCTAGTATGGTGGGATGTTTTTAATATCTAGACACCTTTTCATTAGGAATTGAATTAAGACCATTACCACATTTTCACATAAGGAAACAAACAGTTTTTAAATGGTAATGATACTCAGCCACTATAGACCTGGACTGAGTTTTCACTTACAACCTAGATGTGTTAATTACAATGTTAAACTCCTTCGGAACCTTCGGTTCTTCTTCCAATTTCCCATTCTTTTTAAAATGAAGTGCAGTCTCTGGTGTTTAGTCTTGGTAGGCCTGGGTCACAGTAATGCCATATAATTTTGAAGACCTTCTCTCTTATGTAAGAGGATAGACTAAATCAGGAAGCAAATAATTGTGTCTATTGGGAGTTTCGCCTATTCAGGATTGAGTAATGACTTCAGGATTTGGCCCAATAATAATGAGCACTTACACAATACTTTCCATATTCAAAGTGCAGTACAAACATTATCTAATTAAAACAAATGTGGCTAATTAAACAATCTACCCACATGTATTCCTGGTGAAACAAAAAACAAAGATGACAAATTAACCACACTATTCACCAAACATTTCTCTTCTTGGACTGCAGGTAGTGTTTGGAACAGAAACAGTTCATCCTTCCCCAATATTTTGTGCTAGAATGTTTGTTTCTTTTTCATAAATAAACTGAGTGCACATCATTTAAGTAAGTTAGTCTGTGTTTAAGCAAATTAACTCTGGAGGTTATGAAAAATATCCTCCATAACATTATTAAGTGAATTAGCACAGGGAATTTCAGCATTAGCTTTCTGAAGCATATGGTACAGAATTTCAATTTACTTTTTTTTTTTAAAGGTTAAGTGTTCCTCCAAGCCCACTCATTTTGTTACCATTCCAAAACACAATAAATAGAGAACCTCCTTTTTCCAAGCTACTAATTGTCAAATATTTTAATATAAGATCAGTGGGAAATGTGGGTGGAACCCAAACTTCAGGCTGAGGTGCAATGAGGACAGTGGGAGGCTCAGAACTCAGATTCTTTGCTGCGGGATCATGGAGGTGCCTTGCCCATGCTTCCCTCGACTCCCTTAGAGTCCACCATTCCTTTGAGCCTGATCCTCCTTTTGCTCCTCTTCTGCTCCAGACTGTTCCCCGGGACTCCCTGTTCCCTGATCCTGTCCTCTTAGTCTTACCTTCCTGCTGCTAAGGGCCTAAGATCAGCCAGGTGGTACTTCCTTTATGCTCACTTCTTCCATGGGCAGGTCCATGCTGGCTGGCTGGGCAACAGAAGGATGCACATTGAAAGCCGAGGAAGGAGACACAGCCTCCACATTCACAGGGCTGCAGCTGAGGGAATCCATTCCCAGGGAAACTCTGCTCAGTCCCAGTAGCTTTTCCAGATGCATGAGAGACTTTAGGTTGGTACTGAAACAAGCAGCCAAGAAAATGAAGAGAGAACTCCCTGCAGTGGTTTGCCTTATTTCTGAGACTAAATAAAAACTAAAACTAGAGTTTCAGACACTATAGTCTGAGAGAGCTTTCCCTATGGTAAATAGGGGCTCCGTCCAGCAAAAGCTTTAGTCTGTGGCATAGTCATTACTCATTCATTGCCCTAGTGGGAAAAGTCACGTGAATAAGGACTACTTGCCGTTCAAAGGGTTTGCCAGACGTGAACTCCACAATTAGAATTCAGTCCAGATTTTTTCAAAGATTGCATGGGTTCAGATCTGGAGTTTAGTTTGGGTTCATCTCTAGTTTATTTTACAAGAGTAAGAGAAGGACACATGGAAAAAATAAGATGACACCCCCCCCCTTTTATCTCTGTATCCTTGGATTATTTACCAATACAGACCTATTTCTTTAATGTGGATGCTAACATTTATGCTAATTTGCAAGCAAACAGATTGAGTATCCTCTTCCCCATATATGTTTACTTGATCAGTCTGAGTTCATTGCTGGTAGGCATCTATCTGATAATATTGGTAATATTCAGAAATTTGATAAGGGTAATTCTAGCAATTCTTCCTTCATACAGCGTTCTTTGGCACTAAGAAAGTCTTTGGCTGGCTGAAGTCATGGTACCTCAGACAGATTTTGGTAAGGTTTGGTTTTGGAAATCAGTTTTATAGAGGCATATTGGCTGTAGATACCCATCTTCAAGCTTATCCTTTGGTTAATGGTCATCAGTCCCCTCCTTTAGGCCATTAAGGCCATTGTGGAGAAACTAAAAGAATTATTTGCTTTGATCTTCGCGGCTGAGGATATGAGGGAGGTTCCCAAACCTGAGTGTCTTTGGTGACAAATCTGAGGACTGGCCCAGACTGAGGTGTCATTTGGAAGAAACTGATAAATTAAACAGTAATAAGTCACCAGGACCAGATGGTATTCACCCAAGAGTTCTGAAGGAACTCAAATGTGAAATTACAGAACTACTAACTGTGGTTTGTAAATTATCATTTAAATCCTCTTCTGTACTAAATGACTGGAGGATAGCTAATATGACACCAAGTTTAAAAAGGGCTCCAGATGTGATCCTGGCAATTACAGGTCAGTAAGCCTAACTTCAGTATTGGGCAAATTGGTTGAAACTATAGTAAAGAACAGACTTGTCAGACACATAGATATACATAATGTGTTGTAGAAGAGTCCACATGGCTTTTGTAAAGGGAAATCATGCCTCACCAATCTGCTAGAATTCTTTAAGGGGGTCAACAAGCATGTGGACAAGGGGAATCCAGCGGATATAGTATACTTAGATTTTCAGAAAGCCTTTGACAAAGTCCCTCCCCGAAGGCTCTTAAGCAAAGTAAGCTGTCATGGGATAAGAGGGAAGGTCCTCTCATGGATTGGTAACTGGTTAAAAGATAGGAAACAAAGGTTAGGAATAAATGGTCAGTTCTCGGAATGGAGAGACGTAAATAGTGGTGTCCCGTAGGTGTCTGTATTGGGACCAATACTGTTCAACATATTAATAAATGATCTGGAAAAAGGGGTAAACAATGAGGTGGTAAAATTTGCAGATGATGCAAAACTACTCAAGATAGTTAAATCCAAAGGAAACTGCAAAGAACTACAAAGCAATTTCACAAAACTGGGTGACTGGGCAACAAAATGGCAAATGAAATTTAATGTTGAAAAATGCAAAATAATGCACATTAGAAAACATAATCCCACCTATACATATAAAATGATGGGGTCTAAATTAGCTGTTACCACTTGAGAGAGATCTTGGAGTCATTGTGGATAGTTCTCTGAAAACATCTGCTCAGTTGTGCAACAGTCAAAAAAGCAAACAGAATGTTCAGAATCATTAAGAAAGGGATAGATAATAAGATTGCCTCTATATAAATCCATGGTATGCTCACATCTTGAATACTGTGTGCAGGTGTGGTCGCCCCATCTCAAAAAAGATATATTGGAAATCAGAAAAGGGCAACAAAAATTATTAGGGGTATGGAACAGCTTCCTTACAAGGAGAGATTAATAAGATTGGGACTTTTCAGCTTGGAAAAGAGGTGACTAAGGGGGGATATGATAGAGCTCTATAAAATATGTCTGGTGTGGAGAAAGTAAATAAGGAACTTTTATTTACTTCTTCTCATAACACAAGAACTAGGAATCACCAAATGCAATTAATAGGCAGCAGCTTTAAAACAAAAGGAAGTATTTTTTTTCACACAATGCACAGTCGACCTGTGGAACTCTTTGCCAGAGAAAGTTGTGAAGGCCAAGATAATAAAAAAAAGGGTTAAAAAAAGAACTAGATAAATTCATGGAGGATAGGTCCATCAATGGCTATTAGCAGGATGGGCAGGGATGGTGTCCCTAGCCTCTGTTTGCCAGAAGCTGGGAATGGGTGACGGGATGGATCACTTGATGGTTACCTGTTCTGTTCATTCCCTTTGGGGCACCTGGCATTGGCCACTGTTGGAAGACAGGATACTGGGCTAGATTGACCTTTGGTCTGACCCAGTATGGTTGTTCTTATGTTTTAATTTGTCTAGGGGTGAGTGTCAGTGTTGCCCACTATTCGCTTTGTTTGCTTTGGCAACAAACTTCAGAGCAGCTGCTTGATAAAGGGCATCACAACACCTCTGGGTTAGAACACAAAATAGCATCATATACTGACAACATCTTTTTGAATTTGCAGGATCCAGAAGCCTTGTTAAAAATTATAGAACAACTGGCTTTGGAGTTTGGGCAGGTATCAGGCTTCAAAATAAACTACAATAAAACTGAAATTTTAGGAATTAATATTCTCAAAAGGGTTAAAACAAACTGTCATCTACATAAATTTAAAATAGGTAGGAATAAATATTGTGGAGAAACATACAAATCTTTGTAAGGCAGATTACCCTGCGATGTGGAATAAAATAATAAAAGCCTTGGAGGAATGGAACAAATGAGAAGGTTACTCACCTTGTGCAGTAACTGAGGTTCTTCAAGATGTGTGTCCCTGTGGGTGCTCCACTTCAGATGTCGGTGCATCCCGGAGCCATTGATTGGAGATGTTTGGTAGCAGTGCTTGGTTGGGATGCACGTGCATGGTAGTTGAAATAAATCACCCATTTATCCAGACTGCCTGAGCAACTTTAGACATTTTTTTTTTTATTTCTGTTACCGAGTCCCACCCCCCGGTTACTTTCATCAATATAACTATTCCTTGTGAGTAAAAGCTGAGATTACTCAATTCAGTCAGCTATTCCTGGGTCCTGATTTGAAAGCATACTGAGCTGCATGTAATCCTGTATTTTCAATATTGCCAGGCCAAACATTTTATTGTGAAATCTAGACACAATCCAGCTCTATCATGATCTTTAACCATATCTGAGGTGTTGACTCAGGAGCAAACTGGAGCAAAAGGTTTAATTTCCGTGACTTTGATTGAAAAAGATGTTAAAACAATCCAGATGAGATGGGGGAGGGACTGTAGAAAGACAGAGATTTGGATGGGGGATATATATCTTCAATTTGTATAGCTCATAAAGGTAATTTTTTAATAAATTACTGTATAGATGACATTTGACTCCAGTTAAGATCTATCTTACTTTTGCTACTTGGGAGCTACTCTGTTGGTGGGATTGTGGGAAAAGGGAACATACTTGCTCGTGTAGTGGTCGCGTCCAGGAATTAGATTGCTTTGGGGCCAAATTATTAAAGAGATTCATCTTGTGATAAAATGCCAGCTTCCTAAAGCTCCCCTGACCTGCTTGCTTAATGCTGCAGTAAAGGATCTACACTTGAAACAGAACTAAAAATTATTTTCTTTTTTATTATTAGCGGCTGAACTTTGCATTGCATGTTATTGGAAAAATGCAACTCCTCCTATGGAATTGTGGTATAGTAAACTATGGACTGTCATTGTAATGGAAAAGCTTCCACACCAGGTATGTATACAAGAGAATCTCCAAAAAGAAGATAGGTATTTAGAAATTTGGCCACCCTTTTTAGCATACTCAGAGAAGGAGGGGTCCCGAGCCAGCAAGTCAGAATTTTCTGCTGGTACTTTGAATATTAACCAGATCCTGAATAAGTAATAAGTAATGTAGTATGTTAATGTTTTATTGTAATTTTACATTAATCCTCCGCCCCTGAAAAAAATACCATTTATATTTAAATATATACATAGGTGTTCTGTATTGTTAGGAGTCTGGATTATTTGATCCCCTTCTTTCTTCTCTCCCTCATGAACACAAATGTCTCTTCACCAGTGGTCTGTGTACATATTGTCACTTGGAACTCTCATTTGCTTTTTGGAAATGTTAAATAGCTCACCTTTTTAGCTTTAGTAATAGCAACTCGGAAAGGCAAATGGCTACAGGACCCGCTGAAATGGAAGCTAGGCATATATGGTAGCTTTAACCCTGAAACACTAACTTTTTCCTTTTTCTTTTTCCTTGAGGCCTCAAGCTCCAAGAAGCCAGTTGCTGCGCTTTGCAGACTGTGGGACTGTTTACAGATTTTGCCTTTTATTTTGAATTTCTAAACTGTAATCTCTGTGATGAAGAACAATTCATCTTGCTGGAAATCACAAATTGACTTACACCAATGCAGCCCCACTAGAATAAAATAAATCTTAACAGACAAGAAATCAAATAAATTGCTATGAAATAACAAATCTAAATCAACAGCTGACACCGTGCAGATCAAGAGAAATACACAGCCAAGACATGTCAGCAGGGAAACAGACAACAGGTGGACAAATATACTCTCAGAAAATCTGCCAAGCACTGAAAAGTGCAATAAAGAAAGACACAATATAGTGCTTACGAAGTAATGACAAAATTGAATTGGGGGGATGAAAATTAATGTGGAGAGACTGCCAGAGAGGGAAGGAACAGAGCAGCAGAAATACAGAGAATGACTGTGGAGACCTTCATGCAGTAATAGACTGATAAGGCCAATGTTCATAATCTGCATTTGAAAGCATCAAACAAAATTCTGCCTTCCATTACAACTGTGCGATTCCCACTGTATCGATCTGCAGTTGCCTAGATGTAACTGCGGGCAGAATCTGCCCACTGCTTTTGTTCTCTGGATTTCAACTATGTAATTTTTTCATAAGCACTATACTGTGTCTTCCTTTCTTGTACTTTTCAGAGGTTGGCATCTTTACTGAGACTATATTTGTCCACCTGTTACCTGTGCTCCCTCAGACTTGTCTCCTTTTGTATTCTTCTTGGGTTTTGTTTTGTTTTTTTGTTTTTTGTTCAACCTCACCTGTTCTGACTTGTTATTTCACAGTCATTGGTCTGATGACTTCTCTGGTAAGATAATGCTCATCGCCATTCTATTTCTTCTGGTCTGGTAGTAGCAGGTTTCTGATTCAGTTTGCTAGTGAGGGAACTATATTCCTGAAACATTTTGTCACCATCAGGATGAAAAATGTTCAAGATCTTTAGATCAATCATTCTCTAAAATACATTAGTTTGCTTGAGTGAAAACTTGTTTGGCCCAAAAAGAATGAGGACACCCTGTAGTTTGTACAATAATCAGTGTAATGCTACTACATCATAAGGGTTTTAATCAACTGATTTGTGGAACACTAAAATCCTTGGATAAATGGTGCTGTTCCCGTTCTAAGTATGTTTACAGCATATTTCACTTAGAAAAATATGACTTAGGCCATTGTTCAGACCTTATGCAAAAGGCTGAATAAATATTTGTAAGATCATCTTTGAAAACTGTGTAAATTTTTAACAAAAGTGAACTGAAAATAAAAGTAGTTAGCCAAAAATTCTGCTTAAAATCTGTTTTGCTCCTACAGCTTGGTCACTGTTTCAAACCATTCTGAGGATGTTAGTTTTCAACATCTTTGGCCAGCTATCCAGCTACAAGCATGTGTAATGGGAGAAGCATATTGAATTTTGGAGTCAGATGGATTCAGTACATTATTTGTTTCTGAATTTGGATTGTGATACAAAATTCTATCGCTCATATTAGAGCCAATTGTATAGTCTTTCTTCCTACACTTATAGTTCCAATTAATGTCATATCTGAGTGCCTCTAAAACATTAAAGAATTTATCCTTGCACTACGTGTGTGTGTGTGTGTGTGTTTAAAATCTGTGCCTAAATGATTTCTGTAACATAACACAGCAAGTCTGTGACAGGCCCAGGAACACAAATCTCATAAGTTCGGTGCCATGTCTTAATCACAAGACACTATTTCCACTTAATAAATTATTCATTAGATATATTATTTGCTTAATAATTGTATTCAACTAACCACAGCTCATACCATTGTCTTTAAGGCAATTTTTAGATAAAAAGAATCAGTAAAAAATGTATGTGCCACTGTCTTATTTCCCTTTTAGAACAATTCCTCCCCCGCCCCCGCCCCAAACAATCAAACCCCAAAACAAAAAGCAAGGAAATGGACTTATTCAGAGTGTCTCCTGCAGAATAGAAAGTACTTTTTTTCCCTCTGATAGCCCACTTTGCGTTCTACCACTGTCTCAATTAATATAAATAGCAGTTTTATTCTGTATAATAATAGTTTTTAATCTTTGATAAGATCCTGTTTTTTCCTGAACTAGACCAGGCCACATTTGTTTTTTCTTGACTCCTGCGGTATGGGATTATGGGGTTTAAATAAGTGTAAATCAAAAGAAATATTATTATGTACTCTAGGAAATGACTTTTTCTCTTCAGAAATTCAAGGTGTAAAAGGCATGTCACCCTCATTGATATCTAACTGTGCTTGATTTAGAATAAATATTGAAGATTTTTTTTCTCTCTGATAATTTCTTTTAATGATATACAAGTAGAGGTGATGTGTGCTTACTTCATTGTACTTTGCACCTAAAATAGTACCCTTTATAAAAGAACTTTTACAAACACTAATTAAGCCTTATGATATCCTATGAGTCTGGTATTATAATCGTTCTGTAGAGGGGAGAATGGCAATTCTGAGGTTTCTCATGCTATTCCACATGCTAGAATATCCTCCCTGAGATTGTGCCATATGGCCTTGCTGTCCTACTTCAATTTCTTTAACAATCCATTTTATTTTGATTGTATTTCCAATACTGACCTCTGTTCCACCACAGCTACCCATTAAACTGATTTAGCTCTTCCCACCTCAATCCTGCAAAATGTATTAATAAAGTATCTGAGTAATCAGCGCTACTTGTGAATGCAGTTACTCACAAGCTTATGTCTTCACAGAAACAAGCCTTTAACTTTAAATATAACTTATTCTAGTTCTTTATTTTTATACCTGAAAGCTATATATAAATGTCAGATTAAATTAATAAACTAGCTACTTGGGAAATAATTAAGGTTGAAAGAACGTATAAGTGGAATCTACTGGACCCAAAATTTTTTTTAACTTCCATATGTTAAATCTTCTACTGCAGAAATAGCCCCAAACCCTAAAAGTGTGAAAGGCTGGAAGGGACCAGTTTAGGTATGTCGCTATTTCATTCAAGGCACATTTTTGTTTCATGGACTATAGCTCCATGTAAGACACACCTCCTCATCTGACCTAAACTAAACCCCTGTTGAAGTTAAGTTCTGAAATAACATCACTGGATTTACACAGAAGAAATAATATATTAATAAATAATAAAGTCTCAAGACTAAATTAGTCCCAGGGTGCATTAGTATACAAGAGCTCCTTGTGGCTATCTTTAGGGATGTACAATATACTAATTCTCACAACAGGAAATATAGACCTTGCTGATTCCTAGATTAACTGGTAGTATTGAGAAAGTAGAATGTGTACTGCTTTTTAAAAAATCAGTATGCTACTCATAATGTGTTGGAAAGAAAAACCTTGACAAGGAAACCAGATTTTACAGTTTCCTACTATTAGATCTTCTGTAGACTTTACTGAGACTTAAAAATCAAGTCAAGTCCTTCTCTACACAAGGTTGAATAAAAGTCTAGTTTATATTATGTAATAGATTAATACAATTATCTAAAGAATTAGCGTGGATTAAAGCACAAGCTAACAGAGCTAATGTTCAGCTTTTCCTGTTCAAGTGCTTAAGTTTTCCACTTTAATATTACATTCATTTTATTTATTTGCAGAGAATGCTTGCATATTAATTACAGGTTTTAAAAGAGATTTTGTTTTCCTGAGATCAGTGTGTTGTTGCCGTAGAACTGAGAGCTAATCTCTGTAGATCTGGCAGAGGATCTTACATTTATCTATGCCAGCTAAGTGGCTAGTACTGTTTGCTTAAGCAGAAACTGCTTCTTCTCTACCCAATACCAAGAAATATTATACACTATCAATGCTAAGCAATTCAGTCTATACTGCAAACTGGGGTTTAATGATCAGATGTCTGAAGTAAAATGCAATCAAGTCTGTTACCTTAAAATTATAGTGCTTACTCCATTTTTACTGAGAGCTTATTCAGGGAGAATTCTCATTGTTAACATCTGATGGCCGATTCTGCAGCACCTATCTATATCTGTTGGCTTCATAATGACAGCTCAAGTAACTACATATTACCCGATGCTATAGAAACAGGCCTTGAGTAAAGACCTCAGAATCTGGCCTAGAGTTGTTATAAAGCCAGAAAAGAGATCATTGTATCTACCTTGAACATACGGTGTATTACAGGGGTCGGCAACCTTCGGCACATGGCCCATCAGGATAATCCGCTGGTAGGCCGCAAGACATTTTGGTAACAGTGACCATATACAGGCACGGCCCCCTGCAGCTCCTAGTGGCCGCAGTTCACCGTTCCCAGCCAAAGGGAGCTGCGGGAAGCAGCGTGGGCCCAGGGACGTGCTGCTGAAGGTTGCCGACCCCTAGTGTATTATAAGATGTCATTTCTAATCATGTTTGATCTCTTGTTAAGGAATATTGGTTTTGGGTAGTGCGTTAGTATGCTGGCTATATTTGCTAAAGCCACATGTGCAACTCCATACCATAATTCTCCACAGAAGAAGTGCCAAAACTTGACTATCCTAGTAACAGTGTTAAAATTTTGGAGCCTAAACACTAAATTATGGGACTTGATTGAGAAGTGCATCTTGTATAACTTAAAATTGTGATACCTTTATTTATCTTCATGTTTGCAAACTACAGCCATGGTCTATAATGTTTAATATTTGTCTGTAGCAGGACTAATTTACATACAAAATAACAGTGAACAGCTTAAAAGTCTGAAAGAGAACAAAGAAGGTGGTGGTAAATTTAAAACCTTCAGGGGGAAATTCTAAATGTATTTACTATAGCAACTCAAAAAGATAGCTACAGTTTTACTCAAGATTAAACTACTTTACTAGATTGTGATTTACCACAGAGTTTATAAAATAACAACTGTGAAGTTTTATACAGTAATCAAAATGCTTTACTCTTGAGAGAGAGAATCTTTTTTTAAAGGAATGGACTGGAAAAATGGAGTTCATTTTATATTGTAGAAGTACTGCATAGCACTTGATAAAATTCATAGTTTCAGGTCAGCTCTACTCAAAGGTTAGTATAATCATACTTCTTTATAGAAATAGTTGTATTTTTAATCAAAGTGAACAAAACACTTACAGCCCAAAGGACCCCAATTCTGCACTTTACAACATGCAGTTGGTCTGCTGCACCTTTCCCCCAGAACCTCAGTGGTTGCTGTGATCTACAGAACCCCAGGAAATCTACTTGACCTTGCAAATTGCAGGATCATATACAAATGAAAGAACTGACATTTAAAACTGCAAACAGTTTAAGTAAAAAAATATACAATAACAGATTTCAACTTGTGTACATAAGGCTGAAAGAAACGTGTATATCAAGCAAGATTGAGGACATACAAATATCTTAATTTTGATTTTTTTCTTTCAACATAAGGTACTTCTCATCAGTGAGAAAAATTCATCAAAAGGCTCCAAGTGTAAAACAAAAAACAAAGTTTTTTGCTCCTGATCATACAGTCGGATCTGGTCTGGTGGACCCTTGCACTCATGTGAGCCCCACTGAAATCAGGGGAATTCTGCATGGTTCTGACTGCAGAATCAGGCCTCAACTGGATAGCTAATGCATCCAAAGAAAAACACATGAATGGATTTTGTGACTATAAAATAATTTTTTCAGCTTAAAAAGAATCATGCTGGTTAACAGACAAACATAAATAATTGTGCAAATGAAGGCTATGATCATTCACACCATATCAGTTTTTACTTGTGTTAATTCTAGCCAACATAACAGTGAGTCATTCAATAAGACCAGCATGATCATCTATTGGAAGGTACAGTTTGGTCCCCAGACAGAAGGATCTGATTGGCCATTTTAAAGTAATGCAGTTTTCTCATTGGTATTACATTTGGGAAGCTGTCACAGGTCCTGTCTCTCTCTTTTTATTTTGTAGATTGACTGCAGGTTCCACATCTTGTTTCATAGTGTCAAGGGTTTGAAAGTGTCCTTGCTAGCATCCTTTAATTGCAAAACTCTCTGGCTATTATATATATATATATATATATATATATATATATATATATATATATATATATATATATATATATATATATATATATATATATTTACAAAACCAGCTATTTTAGCAAATAAGATTTGTCATTTGTGAAAATGGAGTTTCCTTTTAGTAGCAGTACTTCTGATTATTTGTAATGGTTGATCTATTAAAATGGCATACAATGGTTCCAATAAAGCTGCTTAAAAGTGCTAATCACTTTGTTTCTGCAAATGATGATTGCTCTAAGGATGTTCTTTGCTCTGGATGAGTTTGTGCTGTGTATGCATTAGAAGAATCCTTTACTCGCATGTCATTGCCCAAGGCTCAAACATTTATTGCTAGACTAACAAAAGAAAACAAGAAATTCAAGTGAATGTTCCATTATTTTCCAACCTTGTCTAGAAGGATAAAAATGGGACATATAAAGATGGAAGAAACTAAAATGTAACCAAAGGAAAGCACACAATTATTTTACCCCTGCCTATATCTTAGCTGTAGCTGTTAATTTCCACACAGTATTGAAAGGAGAGCTTGATCTTGATCAAGGTCTCTGCTTCAGTGCTTTTAGAAGGAGAAATGTAAAGCACTGTAGCATGAGAACATATTTTGTTTATTTTGAGTATTACTTGCCACATTTCAATAGTTGTGTCTATGGTCATGTATAGTGTGAGAGGGTCAAATCATATCTTTTCTGGGAAAAGCCTGTGGTGGTAGCAGCAAACTCTCTAAAATGAAATGTGCAGATTCTTGATCATCATCCTGCTGGTGCTGGTTTCTGCCCTTTGAAGAAAGAAAGTTGTGTGGTCTCAAAAGGCCACTGTAGAGGTAATAGAAGCATGGGATGCTCCCAGGCATATCACAGCGGTAGGCCAAAAAAAAGGACCTACTGAGGTTTGGGAAGGAAGGAAACGGACAGGGTCATTGGCCTTTGTTCTTCATGACAGCATAGCTCACCCAGATATGTGCCTGTGGTGTTTAGATGCTGCTTGTAATTATTGGAACTGGGAGCACTGGCTGTTGGGAGTCTGAAAGGAAAGGAAACAGGAAGGGGGGGGGGGGAGTTGAGGAGGCAGAGTGAGAGCCACTGAGGGTGCAGCAGCAGCAGCTTGGTAAAGAGGTTTCCACTTTAAAAATAAAGTCCTGTTGAAGTTTGTTAGTACCTTGCCTGGTTGCTACAACATTTTGGTGATGAGGATGGAGCTTCTGCCTCTGAACCCACCTGCACCCTTTCTGCAAAGCCCAGGTGAGCCTCCAATTGCTTTTACTGCCTGGATCCATATGTTTGAGACTTATCTGCTTGCAATCACTGCTACAGAGATTTCTGAAGTAAAAAAGCATGCTGTGCTAATCCACTGCCTTGGAGTAGAAAGGCTGCGTACATTTTACACTTTTCCCCCTGCAGATGATAAATATGAGACTGTACTCACTACATTATAGAACTTTTTTGTTCCAAAAGTGAATGTAGTAGCTAATCATTACAGATTTCGCCAGCATGAGCAGAAAACAGGGGTGACTATAATGCGGTAAATTGCTTCCCTGAGGAGTCTGATTGTAACTTGTGACTTTGGGAATATGGCAGATGAGATGATTAGAGACCAGCTCATTGAGAAAATAACCATGCTTTGTGTAAGAGAACGCTTACTTCTAGAACCACAATTTACACTAGAAAAAGAAATAACCATTGCTACTCAGATTGAGTCAGCTACAGCTGAAGCCAAAATAATGAGCATGGATACAGGAGGCACAGTCCAGGCTTTGACTCCTTTGCAGAAAAGTTCACTATCACTGCAGATAAACGATTACAAGAGGAAAACTAATGGAAAACCACCGAATCAGCAAATTCAAAATACAGTAAAAGCATGTTTTCGCTGTGGATCCCCACAACACCTTGCAAGCCACACATGATGTCCAGCAAAAGTAGCTCAGTGCAATCATTGCAAAAAGATTGGGCATTTTGCTAAAGAATGTTGCAGCAGCCAGTTCAATCAACACCGGTGCATTCAGTTACAATGCCAGATGTTACTGTACTGAGCGTGGACAAAAGCACTACTGCACATATTCCAGAACAAATAAATTGCACTGTAAATGTTTCCGCCATACCCGCAGCCAAACCATATTCTATTCAGCTAATGTTGGACACTGGCTCAGCACTATCTATACTACCTGATTCCATCTATCTGCATTACTTTAAAGATGTGCCTCTTAGTGAATCCAAACTTTACTTGGTGTGCTATTTGAAAAACCATATTCCAGTACATGGCTGCCTCCCAGCAATGGTTACTTTTGGTGATTGCTGTGTAACTGCAGAGTTCTACATTGTCCACAAAGGCACTCCTATCCTTGGCACAGATTTATTGGCTGCTTTAAATCTCAGGGTAGTTAATGGACAAATTGATCTTCATCCGCAAAGCACTCTTGCGGTACACACAGCAGTTTCAGCTGGGACCCAGCACCAGGTTGAGGAGAAACTCGGCTGTGCTTATGGGTTTCTGCATAAAGTTAAAATGCGGAATAATGTGATGTCTGTATGACAGAAGTTATGGCGCTTATCATTTTCAGTCAGGGAAGCTGTTTCAGAGGAACTTAGAAAACTTGTTCAAAAGGACATTATTGAAGAGATCAACTCCTCGGAATGGGTTTCACCTATAGTAGTGACGCAGAAGAAGGGTGGAGGCATTCGCCTTTATCTGGACTTAAGGGAGCCAAATAAAGCTATTGTGATTGACAGCCATCCTCTTCCTCACATAGAAGAAGTATTTGCAGAACTCCGTGGAGCAAAGATGTTTTCTACTCTTGATTTGCAGAGCGCATACTACCAGATTATGTTGCATGAAGATAGCAGAGACCTCACAGTATTTATTACACATGAGGGACTATTTCATTTTAAACGCGTTCCATACAGTCTCGCATCTGCCCCAAGTGCCTTCCAAAAAATGATGTCATTGATTCTGAAGAATCAACATGGAGTTCAGTGCTATCTGGATGATATTTTCGTGTATGGAAATACTTCTGAGGAGCGTGACAATAACCTGCAGTCTGTACTAAACTGCATCAGCACAGCAGGCCTCCAACTCAGCAGGTCCAAATGCAAATGCAGACAAATTGAACTCTCCTTTCTGGGGCATACAATTTCACAGGCTGGACTAAAACCTGATCCAGATCATATCCTGGCAATTTCAAGTGCTCCTCCTCCAACAGATTTGCAAACCTTCGTTTCTTCTTGGGTCTTACCTCCTGGTATGCAAAATTCATTCCCAATTATGCTTCTGTCATTGAACTGTTACAGGAATTACTATGGAGAAGTTCAACCTTAGTGTGGACAACAGATGCACAAGCTAGTTTTGAAACAGTGAAAGACTTGATTGTACATAGTCCTGTACTTGCACTATTCACTCCTGCACTGCCCACAATTGTAACTACTGATGCTTCTGATTATGGACTTGGGGCAGTCCTCACACAACTTCATGAGGACAACATAGAGAGGACTGTTGTATTTGCTTCAAGGACACTAAGTAATGCTGAGAGGAAATATTCTACAGTTGAAAAAGAAGCACTTGCTTGTGTCTGGGCTACTGAAAAATGGAGAACTTACCTGTGGGGCTGTATGTTCAAGTTTCACACAGACCACAGCCCTTTGGCGACATTGCTCACCACAAAAGGAGTGGGAAGAGCAGGTTATCATATTACTAGATGGTCTGCAAGACTACTCTCTTTCAATTGTGAAGTGGAATATAAGCCTGGAAACCAAAATGTGGTAGCTGATTGCCTTTCTCGTCTGCCTTTGCCTTCACCAGATGGTCCACTGGAGGATGAGGATGTAGTAGTTGCGCTTATTACAAGCACTCTTACTACAGTTACAAGAGAACAATTTCAAGCTGCTTGTTCAGCGTGTCCAATTCAACAAAAACTACAGGAATTTCTGACAAAGAGATTAGGCCAATAACCCTAAAACCTTGATCCAGTTTTGCTGCCTTATTTTAGAGTTTGGGATGAACTTTCTTTGTTTGATGGCTTTGTGCTACAAGGTACACACTGGCTCCTTGTGCCAGAAGAATTACAGTCAAAAGTCATACACCTGGCACACAATACTCATCAAGGAATTGTCAGAACCAAAGAACGACTACGGGATCTGTATTAGTGGCCAGGGGTCTCAAACTGAAGCAGTCATAAAATTCTGTGTCACTTGCCAAATGCATGATAAGACAGCAGTGACAAGTATCCCTCCATTGCAGCCTGTTCCTCTTCCTGAATCTACATGGGAAAAAGTGGCGATTGACATTGTAGGACCCTTTGATACTGCTCCAAGTGACTGCTGTTATGCCACCACTTTAATAGACTATTTCAGTAAATGGACTGAGGTAGCGTTTATATCACAGTTTTCTTCTGTTCCAGTAATTAAGTTCCTCTCTTCAGTTTTTAGCAGGGAAGATAACTTCAAAGAACTGGTTTCAGATAATGGTAGTCAATTTACTTCCCTGGATTATGAAACTTTTCTAGCACAGAGGAACATTTTACACAGAAGGTCATCCCTATACTATCCTCAAGCCAATGGGAAAATTGAACGGTTTAACAGAAGTTTGAAACAGAGTTTGCAAACGGCTAAACTGGAAGGGCAATTGTGGATAACCTTCACTACTGATTTCTTGCAAGAATACTGGGCTACATGACATGCCACAACTCAAAGATCGCCTGCAGAGTTACTGCATGGGAAACAGATGAATACTAAACTGAACATTGCTGGATTGTTAAAGGCACGACCTGATGCCCCAACCAAGGACGATGTGAGAAAAACAGTTGAACAGAACCAAGCAAAGTATAAGGCTTTCACAGACAAGTGGCGGGGTGCTAAAGAACCAAAGTTTGAGTGTGGTTCCTTTGTTAAAATATGAAAACCTGGAATTTTACGCAAAGGGGACCATAAATTCACAGCTCCTCTTAAAATCATAGAGAAGAAGGGACCTTACACCTATCGACCCTCTGATGGGTGGGTATGGAATGCTTCTTATCTTGCACCTGCCTGTGTACCAAGAGGAGATTATGCCAACACCCAATTTGCATTGGATGACTTCACCATAGCATCAACACAACAAGACATTGCACTGAAACCAAGAGACGGCCTGCCAGACCCAGACAACCACCTGTCTGGACTAGAGACTATGTTATGTAGTCTCTACAGTGTTTTCAGTGTAATATTTCCGCCAACAGTATAGTGTCTTGTTTCATATTTGTTCCTGTGGTTAGAACAACAATGTTTATTTTAATTGGGAGAGCTTCTTAAGAGAGGAGGGAATGTGCTGTTTAGATGCTGCTTGTAATAATTAGAACTGGGAGCACTGGCTGTTGGGAGTCTGAAAGGACAGAAAACAGGAAGGGGTGGGAAGTTGAGGAGGTGGAGTGAGAGCTACCGAGGGTGCAGCAGCAGCTTGTCAAAGAGGTTTCCACTTTAAAAATAAAGTCCTGTTGAAGTTTGTTAGTACCTTACCTGGTTGCTACAACAGTGCCTGCCCCTGACTCAATCTCCATCCATCCCCACACATCCCGTTGGAGGGCTCCACATTGCAGAAATGATTTCTGCACAGGATAATGTTGCCCACTGAAATCTCAGGAAGATCACATGCAAACAAGATTAGTGGAGGGGGGACTTATGCTGAATATGGGTAGGGGTGACTTGAGAAGTACAGTACAGTGCACATCATGTGAGTGACTAGGTGTTTCTTTAAGGATTGCATTATTTTTCAATGATGAAAAATAGGGAAGTATTTGAGGGATATGGAAAGTGGTGGATTTTGTGGAATGAATAGATGGAGAGGGAATTTACATGACACACTGTGTTGTGGAGAATACTCCCGGGTTAGGGACAGTATAGGAAATCTTTGTTCTGTTCCTGATTCTGTCACAGGCTTGAACCCCAGATCCTGCAGTTGGATCTGTGGTGGGTGGCTCAGCTCCTTGTGTCAGTGTGGAGTCCCAAATATCCTCAATAGAAATAATAATCCTGCACTCCCTCACAGAGGTGAATTAATTGTTTAACTGTCACGTTGGAAGTGCAAAGTATGATTATTATGCAAGATAGCATCAGTGTGCCCCTTTTTATTGTTCTTCGACCATCTCTTAAACCCATTCAGGAAGGAAAGAAGAGATGGGGTGAGGGAATGTCAACATCGGGGGAGGAGGAGAATTGCACAGCTGAATAACCAACACTACTTGAAGTTGGAGTGTTTTTACAGGGAAATAAAACACATGAGTACAGTTTTTTCCCCCCTTGGTTGAATCATTTTGTGTACAAAAAGGGAATTACTCTAAGACATATCAGAAAAACTAATAAAACAAAAGAAAAATAATTGCACAGAGAGAAGACAAGGTCATGGAAGATTACCTACCTAGTATGAGATCAATATCATTTTTGTAACTCATTATCCTGAGCCCAAAAGACAGTATAAAAATCAACAATCTATTGAAGTAACTACATCTTCCTTGGCAAGATTTATGAGACAGAGAAACAAGAAAAGTCAGCTCCTATAAAGCCAAAGATCTCAAATCTTCATTGTGAAAACAGCATCATTTATATTTGTTTTCATGGGTTAGAAAAATCCAATAAATGCATACAACAAATAATATTGTATGTTTTGCTATGTACACTGTACACTATATCATTTTACAATGATTTTTTCAAATATAATTCATGCAGGGTTTAGGAACCGTATCAGAAAGATATTATACATTTCATTCCCCCCCATTCAAGGCTGGATTTTGTTCCTGTTGATTTCAGACCTAGTACATTCAGAGAGCCTGATCTTGTAGTATCTATGTAAAAAGAACTACCATTACAGTCAATGGGAGTTCTGCGTTCAGAGCTACTGCAGGCTAGGCCCCACATGTAGTACAACTGTATTTGGAGATACGATGATTTGAGGAATCTATTTTTGTGCAACTTATGAATTACATCCGATGAAGTGAGCTGTAGCTCACGACAGCTTATGCTCAAATAAATTGGTTAGTCTCTAAGGTGCCACAAGTCCTCCTTTTCTTTTTGCGAATTCTGATTGTTATAAAATTGTTGCACCATGGAATGCCTCAGTGGATGTGCTATGAGGGCTATGGCACAGTATCCCTCAGACCAGAGACAATGGAAAGTCATTAACCTTAATGATTGTGCTCTGATCATATAATGAGTATGATAAGGAGAGAAATTAGTTTGACCATGATTTTCTTCAGGTCTGGGGAGTGGAAAATTCCCAGACGAGAACAAAGAAGTCAGATGTTAGCACAGGGTATTAAAAGCCACATAGCCTCAGAGGTTTAGGAGGAACTCAGAAGGACCCTGAGGCCTTGTATACACTACCGCAATAAGTCGACCTAAGTTACACTACTCCAGGCATAGGCACCAACTCCATGGGTTCTCGAGGACTGGAACACCCATGGAAAAAAATTTGCAAGTGCTTAGCACCCACTGGAAGCCATCTCCCCCATCTTCCCCAGCGCCTTCTTCCCACTGGTGGCCCTGCTGATCAACTCTTCCCCCTACCTCCCAGCACCTACTGCCTGCTGCAATCAGCTGTTTCGTGGCATGCAGGAGGCTTTTGGAGGGAGGGGGAGGAGCTGGGACAGGGCACACTCAGGGGAGGGGGTCTTCCATCTATTTAGGCCTGAGAGAGACACACACATACACAGAGACACACAGAGAGAGAGAGAGAGAGACTGGACAGGAAGAGAGGGGTACATTTCTGTAGCAGAGGTGTCTTGTTTAACTGTGGGACCAGCCAAGAAAAAAGGACACTAGTTGCGTTGGAGGAGAGACAGAAAGACTCCATGGTTAGTAGGAGAAGCCATGTGCAGGAGCAGGAATCCTGGACTTCTTAGAGGACTCTGACATAAGCCTAAACAACACTCCAGAATAGTGAGGAAACAATGAAGGCAAATGCATATACGTGTCATTATTGCTTTGCTAGATCTTTATCTCTTGTGTTATCTAAGGAATAATTGAGTTTAGAAACAATTTCAAAGCCCATCTCTGTATGCTTCACTTCATATGCTAGTGAAGGGTTAACGTTCAAATCCAAAGCACCCATGAAATTGGAGTTCTGGGAAAGAGTGCTTATTCTATGAGGGTATCTTTGGGGAATCAGCACTGGTCCTGTGGTCCCATTTCCATGGCGGGGTAAGAGACAGAATGTGCCACATAAGAAGGTGAGAGACAGTGGCTACAGCCTACTGAGACCCAGGCAAGATTAAGAGCATGCAGATCTAGTGTATTGGGACCCAAACACGGCAGGCTGCAGAAACAGTTTTACCAGGGCTGTGTGTAACAGTAGCGCCTGGATCCACAAAGGGACCTAGGTACGTAGAAAATCATTGGAACAATAATGGGATCCACAAAGCCTGATTTACGGACTAGGCTCCCTATACAGTACAGAGCCTATTCCAGGCTCCTTGGAATGCAATATACAAAAACCAGTATGCTAAGCAGGGAGCTGCCTGAGCTAGCCAATGGGAGATTCTGACAAAAGAGGTGTATTCTAAGCCCCACCCATCTCACAAAGTTTGGTGCCTATCTCTTCTTACAATCCACAAATGGGAACTCCCTGCATGCAGTCAGACTGCTTAGGAGCCTAAGTTGTTTCTTGTAAGAATGAATTAGGCAGGTGCCTAGTTCCACACAAAATAGTAGAGGTGGGAGGTAGATGAGGCCCTAATAACCTTTAGCCCAGGGAGTAGGGTCCTCACCTGGGATGTGGGAGACCCTGGTTCAGCTCCTCTCTTTGCCTGAGGAGAAGGGATTTGATCAGGGGTTCCCCACCACTCAGATGAGTGCCCTAACCACTAAAAGTTGTAAGCAAGGTCCTCATCCTCCATCTAGCTGTTTCTTGAGGAGGGACGCATGCTCTGAGCATGTCTGCAAGATAGGGCCCTGTAGGCAAGATAGGTGGGGCAACATCTACCTTCCCCAACTTGTGGAACGTGCTGAGGCTTAGGCAGGAGGTAGGTGCCTGGGGAAGTTCTACAGCAGAAATGTAGGTGCTTACAAGGTTAGGTGCCTGCTGTGCAGAGGTTTTGTGGACCTCAGTGGTGCCTAAAACTGGGACTCAGGTGTTTAAACTTGGCATTTAGGTACCTAAGTCCGATGGTGGATCTGACTCTAGGTGATGAAATTAGGATAAATGATCACAAATGTCTCAAGAGAAATAGACTAAAGAGGTCATTTGTTTTGCAAAGGTTTGCTACTTGCACTAGGAAAAATCCATGCACAGTGGAAACAGTGGGGAGCATGTCATGCTAAGACATATTTTACTTAAATGCATTAACTGCACCTATCTAGGTGCATTAGGGATTTACATAAAACATTACCATTGTAATAAAATAATAACACTCTATCCATCTAAGGATCTTAAAGGTACAGGGGAAAAGCCTGACCCTAGGGAAGTCATTGGGAATTATGTCATTGACTTTGGTGGGGCCAGGATTTCACACACAGACTTCAGGATCTTAGACAACCTCCCCAGTCAGTCATTCCCCTTTCCACTTGGAAAAGGCTGGGTACACAGACTGCTGTTGTGGAACGTCCTGCAGGTTATCATAACTGGACTGTAAGAGGACCAAGGAAGTAAGGATATTCCAGAGACAAGAACACCTCACCTGCCACCAGCCCTCTCCATTTCTACTAAAAATGAGCTCAAGCATCTCAAAAGATCTCAATTGCTATGATTCGATAGACTTCTAAAATACTAAGATCTACATTCATTCCTCTATGATTGCAGGTTTTGCAACCTCTCTAATGAAACCCTGTTTATTTTACAATATACAATGGCAGTATGTGGGGACCAGAAGCAGTGCAAAAGTTCTAGTTTTGGCAGTGCAACATATGAAAAATATCCTTGCTACTCTCTGTGTGGCCTGATTTTCTTTTTTGTGCCAGAAATGATTTTACACTATGTAGCAAGTGATTGGTTTGGGCTTTATGTCTACATAATGGCCTCAGAGGGGATCAGTGCTAAAATTGATTTTTGGAGAGTTATCCATTTCATCTTGTTGATTTAGCTTATTGAAGAAATATTTCCGTCAGATAATTCTGAGATCTTTAGACTCATAATGAGTTTTAAATTTGTGCCCCAAAATTGATGGCTATATATACTACATGTGCAGTGAACATGAACCTACATGGTAGGAAGTTTTCAATATTCAGTGGCAAATGGCAAATATAGTGAAGCTGTTTTGTTAAACATTGAACACTTTGGTATCATTTGTGTCATATTGTACTAGGTCAATCAACTATTTGATTAACATATTTTGTTATCACTTAAAGAGCTTTGTGAAGCTCAACTGTTTTGTTTGATTTACAAAATTATTACAGAGACATGTTAGAGTCTGGTATAAGAAATGGAAAGACAACAGGTCTTTGGCATGCTACAGGATAGGTCTTTGTTTTGTTCTGTTTTTATCAAACAGCTTGCTTTGATCTAAGATATTACCATTTAGCTATATTTTTAAAACCAGAATTCAGATCTTAGACCATGGGTGGGCAAACTACAGCCCACGGGCCACAGATGTTTTAAACCAGTCCTTGAGCTCTCGCTGGGGAGCAGGGTCTGGGGCTTGCCCCACTCTGGTGCTCCAGACGGGATGCAGGATGGGGGCCGCTCCAGACAGCTCCTGGAAGCCATGGCATGGCCCCACGCCAGTGCTCCAGCCAGGGCACAGGGTCGAGGGCTGCTCCACACAGCTCCCAGAAGCCGCAGTATGGCCCCTCTCCGGCTCCTACGTGTTCCAATGGCCCCGCTCCAATGGCCCCCTCTGGTGCTCCAATGGGAGCTGCAGGGGTGGTGCCTGTGGACGGGGCAGCGTGCAGAGCCCCCTGGCCACACCTCCGTGCAGGAGCCAGAGAAGGGACATGCTGCAGCTTCCGGAAGCCGCTTGAGGTAAGTGCCACCCAGAGCCTGCACCCCTGAGCCTCTCCCTATGCCCCAACCTCCTGAGCTTCTCCAAGCCCTGATCCCCTCCCACCCTCTCAACCCCTTGCTCCCAGCCCGGAGCACCCTCCTGCACCCCAAACTCCTCATCCCCAGCCTCACCCCACAGCCAACACCACCAGCCAGAGCCTGCACGTCTTCCTGCACCCCAACCCTGATTCCCCCTCCCACCCTCGGAACTCCTCCGTCCCAGCCCAGAGCACCCTCCTACACCCCATACTCCTCATCCCCAGCCCCACCCCAGAGCCCGCCCCCCAAGCCGGGGCCCTCAGTCCCCACTCCCCCACCCCAGCCCAGAGCCCCCTCCTGCACCCTGAACTCCTCATTTCTGGCCCCACCCCAGAACCCATACCCACTACCAGAGTCCTCACCCCCTCCCAAACCCTAACCCTGATGTTGTGAGCATTCATGGCCCACCATACAATTGCTAGTCCCAGATGTGGCCCTCAATTACCCTTGGCTGATATAGTTTTGAATCCTCTGAAAAGACTTATAACCAAGCATTGCAAGGACTTCTCAGATTTGGGGCAGGGTAGTAATTGTGATGTAATTATCTTCCAGACACCTCAAGCTAAAAGCTAACTGAGGGAGAAGGAGGAAGAATGTGTGCTATGTGGGTGGTTTTATCAAATACTGTATTAGTGGTGGGTACACATGGTGATTATCTTGTACTCGTTCCCTTGGGTGTTATTTATTTCTGACAGCAAACTGAAACCAGCTTTCATTTCGACCTTGGGTTGCTTTAATATAAAGGTCCATTGGATGAAGGTCAGAAAAAAGTCACATTTGCCCCAACCCTTCCACCCAAATGGCTTGTGAAAGAGCAAAGGGATTAGGACACAGACAATAGATTGTTCCCCACAATTGCTTACTATCCTCTAAGGTAGTTAAGTAACAAAAACATGAGAGAGAGTGCATGAGTTTGGAGTTTGTTTAGTTTTTAAAATAACTGGCAATAAATGTGGTATATTTGTGATGGGTAGATGTTATGATGGTGCTTACATACTACAGTGAAAAGCACATTAAAGATGCATAGACAGATAAAGAGCCATTCTAGGGTTGTTTGAAATTCAGGTCTTGCTGTTCAGGAGTTTGTGGCAACATTTTTCTGTTGTATTGACCTGCATTGTTACCCGGAGTTCTTTCAAACCAAAGCTCTTGGTAACTTTTATTCTGTGCAAGGTGGTGTCAGGAAATAAATCAGGGGAGACATGGCTGTCCGACCGATAGATGGCTGGCACAAACAGGACAACACAAGAGTGCTTTCACTTAAAGCTAAACTTTACTTAGTCTCAGGCACTTACACATGTCCTCAACAGGTTAGTAAAACACCCCCAACCCTTGATAATTACAGAAGCTGAGTGTGGCTCTCGAGTGGCATAGCGGAAGCCTGTCTGCCAGTGGAGAACACAAGATGCATCCAGAGGGAGACTCCTGCTACCTCAAACTTTTCCCCCTTATTTATACATTAGTAATACAATGACATGTCACTTAAAGGAAAACTTGTTAAGCAAGCAGTTTCAACCGTCAAGCAAGAGGTTTCCTTCTGATTATTGATTAACCAGGTGTGTTTTTTTCCTAGAGTTTGAAGCCTTGAGGCCCTGTCAGACACATTCCTGAGAGCACATCCTACTCTTCTAAAATGCATGTATCAGCAACTTAAACACAATTCTTATCAGGAAGGACGAGGGGTCAAGCTGCCCTTTCTGTGGCACCTAAGGCCCCCTCCCCTCCTGCCTTGGTTAAGCTAAAGCTGCTGCAGGGCCAATTTATGGCCCGCTGACTTGACTGCTTTTAACAATAAGCAATAGTGGTTTCAGTCACTTTACTGGTTTGCTGAAATCTCCCCGTACAGCATGAGGTGTAATCTCTCATGTTTCATTTTGAATTTCATATCCAGATGACTCAAAAGTTTTCCAAAAATCAATGATCATTTGAATGAGTCTGTATTGATTTTTGAATCTGTAATGAAACTCAAATCCAGGTGAGTTTTGAGGTAACATTCACTTTGTTTTGTTCTTGCTTTTTCACACCTTTATCTTTATAAATATGCCTATATTCCATTCTAGTTTGCAGTGTTGTAGCCATGTTGGTCCCAGGATATCTGAGAGACAAGGTGGGTGAGGTAATATCTTTTATGGGACCGACTTCAGGTCATCTGAAGAAGAGCTCTGTGTAGATCGAAAGCTTGTCTCTTTCACCAACAGAAGTTGGTCCAATAAAAGACAATTACCTCACCCACCTTGTCTCTCTTATATTCCATTCTGACAGTTACATTTCTCCCTTAACGCCCACACAGGCACTGAAGCTAATAGGAGTTACTTGTATGAGCGCCTGTTAAGAGGTTAAGTATGACCTCTTCTAAAGTTCCATATCATGTCATTAGTATTTCATTGGACACATGTTAAAAGGGCCTGATCTTCACAGAGTGAGTGCTCATAACTTTTTGAATATCATATTTGTTTAAGGTGGCCCTTCAGCTTAATCACTAACTACCTTTGGAAATTTAGGCCACCAAGTATGTAATAGCAACCAAGACTTATCATTAGTATGTAGCAACCACCAAACTCTATCATTAATTATCTTAAAATAAAAGAGTGACATTTTTGGAAATGGAGAGAATATGTAGGTTTTGAATTATTATTACATCAAATATAATAAAATACTGTTCATTTAAATAGCAAATGTATTAGTTCAGGAAAATAAATAGAAGAAAACTAATACCGGGGGGGAGAAAGCACAAAAAATTATGGCAGTTAGGGTTATAAAAACCAGCAAAAATTAGGTGGCCTTATTATTTTTTAAAATTATTATTAATCTCCCTGTGTGGGTTCAAGATACTGCAGTAGTTCTTACTAGTTGCTGAGTTTAAGTAGTGGGACCTTATTCAAAAAGAAAAGAGATGAAGTTTTAATTCTTTTATATATGGGTAGCATGTGGGTGGGGTTAGACAAGCTACTTAGACTTTAGCTCAGGGGTCAGCAACCTTTGGCACACGGCCCATCAGGGTAATCCACTGGTGGGGCACGAGACATTTTGTTTACATTGACCGTCCACAAGCACGGCCTCCCGCAGCTCCAAGTGGCCGCAGTTCACCGTCCTGTCCAATGGGAGCTGCGGCCCGTGCCGTTTCCCACAGCTCACATTGGCTGGGAACAGTGAACTGTGGCCGCTGGGAGCTGCAGGAGGCCATGCCTGTGGACAGTCAATGTAAACAAAATGTCTCGCGGCTCACCAGCTGATTACCCTGATGGGCCGCGTACCGAAGGTTGCCAACCCCTGCTCCATCTATTAACAGAAACCTAGCCAAGAACACACATTCTTGCTTGTTCAACAAGTGTTTGTATATAGCATTTCCATCAAGTGCACACTTCACTTAAGGTAGCTGGAATTTTTCTGTGGATGCTTCTATAGACGGAGCACTGAGACTTGCCAAAGAATAGTTTATAATTCTTAGATGTCTCAGTTCCCTTTCCCATTGCTTATTGATCAGATTCTTTACCTTTTTAAATTAGAACATAAGAACGGCCATATTGGGACAGACCAAAGGACCATCTAGCCCAGTATCCTGTCTTCCGACAGTGGCCAATGCCAGGTGCTTCAGAAGGAATGAAAAGACTAGGTAATCATCAAATGATCCATCCCCCTGTCACTCTTCCCATTAAAATAGGTAACTGCATTAAAAATAAAAGTAGCGGAAAACAATATGAATTTTAGTATCTTGAAGCAACATGATTAACTTGAAGTAGGTAACTTTAAAATACTGGCATTTTGTGGCAGCCAGTGGAATGCATGTTTACAATATGTCTATCTACACCATACATCTTATGCTATCAAATACATATATTATTAGAGAGAACTAAAGAAGTTTTAAAAAATGTGATGCTTCTATCAAGGAATGAGGAGGAACTCTTCTACCGCTTTCAGTCTAATTTGACTTCCTTTTAAATTCAGCCAACTCTTACGAGACCATGGAAATCTGGCTGCAAAATATATCCCATGATGACTCCTTAATCCACAATATTTCAATAAAAAGAAAAGGAGTACTTGTGGCACCTTAGAGACTAACCAATTTATTTGAGCATAAGCTTTTGTGAGCTACAGCTCACTTCATCGGATGCATACTGTGGAAACTGCAGAAGACATTATATACACAGAGATCATGAAACAATACCTCCTCCCACCCACTCTCCTGCTGGTAATAGCTTATCTAAAGTGATCACTCTCCTTACAATGTGTATGATAATCAAGGTGGGCCATTTCCAGCACAAATCCAGGTTTTCTAACCCCCCCCTCCAAAAAACACACACACAAACTCACTCTCCTGCTGGTAATAGCTTATCCAAAGTGACCACTCTCCCTACAATGTGTATGAAAATCAAGGTGGGCCATTTCCAGCACAGATCCAGGTTTTCTCACCCCCACCCCCCCAAAAAACACACACACAAACTCACTCTCCTGCTGGTAATAGCTTATCCAAAGTGACCACTCTCCCTACAATGTGCATGATAATCAAGGTGGGCCATTTCCAGCACAAATCCAGGTTTTCTCACCCCCCCACCCCTATACACACACAAACACACTCTCCTGCTGGTAATAGCTCATCCAGCAGGAGAGTGAGTTTGTGTGTGTATGGGGGTGGGGGTGTGTGTGTGAGAAAACCTGGATCTCCTCCTGGTAATAGCTCATCTAGCAGGAGAGTAAGTTTGTGTGTGTATGGGGGTGGGGGGGTGAGAAAACCTGGATTTGTGCTGGAAATGGCCCACCTTGATTATCATGCACATTGTAGGGAGAGTAGTCACTTTGGATAAGCTATTACCAGCAGGAGAGTGAGTTTGTGTGTGTGGTTTTTGGAGCGGGGGGGTGAGAAAACCTGGATCGGTGCTGGAAATGGCCCACCTTGATTATCATACACATTGTAAAGAGAGTGGTCATTTTGGATAGGCTATTACCAGCAGGAGAGTGGGGTGGGAGGAGGTATTGTTTCATGATCTCTGTGTATATAATATCTTCTGCAGTTTCCACAGTATGCATCCGATGAAGTGAGCTGTAGCTCACGAAAGCTTATGCTCAAATAAATTGGTTAGTCTCTAAGGTGCCACAAGTACTCCTTTTCTTTTTGCGAATACAGACTAACACGGCTGTTACTCTGAAATATTTCAATAGAATTAGAGTGGTCACCATTTAAAGCCCAAGATTTATCAGCCATTACCACATCATGGTTTCTGAGATGCTAACGCTCGTTCACACTCAGGAAATGGCTTCAGTATATCTGATGTTGTATTATAGTAACTGTTTGTTAGAACCATTTTTTTTAAAGGTGGCCACTGTCAGATAACGGTACTCTATACATTTTTGGAAATGGTAAAAGCATAAATCTTTATTTTCAAATTGAGAGATTTTGTTTGCTTGTTTTTACCTGCTTTACTACACTGCAATACTTGGAAGCACACCACTGAATTAAGGATGTTGCGCCCTCAGTTGTAGGCTCTTGAAGCAGACTCAAATAGCAGGTTGGCCACTTTTGTGGAAAGAAATAAAATCAATATTTAGTTAAGAAATCTACTGTAATTAACTCAGTGCATTCTGAACTTTTTCCAACTAAATGCATACAATTTTAATGTAAATGGTATATAAACTTTTCAATAAATGGAGCCCAAGATTTATATCAAACTCTTTTTTCTAAGTATGTCACTTGACAATGGTCCAGTTGTGCTGTTCCTAGCAGGAGGGAAAATAAATATAGAGCAATAGGATGGCAGAATGGATTCTAAAGCCTACTACAGAATGCTTGCCCAGTTCAGGAAGGTGGTTTGTGGCAATGCAATTAAGAAAAAGTGAGCAAATGTTAAATCCACAGTTTTACTTTATACATGCAGCTTTCTGTTCATAAAGTGTCTTTCTAATAGCACTCACATATCATGAAAAAAAAAATTCTTCCTATTTATTGAGATCAGTGCACTTTGTTACCTTTTTTTAGTACTTGTATACGTTTTTCTTCCAGAAAAGCCCAAAAGTGTAACACTGGAGCCCAGACCTGTAATAAAATGGAGTCGACACTTCAGCAAAATACCGTAATTCAGTCTAGGCGTTCTGCTGACATTGTAAACAGCCAAAGTACATTAGGAGCAGTTTATGTGCAGCAGAACTACCAGTTTGAATTACAACAGTCTCAAAGGTTCCATTACAGAGCATATATTTGTGATTTAACTGATCCAATATGACTGTGATATTTGGTGTTATATGCAATAGCTTCATGAGAGGCACAACATTTACAGGACGTGGGAGGCAGAGGAGAAGAAAGGGATAAGGATGACAGTACCTCATCTAGCCACTAAGGGTATGTCCACACTGCAATTAGACACCCATGGCTGGCTCAGGCTCACGGTGCTCGAGCTAAGGGTCAGTTTAATTGCGGTGTAGACATTAGGGCTTGGGCTGGAGCCTGGGCTCTAGGACCCTGCGAGGTGAGAGGGTCCCAGAACTCAGGCTCCAGCCCAAGGCTGAAAGTCTACACTGCAATTAAACAGCCCCTTATCCAAAGCCCCTTGAGCCTGAGTCATCTGGCACGGGCCAGCCACAGGCTTTTAATTGCAGAGTAGACATACTCTTAGTAATACTCACCACTAGTTCATGGGCTGCTCCCAGAAA
This sequence comes from Lepidochelys kempii, assembly GCF_965140285.1. NCBI lineage: Eukaryota > Metazoa > Chordata > Testudines > Cheloniidae > Lepidochelys > Lepidochelys kempii. The sequence goes on from NC_136380.1 coordinate 104,007,420, forward strand.
TTAAGTTGAGTTTGATACTACATCACAGGACAGGGTGGATGAGTAGGGAGGGATGCTTTACTTCAAATGATACTTTTTCATTTGAAAAGGTAGCAATAAGTGAAAATAAAATAAGCATGATGCTACAGAGGAACTGACAAACATATCATGGCATGTTGCTTGGGAGAAGGAGCCCTAACCCTGCTCCTGTTGAGAGTATGTCTATACTGCAATGTAAGCCCAGAGTTAGTGTGATTCATCTCAGCTAACCTGTGTTAGGGAACCCTGGGCTTGAATATCTACATTGTACTTTAACGCTAAATTAGGGCTTTTCTAACCTATGCTTGAACCTAGGGCTCTGGCATCTATGCTGCAATGCACAAACCTGGGTCAAAGTAACCCTATCCCAGAGAGCCTAGCACCCCCCTCTCCAAATGTGGCCGCTCCAGCCCTAGAACAGAGGTGCACCGTGGAAAAACTTCCTTGCCTGCCCATTGCAAACCAGGAGGTTCTCTGACAGTATTCTTGCAGATCAGTAATGAGACCAGAATGGATTAACGCTGACCTGGGCTGCTGCCACTCACAAATGGGGCCTGGCTTCGATTTTCAATTGAATGGGTTGCAGATTGTTGGGATAGAGAGGACTAAGGAAGTTGTTCCATGGAATTACAGGATACTTCCAGATGATTCTCAGGACCTGAGTCAAGAGGAGCTGTGTCTACACTGCAAAGCAAGGGGGCTTGGACCCTGGCTCCTGTCTTAACTTGAGCTCAAACCCTCCAGCCTTATTCTAGGATCCTCGGCCCAAGCCCCGGGTTATTACAACTGCAGTGTAGATGCAAGGGGGATTAGGCTTAAGCCTGGGTTCAAGCATGGGTTTATGTTGCTGTGTTGACATACCCTCAGTGCCTAATCTCTTACTGACCCAGGCAGTGCAACATTGGTCCCTACTGTAGATTACTGAATAAAATAATCATTTAGACATTATTTCTATAGGCCCACTGATGTGCCTGGAGCTTTAAAGGTGTGCAAGAAGACATGGGCCCTGTGCTGAGAGCTTACAGTTTAGCTAAACACCTAACAGATCACTGAGGATCACATATGCTGAGACATTTACACCTGGGAACCTGGTGACTTCCGAAGCAGAGTATATGTAGAAGCAAACTGATGCACTATCTTGGAGAGCACAAAAGCGAATTCATCCTGCAGCTCCAGTCCAGGCTTGCTGTGAAACAGTATGCTTCCACAGTTTTAATACAAAACATGCTTGAGACCAAATGACTCCATGATCTCCCAAGCATTCAGAATAGTGTACTAACTGGATTGTCTACAGTGTCACTTTGTTTTACAGACATGAAGGATCTGATGAAAGAGAAGTATTAACCACTGTGCTTGACCAAATCCCTGCCAAAAGATTTCCTTCAGCACCGTCATACTAGGCAGAGATATTCTTTATGAAGAACTATGATTTACCTCCAATAAATCAATCAGATTGTAGGGCAGTTGCACTCTCCCCCCCCACACACACTTTTTTAAAGAGCTTTGTGGTAGGTGAAGAGTTCATATTGCAAAAAGAATATTGGCTAAAAATAATAAAATAAAGAGCAAACTTTTGGTAGTGGTGGATGTAATGTTCAGATCATATTTTAGATGGTGGTTTGGCAGAAGTACGAGTAGTTTAATTGTGTGCACCTGCACCGATTACATTTCTTGTGTTGAGTGAGGGGTTACACGATGAAACATTTTGGACTGAATATAAAGTATGACTGGAAACAGCTTTTAGTGTTATCACTTATGTAAGCCATGCTGCTGATCATTCTCACAAGTGGTATAACTTGTGGTATAGCATATGCCTGGAATGTACAGAGTAAGCATTGCAGAAATTCTGCTCTCCAGAAATGGGGAATGGGTAAAGCAGTTTAGAACAAAAATGCATGTAACTTCAGCCAAATCTCAGATTAAACTAGGTCTGGATTCTAAATCCACACACACCATTGTAAAACAAGAGTAATCAAAATGAGTAGTAGTAAAACAGGTGTGAGACCAGACTCAAGCCCCAACCCTTTTGGAAAGGACATATCAGTTTGATTGGTTGGTTTTTCCTAAGCTGGTAATTCTTCTAGCTCCCCTTCTTTCACTTCAGTTCCCATACCCTCTAGCACTGGTGACATTTTCATAACATTTATTTTCATAGAAATTTGCCTGTTTGAGAAATATTCAAGTGTTTGGAGCCTTTTTTATGACGTTTTGGAATCATGCAACAAAATTCACTGCACAACTCTTTTTTGCTTTTAGGATGACTGTGAAGAATGAAAAGGAACTTTCAGCTACAAATTCACATGTGGAATTGTGGTGGGTAGGAATATTTTCCAAAAGTGCAGTGGGCTAGGATTAAGCACATGGCTGGGATCCCAGAGGTCTTAATAATATTTGGACTTATTGCACTTTAACAAATAATAATTAGTTAGACCTGCTATAATTCTATCAAATGAGGAAATAGCTCCCTGCTAATTTTGACACACATTCTCCTGAGTACAATCCACTATCTGATTTATCCCTCTGGCTTGGATATAGTTACTCAAGCAATTTGTTTCCTTTCCTTCACCTAATCAGTCTTGGGCCAATCCAGAATGTGTGGTCTCATGAGATGCAGCCGCTGGATGTCTGGTTTTGGTACACCATGGTTATTTGCCTCTTGGACAGGCAGGCATAAGAAGGAAAAGTGGGAGCAGAATCCTTGGGAGGAAAAGAGATTGGGACCATATGGTCAAGAAAAGAGAGGAGTAGGAAAGATGAAAATGGCAGGTAAATAGATGGGGACATGATGGAAAAAATGGAAGCGAGGGAACAGTAGTTTCTTCTTTTATCCCAAGAAAGAGAAAAGAAGATGAAAGAGGAAAGAAAATCTAAAGACTGGAGGAAACAACTGGAAAATGGAAATGGGGGAAACATAGTAGATGGAAGTATCAAGAGAGAAAAGAGATGTATAGAAAATAAATAAAAACAGGAACAGATTTCAGGGTTAGGGAATTCTATTCCTGCTCTTTTATTTTAGTTCCCTGGCAGATTTCTCATAGCTGTGCACATTGGAGAGAAGAGAATAGCATATATTTCTTTGGGGATTTGAATCTTCTTAATTTCCCCTCCTGGCTCTAAAACTAGGGTCCGTGGCACCCTTCCTGATGATCTCCATAATACAATATTTTCAGAACCATCAGTAGGAGGATTGGAGATATAGGGGTGATGGTCTGTGGAAAGATCTCTCTCAATGAGTATACACAAATAAGAGGTTTGAGAACACCCTGGAGAAAGTTTATGTTGTCAGGTTTTTTTGTAAGTATTTTTTAAAACTACAGGCCATAATCACAGGTATTATTCAAAAATTAATTTAGAATGGGAGGGCAGGGGCAAAGTTTCAGCATAATTAAATTAAGGCTATTCCATGGAAATATAAAGAGGGAAACGATTGGTACCAGTTTGTCAATAGGCAGCTCGGAGAGAGATGACTGTTCGTCAAGTCACTAATGGCAGCCAGTCATACAGCACAGCCTCTGGAGTAAAGCTGGCTGAAAAATGGAGATTCTTCCCAGTGAAAACTTTGGCATTTTTGAAATAAAAAAATGTTCTGAACCAGGATAAAATGGCCAAAATGAGAAATTTTCCAGGAAAATTCTGTTTGGGGAGCATTTGAATTAGGTGAAATTAACATCCTCCCAAATCTTGGGTCAGAGAGGCTGAGCACCCTGGCTTTCTTCCTCTCTAGTCCTGGAGCTAGGGGAAGAGGATGGCAGAGAATTGGAACCACGAGCCTTACAGCCTGCTCAGAAAGCTTTTGTCTTTCTCACAAATGGAAGCTGGTGCAAGAAAAGATAATCATCCTTCCCACCTTGTATCTTTAATATCCTGGGACCAACACAGCTACAGCAATACTGCATAGTAAAAAGTAATGGCAAAGAAAGCTTTATTTTCTAGCACTTGCATCCTTCTGGTTGCTGGTTAAACTGGTGTGATGGCTGTTCTGTGGTAAGTTACGAATATGGTATGGTGACCTGGTTATGAGGCTATTTACTGTATTGATATATAGGCTGAGGTTAACAGGTGACTGTGGGGGAAAACAAGCAGGAAATGAAAGAATGTCTCAAGACAAGCCACCCTTCAGCAAACACTTGGGGATTGTTAAGATATCATGGCAGAGACATTGGCTTGAAGGATTCTGGCTTGATGTCCTGCTGAGTTTATCCAATTGGTTTTGTCCAGAAGGGCCAAACCCCATTAATTCAAAAGAATAAAGGAGTATATCAGTTTAAAATAGAACACACTCAAGAGAGTTTGTGGGAACTAGAGTGAAACCTATGCAACCACTGGGCAGTCCAGAGAGGTTAGTCCTCCCTAAGATACCATCAGAGTAAGCCTATAGGTAAGATAGCATGCATGTAGGCTGTTTGTTTTAAAATACTTTTTTCTCTAAATACTTTGTTCCTACTGTTAAATAAACAACACTATGTTCTAATGAGACTGTCCGATCACTTTACACCACTGGTCAGACTTCCAAAGGGAAGAACCACGTGTGATCAAACTCAGTTGGACCTGCTAGGTAAGAATGGTTGATACATAGGGTACTGTGACCCAGGGCCTAATTGAGGAGTGCGAGAATTACTGCATTCCTGTGATCACAAAAGGCATGAGGCCTAACACCTGTGGTGTACACTCCACTCAAGAGACGAGAAAGGCCACAGAGTTGCATCTAGCCCTGTAATTGTTACAACTGGTTACTTATGTCAAATCCGTACTATTGTTTAGATTCTGCAGTCAGTGTGGTTTAATAATTGTTCTCAGTTAGTAGTTACTTTTGGCCTGTTTTGCATGATTTTATGCCCATTACACTTTAGATCTGTCTGTGTCAGAGGAGGTGTAGCATGGCTATTTTTAAGTACTCGATCTTTCCATTTCAAATGAAAGGACACTTTCCCCCTCTTTATTCTGCCTGTATTTGGGAGGACACCAAGAGGAAGGTATGCTTCTCCCTATCCAGATCAATCCAGACTGTATCTTCATATAAGATTTAGGTGTAATGTTATCACAATACAGAGTATAAAGAACTTCTGCGTGTGTATTTATTGTCTGTTTAGCAAATGCAGGTATCCTTTTCTGTCTCAGTGGTGCAGAATTGATTCTAAAAGCTGCCATGTAAAATGTGCTTCCCAGGGGGTTCCCCAAACTCTCTTAATAAAGCATTAAAACTTAACAGCGGAGAGCATTCCAATCCAAAACGAAATTTTGCTGAGTTTGATGCGGTGCAATGTCCTCACGTCTTTACAGGCCACTTCAAGAGGTGGTTGGTGAAACAACAGCCACTAGATTTAGCATATACTCATCACTGTCCTGTGGCCTTTCATAGCCTTGACTCATGTCAGGAGACTGGCACTAAGAAATAAAGATCAGACACACTTCTCTGCATCTTTACGGGGGGGTGGGGGGGGGGTGGAGGAGGACGCACGTACCTGCACTCCTGAATACTTTATTTCAGGGAGGCCTTCTGTCTGGATGTATATAAATACACCTTCCTGGGCAACTTGTTGTCAAACTGACACCCTACATTATTCTCATATCATCTATTGTAAGGCAGACTTGGTTCCCACATTTTTCTTTCATGCTACAACCCATCCTTTCAGCACCCAACAAGCCCCTTGTTTCTTTTTTCTTTTTTAAATGATATAATGACAAGCCTGCATGTGGAATCATCATTGTGAAGTCAATTGATGCCGTTAAATATTACTTGCTCCAAGTCCGCCTTGAGTCAGAGATATTCCAGGGCTGACTGCATGTATAAATTAGTATTCAATATTTAATGGATAGAGATAAGACCTTTGATACCATGACACTACAGATATACTTAAAACCATTGCTTAATTTGTAATGAAAGAGGTGCTGGGGCTCAAGCAATTTTTTTACTTTCATAACTGATGTGACAAGCTCAGAGGTGCTGGGGCAATGCACTGCCAAATTTAGAGGTGCTGGGGCTCATCCCCGGCAAGCCCTGGCACAAGTGAAGCACTGCTTAAGACACATAGAAATCTTTTAGATTTGCCACTTGCTAATAATAATACACCCCTGCAAACAAAATCCCTCTTGACATTACAGTAGTATATTAAAAAGGCAGCCTTTCCCAACTGTTCCCATACAGTTACCACAGATACCCTGTATTCTAAGAACAGGAAATAACTGGTATCAGATACCGCTATGTGGTAATGGTGGGCAAATGCTGACACTGTAATGGCACTCACTGTGCTTGTTTACACACTGAACTCCAACTTGGTGCATGCAGGGTTAACAGTGGCTAATGCTTTTGGTGGCGAATCCCCCATTTTTCTTCTTACACAGAGTTGAAAATCTAACCTTTTGATTGTACAGATTTTTGAATACACTTTACATCTTGGAAGGTTTAGAGATTGTTTATAGAACACCAGAGGGATTTAGTTTTTTGAAGGATGATATATTTGTAGTTAGTCTAGTGGTAACTGTCACACATGGCTTAAATCTGCCAGCTTGTATTTCTGTTGTCTCTCTCTGGGTTCCTTTTATTATCAAATAATGCTTTAATAGCATTTGGTTTCACATTACAAAGGTTCATTAGTTTAGCCCTTTACCTAATTCATTTTGAGGTTTCTTTGTATTCACAGCATTTAGATTCAATTTATTGGTCCTTGCCGTACATTCATATTTTCTTTTCCGCATGTAACATTGTCTACTGTCTAAGAACAGGTCAAATGCAGACTGAAGGGAGTATGTTTGGGATTCATTCATGCCACAGCTGTCCCCTATTAGATCGCTATTCAGATTATCAAGTTAAAATAATCTGTCCTGAATTCTCTACTGTGCATGGAGGGGAAAAAAGAAAAGCATTAGGCACTCCCTTTAAAGCTCTTTAGGATGAATTATGTTGATAATTCATAGTAGATAATGGGCCAAATGACAGCCAAGTAAGAGCAGCCTGTCTCTGGAGTTAATGCTCATGCTTTTGTATTTTAGGCTGGAGCACAACTGAATGCTCATAATCGACTAGCTGTCAGCTTTAGTTCAGCCGGTCAAGGTGCACAGAGGTGAGGATCTGACTATCATATCAGTATAGTCTCCAGCATTTGTGTTGTGAGTTACAGAATATTAGGAGCAAGCATATGTAGGTTTAAATCAATGATGGGGATAGGATTTTTAATTAAAAAAAACATTTTACTGTGATCCAATATTTTAGCAGGTAACTTTCCAGAAATATGTTTTTTATAGATTTTTAAGATGCATTGGTTTTACTCTGTGATCTCTGGAGGAAAAGACTGGGAGACATGTAAGAGAGAGTGCTTTGTTCTTTCCCAAGTCTAATTCATAGTCCCTCCTGAGAATCTTGTATTGCCATTAAATAATTGCTATGAAAGATTTTTAACAAAATAACCCATCTTTTTATTTTTCAGGTGTTAGGTCCCTGTTAGGTATTCTTTACTTATTCCAATGGAAGAGGTTTTTCCTGAATAATTAATGTGAAAGCGAGCTCTAAAGAATGATAATGGGCTATATTGTGTTGTTGAGTTTTAGTCAAAACTTCTGGGATGAAATCCTAGCCCCTTTGTAGTCAATGGCAAAACTCCAATTGACTTCAATACAGCCAGGATTTCTCCAATTGATTTTAATGACGACTTTTGCTTTAAAACAGGGTCTGAACCAATGATTTAAATGTACTGCTTAAACCCATGTCGGTCTCAGACCAATGAACTAGAAGTGAGAACATCCATTTCTTGCTACTAAAACCTCAAGGCATATAATTCGATCTCTGGAACAATTCTCTAAACTCAGCATTCTCTTTATTGGCTTTGATATGTTTTTTCTAGTGTCTTTTTAGTCAGGTCTCAATCTACCAATATCGTTTCAAAATCTAAATTCATAAGAGTTGAACCTCATACTTGATTGATATTATCCAGGTATATTATTAATGTATTCAGACCCTATTTAAAGCACACTTGGCTTTGTTTTCATCTCTGGGTTAAAAATGAGAAGGGAGCAAGATATCCCCAAAGCCACACAAGTTTTGAAACGCAGCTGTTGGGTCACCACAGGTATGCGGGACTGCTCAGGAATGAAGTGCTGCAGGGCAGGACTGTGAAATGGAGCAATGTGTGTTTGTTTGTTTGTCATACACACATAGGCCCTTTCCCTCCCTCTCTCACGCGTCTACACCAGAATCGCTGTGCCGACGTAGCAGCGCTGCTCCCTGAGCGGCCGTGGCTCTGGCGGTGGGAGAGTGTCTCCCGCCGGCATAGCGCTGCCCACATCCGCACCTCGGTCGGTGTGACTTACGTCACTCAGGGGTTGTGTCTCGTTCACACCCTTGAGTGACTTTTGTTATACCGAAGTAAGCGCTAGTGTGTACAGGCCCCCCGGGTTCAGATATTATGGTGATTGTAGGTGGCCTGAAATGTTAAAATAGACAGCTCTTGGACAGCGAGTTGACTGTGTCTCCTTCAGTGGGAGACCCAGTGTTAAATGCATTAACTAATTCACTCATTAGTTAATTTAGCTTTCATTTATCCATGTTATGAATTTTAATCTGTGGTTGCGGGGACAACATGCTGCACACATCAGAGCTTTTCAGGATGGGTAGGAGACTGTGCATAACTTTGTCTGAGTTTGACCATGTTATCTTTACCTGCTGCTGTAAATTACATCTGACAATACTATTTTCAGACTGGTTTCACATACTCATGCCTAGTGGTCACTAGCTTATACAGGCAAATAGCCATTTTTCAGTTTCATCCACCTTCTTTGATTATCTATCTTTATCTGACCACCTGATGAGCTAAACAGATTTTTTTTAGAGGGTAGAAAAAGGTAACTATAGAAATGGAGAATATGAGAACATTCATCGTAGCCACTTTTCCCTGTCACACCAATTTGCATGGCTTTTTTGCCCTTTGCACTCTTCAACAGACCCCCATGAAGGAATCATAAAGGTAACAAAGTCTGAACTAAGAGAATGCTATAGAAATTGGTCTGAATAGCAAATTCATGTGACTGTCCTCACTGAGCTGCCAACTTTCCTTCCAGAGCAGGCCTGGAAGCGGAAGAGATGGAAGATGCAGCATGAGGAGCTGTTGGCCTGAAGTCCTGGGAAGAAGGGAGTCAGGTCCGGGAAGTCCCAGAGGCCAGAGCCCCAGGAGGAGCTGCTGCCCCAAGTCAGTCACAGCTTCTTCCCTGTCTCCAAGGACTGGGTAACAGAAACTGGGACTTTCCCCTCCCCTCCCACCAAATACCACCCCAGATGCTGGGCTGCTATCTCCTCATGCTGCCTCCTCCAACTCTTCCACATTTGGGCCCGCTTTGGAAGGATAGATGGCAGATCAGCTAGGACATACATGTGCCACTCAACAATGCAACAAGAGAGACATGTGCATCTCTTGGAATGTGACCTTTGCTACTTGGCTGGTAACCTGGACCTTGGTAACCTGGAAAATATTGGTTGCACCCCTGCTGAAAACCAAAACTATATTATTTTTGTAGATTCTTTGTCCCATTCAGTAGAATTTGTAACAGGATATAATTTTCTATTAAATTCTGTAAGATGGTATAAAAGGTTATTTTCTATTACATTATATAGGGACTTTGCATAAACATTGAATTTGGACTTTTCAGTTTCTCTTCCTCCATGTTGCCCATAGTTGGGAATGATGCTAATAGATCTACTGGGGAGTCAGAGCCTCTTATCACTGAACAATACCTGCTGCTGGATGATCATGTAAAGCATTAAGAGAGTTCTAAGTGTAGTTCTTTCACCACTGTAGCGGATAATCATGTACAGTATGAGACCCAAGGGAAGCATATTATAGCAGTAAGAGAGAGATTTCAAAAGACGCACAGTGTCAATAGGAATTTCCTATGGCCCAGGCTTTGAATTTTTTCTCCCAACCAGGTTCCCTGAGACTTGAAAAGATGAAAGCCAAAGATGAAAGTCTGAATATTGGGGAACGGGAAAACAGGAAGAAATAGTGAAGAAAGGATAAAAACAGAAGGCAATTGTGCTGAAGTAGTGACATTTTACTTGTTATATTGTAGGAGTATTAAAATGGGGCAATTATTGGGGAAAATATCAATGCAATGTTTTTACTGCCAAAGGAGACATTTCTGCTACTTATTAAGGAAAAAATACAGATCACACTTTTAAAATCAAAAGGAAAATACATCCAGGTAACTATAGGACTATCTTAAATGCTCTGTCTCTATGTAAAAATAATGAAACGTGTGCATTCACTACTTGATGACTTTGGCTGTTATTTTTTACTTATAAGTAGTCACAGCAATGGTAGTGGGATACATTTCATTAAGGCCCTAGCCATCCTAGTTATTGCCTGTGGGTTGACGCTTGCATGTGCATAGAACTACGTGGAAGTCAATCAGTTCTGTGTGATTATATGAGACAACTCACATAGAACAGGGCCTAAATTAGTAATTTCCGGCCTGATCCTGCATTCCTTACACACCCCAGGTGCCCATCAAGATTATAGGTAGGTTCACATACAGCATCAAGCCCTCAGTAAGTTTCTCTTTGTCTGTTGTAGCATCACTTCTTCAAATGGCTCCAATGATAATGTACACTTTTTATATATAAAAAAAATGAAATTGTTTGCAGAGGAAAGTAGTTTATTTTTAAAAGAATACGCCTGATTTAATTTAATTTACGTTTGTAGGACTGTAGTTTATATAACTTCTGTGCTTAGACTTGCATTGTATTTCATGTGACTCACAAGGGCCACTTCCATCTGTATAATAAAGACAGAACTAAGGCTGGCATTTTATAAAAAACAAAGCATCCAAGCATGCAGAAAGGCTGGAGATTTTGCAAAGTATGATTCACACAATTATATTTGAATCAATTCACCTGAATTTACTATATACTTCACATTATCTAAAATGTTACCTTCAATTTCTCATAGAAGTGTTGTGCTGATAATATATTTGGCCTCTGGGATACATGAACAAAATTTCTTGAAAAAGAAGAAGAAAAATAGTTTTTCTTATGTTCTGTTTATCTGAAATTTGACAAAAGACCTACCCTGATGTGAACTCTGAATAACCTTATAATACCAGATTGCAATAAGGCACCACTAACACATTGTGGGCAAAGACCTGAACTTTCTCTTCACTTATTAAAATATTGTGTAGGCAATAGAAAATGAACAGCTCACGGTTTATTAATTTGGGGCCCATGTTTCTAAACCTTTCTAACTATCTCATTTTAGTACAGTAGTTCTCGAACGTTTGTACTGGAGACCCCTTTCACATAGCAACCCTCTGAGTGTGACCCCCCTTATAAATTAAAAACACTTTTTTATATATTTAACCCCATTATAAATGCTGGGTGCAAAGCGGGATTTGGGGTGGAGGCTGACAGATCACGACCCCCCATGTAATAACCTCACAACCCCCTGAGGGGTTCCAAACTCCAGTTTGAGAACCTCTGTTTTAGTTGAAACAGCTTCTTTGATTTGATTCTGTCACGGTTCCTCCCCCACTCTGAACTCTAGGGTACAGATGTGGGGACCTGCATGAAAAACCTCCTAAGCTTATCTTTACCAGCTTAGGTCAAAACTTCCCCAAGGTACAAAATATTACCCCCGTTATCCTTGGACTGGCCGCTACCACCACCAAACTAATACTGGTTACTGGGGAAGAGCTGTTTGGACGCGTCCTTCCCCCCAAAATACTTCCCAAAACCTTGCACCCCACTTCCTGGACAAGGTTTGGTAAAAAGCCTCACCAATTTGCCTACGTGACTACAGACCCAGACCCTTGGATCTTAAGAACAATGAACAATCCTCCCAACACTTGCACTCCCCCTTTCCTGGGAAATGTTGGATAAAAAGCCTCACCAATTTGCATAGGTGACCACAGACCCAAACCCTTGGATCTGAAAACAATGAAAAAGCATTCAGTGTTTTACAAGAAGACTTTTAATAAAAAATAGAAGTAAATAGAAATAAAGAAATCCCCCCTGTAAAATCAGGATGGTAGATATCTTACAGGGTAATTAGATTCAAAAACATAGAGAACCCCTCTAGGCAAAACCTTAAGTTACAAAAAAGATACACAGACAGAAATAGTTATTCTATTCAGCACAATTCTTTTCTCAGCCATTTAAAGAAATCATAATCTAACACATACCTAGCTAGATTACTTACTAAAAGTTCTAAGACTCCATTCCTGTTCTGTCCCTGGCCAAGACGACTACAGACAGACACAGACCCTTTGTTTCTCTCCCTCCTCCCAGCTTTTGAAAGTATCTTGTCTCCTCATTGGTCATTTTGGTCAGGTGCCAGCGAGGTTACCTTTAGCTTCTTAACCCTTTACAGGTGAGAGGAGCTTTCCCCTGGCCAGGAGGGATTTCAAAGGGGTTTACCCTTCCCTTTATATTTATGACAGATTCAAAAGTACTATATAATGTACTGTAGGGCAAAACAGTTGCAACTATTCTTGAAAGAGGAAATAATTTATTTAATTTTATATTAATAAGATAGAGACCTGACTGCCTAAAATCTGGACTGCAGAGCAATAGAACAAGTAGACCTGGTATTTTAAACTTTTAGGACACAATGTTTTTCCCTTGAAGTAAATGAGTGTTTTGCCAAGAATTTAAATGGATCCAGGATTGGGCTCATGCTGTTTTTGTTATGTCTGTGTTAAATACTTTTGCCCATCCGAAACACATTTGAATATGTATGAAGAAGACTGCACCAACCAAAATGTTGTATGAACTCTATAACATTATTTGTTCATAATGCTTTTTATGTCTATATTGTCTTAATTAACAAAGCCTGACATTAGAACCGGAACACTAAAAAAGGAAAATTAGGGTAAGAGAAGTATTACTTATGTCTTACCTATGAGCCTTTTCTAGAGAAAACTTATTCTAGCCCTGCCACATATCTATCTTTGCCAATCTGCTGATATATACAGTAAATAAAATCATTTTAAGTTGATATAAAACCTGGTCAATACAATTGATCCAAAGAGTGTCTTGGAGAGCTGCATTCTGAAATCACTTCCCCATTTTATATTTGGTGTCAAAGCTTGTCACCACAGAATGCCTTTGGTCCACTACTAATATTGTTATATAGAAAATTATTGAACACATTTATTTTAAGTTTAGGTTTCCAGGTTATCAAAAATGTTTCTTACCGCGACAGCTCTGAGGGTTCACATCATTCGGTTACATTGTATTTTGGCAAGGTTATTCTTTGCAGGCTTGAAGAAATTCATATTTGTGCTTCTGAATCTACTCAAATTTAGTCAACAAGTAACCCAACCTCTTTGCATCTTCTCTTCTTGGATGTTACAGTCCCAGTCAACAGTATTGGAGGAAGAGTGAGAGAGTGTATGATTCCTGAGGAAGGAACAAGGTCTTAGTTGGTTTTATATCTCACAACTAGTTCTTAGAGGGCCAAATCTCTAAAAAGTGAGTGAGAAGGTCAGGATCTGGGATATTCTATTTATGGATGAGTGAATATGGTGGAATAAATTGATTACTGGCACACTTCTTTATTCTGGCTGGGCCAGAGGTATAGCTGCCAGAAGACATGAGAAAAGCTGTTCTTTGAGTATAACAAAAATGTTTTAAATTTTGTAAATAGCTTTGTTCTTTTTCAGCCCAATTTTGCAGACATAAGATGTTTGGAGAGGATTTGAATGAACATACAAATTTCTGGGTGCTTGCCTGACTCAGATATCCAAACCTTTTGAAGTTTGCCCACCCTAAAACTTATTTTGATCCACTCTCAGTCCCAAAGAAAGGATTTATAGAAAATAGACGTAAAGACATCCACAGGCTTAACTATGAGATGTCTGGAGCTGTCGTGTGGTTTTAATCCATTTAATAGATTTTATTGATGGTCTATTTATTCTGACTATACTGGTGTATTTTGAAAATAAGGAACATAGAATAGGGCCTAACTCTTCATTCTTTGTAAAGTTAATGATAGTTTACATGCCCTGGCAATGCAGGACTGGGGCCTTCATGACAACAAGTGTTGCAAAATTGCATTTAACTGCTGGAATGTTTGTACGGAGTGAATTCTAAACGGTTGGGTTTGTACAATGCTCAGTTAGATATACACATTTGTGCTGGGTGGATGAAAAACAAAATGGAGGCAATAAATAAATGAAATAAAGTGCTTAGAAACTCAATTCTGTTAATATATTGCACTTCATTTTACTGTTTAAATAAACCCCAAATCTTTCCTATTTTAATAGGAAGGCCGTAGTATTGCTCTTTCACAAATAAGCCCATTGCACATAAATCTTCAAAATCTCAACTTTAGTAAATAAGTAAATAAATAAAAAGCACAAGGGACCAAGTTAAAAAAACTACCAGAAATATGAAGGTAAGAAAGCAACCCCACCTTCTTCCCGCAGGAATGGCAAACCCCAGCCACTGGGAGCTACGGGGGGCCGTGCCTGTGGACGATGAATGTAAACAAAATGTCTCACACCCTACCAGTGGATCATAGAATCATAGAATCATAGAATATCAGGGTTGGAAGGGACCTCAGGAGGTCATCTAGTCCAACCCCCTGCTCAAAGCAGGACCAATCCCCAATTAAATCATCCCAGCCAGGGCTTTGTCAAGCCTGACCTTAAATACTTCTAAGGAAGGAGATTCTATCACCTCCCTAGGTAACGCATTCCAGTGTTTCACCACTCTCCTAGTGAAAATTTTTTTCCTAATATCTAACCTAAACCTCCCCCCCTGCAACTTGAGACCATTACTCCTTGTCCTGTCCTCTTCTACCACTGAGAATAGTCTAGAACCATCCTCTCTGGAACCACCTCTCAGGTAGTTGAAAGCAGCTATCAAATCCCCCCTCATTCTTCTCTTCTGCAGACTAAACAATCCCAGTTCCCTCAGCCTCTCCTCATAAGTCATGTGTTCCAGACCCCTAATCATTTTTGTTGCCCTTTGCTGGACTCTCTCCAATTTATCCACATCCTTCTTGTAGTGTGGGGCCCAAAACTGGACACAGTACTCCAGATGAGGCCTCACCAATGTCGAATAGAGGGGGATTATTTATGGATTACTGACTCCTGTTCTAAAGCATGCTTTTCCTCTTCTTTAGCATTGACTGGATTTTATTTAAAGAGGTTTGATAATATCAAGAGCCTTTCTTTGGCAGTAACTACCTGATTTCTGCACCAGTGGCCTAAATTTGGACATGACATTTTCTCAGACTTTCTGAATCCATGAGTAGTCTGAGTACCAGTGAAAGAAATTACTGTGCTGATCAGGCATTTATAACCTGGTAACTACTGTTGGAGTGGGTTGTTTTATAGTTGAGGAGCTCCAGCTAATAGTGTTCTAGCTAATGTAAACTACTGTAGAAGAATATTTTATGATGTTTATTTTATATAACTTTGATCTGTTTTAGCAAATCCAATTAAGATAATGGCTCACACTCCTAATTGTTTGTGCTGTATCCTTACTGGAGTTAAACAAATGATCAAATTTTACCTGATTGCCTATCTCATTTTGCAGATGAGACTATGCACAATGCCACATACATCAAGTGGGTCCACATGCAAACACTGAGCCATCTTCTTAGCGTATGCCCAATGTGTCTCAGATGGCACCACCAGGATTCATCACAGAATTTGATCTGTTGGTTGTGAGTATCCAAACCTCGGTAAGAGCTGCAGTGGAGCTAGCAATTCACACCAAGGCAGTATGCCTGTCCAAACCTGCAGGTTCAGTACTGTATGTGATGTTGCTGGAGAAGGTGGCGGTAACCAGAGGTGGAAAAACAAGAATACAAAAGGTAATTTTGAGATAAAAGCATTCATCCCTCCTGGTACAGCTAACTTCTGACGGTAAATACAACAGGAACTCAACAATTTTATTTATAAAAAATCTAGTGCATTAAGGATAAGAAGAAAATCATCTACAATATATTGATTAATTGAAACTGGCAGAGGAATTTATGGGTAAGTGCTATGAAATTGTCTTCCGCTCGGTATAACCAGATTTGGTTATATGGATTACATCATATAATTAGCATAGTTAGTTTTGGGTGCTCAATTTAATATCCAATAGGGCTGGATTTTCCAGAGCAGTTTTATAGCACTTTACATAGTCAGAGAAGACATCTCACTGACACCAACTGCATTTGTGAACATTCAGCACTTCTACAAATCAGACCCCAGATGTCTCAAGTTGGGTACCCAGAAAATGAGGAACATGCAATGGCCACCCGTAAAAGTTTGGCTTACATGACTTGTCCAGCATCACAAAGGAACTCTGTGACAGAGGCAGAGACAGAATCCAATTATTCTTGGAGATATTCAGCTGCCTAAATCATGAAACTGTCCTCCTCTTTTTTTGGATATAATAGAAGGTAGAGTAAGAGTCCAGTCTGCTCAGTTTGACAGACAGGCTCTGGACCTGTGGAGTGGGAGAAGGTCAATGACCCTTCACCTGTAGATCTCTGTGCCTGCCCCAATGGATTGCTGGACAGCAGCACCCTTGACAACCTCCTGAATATCAAAGATGTGGGGAAAAGGAATAAATCATTTAGTATTTCCCAGTATTTCTTCATACAATGCACAGTCAACCTGTGGAACTCTGCCAGAGGATGTTGTGAAGGCCAACATTATAACAGGGTTCAAAAAAGAACTAGAGACATTCATGGAGGATAGATTCATCAATGGCTATTAGCCAGGATGGGCAGGAATGGTGTCCGTAGCCTCTCTTTGCAAGAAGCTAGGAATGGGTGATGTTAGAGGGCTTTTCCTTTACCCTTTCCCCTGGTTCTTGTCATGCAGACAGAAAGCAGAAGACCAGAAGTCCAAAGTGCAGGCAATGCAATATTTATTGGGGTTAGTTTCCAGCAAGCATGTGTCCCATAACTCTGACACCGCAGAACCTTGTTTCCCAATGTCGCGACTCCTCCCTCCTCAGCATGCATAACAGCAGGGACGTCCTTAGCCATACGCAGCACACGCAGCTGCATAGGGCAGTGGTGCATATTGCTATTCCCAGAAGACTGTGGCGGGTGTCGGACACCCCGCTGCTGAAATGCCACTGAGAAGCGGCAGTGGCAAGAAGCATCACCGCCGAAATGCTGCCGAGAAACGGCAACGCTTCTCAGAGGCATTTCAGAGGCACAGTATCATGTGGGCGCACAAAAATGCCCTGGTGGGTGCCATGGTGCCTGTGGGCACTGCATTGGTGACCACTGGCATAGGGCACCAGTATGTCTGAGGCACCACTCTGCCAGGAGCCGGGATGAAGGGGAAGCAGTGGAGCAGGTAAGAGCAGGGTTGGGTCCTAGAGAGAGCCGAATGCTCTGTGTGCAGCACATTCTGAGGGAGGGTATGGGCTGCTGGGGTCTCTGGGAAGGGGTGGGAGAAGGGGTGGGGGAAGGAACTCACCTGTGAGTATGACTCTCTCCGCCGGCGTGAGGTGAGGCAGGCTGGGCGGCTCTTGCAGTATGCTTTGTTGCCCCCCATAACGTGCATTCTTCCACCCACCATGAAGCACGCCCCCTATTTTCTCCCTCCCCCCACCCCGCATAGCACCCCTCCCACCGTCCCTCCCTCCGCTCCGGCAGGGCTGGATGGGGTGAGGTGAGGTGCTGCTTGGGTTGACTGGCTGCATACCGAGGAAGTGAAACTGATAGTGACTCACTTCCTCAGCAGCCACCCCAAGCAACAGGGGCTGTATTGGAATGCTCACACACAGCTGGCTGGGCTGGGGCTAGGGTGACTAGATAGCATGAGTGAAAAATCAGGGCAGAGGGTTGGGGTAGGGTGACCAGATGTCCCAATTTTATAGGGACAGTCCCGATTTTTGCATCTTTTTCTTATATAGGCTCCTATTACCCCCAACCCCTGTCCCGATTTTTCACACTTCCTGTCTGGTCACCCTAGGTGGGAGTAATTAGTGCCTATATAAGACAAAGCCCCAAATATCGGGACTGTCCCTGTAAAATCAGGACATCTGGTCACCCTAGGTGGGGAGAACATCTCTCCCCTAGGCTAGCAGCAATCCACCTCATCCGGGGGGACCCAAGCTGGGCAGAATGAGCTGCTGTGGCCCTGCAGGTGCCCGCCCCTGAGATCAGATGCTGCGCTAACTTCACCATGGTCCGTGGTGATGGCGGTGGTGCCCGGTGGCATGTGATCTGACCTGAGGGTTTGCTGCTGCTGTTGTCACTCTGAACCCCAACAGGTGGATTTTGGGGTCCTGCAGCTTTCCACCTATCTCCTCCTCTACTGCAGCTGTTGGACTAGCAGGCTGGGGGTGAGCCAAGCATGAAAGAAGTACGGTGTCAGATTGTCATTTAACAACTTTGTTTGCCAAAAATACTTGCTAACAATCCTGAATCCAATTTCAATATTTTTTTTTAAAAAAATCAATATCTTAGCTAAAAACAGAAAATTAAGCTGTTGACAATTATTTGTGACAAGTTTGGTTAGGGGCAGGGAGTGGGCCAGTTTTCATCAGAGAAACAAAAAATGTTGACATGCTTTCCTATAGCCCTGTTACCACTAAATAGAGCCCTCCAACAACTGTAATATGCTCATCTCCTTACTAGTGTATAGAGTGACCATATGTTGTACTAAGATTCTCTTGGTTTTTTTTTTTCAGTGGGTCAGTATAGTTTTTGCCAGCCGAGAGGTTGGGCAGCCAATGTCGTATGTTTTCACAATCTTTTGTCCAACTTTCATAAAGTAAATACATGGTTAATATGAGTTAAAAAGGCCAGGGACACTTCCTTGGGAAGAATCTGTGCAGCAGATCATGCTAGAGCTGTGAAAATGTCAGTTTCTGATGGAACTTTAGAGGCAGTGATTTATCATGTATTTCTGGCAGTGTCCAAAATGTGCGGCTATTGCTAAAGTCTTTCCAAACAAAAATAAGGCACAATAGGGCCAATATGAGAGGATGCATTTCTGGCGTGCAAGCTAAATTGCTGGCAGGAAATCCATGAGCCTTTTTTGTTCCACGTGCATGCCACAGCCTTAATCTGATTTTGTGTGATATGGCCAAGTCTTCTGTAGAAGCTATTTCTTTTTTTGGTTTGCTGCAATGCATTTATGTGCTCTTTTCGGCTTCCACTGAACGATGGCAAATATTCAAAGCACGTATCAATGGTATTACCGTTAAGCCTCTATCTGAGACACGCTGGGAAAGCAGAGTAGAAAGTGCAAAAACGTTGAGATATCCATCAGAAGAAGTTTACAAAGCACTGGTTGCTATTTCGGAAGAAGCCAGAGATCCAAAAGCTAAAAGTGAAGCACAGTCATTGGCCTCTGAAATATCCAGCTTCAAGTTTCTAACATCTGTCGTAATCTGGTGTGACATTCTTGTTAAAATCTCAAGTGTAAGCGAAATAATGCAGCATCCAATGATGCAGCTTGATTCAACACTCACCTTACTAAACAACACACAAGACTTTTTAATGAAATACAGAGAAAATGGATTCAAAGAAGCACAGGTTACAGCAAGAGAGCTTGCACAGGCATTCAGTGTAGAACCAAAATTTCCATGTCCGAACGTGACACGAGTTTCAAGGAAAAAATGGCAAGGGGGGGATATGAAGGAGCAGATGAGCCTATAGAAGATCCAGAAATGAAATTTGAGGTTGAATTTTTTAATGTTGTGATGGATAAAGCAATATCTGCCATTGATGAAAGGTTTAATACCTTACGAGTACACCAGGAACAGTTTGGATTTTTCTATGACACAACTAAATTCAATGAAATAGGAAAACAAGAGCAGCTAGTGACAAAGTGCAAGAACCTAGAGAGCCTCCTGAAGCACGGTGATAGTTTTGATTTAAATGGACTTGAACTGTACAAAGAATTGAGTACCTTGTCATCAATGGTGCCACAGGCAAAACTGATGATGGACATCGTACAATTTATGCATACCAGCAAACTTGTGACATATATCCTAATGTGTACATTGCCACTTGTATTCTCCTGACAATTCCTGTAACAGTAGCATCAGGAGAACGGGGTTTCTCAAAACTAAAGCTCATTTCAAAACTATCTCCGTTCTACAGTGAGTCAGGAATGCTTGACTGGTCTTGCTATTCTTGCAATCGAATAAGACATCACTTTGTCTTTGTCATACAATGACGTTATTACTGATTTTGCAGTCAAAAAAGCCAGAAAGACTGCTTTTAATTAAAAACAAATCCTTGTTTCAATACTTCTTCACTGAAATTTCCAATAAAATGTTGACAAATTAAAAAAAATATATCATTTGCATCATTCTGTCAATAAATCAGAATATTTTCTATAGCGCTACTTCTTTAGTGCAAGTGTAGTCCGTCAGCATTACATGGTGCTTAATTAGTTTAAACTGTTTTTAATAAAGAGCATGTGGCAAGTTTTCCAATACTGTAAGTTTATGTTTGTGTTGCTAAGAGCAAGCCGGGCATAGGGGCACCAGTTTAATAATCCCGCGTAGGGCACCATAAATCCTAAGGATGGCCCTGCATAACAGGCATAATTATACCTGCAATACATGCCCAGAGTCATAGAATCATAGAATCATAGAATATCAGGGTTGGAAGGGACCTCAGGAGGTCATCTAGTCCAACCCCCTGCTCAAAGCAGGACCGATCCCCAATTAAATCATCCCAGCCAGGGCTTTGTCAAGCCTGACCTTAAAAACTTCTAAGGAAGGAGATTCCACCACCTCCCTAGGTAACGCATTCCAGTGTTTCACCACCTTTCTAGTGAAAAAGTTTTTCCTAATATCCAACCTTAATCTCCCCCACTGCAACTTGAGACCATTACTCCTTGTTCTGTCGTCTGCTACCACTGAGAACAGTCTAGAGCCATCCTCTTTGGAACCCCCTTTCAGGTAGTTGAAAGCAGCTATCAAATCCCCCCTCATTCTTCTCTTCCGTAGACTAAACATCCACAGTTCCCTCAGCCTCTCCTCATAAGTCATGTGTTCCAGTCCTCTAATAATTTTTGTTGCCCTCCGCTGGACTGTTTTCAATTTTTCCACATCCTTCTTGTAGTGTGGGGCCCAAAACTAGACACAGTACTCCAGATGAGGCCACACCAATGTCGAATAGAGGGGAATGATCACGTCCCTCGATTTGCTGGCAATGCCCCTACTTATACATCCCAAAATGCCATTGGCCTTCTTGGCAACAAGGGCACACTGTTGACTCATATCCAGCTTCTCATCCACTGTAGCCCCTAGGTCCTTTTCCGCAGAACTGCTGCCTAGCCATTCGGTCCCTAGTCTGTAGCGGTGCATTGGATTCTTCCGTCCTAAGTACAGGACTCTGCACTTGTCCTTGTTGAACCTCATCAGATTTCTTTTGGCCCAATCCTCCAATTTGTCTAGGTCCCTCTGTATCCTATCCCTACCCTCCAGCGTATCTACATCTCTTCCCAGTTTAGTGTCATCTGCAAACTTGCTGAGGGTGCAATCCACACCATCCTCCAGATCATTAATGAAGATATTGAACAAAACCGGCCCCAGGACCGACCCTTGGGGCACTCCACTTGATACCGGCTGCCAACTAGACATGGAGCCATTGATCACTACCGGTTGAGCCCGACAATCTAGGCAGCTTTCTATCCACCTTATAGTCCATTCATCCAGCCCATACTTCTTTAACTTGTTGGCAAGAATACTGTGGGAGACCGTGTCAAAAGCTTTGCTAAAGTCAAGGAACAACACGTCCACTGCTTTCCCTTCATCCACAGAACCAGTAATCTCGTCATATAAGGCAATTAGATTAGTTAGGCATGACTTGCCCTTAGTGAATCCAAGGTGAAAAATGGTGAAAATTTCAGAACCGAAAGTTTCTTTTTTTTTCTTGAACAATCAATGTTTTTATACCAGCAGAAGACTGATAAAACTTATTTCTAAAAAAAATATATGCTGAGTTAAAATGTGTCATATAAAACTTCAGATGTGTTGGTTTAATTTGGTTGTTGTGGAAGGGGAAGCTGAGCAAAATGGGGCTTGAACTGATTACTGTACAAAACAGCAGCATATGACCAGCAATAAACAACCAGGTTTCTACACAGATATTTTTGTGCAGTCTTATATAAAAGTTGAAAACATGAACATCTGTTTAGTATAGAAAGTATATATCCAATGAAATTCTATGCTATTAATTCACATTTTCTTTAAAGATAATAGTATTTGATTCGAGGCAGTCTTTTGGAGATAAGTCATTGCCCTGTCCATTTTCAGGTGATTGTTACCAGACTTGGGTCCCAGTTATAGAGGAGTGGAATTTTTTTTAAGTGACAGATAAAGAAAGATATTTGCGATATCCCAGCTACGGAAGGAGAAGGTCAAGGAGGTTTGGATAAGATTTAGCGGAGTTAATTAACTCCACTGTCCAGTAGATGAAGAAATAGATATATTTGTTCTGTCTGAGATAATAGGTAGCTATAGTAGTATGAGGAGGTATTGGGACAATCATAGTTAAGAAAGATATTTGATCATGCCAAGTTGTTTAAGGTATTATTAATTTCCTTTGCTGTTGCTGGAGGCCGGGGGAGGGGGGTGGAGGGGGAGAGGGAAGCGTATTTCACTGAACACTCTAATTTTTCTTTTTAACTGCTCGTATTTGACCATCTAATGTCAGAGAGTTGAAGGCCAGAAGGGACTATCGGATAATCTAGTCTAACCTCCTGTATATCACAGGCGACCCACACAACCCAGCACCAGCACAGTAATCCCAACAACTGAAGTAAGACCGAACTATTACAGCTCACAGGATACTAGACCAGGGATCGGCAACCTTTGGCACACGGCCCACCAGGGTAAGTCCCCTGGGGGGCCAGGCCAGTTTGTTTACCTGCCGCATCTGCAGATTTGGTTGATCACAGCTCCCACTGGCCACAGTTCACTGCTCCAGGCCAACAGGGGCTGTGGGAAGCGGCAGCCAGCACATCCCTCTGCCTGCGCCGCTTCCCGCAGCCCCCATTGGCCTGGAGCGGCAAAACGCAGCGAGTGGGAGCTGTGATTGGCCCAACCTGCGGACGTGGCAGGTAAACACACCGTCCCGGCCCACCAGGGGGCTTACCCTGGGACATCTATTTTACAAAACTTGTCAAAAGATTCTGCTAGTGTCATGAAAAGTGTTGCCTATCAGGATCATGAGATAAGCTTCTGATAACGAAAGAAAATAGATTAAAAATATTCAAAAAGTAATAAAATAGCTGTTGTAAAATATACATACACCTTCCTGCAAAATTAATTTATGTTCTCCAATACTCTGCCTGAGGAAATACAGAACACAACAGTCTCTAGAGGAATTTGGACAGAAGATTTCAACTTGATGCTAGATCCTTTAACCTTTGGCACACAGCCCGTCAGCGAAATCCGCTGGCAGGCCGGGACGATTTGTTTACCTGCAGCATTTACCTGCTGAAGCCAGGGCCAGCTCCAGCCACCAGCTTTCCAAGCAGGTGCTTGGGGCGGCATTCCGAATGGGGCAGCAGTCCATGTCCCGCGGCGGCAATTCGGTGGCAGCTCCGTCACTTTTCCTGCCACAGCGGCTTGGGTATGGCGGCAATTCGGGGGCAGCTGCGCCGTTGTTGAGGCAGCGGCAATTCGGCAGTGACTGCTTGGGGCGGCAAAATTGGTACGCCACCCCTGGCTGAAGCTGGTCTCTTGAAAGAGCATTTGATCACTGATAATATTTTCAAAAGATTTCAGTGACTTATGGTTTTAAGACCTATTTTCAAAAACAGCAACAACAAAGGGACTTTGATTCCAAAGGCCCTTTGCAAGTCATTGGTGCTGAGGTGCTTTTTAAAATTTTACTCTTCATCTTAAAGATCAAAGATTTGTTATTGTTTGTGATGCTGATAAACCAAGTGTTAACTCTGGCCAAGAACACAGGCATTAGCTGAACACTGACAAACTCATAGCAGAAAACCAAACCAGCTCACCTGTATGTTAGCTTTGTTCAAAATACGTATTAGTCTTATCAAAACGTATTTGGTGTTTAAACACTATGAAATTCTTGTAAATTCCTGCATTCATTAATCTCACTTGTAATATCTGTATTCCATGCTATAAGGAAATATGTAAATTTTGCTTTATAACTTTGGAAATGTTTGCTCTAAACTTGTGTACCCAGGCATGGGAATCGTCCCTGTCCCCCCACCCCACTCATTCAGGAAGCCTATCAAGGTTAAGCAGGCCATAAAGGGGGGACATCATGATACAAGGGATTGGTTAATGGCCCTGTCACACCATGGAAATGCTACGTGCAAGGGAGCTTGTCTCATGGGACTGGAAGGCTAAATGTAAAAGAAAAACAGGGTTATAAGAAAATTTTTCATCTCTTTGCTGTTTGAACTATAACAAGGCCAGAGACACTAAACTAAGGCATTGCTCCTCAAGGGTCACCCATGGGTCCACCCAGAAAGACATTTTGAATAATCAGGTTACTACATCTCTGTCTTCTTTAGGAACCATAGATGTTTTTTCAGGGCAGGTCTACACTAAGAAAACTACAGCGTCACAGCTGTACTGGTGCTTTAGCAAAGATGCTACTACACCGACAGGAGAGCTTCTCCTGTTGGCAAAGTTAATCCACCTACATTAGAAACGGTAGCTGTGACAATGGGAGAAACTCTCCCATCAACATAGCATTGTCTATACCGGGAATTAAGATGGTATAACTACGTTGCTCAGGTGTGTGGTAAGTTTGTAGTTGAAATCTGGTCTCATTTTTGTATATATGCTTACTTGATTTAACCTGTAAATAACTCTCTCTTATTTATTTTTCCTAGTTAATAAACCCTTTGCTAGTTTATTATTGGATTGGCTTCAGGCATTATCTTTGGTACGAGATCTAAGATACAAATTGATCTGAGGTAAGTGACTGGCTTTTTGGACTCTGAGTATTTTGTGACTTTTGGTGTAGGTAGCCATTTATCACTAAGTCCAGATTGACGGGGTGGCAAGATAGACTGGAGGCCTACAGGGACTGTCTGGGACTTCATGATAACACTTACAGTGCCAGGAGTTCATATTTGTTACTGGGCTGGTGAAATCTAATTATAGAACATACCACCAGTTTGAGGTGTCTGCCCTTTTTTTGTCCTAGGGTGACCAGATGTCCCTATTTTATAGGGACAATACCTATATTTGGGGCTTTTTCTTATATAGGCTCCTATTACCCCCCATCCTCTGTCCCGATTTTTCGTACTTGCTGTCTGGTCACCCTAGTCTGTCCTGAGGTAGGCACTCAATTGTGAGACACTCCAGACATGTGCCAGTGTTTTCTTTTGTGGGAAGGAAGATGGAGTGGTTTATACAATGTATATTCCATTTAATTTTCT
This sequence comes from Lepidochelys kempii, assembly GCF_965140285.1. Taxonomy (NCBI): domain Eukaryota; kingdom Metazoa; phylum Chordata; order Testudines; family Cheloniidae; genus Lepidochelys; species Lepidochelys kempii. The sequence continues at coordinate 104,032,776 of NC_136380.1, forward strand.
TGGAGAGAATTTTAATTCAAGATGACATTGAGATATAAGGCTAGTTATGACAGTATACTGTAGACAGTTTCAATTATGAGGATTTGAAACAGTTACAAGAAAATTAGGGACCTGGCTCCTCCTGATCTGAAATTGGCACTAAGAAAAAAATAAAAATAAATGGAAAATGGGTGCAAGACTAAAGTGACATTACTGTATTCCTTCTATGCAAGGTAAATAAAGCAGGTATTAATATTGTGGGAGCATTCAAAATATGTTTCAATATCATCAAAGACACATTGAGTGTTACAATAATACAAATTATATATTATTATATATAGATATCTGATAATATGATGATGAGTAGAAACAAAGAACAAGAAAGTAGAAAGAAGAAACTATACAGTCATCTTTCCACAGCTAATTTTATTTTAGATGTGAAATCCTTTTCAAAATCGAAGTCAATGGCAAAACTTCCATTGACTTTAATGGGGCAAGGATTTCACCCTAGGTGTCTCTCTAATTCTTGACTTAATTATAGAAGGTTTATGCAATTTATCCCAAATAATTGGTTGCTATGAGACACTTTCAGAGAGGATTAAACATCCATCATTGGCTCTAGATAACTATATAACTCATTGTTCAATATTTCAAGCTTTAGATAATTAGAAATGGAAATTGAAATAACAGTGTCATAGTACCAGTGACTAAAATTGTTGAATGAATATATTAAAATCAAAAGTCTACTGCTGAGAATTAAAGGGGGTCACATTAATATTCATGAAAAAAAACTATTATTGTGAATTAACTATGATAATCAGTTGCACTATATCATTAAAAATGTCATAAAAATCCCTATAATAGTATGCTAAAACAATACAGGTTATATATATTAAAAGCTGTACCATATCTGTTTTAGATGGTTTATAATTATTCTAATTGGAGAAAATGATTATGTAAGTGTAATAGTTGGCATATGATGAGGCAACATTTAGAACTATTAAACTGGAAGCGTCTTCTATCCTACACCTGCAGATCGAAAACAATTATTTATATAATGTTGCCACAGTAAAATCCTTTCTCCAAAGGATGAGAGACTTTAAAAAAATGCCTTAACACTAAAGCTGTACAAATCGATGTTTTGGTTGTCTGGCCAAAGCAAGCAAGCAAAAAAAAAAAAAAAAATTCTGCTTGGACTGACCCGAAACAGTTTTTGGTTTGTTCTCATTAGTTGTATAAAGTAGAGCATCTTCAACAGGAAAGCTTTTGAGAGACATATCCCAGAATACCCTAGAGCCCAGTGGTTCGGACACTCACCTGGGAGGAGGGAGACCTGGGTTAGAGACCCTGCTCTGAGTCTGGTAGCAGGGAAAGTTAAACCTGAATCTCCCACATCCTAGTGAATGCTTTAACCATGGGGCTAGAATGTAAAAGGGAGGTACCTCGTCTACCAACCCCTTCTCGGTTATTGGCAGCTAAGTTCCCTTGGAAGTTGCCTCAAAAAAAATGTTTGGCCCAATTTATCAGGCAACTATGTGTCAGATTTGGGAATAGTTTCAGTCTCTATGAAATGTCATTTTTGTTGAATAAACTATACTCCTGAAAAACTTCACCCAGTTCCACTTAAAGCTAATTTTAAATTAGACAGTTGCCCTCAAAGAGAATTATACTTGGTATGCTTGATTATACAGTGTAATGGCACATTTTCTATTGTATTCATAAGTGATACATTAGTTAATATTAGACAAAGAACAAATTAACATCCTGATTCTGCAAAAGACTTAAGTACATACATGACTTTATGCCTGGGAATACTCCCACTGACTTCAGTGAAGCTATGCATGTGTATCAGTTTATATATTTGCTGCAGTATACCATATGATATTTAAGATACTTTGTGGTTGGATTTTCAAGGGCATTTAAGCATCCAAAGATGTAGATATGTGTCTAGTAGGATTTTCAAAAACACCTAAGCATTTAGGTCTCATTAATTTTGATCTCTCTGTACCTCTAGGCACCTAAATGTCTTACAAAATCTGCCCTTTTTGCCTGTTTTTGAAAATAAAACTCATCTGCCTCCACTTTTGTGGCCCAGCCAATGCTTGCACTTGTAAGACTACAACTAATTAAGGACATGAATGCTATTACTTAGAGATCTAATTGCCCTTCCTTGTGAGTGCAATTTTTTTAACTACTTATGGCTATATTGTTCTTTAAGGGACAATCCTGAACAGGGGATTGTGTCAAGCCATATTGCATAAGGGTAGGTCCGTGAGGATACAGCTTGATATCCCCTCACATGTCAAGCTTAAGGAACAGAGCAGCTTAACCTCTTGGTGTCTCACGCTTCCTCCATGGGCCTTTGTGGAGGGAGGTATCATGGTGGTCCCACTTTCTTTCTGTGAGGGGGTCCCCTGAGGGTACTTTAAGAGGGTATTCCTCCACACAGAGGGATCACGGCTACCTCCACTATGGTTCCTTGCACCATTCCTCTGTGCACCTGCGCACTGGCTAGCCAGCATATTGTCCCTACATGACATGATTCTTTCTCTCATTTAATTTTGGGCACAGAATTGTGCTTGCAGTAATTGAGGCCACTCTTCAAAAAAATCAGGTTAATTAAACTTTTATTATAGTGACTTGCAGTTGTTGTCTTTGTACATAGACGGATATCTCTAATATTACATTGCAAGAATTACTCTAAAAGCTCCAGATAAAAAACAGAGCAGCCAGATCTTTTCACTATGGGATTACTTTAGACCTAGTGAAATTTACAAGCAAAACATGAAACTATGTTGGAAAAAAACTAAGTAGCTGTAGGGGAGATGGGAAAGTAGCAGGATGGTTTCTGGAAAAAAAGATTCATTATATAAGTGTGTGTGTGTGTGTGTGTTTAAATGTTTGATAGGGATCAGGGTGAGATTGAGAAGCTGTGGAAGAGACCAAAGAAGGGGAAAAGAATGGTTGAGAATGGGTTTTCTTCCACTTTAAATCTGCATTTTTAAAAGGAGGCATCAAAGTGTAATAGAACAAAAAGATAGTTTGGGAGCGAAAGATAGGTAGGGTGATTGGCTCAGAAGCTACAGTAGTTGTTTAGGCCTGGTCTACACTACGAGTTTATGTCCAATTTAGCAGTGTTAAATCGAATTAACCCTGCACCTGTCCACACAACGAAGACATTTTTGTTGACATAAAGGGCTCTTAAAATCGATTTCTGTACTCCTCCCTGAGGAGGGGATTAGCACTGAAATCGACATTGCCATTTCGAATTAGGGTTAGTGTGGACGCAATTCGACGGTATTGGCCTGTGGGAGCTATCCCACAGTGCACCATTGTGACCGCTCTGGACAGCACTCTGACCTTGGATGCACTGGCCAGGTGTACAGGAAAAGCCCCAGGAACTTTTGAATCTCATTTCCTGTTTGTCCAGGTGAGCTCAACAGCACAGGTAACCATGCAGTCCCAGAATCCAAAAACCCGAGCTCCAGCATGGACCGAATGGGAGATACTGGATCTAATCGCTGTATGGGGAGATGAATCCGTGCTATCAGAACTACGTTTCAAAAGCCGAAATGCCAAAACATTTCAAAAAATCTCTGAGACCATGATGGACAGAGGCTACACCAGGGATGCAACACAGTGGGGGGAGGGATAGCTCAGTGGTTTGAGCATTGGCCTGCTAAACCCAGGATTGTGAGTTCAATCCTTGAAGGGGCCATTTAGGGTTCTGGGGCAAAAATTGGGGATTGGTCCTGCTTTGAGTAGGGGGCTGGACTAGATGACCTCCTGAGGTCCCTTCCAACCCTGATATTCTATGATTCTATGAAATGTAAGGAGCTCAGACAAGCATACCAGAAAACCAAAGAATCAAATGGATGCTCCGGGACAGAGCCCCAGACATGCTGTTTCTACGCTGAGCTGCATGCAATTCTAGGGGGGGTTGCCACCACTACCCCACCCCGTCCATGGACTCTGATGATGGGGTACTCTCCGCCGTGCCTGAGGATTTTGTGGACGGTGAAGATGAGGAGGAGGACGACGAACTTGAAGAGAGCAGACAGCAAACCATTCTCCCCGACAGCCAGGATCTTTTTATCATCCTGACTGAAATACCCTCCCAACCCAACCAAGCCGGAGAAGGGACCTCTGGTGAGTATACATTTTAAATTATAATACATGTTTTAAAAGCAAGCATTTTTAATGATTAATGTGCCCTGAGGACTTGGGATGCATTCGTGGCCAGTACAGCTACTGGAAAAGTCTGTTAACGTGTCTGGGGATCGAGCGGAAATCCTCCAGGGACATCTCCATGAAGCTCTCCTGGAGGTATTCTAAAAGCCTTTGCAGAAGGTTTCTGGGGAGAACAGCCTTATTCCGTCCTCCATGGTAGGACACTTTAGCACACCATGCTAGTAGCAAGTAATCTGGTATCATTGCATGACAAAGCCTGGCAGTGTATGGTCCCAGTGTTTGCTGGCATTCAAGCAACATCCGATCTTTATCTCTCTGTGTTATCCTCAGGAGAGTGATATCATTCATGGTCACCTGGTTGAAATACAGGAATTTAATTAAGGGGACATTCAGAGGTGGCCGTTCCTACTGGGTTGTTTGCCTGTGGCTGAAAAGAAATCCTCCCTGCAGTTAACCAAGCGGTGGGAGTGGCGGGGCAATGGCGCTGAACTGTTCACGTTTGGCTAGCAGGGATCTTCCCTGATACCAGCCACGTGGTGGGGGGAGGGGTAAAGAGATCATCCCAGAAAATTGGATGGGGGGGTTAGTTTGGTTTCTTCTGCTGCACGTTAACACGAAAACCACAGCACTAAATGGCCAACTCAATGGGCTTTGCTTGGTATGGGAAAGGAGGGCACAGCTGTTATGAGGGTTTCAGAAACCGAAAGACTATGGCTGCCTGCAAGCCGAATTCTGTTGCCCGGCCCTGCGTGTGTGATCTCTAACACCAAAGCCGCAGGCACTCAATATAAGATGCAAAATGCAACTTTGTACCAAAATCACATGTGCTATGTAATGTGAATAGTGTTGTTCACCGTGAAAGAGTATAGCCGTTGTTCTGTAAAATGTATCTTTTTAAATACTTCACTCCCTTTTTTACCTCCTGCAGCTGCAAATGTTTCAAGCCTCCCTCCTCCGTCCCAAAGGCTATCTCAGATAAGGAGGCAAAAAAAATGCATGCGCGATGAAATGTTCTCTGAGCTCATGCACTCGTCCGGCACTGACAGAGCTCAGCAGAATGTGTGGAGGGACACAGTAGCACAGTACGGGAAAGCGGCCAAAGAACATGAGGACAGGAGGGAAGATCGAGATGAGTAGTGGTGGCAGGAAGATCAGAGGAGGCATGAGGCAACGCTGAGGCTACTGCGGGATCAAACGGACATGCTCCGGCATCTGGTGGAGGTTCAGGAACGGTAGCAGGATCACAGACTGCCACTGCAGCCCCTGTTTAACCGCCCTCCCTCCTCCCCAAGTTCCATAGCCTCCTCACCCAGATGACCAAGAATGCAGTGGGGGAGGCTCCGGGCACCCAACCACTCCACCCCAGTGGACAGCCCAAGTAACAGAAGGCTGTCATTCAACAAGTTTTGAAGTGGCCTTTTCCTTCCCTCCTACCCACCTCCCACCCGCGCTACCTTGTGAGTTATCTCCCTATTTTTATAATCAATTAATAAAGAATACATGGTTTTTAAATGATAGTGACTTTATTTCCTTTGCAAGCAAGCTGTGATCGAAGAGGGGAGGGCGGGTGGCTTACAGGGAATTAGAGTCAACCAAGCGGCCAGGCAATTTGCCTCAACCTTCCACCCCACCATAAACATCTCCTCCTTACTCTCAGAGAGATTGTGGAGCACACAGCAAGCAGCAATAACAATGGGAATTTTGGTTTCACTGAGGTCTGAGAGGGTCAGTGTCATTGCTCTTCATTTGCAATGAAAGGAGAAAAATAGAAAAAAAGAGGGGTGGTGAAGAAGCAAAAGGATCAGGAAAGATCAGGTGATGAGAGGAGACAGAAGCATTCATGGGGAAGGGTGAAGAGCAGATAAGGCAGAGAGAGCAGAGCACGGTGAAAAGGAAATGATAGGGAATAAGGGCCTGATCCAGTGCTCCTTAAAGTCAATGGAAAGACTCTCAGATTTTAGGGGGCTTTTGGCTCAGACCCTGATGGCATAAGACATATACAAACAATTTACTGCAGAAGAGTTGCCTATTCCAGTAGCTGATGGTAGTTAAAAAGTTATTCATCCCCTTTTGAAGCTTAAAAGCTACTAAAGCAGACTACCTCTGAACTACTCATAGTGTTGGGTGGTACTTTACTTTAAAATATACCGTGTCATAATGCTTTTCACAGAGTACAGGCCTGGAATATGTGTATTTGCACTATGTAATTCTACCCTATCTACTGTTTAGCAGTTACCGAGGTGGATATTGTTTAGATTTGCATTTTAAAAAGTCTATTTAAAAAAAATAGAAGAAAGAAAGAAAACTAAATGCTAATGATCACAATGTTTGAATCACATTAAAACTCTTAATTTGCTGCAGTAATAATTTAGGATTTTAATTATAAGCTTGAAAAGCAGATTTAGAAACATAGTTGGCACGACTATAATGTTAATTTGTCTTTTAACTTTTATTGAAAGCAATATGTCCAATGTAATTACAGTGCATGTCAAATAACCCACTACTTTATTTTTTAAATGTACGATCCGTTAATTTGCTTGATTAAGATGACTTGCCATCTGCTACGGATTTTTTTTGTAGCTCCATCATTACTTCCCAATAACAAGAAATGATAGAAAGCATTTCCTTTCATTTCATTTAATCTGCATTTTCTTGATGTTATCCCATTAAGCCCTTTCTATGGTGTTCATCATCATTTTCTCTATGGTTGTTACATCAAGGGTCATGTAGTATCTATTTCGCTAAACAGGATGAATATGTTTTGGAATCAGTTGTGTACAATTGTAGCAGACATTAAATCAATGTGAAACAGTGCCATATTTCCTTATGGGATGGGCTTGTACAAACTCTCAAATACTTTTTTCCCCCTAAAAGTATTGATATCACCCTTATAATAAACTATCTACTTCCAACTGAACATAATCTTTATTAACCTCCTTTCTCCATTCCCTTATTCACCAGGCCATAGAGTCTTACAAATATTGGTAATAGAATATGTAGTCAATCTGAATCTAATGAGATTACATTCTTAATGGGATTGGCAGGATATTCAAGAGAAACAGTGTGTATAAGTATGCATTTGCATGCCCACTCCATCATCCATAAATCTGACAATTTGAAAATGCCCTTTCTGCCAGAATGCGGAAGTATTGCCATCCGCATCTTGTTTATAGCTCTTCTTAGCAGTCCCATAGAACCAGCAGTGTTCCTTCCTAAATTCTTCCTTGAGTATGCACGGTATATGATGGTTATAAAACAGCCATCTGCAGTGAAAATGAGCTGTCTCACTTTAGAAAATGTTGTCATCAAATTCGATCTCTTCAAGTGTATACAATGTATTTTATTAGTCACAGATTTTTTTTTCTTGCTTGTCTCAGTCTGCAATTGGTTTGGTTTGGTTTGTCATCTCAGTGCACATGCACTTCAGAATGTGGTTTAGAAGATGAATTTTTAAAAGAGTCCCAAAATTGAGTTGAAAGTGTAAGTAAATAATTATTTTTCATTTTGTATAATTAGATTGGATTATTACTGAGCATCTTGCTGCTATGTGTATAGCACTATTTCACACTATTGAAAGGAAGACACATTATGAAATATTGAATTTGGGCAATGTTGTACCTTGGAGATTGATGCATGGAAGGGATGATCAAAGTGTGGATTTCCCCTTCTTCTATACAGAAGAGATGCAATTATTTTTGCATGATATATGATCTTCTTTTCCCCTCAAACCTGCTGAGGCCTCTCCATAAGTGTGGGGATCTGTACCACAGGCAGGGCTGAGGACTGAGCTGGTTAGAGGCAGAACTAAGGAGATGCACATCATTCTTCTACTGGCTTCTCTGAGCTGCCAAGGAAATGATAATACAGTCCAAGACTGCATAATTTTTACTACAGACCCATCTTTGTGAGAGGTTTCTCCTTTGGAGAGTCCCTAAGGCAGCGTGGACTGGGGGAATCCCTGGTAGTGTGGCTACAGCAGAACTGCACTATCAGGGCCCAGGGAGAAGGGTATCAAGGAGCAGAGCTACTGTGGAAGCATAATACCTCCTCGTGGATGGCTTTGGCCTCCTACTGATTCCCTGAGATCCCTGAGGTTTGAGGGCAGTGTGAGAGATAGGATAATTTCCTACAATAGACTTGAAAGACCTTATTGTATTCAGTATATGTATTATTGTGGGCTGGGACTGTATGTCACCTACCTAAAGGGGAGATGTGATGATATTACAACCCCATGCAGTATCTTGGGGTCCATTGTTTTAAATGAATAGTTTATGTTCGACTGTGCTCTACTCCATGGGGGAGGGCCAACCCAGCTCCGCTGGGAACTAAACTCACATCAGCCAGATGGTTAACTCTCCTTCCCCCACCCTTCCCCAGAGAGGTACCAACTTCTGGGAAGCCTCACATATACTTGTTGAAACCGGATTCTCCAAAGACCAACAGACAAAGAAAGGACTTTTGGATAAATAGCCGGAGGTCAAACTGATGCAGGGCCTTCTTTCTGATCCAGAAAACAGAGGATCTTGAGGGGAGTGAAGGAGGAGCAATCCTTGCAGAAGGGTTGGAAGGACTTGACCAACTAGGGCCCTAGAAGATTGATGGGGAACCTCCTGTAAGCTTTATAGCATGTATATAGCATCCTTAAAGCCCCCAGTCAGCAGGGAGTTAGACATGAGTTTCTACTTATGGGAGATGATGACTGAGAGCTAGAAACCTTTAAATGACTCTCCTCAGGAGACCGTGGGGGGGGGGGAGGGAGAGGTTAGTACAAGTGCAGTTAGCCTGAAACTGTGACAGGCTCTCTTGTGAGCTTTGCCACAAGACGGGTTAAACCATCCCATGGCACAAACCATCCACCAGAGAAGAGAGTTTCTGAATTCAGAATTTCTTTTGTAGGCTACTTGTTAAAGTGAAACTTGTTTCAAGTGAACACTAATATAATGAAACTCCATTTGCAATGGAGCCCTGGATTACTTCAGCACATCTCAATGTGCAAATTGTATCTCTAGTTCTAGTGAACCCATGCTTAGCTCAGCTGTTGTGTACGAGGAAAAAAAGATTTTACTATGGGCCTGTTCTTGCTCCAATTAAAGTCCATTGAAAAACTCACATTTACCTAAATGCTCGCAGGCTCAGGCCATATGAAGGCTTCTGACTACATTCTTTTATCAATAGCTACATTTTTTTTTACAAAATTTCATACCCAAGAATCATCTCAAACTTGCAGAAATATAAAACATTACCAATTAGAAAATTGCATACCTGGCAGGTTTTTAAACTCTAATATTTCTATCAGTTGTAAATTCTCCAGGCTATTCCCTCTCTCAAATTTGAGGTACAATACTTGAGCACTTTCTTCAGTTTACATACACTTCGTTCTTCCTAGCTACTAAGTTCAAATATAGTGACTATTGTACTGTTGTGTACATTATGAATAAAGCACTTTCATTTCTCGTTGGAGGTTTTTCTCTTTATCTATAATTAGCACCAGCCTTTCAGCTTGGGCTTTATATGTTTTTCTAGAATTTGGTATTAAATACATTAACTGCACTTCAACAAAATGAGAACACAGTGCTTGTATTAGCAGCCTAGCTACACCTCTTCTCAAATACATGAAAGATGAGACTGTCTTAAGGCTGCCACATGTTCCAGGGCTGCTAATTAGGATATATTTCCTTTTAAAAGACTAGGGTATATTACAATCTCATGTGAGATAACATTTGGAGTTCAGATGTAAAAAAAGAGAAAATTTACTAGACAAAGATTATCCTTTTGTAATTTATCTTAGAAAGCACTTGAAAGAAAAAACGGTGTTTGGCACAGGAAATTACTTTGAACTAAAAGCATTTTTTTACAAAAGTAGGCATTAACAAATGAGCAGGGAATGCATCAGTCACATCTCAGTCTTATACACTTAATGCAGATAGGCCTATAAACACATTATCATCACTTTCCATTCCTTTATCGAATATCATAGCAACAGCTGCCCTAGTAACTAAGAGTATGCCTTCGGCTAAAGGAGACATCTGTTTGTTAACAACCTCAGATCAGATGACAAATGGTAGACAGCAATGTCAGTAGTCAGTAGTAAGTATTTTTCAAGGTCAGAAACCCTACCTATATATTAGTTTCAGTTGTAGACCCAGATTTCTGGTCCATTGATGGGCCGACAGGAAAATGGCTGACATCAAAGCATTAATGGGGCACTAATTCTGAACCAATTAAAATGAAGTATTCTTGTTTCCTACTGTACAGGTTTCTGTAGATGCATTTTTGGTTGTTTGTGTTTTTCTTTTGACTATCCCCCACACTCAACCAAAAATGTCATAGGAGTGACATTATCAATACAGTATATTAGCTTTTATGGAACAAATATATTCAAATGATATTCTTCTAGTTTCAACACAGGCTATAATTATCTAAGACTGTAGGTACAAGTGTACTAGGGCTGCCCTATAATGTGTATTTGAGAAGTGTTTCTAGACATTTATTTAGAGGAAATTTTGGAAGAGAGAATGTAATTAATGACTCAAATTGGAATGTAGCTAAGGCAGTGACAATAACACATCTCCTCTTGCTAAAAGTGAAGTTGGATCTTAAATGACCTCAAGGACCTGTGTTTTATATCTCACCAGAAAGATGTCTCCTCTAGCATCACAGTACCAGCAAAAACTAGGCTGTAGCATTTCATGACACAATATTGATTTGACTTAAAAGAAAGAACACAATATCCAACAGGAAAATTAAAACCAAAAAAATAATTTCAAAGTGACATTTCGAAAAATTTTGCTTAATTTTGACTTTCCAAAAACTGTACAAAATGCTGTTTGAACTTAAAAAAAAAAAGGTTTTCCACATTAGGTTTTTTGGCTTTTCATGGGTTTTGCCTCTTTTCCTTTAGATAATGAAGTGTGCTAGCCTACACAATTATATTTTAAGTCAAAATGAAACGGAATTTTTTATTTCCACGTTTCAAAGAAATCAGCACATTTTCTTTTTGAAATGTTTTGTAATGAAAAGAAACACATGTCTTTGTCCATTCCTTTGTTTCATTTTGAAATTTCTTGTGGAAAACTGAAATTCTTCAACTGAAAAATTTCAGAACTGGCATCTTTCCTGAAAATTTTTTCATGGACAAAACTTTGGTTTTCCAACAAGCTCTTGTCTGTAGTACCAACTATGATATAGCTCTTCTTGAAATGATGGACTAAATGAATAGCAATTAAGTAGCCTTCATTATTTTTAAAAAGATGACTCGCATGGTGGATGAAGACAGAGGTTGCCTATGTGGAATCTCCTTTTTTTAAATTATGAACTGAACTGTAGCTACTGTTATAATAGATTATATTGTTATTATAAGCCTGATTTGGGCTAACCTTTTAAAAGTGGAAGAGAACTAGGAGCCTGGGTGTCAGAAACTCAAACTGCCTCTCACCCCTTCACAAGCACCATTCTCCAGCCTCCTTCTAACCCATTGTGAGGGTTTGTGAGCATCTGCTTGGTGACATTTCTAATTGGATTGTAAACTCTTTGGAGAGTTGCTGTGTCTTCCTATGTGCATTTATGAGACACGTAGCTTGCTTTGGGCATTGTTGCATTATAACAACAGAATAAGCAGATGAGCGGGTTGCCTGGCTCTTTTCAGACTGTCTACAATGTCATATTGTTAACTGCTATGATGCAAACACAATCCTCAACACAGAACATCTCCCCCTCTCTCTGCTTCTTTGGAATAGCTGTTTATGTGGAACGTCATAGAAAGGCAGGAATTGCTAAACAAGAACAAACTACTGGTTAGTCTGGTCCAGAATTTGACCATGGCTATTAACAGTTGCTTCAGAGATAGTGGAAAAGCCCCTACAATAGGCAGCTACATAATAACCTTCCTATGGGTTATTCCTAGCCCCCACCAGTGAGAGACTGACAAAAAAATCAACCAGTACTTCCTGGTTTCAGCCCAGGCGATGTCCCTTGTGCATATCCCTTGTAACACTACTTTAGCCCAAACTAGGTGTGGGACAAATATGTGGCATAAATTCTCCCCTCAGATATGCGTACACAACACATCTAACTATCAATCACTTGAAATTATGTGAACCTCGGTAATTTTGGATGTCTTACATAGAATCAAAGAAAGATTGAAAATTCAAGTTTCCTATCACTCAGTGACTTGCCATATGACTTTTGGCAAATCACTTCAAAGTGCACAATTCTCAAATGTAAGGTCTGACTTTAAAGGGAGTACTTGACATGCTTAAAATCTGGCACAAGCTCAAATACCTTGCTGCTAGTGGGCTCGTGTGTGTGCAGTATTTAATGATTGTAGTAGTTATTTGTCTGTCTGTTTTTCCCCCAAGCCATTTCTTCACCCCAGTAAAATGTCAAACTAGTTGTTTTTCTAAAGTTTAAACCTAAACTCTAAGTCTCTGTCTAGACAGGTCAGGCTCAGCTCACACTTGCTGTATTTCAAAAACCGGTATTTTATATCCCTAAATATTTTAAATTTGTTTTCATTCTTCCATTTCTGTTATTTACTATAATATAGTCACCTTTTTTCCCTTCCAAACCCTCTTAATCAAGCCAAATAAGCTGCAGGTAATCATTCAGTTAAACAGTTTGTCCATCTGATAATTCTATTACCAAGAATGCAATGTAACAAGCTCTGAATTAATTCTTGCTGGGGGTGAAACAAGGAAAGAGCTGCAGGGTATCCTCAGACAGGCCATATCAGTTCTTTCTACTGCTTCTGCAGGTGCAGTGAGCTACTCAGGGCAAAAATATAGCAAATTGGATTTAATTCTGATGCTCTGTTTTGTCCCTATGAGCCTATTTGCATTTTTTTAAAAAAAAAATAGCCTCCAGGTGGGCATGAATGAAATAAAGAACAGTGAGATATCTGCTAGAGGGCTGTACTTCTACTAGCCTGCCTCTTATGGCACATGATTTTACTGCCATTGGTCCAATGTTGAGCTACTAGGAAATTTTAAAACTGCCTCAAGCCCAGGAGCCAAAAGATCTAGTGAATCAAAAAGGCAGCTTCAGCAGTTGATCGCTGTATCTTGGAAAATTGTGTTTGTGTCTGTGCACCTTTTCAGGGGAAATGAGAAAGAAATATGGATTTAGTCCAAGTTTTGCTGCTTTAAATGTCTGTTTGAGCATCAGATATTAGGAGCCCTGATTCTGCTCCAGTTGAAGAAAATGACCAAACTGCCATTGCCTTCAGTGAAAAAAGAATCAGGCCCAGAAGTGTGGACTGATTAACATCATAGATGATATTAAATTGGAAGGCATTGTGAACCATTTGAGTTTACAATGCAACAGGACAGCATGCAAGGCTTACAAAATTTGGGGCTGTATATATAGCATCACATCATGGAGCAGAGAGTTAACTGTCTTGGTCTGTAACCAAGTGGATACACCCTGGCTCAGAGCATCCACTATAGCAGATGTGTGGGGAAATTTCCTCGGTATTGATGATGGCCTCTGTAGAATAAGCAAGAGGTTCACCTCCAAAACCTACAAATTCCCTGAAGTTGTCTAGCAGAACACCACCTTGGAGGCTTCCATTTCTTGAGCCATGGCAACACAGCTGTGTTGGAATTGTGCTGCCAGGGGCTTCCAGCCAAACATTCCCCTCACTCTTCCCTAAAGATACAGGTTCCTCATTGCAAGGGACATATCCATAAACATGAAGATTGACTTGGTCAGTATTAACTTTGCTGTAGGATCCCCAGGGGGATATTGTGGGGACAATACACGTCTCTTCTTGTTGGTGCCCTTTCCAAATGCAGTTTCCACAGGGTCCTGGAGAAGAAGGAAATGATATTGTGCTGGACACCATTCTCTTTTCCTTGCCTGCCAGCATCATGGATCAATAGGATTTTTCCTCCCCTCCAACCTTGGGGACAGAAGGAACACAATTTCACCTTACATTTCCAGAATAATATTAATAGGTGAAGGGAGTTCAGGATAGAGCAGCACAAAAATATTAATGAAACAAAATTAAGAAAGGGGAAAATGTCAGCTGAATATTAGGGAAAAATTCAGACAGTGAGATGTTAGCTTGTTTGAAACTATCCTGAAGTGGACTTAGGGGGATGGACTTAGAGATTTAATAAAACTCTTCCATCTGTGCTTCTCTCTACATATTGGGCTTCTGTCTAATATACTCCCTGTTCTAAAAAGCCCTGCATTCATGTAACAATGGCTCTCTGGAATTTACCAATGCTGGTCCTGTGTCAGCTGGAGATACTGTTCACCAAGTTCCTCTTCTCTCTTTGCTTCCCATCCAGCAGCTGAACATACTGGGTCCGATTCTGCTCTCGGTTGAACCTGTGAAAATGTAAAATTACTGCAGGTGTTATCCCTTTGTCTCCACTTGAGAATGAAAGGCAGATCTTGATATCCAATTGGGGTCTAGCAGGTCTACTCCAGTGGTAAGGGCAACTTTTGGAAAGTGGGGAAAAATTCATAACATGTTACCATAACCTGTTACAATGAATGTTGATAGAAAAGGGGTGAAAAGAAGACAACCTGGATTAGTCCAAACAAAAAGGGCTACTCATACAACCCAAGGATAGTTTAAAGAACATGGCTTGTAAACAGAAAGAACCTGAAATTGGAAATCCATGGACCTAGATGGGAATATCAGAAATTATGCCTAATGGGTGAACAAAACAATGAAGAGGAAAGGCCTTTTCCAAACATTACCCCCACTTTGGGGTCCTTTTAAAAAGACGGTATTGAGGATTTAAATGGCTTTTGGGAAACAGATCCTGGCAATTCCCCCAAGCAAAAGATGACAAGTCTTTGCTTTGCCTCACCTCAGAGAGTTTGTCCTTCATGGGTGAGCCTTGATCATTGGGTGTCTATATTAGCACACTGGAGAGACCATCACTCTTGGATAAGTGAGGACCCCAGGCTAATATATGTGAGATTCTGCTCTGTCTTCCCTTCCTTTGTGTGTTCCTTACTGCCTCCCTCAACTCCCTCAGTCATATCTCTTTTCTCTGTTGGCTTTACACTGAATCCTGAGATCATAGGCATGGTAACTAGGCGTGCGGGGGATGCTCCAGCACCCTCAAGTTTTGTGCAGGGTCCTGGCCGCTTACCCCATGCCCAGGGTCCTGGTGCTGCTGGCCCCGCACCTGAGGCTCTGTTCCTGGCCCTGTCCTAGGGCTCTGCTCCTGGTCCTGTGCCTGGGTTCCTGGCTGCAGGACCCAGCTGTAATATCACCTTCAGCTCCCTTACCCCTGTCTGAGTCCCTCCACCCTCCCGGAGCCAAGGCCTGGTCCTGGCCCCAGCTCTGGGGAGAGGAGGCATGGATAGGGGTAAGGAGGGGGCAAAGTAAAAAGTTTGGGGACCACTGGCTTTCAGCACCCCCACTATAAAAAGTGTTCAAGCTCCACTGCCTGAGATCAACCACACTGCACAGCGTCAGCTTGATGAGATGAGACAACCTGCTCTGCTCAGCCTTGGAAAGACAAGTAAAGGCGAAGGACCTAACAAGACCAGCCAGATGATGTCCCAGATGGGCGGAAGTGAGCCAGAGTCCAGAGCAACAGCTGTTGTGGCTGACTTGCCAGCCAAGAGCATCCATCCATGGCTGACCACCTTGTAGCCTGAGAATATCAACCAAAACACATATTTTCCCCACTTTTACTTTCCTATTTCTTCTCCCTTCTGTCTGTTTTGTTAAAGGCGGGGACACTAAAAATTCAACAGCAGAATTAAGCCTTGCTTCCCCACTAAGAAGGATTGGACAACAAAATAAGAGACTCTAACTGATATTCCAAAGGACTTTGATTAGTTTTGATTGTTTTTTGTTGTTGTTGCTGGATTTTTTTGCATAACCACTCCATTTTAATTTGGAAATGCTCTGTTTTATTTTTGGTTAGTTTTCTCTTGTTTATTCTAATCAATACATTTCCAAAGTTTGGTATAATTTTTTCTAGTATATTTTCCGTGGAAATAAACAGCTGAGGGTCTCTCTATTTAAAACCCCAATCCATGTTTAACTATTTAGTGTTGTATAGTGACAAGCTCATGTTAACCCCTTTGCTTGTCAAAGCTCACTTACTGCACCAGAATTAACTCAACACTAGTGGTTGTGGGAATTGTAGAATCAGTTGATGGCAGAGAGGATCAGTTTAGGGCCCTTCTAGCATCTAGGACATTTAAATGGGACTGAGTAGATGTGGGTTCAGTTCCTGAACTGCAGACAATCTGCAGAAGGACACTGACTGTATTCTCCTAACAATTGTTCTGATTTTGCAGTCCCATTTCCCTATTTTTTTTAAAATGCTTTCCCCATACCAGGTGCTGACAGTTTGCCTGAAAGTGATCATTCAGGGGAAACTAGGAAACTGACTATTCAAAATACAATCAAAGAGAGAAAGTCAACAACTCAGAAGCAGAGAAATATATATTTTTCTCTAATTTCTTTCACTTACAATGATCTTAGGTTAGAATACTAGGCAAAAATAAATAAATAAAAAGAGGACAGAGATTTTATTTTACAGTTATTTAACTCTTTAAGCGCACAAATGATGGAAACCTTAAAGCAACCTGATTTGCCTGGTAGGAGCGATCACTTTTTCATGTCTTTGGATGAACCACAATTCTCAAATCAAATATTGGATTATATTATTAAGTAAAGTAAAATTACCGATCTAATATGACATTATGCATAAAATTTGTGCTGGCAGGGTTTGTGCCCCTGTGGGGGTAGGGTAATTTAGAAGGCAGTTAGGCATTAAATTCTAAAAAAGAATTGCTATTTTTTTTTCTGTTTGCAGCTCCTTTAGTAATTTGCAAGGATATGTGATGCAGAAGTTCCACTATACCAAATGTAACCCTGGTATTTTGCAAGGAAAGTAGTGATAAAGTTTTCAGAGGAATAAAGGAAATACAAATCCATTATCAGCTTTAGACATCAGACATCGTTGGCAGTTTTTTCATCAGAAGTCTATTCAAGTTCTGTTTTTAATTTACTTTCAGTTTTCCCTGTCCCCCCTTGAGGCCCCCTGCTTACATCCATATGCTTTTACCACAAAAAGGGTATGAGAGCACAGTAGCTTTCCCTCAAAACTCCGCAGCCTGTTTAATATCTTGTACATACTTACCAGATGCTTATTCTGAACTCTGAGAGGCCTGCTCGGTGGCAGGTTTTCTGATTCTCACCGTAAGTTACAACTATCCATCTGTGCAAGTATTGTCTTGAGAGCCTCTGATTTTTTTGATTCACAAAAAGCAAATTTATAACAGGTCTTACATGGCAGGTCTCTTGCAAATACTACAATTCTGAGTTCATCCAAAAAGGTTGCTTGCAAGTTTTGGTTTGAAGAATTGAAAATGTCTGAGAGTAAATTCTAATGGACTTGCTGAAGTCATACCATCTCCGATAGCTTTGCCTTGATTTAAAACAAAACAAACAACCCTCTTCCCAAAAAGTATGAAACAATAAACATAGCAAATAATGAATTAATGCCATATATGGTTATTCTGCATGAGGTGCCACACCTTCAACAAATTCCTACATTCAGAGCTATGAAAAACATGATATTAGTTATGATTTTTTAATAAACATAGTGTAAAGTTTGCCACTAAGGGCCAAATTTGGATTTTAGTTATACCCAAATAAATCTGAAATATCTCCGCTGAGTGCTCCTGGATATACTCCATATTCACAGGGGTGAAGCTGAAACCAGAATTTGGCTCAAAGCAAAGTAAGCTGCCATGGGATAAGAGGGAAGGTCTTCTCATGGATTGGTAACTGGTTAAAAGATAGGAAACAAAGGATAGGAATAAATGGTCTGTTTTCAGACTTCAGAGAGGTAAATACTGGTGTCCCCCAGGGTCTGTACTGGGACCAGTCCTATTCAACGTACTCATAAGTGATCTGGAAAAAGAGGTAAATAGTGAGGTGACAACATTTGCAGATGATTCAAAACTACTCAAGATAGTTAAGTCCCAGGCAAATTGCGAAGAACTACAAAAGGCTCTCACAAAACTGGATGACTGGGCAACAAAAGATAAAGTTCAATGTTGATAAATGCAAAGTAATGCACATTGGAAAACATAATCCCAACTATACATATAAAACGATGGGATCTAAATCAGCTGTTACCACTCAAGAAAGAGATCTTGGAGTCGTGAATAGTTCTCTGACAACATCCACTCAGTGTGCAGCGGCAGTCAAACCAGTGAACAGAATGTTGGGCGTCAGTAAGAAAGGGGTGGATAGATAAGACAGAAGATATCATATTGCCTCTGTATAAATCCATGGTATGCCCACATCTTGAATACTGTGTGCTGCTGTGGTCGTCCCATCTCAAATAAGATATATTGGAATTGGAAAAGGTTCAGAAAAGGGCAACAAAAATTATTAGGGTCTAAGTTCCCTGTAAGCTGCGCAGCCGCACAACAGCCTATGTATTGCCACACAGGCATTCAGGGAACCTGCCCAGCCGAGCTGCCTTTGCCGGGGGAGGGGCGTCCCTCCTCTGGCCCCAATTAGCCCGGCCCCAACCTGCTGTGCCCAGGGGAGGGGTGCGTGGCCCATCCCTGCTCCTCGCCCTCCCTCCCAAAGCTTCCTACATGCCACAAAACAGCTGTTCGCGGTGGGTGGGAGGTGCTGGGAGGGAGGGCGAGGAGTTGGTCAGTGGGGCCACTGGCAGGTGAGAGGTTCTGCAGGGCGGGGGAGCTTGGTTAGCGTTGGGTGCTGCTGAGCAGCACCCACTAATTTTTCTCTGTTGGTTCTCCTGCCCTGGCTTACCCACAGAGTTGGCACCTATGAGGGCGCCCCTCCCCGGCCCCAACTCGCCCTGGACCTGCCCCTCTTCTCCCCCAGCTCAGACCTGCCATGGCTGGGGGAGGGGCGCCTATCCCGTGGCCCCAGCCCCAGAGCTGCCGCAGTGTGGACAGAGCTGGGGGGAGTCCTCTCTCCCTGGTGTAGCCCTGGATCACTCTACTGTACCCCAACCCTCCGCCTCAGCCCTGAGCCCCTCATCCCCAGCCCCACTGCAGAGCGTGCACCCCCAGCCAGAACCCTCACACCCCTGCACCACAGCCCTCTGCCCCAGCCCAGTGCCCCTCCCACACTCCAAACCCCTCGGCCCCACCTATGCCACATTAATTTTGTTTTGTGCACCAATATGAAAGTCATGTGTCACACTTCACCTCCATATTGGTGCACATAACAAAATTCATTTTGCACATGCATGGGAATAATTAGAGGGAACACTGCTAGGGGTATGGAATGGCTATCATATGAGGAGATGTTAAAAAGACTTGGACTTTTCAGCTTGGAAAAGATATGACTAAGGGAGGATATGACTGAGGTCTATACTGTCATAACTGGTGTGGAAAAGTAAATAAGGAAGTGTTATTTACTCCTTCTCATAACACAAAAACTAGGGTTCACCAAATGAATTAATAGGTATCAGGTTTAAAACAAACAAAAGGAAGCATTTTGTAACACAACGCACAGTCTGTAGAACTCTTTGCCAGAGAATGTTGTGAAGGCCAAGTTTATAACAGGATTAAAAAAGGACTAGATAAGTTCATGGAGGATAGGTCCATCAATGGCTATTAGCCAGGATGGGCAGGGATGGTGTCCTTAGCCTCTGTTGGCCAGAAGCTGGGAATGGGCAACAGGGGGATGGATCACTTGATGATTACCTGTTCTATTAATTCCCTCTGGGGCACCTGGCATTGGCCACGGTGGGAAGACAGGATACTGGGCTAGATGGACCTTTGGTCTGACCCAGTATGGCCGTTCTTATGTTCTTATATTCTATAAGAATATATAATATGTGACAGGGTCGGGCCAGATGGCTATAGGAGAGTAATACAAGATAGATATATTAGCTCCAGGCTAAGTAGGTCCCTTTTCCCTGGGTAAGATAACAGGGAAGGTTCCAGAACAATCAGGAACCTTCTTGAGACAATTAAGACTGGCTGATTACAACATCTTCAGCCAATCAAGAAGCTGCTAGAATCAATTAAGGCAGCTGGGATTAAGAGGCACTCAGAGCTGAGAGTGAGAATGCGGACTGTTGGAGGACTGAGGTGTACAAGCATTATCAGACACCAGGAGGAAGGTCCTATGGTGAGGATAAAGAAGGTGTTGGGAGGAGGCCATGGGGAAGTAGCCCGGGGAGTTGTAACTGTCGCACAGCTGTTCCAGGAGGCACTCTAGACAGCTGCATTCCACAGGGCCCTGGGCTGGAACCTGGAATAGAGGGTGGGCCTGGGTTCCCCCCAAATCCTCCCAACTCCTGGTCAGACACAGGAGAAATCGACCTGGACTGTGGGTTCAGAAAAAACGGCCAAGCTGAGGGCTGCCGTGAAGCTCCAAGGTGAGCAAATCCGCCAATAAGCACAAACCCACCAACGTAGAGCAGAAACTTTGTCACAAATATTAATTCTGGACATCTACAAAGTGAGCTACAAGCATATTTAACACTTGACAAAACCTATGAGGAAGATAAGTAAACCTCCATTTTGCAGATGTGTAAATTGAGACAGTGGTTAGATGACGCACCCAAGGTCACCCAATAAGTCACTGGTAGCAATGGGAATTGTAACCCAGTGCCAGCTTGCTTGTCACTCTAATCACTGGAGAGCACATGCTCCCAATTTTAATTTATAGTTGTTGGTTTGCCATGGTGCGCGTAGGTAAGTGTGGCCAATAAAGCTACAAAGATCATGTGACTTGTCTGGGCTCAAGTACTGATCTGACCGTTGAAATTTACATTCAAATTTACCATTTTATTTATCTGTTAATTACAAGGTTATTGCCAACTGTATCTAACCACCAAGCTGTCATTGTATACATTTTTGGACATCAAGCTGATAAAGGACATACTGCATCAGAAGAACAAACTCTGATTTGATGGGAAGATAGTCTCTTCTTGCAAACTGAAATTATTCATTTCTAATTGCTACTCAAGAACAATGCAGAGGATGCGCTGTTAAAGAGTCTGTCTTTAATTTTGTCCAAGCAATCAGCAAATGAAAATCATTTCCAGCACTAAGATGAGACAAAATTGTGTTGGAAATTCTTATACCAGATGTGCAAAAGGAAGAACAAAACTCCCTTCAGCAAATTTTAAAATGGAGTTAAAGAACAAGAGAAAACTCTTTCAAAACTATAGAGGTTCATTGAAGGCTTCAGACAAGACAAGATGACGTTTTCCTCAAGACAATGGAATTCCCCCTCTCTTATTTTATTTTCTAGCTGGAAATGTTTTCAAATGAACCCCCCCCCCCAAAAAAAAACAACAACCAAATATCACTGGTGCACTCAGTTGTGATTGTCTGATAGACATCATTCTGTCCATTGCACAAAAAGATTATTATTGCCTAAGGGAAGCTGAAACTGAAGTTTCCTCCAGGACAACAAACAGGAAAATTAAGCAACATATCTAAACATTAGTCTAGACACTTTTTCTTTGAGGACAATTTCACCGTTAGTAATGGGAGCCTTTTTAAGGCCAAGAAAAAAAGAGAAATCCATTCAGCATTCTTCAATAACTATATAGACTTTAATAGGAAACTCTATATAAAATGATGAGATAATTTAGAGCAAGACAACCTCTGTTCTGTACAAAAAAAAATCTATCACGTGAGAGGTCATTATCAAAATGAAAACTTAGCAAAAGGCCACTTTCTCCACTGCCATAACTCTCCTGAAATCTGCCAGCAGAGAATTTACCCCTACTGCCTAAAATAAAAAATCATCATTGGAATCCCCCTCAAGTCTCTGTGACCAGAAAGATGTTTTTTCTTTGTGGCTACTATCTTCACTGGATTAGTTCCTGGCTCCTACCCCACTCCCCACATGATATTTTATTTATTTATTTATTTATTTGAGAAACACACCTGAGTAAGACTCGTCTCTTACCATCAGGAGTGAAGCAAAAAAGATTCCTTGATGCTTTCACATTTATAACTGCTGATGTTTTCTCTCCTAAAAGCTGCAAAGGTTTAATTTACTTAACAGGACTACTACCTGGTATTAACAGATTCTTGCCAGTATTCTTGTTAAGAGGCATATAAAAATACTGATGTTGATAATTGCTGAACAAAATGATTGAAGTTACCTGAGCACAACAATAGGCTTCTAAATGCCGCACTGCTCAAAATTGCCCCTTTCTGCTAATTAGAACATTCCTGGAAATAAAAAATGTAACAAACTAATCCCATGAAGCAATTAAGAATTAGCTCCTTAATGGCTCTTCCACATCACATTTCTTTCTGGCTTTGATTTTACAATATATGCTGTTTTAAAGAGACAATTTTTATCTCCCTGTCAGGCTTGGTAATTACCCTCGTATTGTATTATAGGGGTGGGGTTTTTTTAAGTTCTCAGCCGTTGTGCTCTGAAAGCATATGAGAGTTTATTTCCTGTCCTCCAAACTGCAAAAGGGAAAGATTTAAAATGAAGTCAGCAGCTTAGATCAATAACAGGCAGTTGCAAACGGAGACATCCTGTGTGGCTGGTTGGAATTATTTTAATAACCCCAAGGATGATTCTGAAACTCCCCAATGACCCTCTGAAGAAATGTTTGGTTTTTTTCCAAAGCAATTTTACCTACTTTCCTATAGGCTGCCCTTCTCACAAGCTTCTACTCTAGGCTCTGTTTTGTTCCTGTTGAATATTTTGATGTATTGCAGGCAGCTTTGAAGGGACAATATGCATAAATTGGCAAAGCTCAGTTAAAGGGAGAAATTGTGGGAAGTGTACAGACAATTGTGCCTGTGACACTGACAATATGCCCAGCCCAGTTTTTCCGTAATACCTTCCAAATGAATGGTGTTCCTTTCCCCTTCCCTCTCTCTGCCACACACATACAATGTTTCCCTTAAGAATTCCTCTACCACCCAGTTCAAATCTTATTTGTCCTGACTTGTAGTGCATTTTTTGCTCAGGTCAGTAGACAGACAAGCCTTTACAGCTCATTCCGGAACTATGCTTTGGCTAACAGGCAGTGAATGCTCTTGCACTGTGTGTGTGGGTCACTTTCACCCTAAGGACACAATTTCAGCATCCTCAGTGATTAGGACCCTGCATCTCTTCAAGTCCAATTCTGAATCTCTGCAAACCTTTCTAGAGCAGAAAACCAGGTTTGTCCCAATGACATGTTGCCCATCTTTGTCTCGGTCCTTTAGGAACATTCCTGTTTATCACAGAGAAAATGGGTTTCAGGTCCAGCTGAACCAAGTTTTATGTAAATTAAAATAGCTGAAAACTAGTATTTTAAGCATTTTGAGAACACTGATGAACAAGTAACATGGAAAAGCAAACATGGAAGGGAACAATAACATGCAAAAGCACTTTCTTGCACTCCTGGTAAATATCCTGTCAAGGGATAAACACAAATACAGTAATGGGTCTGACTGCAAATAGTTATTCAACACCATGTGTGGCTGAGAGATGCAAATTACATTAACCAGAAAGTGGAAAAGCTGTATCAGTGTCAGGTTTCTTCAAGCCGAACCCAACAGTGATTGAATTAAACTGTTTTTAAAGTTACATTCACATGTATTTCCTGGTGGCAAATTGAAAACTGGAAGAAAAAAAAAGTTAAAGTTTTCAA
Organism: Lepidochelys kempii; assembly: GCF_965140285.1. NCBI lineage: Eukaryota > Metazoa > Chordata > Testudines > Cheloniidae > Lepidochelys > Lepidochelys kempii. Next base: position 104,056,550 of record NC_136380.1, read on the forward strand.
AGCAAATACACGTGGGCCCTGATATTCTGCCGCTGTGCAGATTGTGTTGTCATTTACACTGGGAGAGGAGGGGAAGACGGGAGAGAGGAGAGGTCTCAGACTCCTCTGTGACATTATTATTTTCTTTCCTTGGACCCTGCATGGAGCTCTCAGTGGGGTCATGGCTCATGTATGGGTAGGAGATGGGGCAGCAACAGAAGTAACTTACTATGGTGTCTCACTTTTTCTGTGGGATCCCGCCATGATGTCCCAGAGGTGACCCAAAGGCATGAGGCATCTGCACAAGGACACTTGTGTCCTTGGGATCCCAGGGCATTTGAAGCCTAACCTATGGCTTTTTCTGAAGGGTGGCAAAGCTTGGCCACACACCAATGTGGGGAAAACACTGATGGAAATTTCTCCCCTGGGTGTTAGCCTGACCCTGAGAGCTTTAGCAGGTTGTTGGTATGAGTAAGATTCATAGTATCACATTCTGGTTTTCCTGTATGTGAAAAATCAAATGTATAACACTTTAATTTACAATATATTCATTAGCTCAGAAGCTATTCCTTACTGAGGACCATACTTGTGGGGATTTTGGAGTTATAAAGTTATAAATTTTAGTCATTTTAATAACACCTAGGTAGGGAAAAGTTTGAGGGTTTGTAACCTCAAAAGGGTTAGTATTTTTTCTCTGCTCATCTTGTGGGCTCTGCTCAAACTTTCCAAAATGGTTCATAATTGAGCAGACACCAAGAATAGAAGTTTCTTTTTAAAAAAATGTGCAAGTGAAGACAGGCGATTACAATGAAAGCTGAGCTGGGACAAGAGCTCCTAAACTATGCCAACCTCAGGTTTTCACAGAAAAATTAAAGCATCTGGGTTTTGCTTGAACAGTTCAGTCCTTTTGACAAAACTGTTGGGACCCTGTGCACTCCTCACATATATGGCCTATGCATGCAGATGCTCCACTAGGATGACAGATAAGATCTTATCTTCCCCCACTGCAGCCTGCAGAGCTCCTGTGTAGATCAGGGCTGAAGTAGGTGCCACGTTATGAGGACTCACCTACAAGGTGGGTGGGGATGGCTTGTGAATTCATATCCATAGGCCCCATCCTCTTGTCACACAGGCACAAGGGAGCCTCACTGAGCCTTTCTCTTCAGCATTTGGGGGTGCACATTCCCTGCAAACTCTCTTACAGGTTGTCTCCTCCTATTTCTCCCATACTGGAATTGCACCAAGTGGAGGGAGGAAGGATTTTGCCTCTATGGATCTGATTTATAGAACCGCTGAGTACTCAAATCTTCACCTTAACCAGCGTCATCTGCAGGTGATCAGCACCTTTGAAAATCATGCCTCTTATGGATAGATATAAAGGTTGATGTGTTTGTGATTTGTTGTGAAAAGTCCCTTGTTGTAATTCACAAGGTAGATCTTTTGGATTCCTGCAGTGCTGGTGCGAGCCCATTGTGGGGCCTAAGCAGGAATATTTCTGGGCCCCACTCCCCACACACTAAATACTAATAATTAAGAGGGGCCCCCTTGAGCCACTTGGCGCCCTAAGCAATTGCTTAGTATGCTTATGCCTAGCACCGGCTCTGGGTATCTGCTTGTGCAAGCCTAACCTCTGTAATCAGGAAGGCTGGTCAGCCAGTATTTATAATGAGCAACTGTGTTTAACTGAACTCTGTAGTTGCAGTTTACAAAAGAATCCTAGAAGCTGGAGCTGGAAAAGGACTATTAGGTCACCTCATTGTCAGTGCAGAATAGTTTTCTACTTTACTCATATTAGTGCTTCATCCAGTCTAGTTTTAACTGTCCCAAGTAGGGGGATGCCCAACACCTATCTTATGTGACTTTCACAGCCTTGCAGAGTTCATAGTTAGGGTGATTTTTCCTAAAAAAAAAAAAAGTATTTATTCACACAACCTCTCTTTTGTATAGGATGGCCTGGGATGTAGGCAGGGCTATTTTTAGAGATGGTTATGAATCGGGGGGGCAAAGGGAGGTTGCCTTTGGGAAACTATCCACTAGCACAGCATAATTTTCTAATCGTTGTCCATATCTTAACCACATAGTTCCAATTCCAAATGGCAAAAACATTACAATTTTATTTGACCTTTAAATTCCTAAGAGGGACCAGGCCCTTATCCTAAGCAGAGGTCAGACAGAACTGCTACTGACAGATACTGATTCTGGTGACCGTATTGTTTCATCTAATGAATTAGATGACATTTAAGCTGGTAAAGGGATATCAACAAGGTGGAGCAGAAGAACGTATTAGAGACTGAGAAAGAGTAGCAGTTACAATAGGTTAATGCCCAGGGTGAAGAGGTTGAAGCCTTGCCCCATGGTGGCAGTCAGACTTTATCACTGAGAATCCTGCTGCTGCCAATGGAGGAAGGAGTGTACAGAACGGCTGTCTGAAACCCTCATGACAATGTCTGTGCCCTATGTAAAAAGAAAAGGAGTACTTGTGGCACCTTAGAGACTAACCAATTTATTTGAGCATAAGCTTTCATGAGCTTTCTGGCTCTATCAGTCTGTTTCTTCACTTCCGCCGGTGGGTATTGTAGTTGTAAGAATGCTTGCTAGAGATCTTGTAGGTGTTTGTCTCTGTCTGAGGGGTTGGAGCAAATGTGGTTGCATCACAGACAGATTGATAGAGCCAGAAGGGTTCCCAGAAGTCACCTACTACAGGACAGGCCTAACAAAGAAAATAACAGAACGCCACTAGCTGTCACCTTTAGCCCCCAACGAAAACCCCTCCAACGTGTTATTAAGAATCTACAACCTATCCTGAAGGATGACCCAACATTCTCACAAATCTTGGGAGACAGGCCAGTCCTTGCCTACAGACAGCCCCCCAACCTGAAGCAAATACTCACCAGCAACCACATACCACACAACAGAACCACTAACCCAGGAACCTATCCTTGCAACAAAGCCCGTTGCCAACTGTGCCCACATATCTATTCAGGGGACACCATCACAGGGCCTAATAACATCAGCCACACTATCAGAGGCTCGTTCACCTGCACATCCACCAATGTGATATATGCCATCCTGTGCCAGCAATGCCCCTCTGCCATGTACATTGGTTAAACTGGACAGTCTCTACGTAAAAGAATAAATGGACACAAATCAGATGTCAAGAATTATAACATTCATAAACCAGTCGGAGAACACTTCAATCTCTCTGGTCACGTGATTACAGACATGAAAGTTGCGATATTACAACAGAAAAACTTCAAAACCAGACTCCAGCGAGAGACTGTTGAATTGGAATTCATTTGCAAATTGGATACAATTAACTTAGGCTTGAATAGAGACTGGGAGTGGCTAAGTCATTATGCAAGGTAACCTATTTCCCCTTGTTTTTTTCCTTCCCCCCCTCCCCCAAGACGTTCTTGTTAAACCCTGGATTTGTGCTGGAAATGGCCCACCTTGATTATCATACACATTGTAAGGAGAGTGATCACTTTAGATAAGCTATTACCAGCAGGAGAGTGGGGTGGGGGGAGAGTAAACCTTTTGTAGTGGTAAACACCCATTTTTTCATTGTTTGTGTGTATAAAAAGATCTTCTGTACTTTCCACAGTATGCATCCGATGAAGTGGGCTGTAGCTCACGAAAGCTTATGCTCAAATAAATTGGTTAGTCTCTAAGGTACCACAAGTACTCCTTTTCTTTTTGCAAATACAGACAAACACGGCTGTTACTCTGAAACCTGTGCCCTATGTGAGAATGAACTGACCTTGTTGCATCCCCCAATACTGTGGAAGGGGCAAGTGGGAGAAAACCACATACTCTCAGATTTCCAGTTGGAGGAAGGGATTAACTAGCAGGAAGAGAGGAATGCCCTAGGGCAGGGGTGGGAAAACCTTTTGGCCCGAGGTCCACATCGGGGTGCAAATCTGTATGGAGGGCTGGGTAGGAAAGGCTGTGCCTCCCCAAACAGCCTTGCCCCCGACCCCTATTCACCCCCTTCCACTTCCCACCCCCCGCCCCAAACCGCTCCCCCAGGAACCCACCCCCTATCCAACCCCACTGTTCCCAGACCCCTGACTGCCCCAGAACCTCCACCCCATCAAACCACCCCCTGCTCCCTGTCTGCCCCCTGGGACTCCCTGCCCCCTGTCCCCTAACTGTCCCCCCGGGGCCCCCTACCTACCCAACCCCCTCACCACTAAGTGCGCACTGCCGCCCCCTTACCATGCTGCTCAGACCGGCAGGAGCTTGCAGACCCGCTGCCCGTGTGGCGGCATGGCTGCTGGGGAGGGGCTGGGGACTAGCCTCCCAGCCCAGAAGCTCAGGGGCCAGGTAGGATGGTCATGCGGGCCGGATGTGGCCCGCGGGCCGTAGTTTGCCCACCTCTGCCCTAGGGGACTGTCCCACTATCACAAAGAGACAAAATGGAATCCGGGAAAACTATGGAGAGGTTTCTTGTTTGATGTTTCAGATCAAAATGTGACAGTTTTTGCTGTTTCATTATTATTATTATTATTTACTAATTTAACACTTAGTTTGAAGTAGTTTCCAGAGCCCTATTTTACTATATAAACATATAGTAAGAGACAATCCTTGGTTATAAGTTTATTTTAAACCCTAAACCCAAAGCAAAATGCAGAGGATGAAACCTCATAACTAAAGAAAATGTTCACATGATTTCCTGTGGAGCAGAAAGGCTGAATCTTGCACAATTGGAGTTGCAACTTATTCACTTCTGTAACTGTGAGACCTAGAATATTCTGTAACCATGAGACCTAGAATTTAGTGAAGCACAGTATAATTTTAGTTAGGCTGTAAGACTGATATTTTGTGACATGCTGCAACTATTGACTTCTCTTGAGTTTTCATTTTTCTTCATCTAGTATTTTATTCTAGACATGGGTCCAAAATGACAAGTCGGGATCGAGCAGGACTGGCTCTAGGCACCAGCAAAGCAAGCACTTGCTTGGGCAGCATTCTGGCCACCCTTTTCTTTTTTGCTTGGGCAGTTGCACTCTCGGAACTTGGGGCGGCAAATTTTTTGCTTGGGGTGGCAAGAAACCTAGAGCCGGCTCTGGGATTCAGATACAAACTTCCCCAAACTTTGTGGCCTTTTGATTCAGAGGTTTGGCTGTGTCTATCTCTAGTTCAGACTAGAATCTCCATTCTTTGGATCTGCAGTCACCTTATTATAGTCATAGTGAGATTCCTGTTTATAATACACTCCCCTGATTAATAAATCTTTCAGGTAAGCATTGTCCATTCACAATTGAGAGGCAATTTTTCTTGTTATAAGCCCTTCTTATTGATGAATAATATCTAAAGTCCCTCATGAGATAAAATTTTATTGTGTATTGAAATGTTAAGGTGCTGAAGTTTTCAACCAAATGAAGAAGCACAACACCTACTCATATATGATTTTATCTCAAGAAGTCCAAAATGATTTGTGTATATCTCATACGATGAAAACATCATGATGTACTCTAGAACCTACTTGCCATCAATACTTCAGGTAAGCGGATAGATTGTTTGGGATGGGCTGCAGGGGGACAATTGATGGTAATTTCATCCATATTACTCCTCCAAATGATAAGACTGAAACAAACACAGAGAGATGTCAATATTAGCACCAACTGAGATTAACAGAACCAGTTCACATATCTCTTAGGAGCAAAATCTACCAATTCCGATTCAAAGAACCCGTGCAGAGAATGGATCATAATTTGGGAATCCTGAAACCAGGCTGTACACCTCATACTTGGCTTCATAGGTGCTTCCTATAGAATCCTATGCATCACTGTGCAGTAGGGATGTGGGGACAGGAGATATATCCACCAGTCATTCTTCTCTACATGACACAGATGCAGGTGATGCAGAAGCTACTCTAGCAATGAGGCTGAGGAGAAGCACAAAGCAGGAAGGGCCAAATAAATTGGTATGATGTAAACTGAATCTCGGATGTCTCTAAGATATATTAAGAAATGACTGGATGGAGTATAGGGCACATAAAATATGACCATGTGGTGAAACTCACTCATCCTCACACAAAGCAGAAGCGGGCACTGAAGAGTGAGACAGTTGCTGTTTCTCTCACTCCTCTACATGGCATTACTGCAGGTCATCATCCTTGAAGCAGGGCCAATTAATTTAACCCAGGGACAGAGCATGAGTTTTAGGCTTGGCCCCACATCCTCTCCCACTCCGCACTACTTCAGAAGGATCCTCCCTACTTCAGAAACTCACTCCTCTCCACATTGTTGCCACATTTATGACCTCCCCTCCCTTTAAGGTGGCTTTCTCATGCAGTCAGTTCTCTGGTCTGAAACGTTGTTGTCTGGCCTAAAAATTATTGCGCACTTGCTATTTAATGCGGGATAAGAGAAGAGGGTGTAATTGGTGGAAAAAAGATGATGACAAAATTATGTGAACCTTTCTTTGGAATAATGAGGAAGTTATGTCTCATTCTCTAATGCAGAGCATAAATTATTTGAAAATCATAGAAATTACATCTAAAGCATGTATCCGAGGCATTAATATGATAAACTTAAAGCACATATAAACTGCTTCAAAATTACTATAATTATATATAATACAATCATAATGCCATTTATCATGAAAACCAAGTATACCTTCAACTACAGCAGTCTATTCACAATGATTGACAGCTGATTTCTTTTAAAGTTACATACCATGTACAATATAATATAATTCAGTTTGCCATTGAAACTAATATATTTTTCAACAAAAAATATACCATGCATCACATATGCTAAATTACCTTACATGTGCTATGCTTGCAATTGTATTTTTTAAAAAAACAACCACAACCCTTTCAATTTTTTAAAATTTAAAATATCTAGAGTTGCAGGGGCTCTACAGCACTGGGCTAGATTGTCAATGGAATGACAGAAAGGGATTGACTCTAAGATCTGATTCTGGACTGCACTCTATTTGGGTTGAATCCTGCGTCCACCTGCAGCACACTGCAGGATTCAGACCTTCATACAGACTTTATATGTGGTAGAATAGTATCTGCTTTCAGAGTTGTACCATGAAACCACAACAAAAGTCTTTTCATTATTTTAATGATGCAGTTAGCTGTAAAATTTGAGGGTCACAAAAATCTTCCTATTATTAGGACAGTACATTTTAAAACCAAACATGGCAGCATTCTGGGCAAAGACTGCACTTGGTTAACGACACAGAAAGAGCATGAAAAAAACCCTTAGATAAGTGCAAGTCTCTCAGCAAGAGCAAAATAAAGTCATAAGCTATAATAGCTAACCAAAGCATAACTCTTGTCTTGAAGAATATGTGCAAAATAATCAGTAAACAAATCAAAACCAGGCATAGCTGGAATACTTAGTTTTCAAGAAATTCTGGGGCTGAATGTATTTATGTCACTGGTTGATTATATTTTCTTTCTCTCAGCCACCCCAAAATTATTAAAGTTATCCCTTAGAATAAATGGAAAATTAGTGCTATCACATTGTGTCTTGAATCACAAATTAAAAGGTAAAAATTGATTATTTCAAAATCTCTAATGCCTATCTGAAAGAAAACCAGATTATATTGAATTTTACACTGTTCCATTACAATGCAGGGAATTTTCACCAGTCAGATAGTAAGTCAAATTTAAAATATCTTCTTGCTTTTTAATAAACTGAATAACACAATGATGTTTGAAATGCCATACCTCAATGATCTTTTTTAGAAGGGAATTTGGAATATTTCTTGTATTACTGTCCTGTAGACATGACATGCAAATCGATCACTTCCAACTTTCCAGTCATTTTTATTTGTGAAGGTGTGGTGGGGAGGAAGGGGTGCAGGAGCAACTCTAGTCCTGGGAAGCCCCACCCTGGCAGGACTGCTGGACATGCTCCAGTTGGAGGAGAAGTTTAAAAGGAAGTCTCTTCACTTCAGCAATGTGATGGGTGGAAAGAGAGAAGCAGGCCTGCACTCATTGCTACAGAGGGTTCAGTCAGGAGAGAATCCCCAGGAGGAGGACTGCTGCATGAATCTGTAATCCCAGTTTGCTAAGGCATGTGGGCCAGATTGCAAGGAACAGCCACAAGCTACAACGCACACAAGGAGGTGCAGAGTGGTAGGAAGGGTCCCAGTGGAGGGTGTTAGCCAGACAGCAGGTAGCAGATACCTTCCTTACAGAGCTTAAGAAGGCCCCGTGGTAGGAACCCGTTGGCGTGGGAGGGCCTGGGTTCTCCTATCCTCTTATCGATTAGGTGGGGCTGTGGCCACAGACTTTCATCTCTAGACAAGTCTGCTGCCACAGACTTTGACTACTAGATAGGGCTGTCACCATAGACTTTGACAAGGAGGTTGGGGTTGCCGCCACAGACTCTGACTGCTAGGTGAGAGCCATCCGCCTGCTCACAGAAGGAAGTGCACACTTGCTTTGGGTGGTGCCAGGACATAGTCTGTGTCTCATTCCCATTCATTGTCCCATTGAAGTCAATGACAGAGCTCTCATTGACTCCACTGGGAGCAGGCTTCAGGACCAGTATATTTTCCTGATTTAATAAGTATGTCACATTCTTTAAGAAACAGCTCCTCTGAACCCGACAAAAATAAAGTGCAATGGATCTGGGCTGTAATCCTTCCCTCTAATCTGTGTCTCTAGAAGCCTGCAGCTGTATGGAGGCCCACTGACTGAACAGAATGATATGCAGACATAAGGATCATGTATGTGGATCACAGTGCAGGATCTGGGCCCTTAATGGTAGTTTTTTCCTAAGAGAATATTGTTATTTATTATTGGCTAAATGATGACAATATTGTCAGTGCTGCGACAGGGCACAAAATGAAAATAGTCCCTACCTCAAGGAGCTTCCAATCTAAAAAAGAGTATTTTCTGAAGGAACTTCGGGAAGTTAGGATGAATACATTCTTTTTTTTTAATCTAAATATAAATCATTGTTTTCATGTCTACTATACAATAGTTGAAATCCATTCAGATACATTAAAGAGCTTTTAGTTTTTGCCTCATTAGGCAGGAGTGAAGTAAAAAAGCTGTATATTCTAAGTTCCAACAGTCTATTTATTATAAATGAGAAGCTGATAGAAAACTTTAAGAAATATAGAAAGCCATCTGTCAGTTCTATGTAATATATTTTCAGAGGGTTTTGCTTGCTGCCTTTTTTTATATGAAGACACATTTTAAATTTTCATCTGGTCCTATTGCATATTTCCTACATGAAATAATGTACTCTTTACTTGTGACATTGCAATCATTTCTCCAGCAACCGATTGTGATGTCAGGAAAAAAGTAGATTATTTCCAGGAGGAAATAGTCAGAAGAAGAACTCTTAATACAAAGATATTTTTGACCAAAAGTGCTTAGTAATGTAACTTTTTGTAAAGAGTAATACAAAAAATATAGGGCCTGATCCTGTATCTGATATGCATCCATTCATATATTGGGCCAGACTATGATAACCTTGCATTGATTAATACCTTACGCTGTGAGAATTTCCATTGTATCCAGTAGGACTATTTGAAGAGTAAAATACAACTCAACATGAGCTGAGATATCAACATTTGGCCTATTATATTGCATTTTGAAAAATTAGGGTGAACATTTTCATCTCTGCCTCATCCAGGACTCTGTTTTTGCATTCCACTTGAATGACTAAATAACTGATTGTGCTTGCAAGACAGGTTATTCAATGTCCATCGGATATTAATTGTATATGAAATAATAAGCCCTAGAGCTGGACAGGGATTTTCAATGAAACATTTTTCTGTCGAAAAATGACAATTCATCAAAACTGAAACTTTTGATGGGAAAGGGTCAGTGTTAACAGACTTCCTGTTTTGGAAAAAAAATGAAAATAGCTGCAAAATTGTTTAAAATATCCCATTTTGACATTTTCTAAACAAAAATTTTCAATTTTCATTTCAAAATGTAAGTTACTGTATAGTATGTTTAAAAATTAAAAAGGCCCAAATCAAATTAAAATATTTTAAAATTATTGCAATTAAATGTTTTCGTTGACCTGAAATAAAATTGATTTCAGATTTATGTTTCACAAAAATGTTTGAGATTTCAACTTTTTAATCGCAACTTGGGACAGAAAAAAGTTACAAATTCACATACATTTTTCTGCGTTGGGTAAAACACTTCTTACCCAGCACCAATTAGCACCTGTTTGTTTATATATGTTGCACCATATCTTGCATCTCTTGTGCATTTCAAACTCTTACTGACATCAGGTGAAGCGATGCTGGATTTAGCTCTATATTTTCTTTTTCTAGAGTTATATTACTAAGAACTCTGCAGAAAAAAATCTCTTTGCTTTCAAGCATTCTGCTGCTGACAATTTCCTACTTGATTTTTTTTTTTTTTTGGTATACAGTGGTCAGTTGCTGGAGCAATGATTGTGATGTCATCAGAACAAATTCCTGGGAGCCTGGGATGTAAGATCAGCTCTATGATATTCAAACATAGATTAAATGAGCCAAATTTTGATTTATGTTACAATGGTGCAAATCCAAACTAACACCTTTGAAACTGGGTTCAGTGGTGTTAATTTGGATTTACACTGGTTTAATGGATATCAGAATTTGCCTTGCACTACAAAATATAATGGGCCTGATTCTCCAGAGTCATGTACTGTGTGCAACCATTTACACCTATGGAAAGGTGACTGCAAAGTGGGTGCAAAACAATAAAAAATAAAAATGGTGTCCTTTAACTTCCAATGTATACTCACTTTATTAAGGGTAAACGACTATGTAAGGAACAAGGCAATGGAGAATGAGACACTATGTATTTCAGAATTCTCTATAAAGTGTCAGGAGATGTTTAAGAACGAGATTTTATAAAAGTGCACCATTTTTAAACCCCACAGATCATAACAGGTACAAAATAATTGCAGGCACAGTTACTGTTGCAATGATGTCTAAGTCTGTAGGACTTTATTTTAAAAAGTGCTGATCACTCGCAACTCCAGCTGAAATGAATGGGAACTGCTGGTGCTCAGAACCCCTGAGAATTAGGCCACTAATGTGCTCAGATGTCCATGTAATATTATTTGCTTTGGCCAAGCTGAAACCTGGTCCTAAATCACCAGACAAAGAAGTATCTTTTTCACCTTTCTGGAAAAAAAATATGGAAACGGTTTCAATCCTCCTTTTTGAATGAAATACATATGGTAGTTCAAAGTACAAGCAGAAACATTCATCCAGAATAACCATTGCTCAAACTGAGCAGCTGAATCTGCTGAAATAACTGTTCCAGATCTCTTTTGCTTTATTGTTTTCTAAGTGAAGCTCACTGGCTTTTGTAGCACTGCAACACTAGAGAGCACACTTTCATCAGGAATTATGCTGCCTGGCAATATCCACAGAGAGTCAAACACAGAAGGCAGTTCTTCTGCAAATCCACAATTTGGCAGTGTTCCAACCAATGCCCTGCTGTATAGAATGACAAAGCATACGAATATGACAGTGCTAATGGTAAACAATGACAGTTCTGTCAAGAGTCCGAGGGGATGCATCTCTTATTTGTTCATTGACTGTATGGGAATCAGAGCTATTTTGTTTGGGGCGTGTTTAGATTCCTCTCTGAACTCTTCACCCCACCTTTTACAAATCAGACTTAGCACAGCATTAGCGGGTTTTTTTTGGTGAGGGTGAGAGACTGACAGCAAGTTGACAAGTAGGACAAAGGGGTCTTAGAGAGGGTAGAAAATGTACTTGCTCTCTTATTTTCTTTCAAAATGCCACTGAACTTATAACCCATTAATACGATCTCACGATGTAATAATTCCTTCACTTGCCCTAAAGCATCTAAGAATCAGTCTAGGAGATATTCAGAAATGCTAGAGAAATAAAGGCACAGGAGAGTAGCAGGAAATCCCTTCTTCAAAGTGATTGGAGACCCCATTACAGCAGTATGTTTGAGTGAAAGTGAGTTTCAGTGTAAACACTGGCACTGAATTCCTCTTGATGCCTTCTGGAATTCAGAGAAAACCTAGAGTTTCTTATTAATTCAATTGAGATGCTCTAAAAAGTAAGTGGGACAAATTCTGCTGCTTTGCAGATATACAGGCATAAGCATATTTTTCCTTACCACATGAATGAGTAGCTTAAGGGCTGCAGAATGTACTGGATATGCTGCCCTTTCTTTTTTTAAGTTTCTTGTTGGGCAGATTTCCTTTCTTGCTGTATTTTCCATACTTTCCAATCTAAGGATTAAAAAAAAGCTTACTTTCAGCCCTGTTCAAGTTGTGCATGACCCCACAAAGAGCTCCAGAAAGGAATGATGAATCACATACACCCTTCTAGGTCACATTTCCTGTTATGGATCTTCTAAACAGGGAAGGAGTAGGAGAGAGGTATGTTGCCTCGGCGCATTATTAGATCCAGTAACCCACCAGCCCGCCGAGGAATATAGAAACATAGGCATGTCTATAATGGATCAGACCAGTGGTCCATGCAGTACAGCATCCCATGTCCAGAAGTGGCCTATACCAGCTGCTTCAAAAACAGGTGCAAGAAACCTTCAGTAAATAGTTAATTCAATAACTTGCTCACAAGGAATTAGTTAGGCTGCCTTATGTCCTGAAGTATGAAAAGTTATATCCCTTCCAAAACTCTATTTAAAAAAAATCCTTATTATTATAAATCTGGATATTCCTGTTATCCATATAAATGTCCAAATGTTTTGTTAAATCCCGCTCATTGATTGGCCTCAATGGCATCTTGTGGCAATGAGTTCCACAAGCTATGTGGAAAAGGTTTAATTAGTTTTGAATGTGCACATTTTGATTTGTTTAAATGCCACTTGTTCTTGTATTATAATAATCAACCTTCTCTATGCCATTTATTATTGTATATACTTCTATCATGTCCCTTCTTATTTGTTTTGTTTCTAAGGTAAAGAACCCCAACCTTTATAAACTCTCTTCATTAGAGCTTTTCCATGTCTCTAATAATTTGCAATGCCTATGTCTGAGTTATCTCTTTTTGCTATCTCTGTTTTGAGATGTGATGACCAGAACTGAATACAATATTCTGGGTAAGGCCATGCTATATATTAGAATATTTTCTGTATTATTGCCTGTCTCATTCCTTATGCAACTTAACATTTTGTTTCCTTTTGTCTATTGCTGCCTATTGAACAGAGAGCTTCACTGAGCTATCCACACTAATGTGTGTTGGAGGTCTGGGTGGAGGCAAGTGGAGTCATGGCTCTACCAGTTCCAGTCTCACATACCAGTTCCTTGCTTATGTGCTAATATGTGAAAGTACTTGTGACTCAGTGCCTGCTGTCTCCCCAAGCCCAGTGCCTGGACTTACAATCTACTGTGCCCTGGATTGGCCTACCTAGGTGAATATTTGCTCATGAACAAGTCTGGGGTGAAAAATCTAAACCTGAATAAGCAATTCTAGTGCTACTGAGAATAGAAAATTCTAGTGTCAAATAATTCCTGGTATACAAATCCAAAGTGTGGTACCAAGTAATGGGAAAATGGGGGCGGGGGGATAGCTCAGTGGTTTGAGTATTGGCTTGCTAAACCTAGGATTGTGAGTTCAATCCTTGAGGGGGCCATTTAGGGATTTGGGGCAAAAATTGGGGATTGGTCCTACTTTGAGCAGGGGGTTGGACTAGATGAGGTCCCTTCCAACCCTGATATTCTATGAAAATAAATTTGGGGGTTGCAGGGAAAGATCAGATTCTGCTGCCCTTACGTTGAGCAGTACTTTACTTCCTGCAGGCTTGAAAAATATTATTAAACAAAAGATCAGCTTTGGGCTACAACTATCAAGTATCATGATGGCTAATCCAGAAGACAGACAGCTGAAAACTCAGCAGAGTGAAAAAATATAAACTCTTGATAACATGGGCCATATTGCATCATCAATTTTTAAGCTGCTGTCCCCATTGATTTCAGTGGGGAATGCTGCTTAAAAATCTATGCATTCTCTGCAGAGTAATAGTTTCAGTTGAACAATGATTATCACAATGATTTCAGTTGAGAATATGTCCTATTTCATAGATAAATGCTTTGTATTCTTGTTTAATTTTGTTTGTCCATTGATGCTCCTCGTATCCTTCTGTGAAATGAAGGAAGTGTTGTATGCCTTTGCAGATGGTCCATTTGGTTTTACACAGAGCTATCAGTAAGCCTTGAGTAGACACACAAGTGTCTACCAAGACTGACTACAGCCCAGGATGATGATAATCTTCTTATTTATTATTTGTATTATTATAGCACCAAGGGACTCCAACCAAGATCAGAACCTCATTGTGGTAGGCACTGTTCACATACACAGTAAGAGACTGTCTCTGTCCTGGAAGAGCTTACCATTTGAATAGACAAAACTGATAAAAACTGGAAGGGAGCGAGAAGCATAGAAAGGTCAAGTGAGTTGTCCAAGTCACATAATAGGGCAGTGGCACAACTGGGAATACAACCTAGTGCTCCTGCCTCATATTTTAAATTCAATGACAGAATATAGTAAGTCCCATAACATCTTTTGAGTGCATTATCACTCAACTTCCAAATTCAAGCTCTCTAGAACACAGAGAGCTATTATTAGAAACATGTATGACACAATTTGAAAGAGCAAGTTATTGGGCCAGAGCCGCAGCTGGTGCATTGATTTCAGCAAAGCTATGCCAATTTGTAGCAGTTGAGGATAAGAGACTTGATCCAACAAGCTCTTAAACATGGTCTTAATATTAAGCATGTGAATAATCCCATTGACTTCAACAAGCCTCCTCATGCTTAAAGTTAAGAACATTCTTAAGTGCTTTGCAGGAACAGGTCCCCAGTCATCACCTACACAGCTGTTTCCCTATAAAACAGATATTTGATACGGGATCATTTTTTTTGTTTAGAAAGGAGATAGAATGAATTTAATTTAAACATTTAGTTAATTCCTTCCTCTTTTCCCCCAAACACACCCTTACAAGGGTGTAACTTTGGAACTAAACATTTTGCATATTTTGGAAGATGGAAGGATTCCCGTGCAAAGCAAGGAAGAGATGAGGATTTAAATATGTCACTCTCGAGAGGTAGGACTGATGGCACAAATTTAGGTTTTAGATTGGATAAGTACAGGTCGTTCTTTTATGTAGAAACATATCATGGGGAAAACTTCCCAGAATGATTCTGCATAAAGTGCAGTTGCTAGGGAAGGGAACTTCAATATTGGGAAATGAGGAGATGCTAAAAGATATGAGTTTTGAAGTGCTGGAATTATAAAGAATAAAGTTCAAATTTAAATTCATCCACAGACTCACAGTTTGAATATTGATGAATTAGTTCACTCCAGTTTCCTATTTTAAGTTATATTTTCCAAAACACAGTTTTGATAAGTTATTGCCCTTGAAATAACAAATATAATTCTAGGCAAATGCATAAGTCTTAGCTGTAATTTTTGTATTATGTCACTAAATTTAGTAGCATGCCAATCAGTTTATTTTTGACTTTTCCATTGTAGAAAATGTTACAACTCAATGTGGCTTATTATAATACACACAAATATACTTATTTAAAGTCTGCAACTGACTTTATTGTTCATTTCTTCTCCTGAAATCACTTGGCATTTGCCTTTTCTGAAGAAACTTGTAATAAAATGGGTAAAACAGGAAAAGCAAGTCACCTACTGGGATAACCCACAGAGAAACAAACACTTCAGCACTTATTTTTTATGGGTTAGTTAACCTCACTGGATTTATATAGCTGCCAAAGCCTGACCTCCATGACTGGCGACCAGAGTTAAAATTTATTTCCATAACATGTGGGACTGATCACTTCAAAGAGAGAGAGAAGGAAACAGAAAAGAGACAGAACTTGTTCTGGTTATGGACATATTCTCCTAATCTTCAAGACTAGTATTAACTATATTCTGAGTGATCTGAAAAAGAAATGAATATTCAAATTCCCAAAACACACACGTAGATGCCTTTAGACACTAGTAGTATCTAGCAACTCCCAAGTACTACAGTCATCATCCACTGGATCAGACAGGGTAAGCATTTCAATCTGGATAATTTTCAAATATGAAACATCATGTGGGATTGGGTTTGGGTGAAAAAGACAAAAAAAAAGGTTACATTTTAAAAGTCAAGTGAATGGGCTTTATATCACACTTAGAAGACAAGGCTTATAAATAGATTTAGTGTAAGGACAGGGTCAAGACTTGAGGCCTGATCCAATCCTTATTGGAGTCAGTGGTACAGGATCAGGATCAGGAATCCAGAAAGGAGAGGATATATTCTATTTCATCAGGTTTTCAGGAGATTAAAACCTATTTTTCTTTCACTTAAATAAAAATCTATCTTCACTCTGCAATATCTGCAACTTTAATAAATAATCATAAGCAGATCAAGTAATTGTATAAAATATGCACATCTACACAGCAAATGGTATGTGCAACTGCATATTTTTATAAGCCATTGTGCATATTTTATAGTATCAGTTTAAGTGCCTATAATATGTGTCAATATGTGTCTTTTGTATCCAAAGAGAAATACTATAATTATGACAACAGCTAAACATTAGGATTATTGTTATGATGTCATATGTGTTGCCTTCAGTATTATTATTAAGAAAATGCACTGTAAGATCTTAAAATTTACATTCAAGGTACTATTATTGTTCTAAGAAGTCACGTATTTATGGACCAAATTTTCCCATGAGTTGTTCCCAGACCACCCCAAGGACTGGCAGAAGAATTTGGCTTTGTAATGTAATTTCTCTCTGAGTCCCTGTCTTTACATAATACGTGCATTTACAGTAGGATCCTGTTTTTCAAAACTTACAGTGGACAACTCTATCTCATGAACTACCATCATATCTGCCTTCCTTTGGATTTTATTTATATTGACTTCTGATTTTATGAAATTCCAATTATCACAAAGAAATCAGTATCACCTAAAATGTTTGGATAATCAGGATACTATTAGATACGTGCCTTTATCATGCTACAACCTTCCTAGGAAAAGTCTAACAAATATTTAAAATAAAAAGTTAAAAATGCCCAAATTAAAAAAAAAGTTAGGAATATTAAACATCCTTTCCCACATACAGCTGGAGCCTCGTTAATTGTTTATCTGGAAACCTGAGTATGGTTACATAAAGTTAAGAACCTTCATTTTCCATTTTTACTGAATTTTACTGAAAAAAATCCTGTGTTTTACAAAAGCTATATTTTATTTCTACTTATTTTCACCTAAAATTTGGACTACTCGGGTACATGAAAATACTGAGTTTGTTAAGAAGATCCAATCCATTACATTAGGCAGATGAGTTTATGTTAATAATGAGGAAGTTTAAGTGTAAATGTGAGACTCTTTGTTAAAGTAAGGCAATGTAATGGAAGATACATACATATGTTTACTTTCTGTTAATATATAGTTCATGAAATAAACTACAACATTAAATTGTTTTCACTTTCAATATATTTTCTTTATTTTTGTTATTTTTCTGTCCTCCTGTCCCCCAGTATTTACCGAGAAAAGATATATTTTGCACTGATTTTCATCCATTTATTATTATTGATCATAAACATTGATACATTCCCTGGAAATGTTAAACAAAATAAAAACAAAGGACCTTGCATAAAATGTATAAAGAGTCAGGCCATTGTTTTAAAACGTGGGTGCCTATAACCCCAACTGCTCCCCACATTGCACATTTGACAGAAATCTTCAATGAGAGCTGTGGGTGTCTGGCATAAGAAAATCCAGCTGCCTGTGTCTGTATATATATTTAGGGTCCCAAGTCTGCAAATGTTAACCTTAGTTTTTCCATACAAAAAATATACCATTTTTTTTAAAAAAGGGCAACAGAAAACCAATGACACCACTGTGCATTTCCTGAAGATACTGCTGTGCTCTTGTCAACGGTATTGCCTGTGCCCAGAGTGAAAGTGGAGTTTTACCATTGACTTCAATGGAGCCATCGTTTCCCCCCAACTATTCACAAATCAGAAGTCAAGCCACAAAATCATGAACTTGGCTTGATAATCATGAGATTGTTTCAAAAAGGGTTTCTTTTATTTGCCTTTTGGTTTTGAGCTTTTAGGATACACTTAGTCATGTTTTCAAGCTTTCCTCCATTATGTATGTATAGTTGGGATTACGTTTTCCACTGTGCATTACTTGGCATTTATTAGCATTGATTTTCATCTGCAATTCTGAAGCTCAGTCACCCAGTTTTGTGAGACTCCTTTGTAACTATTTGCAATCTGCTTTGGACTTAACTTTATTGAGTAATTTTGTGTCATCTGCAAATTTTGCCGCTTCACTATTTATCCCTTTTCCCACATAATTTATGAATATGTTGCACAGCACTGGTCCCAGTATAAATCCATGGGGGACACCACTCTCTCTATTTTGAAAACTGACCGTTTACTCCTACCCTTTGTTTCCTATCTTTTAACCAGTTACTGATCCATGAGAGGACCTTCCCACTTTTCCCATGATAGTTTACTTTGCTTAAGAGTCTTTGGTGACGGCCTTGTCAAAGGTTTTCTAAAAGTTCAACTGCACTATATCCATTGGATCACCCCTGTACACATGTTTGTTGACCAACTCAAATAATTCTAATAGATTGGTAAATCATGCCTTCCCTTTTCAAAAGTCATGTTGACTGTTCCCTAAGAAATCATGTTCATGCATATGTCTGATAATTCTGATCTATAGTTTCAACCAATTTGCTTGGTACTGAAGTCAGGCTTACCAGCCTTTAACTGCCAGGATTGTCTCTGGAACCATTTTTAAAAATTGGCATTACATTAGCTATTCTTCAGCCATCTGCTACAGAAGTTGATGTAAATGATAGGTTACCACAGTTAATAGTTCTTTAAATTCATATTTGAGTTCCTTCAGAACTCTTCTGTGAATACCATGTTGTTCTGGTGACTGATTACTGTTCAATTTGTTCCAAAATCTCCTGTATTGACACCTCAATCTGGGATGGTTCCTCAGATTCTCAAGAGAAGGGAGAAAAATTGTTCTCGGCCCGTGCCGCTTCCAGCAGCTCCCATTGACCTGCAGCAATGAACCGCGGCCACTGGGAGCTGCGATTGGCCGAACCTGTGGACGCGGCAGGTAAACAAACCGGCCCAGCCCGGCAAGGGCTTTCCCTGCACAAGTGGCGGAAAAAGTTTGGGAACCACTGGTCTAGATAATACTTATTCCTATCTTGAGTGCAGGGGACTGGACTAGATGACCTCTCATGGTCCCTTCCAGTCCTATAGTTCTATGATTCTATGATTTGTTACTTGAAAAGAATGGCTCAGGTGTGGGAATCTCCCTCACTTCCTCTGCAGTGAAGACAGATGCAAAGATTTCATTTAGCTTCTCTGCAAGGACTTTGTCTTCCGTCAGTGCTCCTTGATCACCTTGATTGTCCAGTGGCCCCACTGATTTTTTTGGCAGGCTTCCTGCTTCTGATGTATTGAAAAATTTTGTTTCTGTTAATTTTTGAGTCTTTACCTAGTTGCTCTTCAAATTCATTTTTGGCCTGCCTAATTATACCTTTACACTTGAGTTTCATGCTCTTTTCTGTTTTCCTCAGTAGGATTTGAGTTCCAATTTTTAAAGGATGCCTTTTTTGCCTCTAACCACTTCTTTATACTCTGTTGTGTAGTGTTGGTGGCATTTTTGGACCTCTTACTATTGTTTTTAATTTGATTTAATTTGAGCCTCCATTACGGTGTTTTTTTTTTTTTAAAGTTTCCATGCAGCTTCCAGGCATTTTACTCTTGTGACTGTTCCTTTTAAATGCTGTTTAACTAACTTCCTCATTTTTGTGTAGTTCCCCTTTCTGAAGTTAAATGCTACTATGGTGGGCTTCTTTAGTATTCCCCCCCCCCCCCATCCATCCACCACAAGGATGTTAAATTGAATTATATTAGGGTTGCCATTACTGAGCAGTTGGACCAGATTCTGTGCGCCACTTAGGACTAAATCATGAATTGCCTTTCCCCTTGTGGGTTCCAGGACTAACTGCTCTGATAAGCAGTCATTAATGATGTCCAGAAACTTTATTTCTGCATCCTGTCCTGAGGTGACATGTACCCAGTCATTATGGGGATAGTTGAAATTCTCCATTATTAAGGACTTTTCTACTTTTATAGCCTCTGATCTTCCTGAGCATATCACAATCCATCCTGGTCAGGTGGTCAGTAGTATATTCCTACTCCTATACTCTTATTATTCAAGCATGGAATTTCTATCCATAGAGATTCTGTAGTACAGTTTGATTCATTTAAGATTTTTATCATATTTGACTCTATGTTTTCTTTCACATTGTGATGTTCCCCTCTTGTTTTATCCAGACCAGTGATCTGCTAGGCCACTCCAATCCCTGACTCTGGGAACCAGCCTTACCCTGCACTGCTGTGAGAATCATAGAATCATAGAATATCAGTGTTGGAAGGGACCCCAGAAGGTCATCTAGTCCAACCCCCTGCTCAAAGCAGGACCAATTCCCAGTTAAATCATCCCAGCCAGGGCTTTGTCAAGCCTGACCTTAAAAACCTCTAAGGAAGGAGATTCTACCACCTCCCTAGGTAACGCATTCCAGTGTTTCACCACCCTCTTAGTGAAAAAGTTTTTCCTAATATCCAATCTAAACCTCCCCCACTGCAACTTGAGACCATTACTCCTCGTTCTGTCATCTGCTACCATTGAGAACAGTCTAGAGCCATCCTCTTTGGAACCCCCTTTCAGGTAGTTGAAAGCAGCTATCAAATCCCCCCTCATTCTTCTCTTCTGCAGGCTAAACAATCCCAGCTCCCTCAGCCTCTCCTCATAACTCATGTGTTCCAGTCCCCTAATCATTTTTGTTGCCCTTCGCTGGACTCTCTCCAATTTATCCACATCCTTCTTGAAGTGTGGGGCCCAAAACTGGACACAGTACTCCAGATGAGGCCTCACCAATGTTGAATAGAGGGGAACAATCACGTCCCTCGATCTGCTTGCTATGCCCCTACTTATACATCCCAAAATGCCATTGGCCTTCTTGGCAACAAGGGCACACTGCTGACTCATATCCAGCTTCTCGTCCACTGTCACCCCTAGGTCCTTTTCCGCAGAACTGCTGCCTAGCCATTCGGTCCCTAGTCTGTAGCTGTGCATTGGGTTCTTCCGTCCTAAGTGCAGGACCCTGCACTTATCCTTATTGAACCTCATCAGATTCCTTTTGGCCCAATCTTCCAATTGGTCTAGGTCCTTCTGTATCCTATCCCTCCCCTCCAGCGTATCTACCACTCCTCCCAGTTTAGTATCATCCGCAAATTTGCTGAGAGTGCAATCCACACCATCCTCCAGATCATTTATGAAGATATTGAATAAAACCGGCCCCAGGACCGACCCTTGGGTCACTCCACTTGATACCGGCTGCCAACTAGACATGGAGCCATTGATCACTACCCGTTGAGCCCGACAATCTAGCCAGCTTTCTACCCACCTTATAGTGCATTCATCCAGCCCATACTTCCTTAACTTGCTGACAAGAATACTATGGGAGACCGTGTCAAAAGCTTTGCTAAAGTCAAGAAACAATACATCCACTGCTTTCCCTTCATCCACAGAACCAGTAATCTCATCATAAAAGGCGATTAGATTAGTCAGGCATGACCTTCCCTTGGTGAATCCATGCTGGCTGTTCCTGATCACTTTCCTCTCATGCAAGTGCTTCAGGATTGATTCTTTGAGGACCTGCTCCATGATTTTTCCAGGGACTGAGGTGAGGCTGACTGGCCTGTAGTTCCCAGGATCTTCCTTCTTCCCTTTTTTAAAGATTGGCACTACATTAGCCTTTTTCCAGTCATCCGGGACTTCCCCGGTTCGCCACGAGTTTTCAAAGATAATGGCCAGTGGCTCTGCAATCACAGCCGCCAATTCCTTCAGCATTCTCGGATGCAACTCGTCCGGCCCCATGGACTTGTGCACGTCCAGCTTTTCTAAATAGTCCCTAACCGCCTCTATCTCCACAGAGGGCTGGCCATCTCTTCCGCATTTTGTGATGCCCAGCGCAGCAGTCTGGGAGCTGACCTTGTTAGTGAAAACAGAGGCAAAAAAAGCATTGAGTACATTAGCTTTTTCCACATCCTCTGTCACTAGGTTGCCTCCCTCATTCAGTAAGGGGCCCACACATTCCTTGGCTTTCTTCTTGTTGCCAACATACCTGAAGAAACCCTTCTTGTTACTCTTGACATCTCTGGCTAGCTGCAGCTCCAGGTGCGATTTGGCCCTCCTGATAACATTCCTACATGCCCGAGCAATATTTTTATACTCTTCCCTGGTCATATGTCCAACCTTCCACTTCTTGTAAGCTTCTTTTTTATGTTTAAGATCCGCTAGGATTTCACCATTAAGCCAAGCTGGTCGCCTGACATATTTACTATTCTTTCGACTCATCGGGATGGTTTGTCCCTGTAACCTCAACAGGGATTCCTTTAAATACAGCCAGCTCTCCTGGACTCCTTTCCCCTTCAAGTTAGTCCCCCAGGGGATCCTGGCCATCCGTTCCCTGAGGGAGTTGAAGTCTGCTTTCCTGAAGTCCAGGGTCCGTATCCTGCTGCTTACCTTTCTTCCCTGCGTCAGGATCCTGAACTCAACCAACTCATGGTCACTGCCTCCCAGATTCCCATCCACTTTTGCTTCCCCCACTAATTCTACCCGGTTTGTGAGCAGCAGGTCAAGAAAAGCGCCCCCCCCTAGTTGGCTCCTCTAGCACTTGCGCCAGGAAATTGTCCCCTACGCTTTCCAAAAACTTCCTGGATTGTCTATGCACCGCTGTATTGCTCTCCCAGCAGATATCAGGAAAATTAAAGTCACCCATGAGAATCAGGGCATGCGATCTAGTAGCTTCCGTGAGCTGCCGGAAGAAAGCCTCATCCACCTCATCCCCCTGGTCCGGTGGTCTATAGCAGACTCCCACCACTACATCACTCTTGTTGCACACACTTCTAAACTTAATCCAGAGACACTCAGGTTTTTCTGCAGTTTCGTACCGGAGCTCTGAGCAGTCATACTGCTCCCTTGCATACAGTGCTACTCCCCCACCTTTTCTGCCCTGCCTGTCCTTCCTGAACAGTTTATAACCATCCATGACAGTACTCCAGTCATGTGAGTTATCCCACCAAGTCTCTGTTATTCCGATCACGTCATAGTTCCTTGACATCACCAGGACCTCCAGTTCTCCCTGCTTGTTTCCAAGGCTTTGTGCATTTGTATATAAGCACTTGAGAGAACCCCAACTCCGGGGCTGTTCATGCACAGCCTCTGGCATGTAAGCTGCTCCCAGCTACTTGCAACAGAATGACATTAGCCAATATCTCTGGTCCCAGTCACAAGCCTAGGAACCTCCATCTTGCAGTGTCCAGTTATACCCGCTGGACACTGCAAGCTTACATAAGTTTGTCAATTTAACAAAGAAATCAATATGTACCAGGCTTGTTATCCCAAGGGGAGTCTCTGACACGCTTTAATCCAAACGCACTGCCTCAGGTAGAATAAACAAACAGATTTATAAACTATGAAGATAGATTTTAAGTGATTATAAATCAAAGCATAACAAGTCAGAGTGGTTACCAAAATAAAATAAAATATAAGCACGCAATCTAAACTCTCAACCCTATTAGAATGGGCAGTAACTAGATTAAGCAGTTTTTCTCACCCCACTGGATATTGCAGTCATTAGTGTACAGGTTTGTTCCTTAAACATGGGCCAATCTCCTGTGTTGGAGTCTTGTCTTCTTCTCAGTGTCTTGGTTGCTTGTAGCATAGGTGGGGGCAGGAGAAGGGCCCCATATATGTCCACTCTGTTTGTTTTATACCCTCAGTCAATGTGCTTTTGGAGCACAAGTCCAGGCATGTCTGGGGGGCACTTGTTGAGTCTCTTCAAGTAAGGTTGAGCAATTCTCCTGGTGTGGCCTCATGCAGGTGAGTCATTGCATTGTAGCTCCCTTGCTGGCCAATGGCTGCTGATGGGTTGTTTGATACCCCACCCGAGCATTGGTTACTTTCCTTGCTGTTGCCTCTGTGGAGCTAATACCTGGCTGATTCCCCAACTTACAGCATGCTTTAGTGACCATCATACAACACAATTCTCATAACTTCATATACATTAATGATACACATATGTGGATAGAGAAATGACTTTCGGCAGATCATAACCTTTCCCCTGATACCTTACATGGCATGCTTTATATGCAAGATCATAATTATATGAAAATGTGGAATATGGGGTTTACAGTATGCTCCCCCAAGGTATAGAATGTCACACACATATAGTGCCATTCCCCTACCAGCATGGCCTATTCTGCCATTCCCATATATTTTGTGCCCTGGTATTACAGTATTCCATTTATTTTCATAATTCCACCAAGTTTCTGTGATGTCTATTATAACTATTATATCCTCGTTTAATACCAGGCACTCAAATTCACCCAACTGAGTATTTAGACTTCTAGCATTTGTATACAAGCAATTATAAAATTTGTCCCTTTTTAGTTGTCTGCCTTCCTGTGATGTAAGTGAATGGTTTTAGAGTAACAGGCGTGTTAGTCTGTATTTGCAAAAAGAAAAGGAGTACTCGTGGCACCTTAGAGACTAACCAATTTATTTGAGCATAAGCTTTTGTGAGCTACAGAAATCGATATGTTGAAGTGATAGTGACTGTAGCTCACGAAAGCTTATGCTCAAATAAATTGGTTAGTCTCCAAGGTGCCACGAGTACTCCTTTTCTTTTTGTAAGTGAACGGGACTCTTTTATTTGAGTGTTTCTTTTCAGTTCTTACCTGTATATTATCAGATTCTATCCTCTCCTCTTTATTAGTCTATAGAGAATCCCAGTTAATAGATCCTTCTCTGATGTGTCTGCCAAACCATGTGCTCCTCTGCACCTACTGGCTTTCCCTCAGCCCTTTGTTTAAAAACTTCTCAATGACTGTGTAAGGATAGCATCATTGGGCTACTTTTGTTACCAAAAGTTGGAGCCAGATCCTCATCTGATTTATACCAGCTGAAGATCTGCCTCTTGGTATCCACCAAAACAAAGTGAAACCGGTCAAGGTATAAAGATAAAGCTATAAAAGATTAATAACTACGCTTCATGTACTTGTATATTAAAAACCTTGAAATAAATACTTTGTAGTCTAACTGCAGCTCAATATTTAATTGAGGAGGTTATACAGAAACAAATGTTATTACAAATAAGCCCTTTAACTGACTCCCCTAAGAACTGTTTAGCTTGTCACAATGCAGGATTTTAACAGGTAAGCTTTAAGTGCACCAGGTTTTTTTTTCTGTAGTAGTAAGCTGAGCAAGAATGGCTCAGTGATAAGCATTTATCTAAGTTTCATCCTATATTTTTCCTGGTTCAATTTCCATGGGCCAATACAATATCAAACACATTTAAATCAGGGTCTGGCATCCACACAAAGGACTGATCCTGCAGTCCTTAGTTGGGTGAGTAGTCCCATTCAGGTAAATACATGAGAAAGTGTTGCATGAATAAGCCTCAAGGTGTTCAATACTTAAGTAAACTTTTCTGGTGTGATAGTTTATTTTGGTTATGTTCCTGTGGTACATAACAGAATGAATCACTGCATTTTACTTTTGCTGTGCTGGCATTTTAAACATAAATTAAGGCTTTATCTTCCAGGATAATTTACTACATCACATAGTGTTTTTCATGGCTGGTTGGTGTATATAACAAGCAATCTTTTTTGTGCTTTCACTTTTGTTCTGTTTTTAAGCGAGCTAGGCTACTTTCGTCTAAGAAAAATAGATCATTAACATAAACTTTTCTAGGAAGTATTCTGCTAAAAGTTTCAGCATAGTGGAGTCAAAAGCATTATATATATGAAGTACTCTGTTTAAGTAACATTAGACTGGATATTTATTTCTATCTTCCTTTTTTGTTTTTGTTTTAACTTTCACTCTTGTAAAGTATTAGACAAGATTCTAGATTGTCTCTTTAGATAACTTTAAATTTAGAAATTTATTTCAGAAATGAGGTTAGTTATTCTGGAATGATGATGCTGAACTTTTGACCTGAGACAGAGAAAAAGAGAGAGATGACGTTGACTTTCACTACAACTGACTTTTCAGCTTTAGTCATTTTTCTTCCATGTCTCAACAATGGCTGACTACAAAGCAGGGGGCAGGAGGCGAAGGAAGGTACCAGTCAACCCACTGCATTATCTTATCCCTGTGATCTGTCTCAGCCTCTTGCCCATTCAGACTGAGGTGAGGGCCTCAGCCTTTGAAATGGGGAGGTACATAAGATGTAACCTGATTTAGCATTTTATTCAGAAGAGATTGCTCTCTTCCTCTCCTGGCTAGGTGTGATGCCTTTGATGGTAACCAGAGGTGATGGGGGAGCACAGAATGAATGAAAGAACTGGGTGGTAGTGACACATGTAAAAAGAAGTTCAAAGCCAGTTAACTCTTCAGGTTTAAAAGCAGAGCCAGGCACATAATTTGTAATGAATAATGTATTGGGTGAATTTTGCCAACATTTTTTCTGTTCACCAATTGTCCACAAACATATGGCAAAATTCTCAGATTTATTCATTACCCCAAATTATTCATAAAATTCTCCAGTTAATAAATTCTTGGCATGCAGATTGCTCATGTGCAGTTCATTGGGAATATTCAAAAGGTGCACTGTGTGATAGTTTCTAAATCTGGTTTGATATATTGAGATTAAGCACCATTATCATGACTAAACAGATCATGCGAGCAGATGCTGTGCTGACAGCAATACTGAAAATAGCCCTTTATTTACCTCTCATTGAGATGTAACATGGTAACTTAAAATTCCAATATGCCCCTTTTCAAAACTTTAGAATTTATCCAGAGCATATTTTATCTCATAATAAATGAAACAGTAGAAAAGTCAGCAATAACATGTATCAAATGTGGCTTAGCATTAAGAATGTAGAATAATTCTGGGTATAGAAACATACCATTTGTTATACTGGATCAGACCTGCAGTCCATCTAGTCCAGGGGTGAGCAAACTTTTTGGCCTGAGGGCCGCACTGGGTTTCAGAAATTGTATGGAGGGCTGGTTAGGGGAGGCTGTGCCTCCCCAAACAGCCAGGCGTGGCCCGACCCCCACCCCTTATCTGACCCCCCCCCCGCTTCTCGCCCCCTGACGGCCCCCCCGGGACTCCTGTCCCATCCAACTCCTCTGTTCCCTGACGACTCCCCCCCCACCCCAAGACCCCTGTCCCATCCACCCCCCCTGCTCTCTGTCCCCTGACCACCCCCGGACCCCTCCGCCCCTAACTGCCCACCACCACCCCATCCAACTCCCCCTCTCCTTCCTGACTGCCCCCCCTGGGACTGCCCCCCCTGCCCCATCCAACCACTTCTCCCTGACCACCCCCAGAACCCCTACCCCCATTCAACCCCCCTGTTCCCCGTCCTCTGACCACGCTGACCCCGTCCACATCCCCGGCCCCTGACAACCCCCTGAACTCCTCTGCCAGCCCCCTCCCCCGCTCCCTGCCCCCTTACCGCCCTGCCTGCAGCACCGGTGGCTGGTGGCATGGCTGCACGAAGACAGGCAGCTGCGCCACCTGGCTGCAGCCAGCCACGCACCATACAGCACAGAGCACTGGGTCAGGCCGGGCTCTGCAGCAGCACTGCCCCAGGAGCTTGCCACCCTGCCACGCAGAGCATTGCGCCAGCTGAGGCTGTGGGGGACGAGGGACAGCAGGGGAGGGGTGGGGGGCTAGCCTCCCGGGCCAGGAGCTCAGGGGCTGGGTAGAACGGTTCCGCGGGCTGGATCTGTCCCATGGGTCATAGTTTGCTCACTTCTGATCTAGTCCATTCTTCTATCTCCAGCAGTACCTATTACTCAGAAGGAAATCTAGGAAAGTGCTAAGGGTCAAATCATAAAGGGTTCTTTGCTAATGTGCTAAGTGTGGTGAGTGCAGGGAGTCTTTTTTCCACAGTGCTTCCATTCAGGAGTCAGCTGTGCTGGGTAGCATTAGATCTCAGAACCTAGACAACTCCAGCAAATTCCACAAACCTGCATGTTTTTCCCAACCATACTATAGGAAAGCACACTGGTTTCTATTGAGTTGCACCTCATGTAGTCATTTATGCCAATGCAGAGTGAATGCAAAATGCTGCTTTTCTGATCTGGTAGCGTTTTACACTCTCTTTGCACTGGTAGAATTATACTTCTGAGAATCTATTTCAAACTTTATTTTTTGTATTCAAATTGTACTGCAGATCACAGCATTACTCAATGAATTTACTCCCAGTGGAGGGTGAGCAAGAGATCCTGCTGTTTCTCTACTCACATTAATAGTTCACTCTGACATTTGTGATTCAGAAGCATGAACGTTGTATAAAGGTTGTTGTTGTCTTAAAGCTAGATGAAACTCCACTGGAAAATTTGGTCCTTCTTTCACTCTGGGATTTCCAGAACAGTAATGTCTTCCAAGACTTCCCCAGTCTAAAATAATTTTGAAACCATGACAGATAACAGGCCTATGAACATTGGCAGTGGGTAATGCTTTGTGAATGTTGGGAGGCATGGAGTTGGGAATAAAGGCCATGTCCTTGTGTTGTTTGGTGTTTTGGCTGGAAGAAATACCCAAATACGCAAACTAATGAATCTAAACCTAAATTAGTTCATTGTTTTGGTTTGACAGCATGATGCAACAGGAGGGGGGCATGGATCAGTGTTCCTGTTACACTCCCCATCAGTATCTGTCCCGCACTGGGGAAGCTAATGATCCAACCAGTGGACCAAATTCATTGATGAATCCTGATTATGTGCCATCTGATGCATGTTGTGCATACTCGAAGAAGAAGATGCAACAGCTTAGTTAGTGCAGTTGAATGGCTAGCTGCTAAGAGCCAGATTGTCTTTGCCCTTGTCCAGATACACAGGATGGAGGGAGGATCACCAAGTACAGTAGAACCTCAGAGTTATGAACACCAGAGTTATAAATGGACCCATCAACCACACACCTCATTTGGAACTGGAAGTATGCAATCAGGCAGCAGAGACAAAAAAAAAAAACAAAGAAAAAAAACCCCCAATCACTGTACAGCACAGTACTGTGTTAAATATAAACTACTAAAAATAATGGAAAATGTTAAAAAAAAAAGATTTGACAAGGTAAGGAAACTGTTTCTGTGTTTGTTTCATTTAAATTCAGATGGTTAAAAGCAGCATTTTTCTTCTGCATAGTAAAGTTTCAAAGTTCTATTAAGTCAATATTCAGTTGTAAACTTTTGAAAGAACAACTGTGACATTTTGTTCAGTTACAAACATTTCAGAGTTACGAACGTCTGTTTCCGAGGTGTTCGTAACTCTGAGATTCTACTGTAGTGACAGTTTGTGTATTGTTTGGGGTGTTTGTCTTGTGTGTCCATCTCTGTTTACAAAACAAAGGGCATTCTCTCAGCTGAGATAATTGCGGTCCTTCTTGCATTGCCAGGATGAGGAGGTTGTGGGCTGTGGTACTGTGCCCCTCACAGACCGGCATGGTGCACCGGAGAGCAGGTACTATGGGGCAACCTATGCACCCCCTCTGTGCCAGGGAGAGCTGAGGGAAAGATGCACAATCTCTCCTCTAATTGCACTGGAGTTGTGCAGCTTCCTACAGCCCCTACTTAGGGCTTTTGTCTAATGGGTACAATCTGGCCCTAAATGTTTCTGGCATTATAATGATGTCACAGACTGTGTTGCATGTGTAAAAAAGAAAAAGAAATATTATTTAATAACTTATAACAACTCAGTGCATGAAAATGTTCCTGCAAATTGATTAAATTAGCAGCACAGTTAAACAAAAAATTATAAAGCATCTGATTTGAAAATGAAAGAACGGAGCTATTATTTAAAATCCCTTGTACATAAATAATATATATCATTTATAAGAATAAAATATCTTTATTTTACTGTACTTGGAGACATTGTGATGACTTTTTCAGTAACTCTCTGTTGTTTCCAGAATAACTGCTTGTAATATATTTACTCCAAGTGAATAAATGCTGATTAAAAAAAATCCTGCATTTAATAGGTCGTATATATTTCAGTCCTCATAACATATCTTTCTTATAGCACTGGAAGCACTGATTCAACATTATGTATAGTTGTGTCCATTCATCATAAGAAGAACTAACTATTTCATCTTGATAAAGAACAGTTATTTTTACTGAGCCTTATCTGAACTCGTTTGGCATGGGGAGGTGGGGAAGGGGAGGTTTGAGAATGCCTTTATCTCGAGGGTAAAACACTGTTAAAAAGAGAACTCTGGATGGAAACAAAGCTGTTGGTGAAACTATGGAGTATTTTTTACTTGATTTCAAATATTCATTTTTGTTATACATTAGATTTGGCCATACATCCATCTGATTTTGTGCATACCCATTTATTTGCACTAGTATTTAGATGCTCAGAAACATAAGTTACAATAATAAAAAAAGGAAGGTGCTTGAAATGATGAAATGGTGAAATTTATAATGCTTTACAAATACGGTTATATTTAAAAGATTTGTAGTCTATAGTATAGTTATAGATGTGTGAGATTTAACTGTTCAACATGAAGTAAGTGCATTTGATCAGATAAACTACATATTGTGTCATAGATCATGCAAAATCTTGGAAGAACTTAGGAAAACTAAGAACTGTTGGATTTAAAATCATTTTGGCAACATATATAGAAAGAAATATTGGTGCCTTTAATGGAAACAGTAAAAGCATGAATAAAAAGATCAGCTATCTGCTCTGAAGGTGGAATATTTCCCCTGCAGAAAAGAAAAAAAAGAGTGCAGAAATTTTCTGTAACCCACCCACAGTGCTGGCAGTGCCCACGACTCCTCAGTAACCTCTGTTTGACTT
This sequence comes from Lepidochelys kempii, assembly GCF_965140285.1. NCBI lineage: Eukaryota > Metazoa > Chordata > Testudines > Cheloniidae > Lepidochelys > Lepidochelys kempii. The sequence continues at coordinate 104,087,391 of NC_136380.1, forward strand.
GTCACTTGCAAAACAAATTTGTTCATATATCATGACTGTCAGAGCGCCTTTTCTGCAACTGTATCAGTAATTAGCTATGCCTTGTTAGTGCTCAAGGCATGTACATGTGTCACATTGAAAAGAAGGGTTAGTTTTTCTCCATTTCACATAACACGATAACCTTTCAGCTTTGTAGCATCAACAAAGATCCACAATATTGACAAAAATATGTCAATAGCTTTTTTCAAATGTCTGCATTTTATTGAACTATATTATAAAAATAATGCCACTGAAAATGCTTTAACGATTTTAATATCAAAGGTAGAGTCAACTCCAAATTAGAACTTTGGGAAAAAATTTTCCATTATTTTCTCTTTAGGCCTTATCTTTGAAGCTGCTGAACACTTCTGGGTCCCGTCAGCTGCAATTGATCTGGATGTACCTAGGATCAATGCCTTGTTTCTTAATTGCATTATAGGTGTCTCTGTCTTTGAGAACAATCAAAGATCTATCTGTCTGTCTAGTGTCACGAGTAAAAATGACCTTGTATAGTTATAACTAATAATAATTTAGTTTATGCACATTGATTATGGATATCTTTCCCAGACACATGCATTTTGGAAATTTCATGGCAGGCAAGATACAATGAAAGCACAATGAGATGGATCCATGTAAGCAGAGCTGTCCCTTGGGTATGGTGAACTGGGGTGACCGCTCTGGGCTTTGCGCTTTGTGGGGCCCCACAGGCCAGTGCGATTGGCTGGTGCAGTCGGTCCCGTAAGTGACAGGTCAGTCCCGTAAGTGATGGACTTGTCACTTCCGCGTCGGGCCCCGCACCTCTCCAGGCATGGCCCTGCATGTAAGTTTTTGGTACTATCAATCAAAAGTAATAGAGTTTAGACCCTCTCCTACACTGAGATACATTCAGTTCAGAAGAGGGTGGTGGGTTATTGGGGAGCAAGTTATACACCACAAAAATCAGGGAAGCCTTTGCACTGACCCCAGCCCAGCAAAGTGGTTGGCTATGGTCGCTGTGGAACCATATTGTGTCAGTTCAGAACTGATGTTGCACAGGGACATTCTGCTTTTCCCATCACTCCCCCACTGATGCCCTATACCATGGTTTGGGAGGGCAGTTATACAGGAGCCAGCCTGCTTCTTTAGGTTAACTAACCTATGACAGGGTATTTTTTCTTAGCCAGTTAAAGCCTGATTTACTGACTCCACTGCCTGAATGATACCAGGTGCTAGGACAAGAAAGAATCTGGGCTTAGAGAACAAGAGAATTGAAGTTCAAATTTATTCCAAGATCTTTTTCCCTGTGGACTGGAAATCATTGACAAAAATGAGCAAAACCCCTCATGTTATATTTTCAACTCCAATGGCAGTTTTCTTCCTAAACTACAACCTCAAGCTCTACTGTACTTGTTTCATTGCAACCTTCCAAATGTCTTTTAAATGTGCTGCAGCTTCACCTACCTCTGTTTCAGCTTCTCTCTCAGTTTTAGCTCATAGGGTCTGTCAAGGTTCCTTCCCCACTCTGAACTCTAGGGTACAGATGTGGGGATCTGCATGAAAGACCCCCTAAGCTTATTCTTACCAACTTAGGTTAAAACTTCCCCAAGGTACAAACTTTTACCTTTTGTCCTTGGATCTTATGCTGCCACCACCAAGAGTGTTAAACAAAGAACAGGGAAAGAGCCCACTTGGAGACGTCTTCCCCGCAAAATATCCCCCAAGCCCTACACCCCCTTTCCTGGGGAAGACTTGATAAAAATCCTCACCAATTTGCATCGGTGAACACAGACCCAAACCCTTGAATCTTAAGAACAATGTAAAAGCAATCAGGTTCTTAAAAGAAGAATTTTAATAAAAGAAAAAGTAAAAGAATCACCTCAGTAAAATCAGGATGGTAAATACCTTACAGGGTAATCAGATTGAAAACATAAGGTTTTGCCTAGAGGGATTCCCTAAGTTACAAAAAGACAAAAAACAGGAATATTCATTCCATTCAGCACAACTTATTTTATCAGCCATTTAAACAAAACAGAATCTAACGCATATCTAACTAGATTGCTTACTAACTCTTTACAGGAGATCTGACCTGCATTCCTGCTCTGGTCCCAGCAAAAGCATCACACAGTCAGACAGACCCTTTGTTTCCCCCCACTCCAGCTTTGAAAGTAACTTGACTCCTCATTGGTCATTTTGGTCAGGTGCCAGCGAGGTTATCCTAGCTTCTTAACCCTTCACAGGTGAAAGGGTTTTGACTCTGGCCAGGAGGGATTTTATAGTTCTGTGTACAGAAAGGTGGTTACCCTTCCCTTTATATTTATGACAGGGTCATGTGACCCTGACTCAGCCAGAAGCAGAGCAACAACAGTTAGCTATAGTCTCAGCACCCTTGGAGACGTTTGCGGAGTCTGAACAATTTTGCACTAGATTCACTTTGATCGTTTGTTTCTGTGTAGGGCATCATTGGATTTATCTCTTGGTGTCCCTGCACATGTCTGAAGGGTTTTAGTTTTTGAACCATAGCGTATGTAGCTATTGTAACTGTGTTATAATTTTGTGTCCTCCTTCCTGCACCTTTACGTTTTCCAGGGGTCTGCTGACTACAAAAAGCAGCTGCCATTTTGTGAGGCAGATGGTACAGCATGCGCACTGTCAGAGAGACTTTATTTTTCTTCCCTTTTTATTTTCTTTTATTTCCCATAAGAAACAAAATGTGATTCAGACTGAAAGCATATGGCCGTTCTTTCTGTTTGTAAAAGCATAATAGCTAAGAAGACTGAAAACTAACAGAAGAGTAATAAAATGATTCCGGGGTAGAATTGAACCTAAACCACGCCAATCTAGGTAACTGAGCTCTAAATTGCTTCTTTGGTATGGCGGGAACCCTCACACTAGTGCCCATTTCCAGATAGCTAGGTCAGTTATGAAAGTGATTGACACATCCTAGCAATGACTTGACACATTCTCATTTTGTTGACTCATTTCTAGCTGTATGAGTAATATTGAGGACTAATCAATGAAGGACTAGATAACAGACCCATTTTCATAGCTCAACATTTCCCAAACTTTTGAAATCTGAGCACCTCTTCAGGAAATTCTAAGCAACCTCTCTCTCTCTCTCTCACACACACACACACACACACACCTCCCTATCCCCAAACCTATAATCCCACCATGTGGCAAGTCAGCATAAGGGAAACTTGCACAGCCATAATTCTGGAATGGCTCATACTTTGGGAAGCATTGATCTAGTTACAGATTATTCTGGGCTGCTGGAAGACAAATTGGCATCCTCTCTGTAATGTCTGAAGCATCCCAGGAAGGATGTGGTTGTCGATTTACCTTTGCGTCCTCAGTTCTGTTAACGTTTCTCCTCAATAACTGAAACTATCTTAGCAGGGGAGAGCCTTTCTTCTTAGCCATAAAGGTGGAGGTGCTTTTAAAATAGACTTTTACTCCCTAACACTTGTTCTTAACTTTCTCTCCTTCTTAGCTGCAGTGTTTTAGGTGGGGAATAAGCAGTGATGGGCAAGTCTCAAAATGTTGATGATTCAGTTCAGATAATTTGCAATCTTATCCAAAGATTATCTGACCAAATCAAAACTCTTAATTTTTTGTCTATGGGATTGAACTCTCTTTTGAACAGGCTTTTGCCTCCAGTCATGGCTGGAATTGCCACAAGAACAGACTTTCTCATGGTATTTTGACAAGGTTCCTAACAAGTCCAAAAAAAATGATGTAGCTTGAATTCAGTTCTCCTGAGGGTCACTAACAGAATTTTCCTAAAAGGAGGACCAAGTACCACAAACAAGTGTATGGGGTCGTTCTCACCTTTACATTGCTATGCAGCACATGTATGTCCTCACTGAGACCCCATCTCTCCTTCTGGAGTGGGCCCAGAAGTGGAAGAGGTGAAGGAGGCAGCGTGAGGTGATGGCGGCCTGGGGTTCTGGGAAGTGGGGCGCTGGGTCTGGGGAGACATGGGAGCCAGAATTCCAGAAGGACCCATCACCAGAGAGACTGGGACTCTCCACCATCCCCTCCCACTGGAGAGAGTGGGAACGGCCAGAAGGTCTCCCACTCCACTGCACTCCTTTCCCCTCCCCTCCCACCAGAGACAGCAGGATCTCCTTGAATCTGTTTCCCATCCCCTCTCACCAGAGAGACTGATACCATGATTTGTTAGTAGTGTCTATGGCCAAGGGTTAACCTGCTTCCCCCCCATGCTGTTGCATCCCCGGTTCTAAATATGGGTGAAGTTGGAAAAGAAAGATGAAAATGTTGCCCATCTATAACTTTTCAATCAGCAACATTTTCACAGCAGCATCTACATTATGACTGGCACTGTAGGCTGTGTTCCATCTCCTTTTATTATTATTACTATTTTTATTTTGGAGGTGGGGAAACACTTCAAAAAAAAAGATCCATCATAACTGATAAATACAGTAAATTACCTCATCCACATTTCCAACTCTGGATATTAGTTGATGAGAGAGTTGTGCCTAACTACAGTAGCCAACTCCTCCCGAGGTCGAAGTGAATCAGCTTAATCCAAGACTTCCACCGGTACAGAAATACACACCGAATGAGCATCCGTTTAAAAACTGTTGTGCATTCACAGATACATAGCAGGAGACACAGAGAAATACAATAAAGAAAAGCTAGCAGCAGAAGCCAGTTTACAGTCTTCTTAGAATTAAGGTGTTGCAGAGTCATTGTGATGCTTTTCCCCGAGATCTTGCACAATGACAAAATGGCTGATTTGAACATTTTGTCACTTTCCTTGCATCACAGCCAGTGGCCGCCTTATGCTAATTGCAGTATAGGTCCCATCCCAAAATTTATGAGACAATCCCCATTTTCATAAGTATCTCTCATGTTCTGCAATGCCAAAGAACCCTGAATACCTTTGGGAACCCAATTTGGGTTGTATTTTGATGTAGCATTGCAAGAAATAGTATGTCATGACATTACGTGTCACAATAGTTGGAATGCTTTACTAGTCTTACCAAAAATCCTAAAGCTAATGCTAGGGAATTAATCCATAGACGAGGGATAACAAAACTTCTTCTAAAGGTAGGAAGGAAGGAGGAGAGATAGGCTCTCTCATGTATCAATGCTAGGGAGAACTAGCCTAGAAAGTCACTGAAGCATATCAAAATGATTAAATTAAACATCTGGAGAGGCAGCTAGTAACCTGAAAGAGGTTGCTGAAGTGAACCACATCAGGACCACCTGTCAGCTGATAAAACAACTCAGTGGAAATGAAAAGTAGAATCGGTATATCAAAAGAAGAGTGATAAGAGGCAAGTAACCTCAAATTATGATTTACTCAATAATGAGAGTACCTTTTCTGCCAGATGAAAATTCATACTCTGAAAGTCCCAGGAAAGAACTATAAAAATTAAACCTATTACCTTGAACGACATCAAAGAAGCAATCACATAAAAGATATGTGGGCTGGCAGGCTGTTTCAAGAGACAAGGTATATAAAAACTAGTGTATGTATGTTTAGAAGGTGCTATCCTAAAGAAGCTTTCAATACTGTAGCTATCAGGTCATTGAGTTACTTCCAAAAACAGGCAATTTCTCACCACTGATGAGTTGTTAAAGCAATAGGCTGATGTTTATTGTTGCCAAGATTTACAGTAAAATTCCTTTGAAGTGACTTTATACATTTTTTGTTGCAAAAGATTAAAGAGATAATATGAAAAAGAGAAACTATATCAAACACATTCTTTACTCTGAGATAGATAACCTAAAGCAAACTTAATTTTTATATACCTCCAGATAGGCATCTTTTTTTTGAAGCTAAGGAAAGTTCCATAGTATAATGTTTTCAGAGCATGTGGATTTTTATCTGTCTTACATGTTTTTAAATCGCCTGTCCCTGTGGTAGGCACTGTATTCTATTGTATATACGACTAGAGTATTGCACAGCTCTGTATCTAAGTCTACTACAATATTAAAATGTTAAGTCAGAAGAAAATTATTTTAGTAATAATTTGTTGTTTTTATTATATATTTACTTCAGTTCATTTAAATGGGAAGCTCACGGAAAAAACGTCAGGCTTGTGCAATGGAAGATGGCAGCACAGAGCAGGAGGAAATGGAAGATTTGCCAGATACTATTGTTTCCAAAGGTGGCAGTCTTTACCAACAGGACTCTGATGGCATCCCCATCCAGGCCTGTGAAGACTGGGATTGGAGCTGTGGACACTGACAGTCTGATAAGTACTTAGATAAAGATTCATGTTGTCCTTCAGTCTCTGGAGGTGGGTATGTGCTTTGACCCCGTCCATTTCCTGGTATAAATCTATTCAGCCACTAGCAGGCTACTTGCTGGAATAGAAGTCAGAAGGAGGGAGACTGTGTTGTCCAGCAAGTAGCCTGCTAGTGGCTGAATAGATTTATATCAGGACATGCAATACTCTAGTCGTATATACAATAGAATACAGTGCCTACCACAGGGACAGGAGATTTAAAAATATGTAAGACAGATAAAAATCCACATGCTCTGAAAACATTATACTATGGAACTTTCCTTAGCTTCAAAATAAGATGCCTATCTGGAGGTATATAAAAATTAAGTTTACTTTAGGTTATCTATCTCAGAGTAAAGAATGTGTTTGATATAGTTTCTCTTTTTCATATTATCTCTTTAATCTTGCTTACTATCACAGTCACATTGAAATCAAGGTAGCAAATGTTATGCCTACTGGTAATTCTGCGAATTGAGAGATTTTAGTGATAGAAAATAGAAAGTAATGTAGTGTACATGACTAGGCCCAGCGAGGGGAGGAAAAGGTTACTGAGCATCAAGGCACAGAAGGGAAAATGCCCTGCCCAATAGAAAGTTTATGAGTTATCAGTTCATTAGGGAAATGCTCACTGCTGGGCCCCGTTAGTTAAGCAGGCTTTTAAAAGGCAGTTTGGGGGTTCTGGGAGGGGGCCTTAGTTTCAAGATCAGACACGCACTGTCAGAGCCTGTGCCCAGAGGACCTCTGCCTGGGATCAAACTACCCTGATGGTTAAAGACTCTGGGTCAGATCCTCAGCTGGTGTAGCTCTATTGACATCAGCACTCCACTGATTTCAATGGAGCTCTGTTGATTTACACCGCAAAGGAGCTGTCCCTCTGTATTAATTCTGCATTGGACTCATAAGACTCACTTACCCATGGAGGAATAAACTTATGCCCAAGGGATATGCCAAGAGTCTTGTGAGTGCTGCATAGACTAAAAAACAAAAACAAACAAAAGCAACAAAACAAACCTAGGAAGTGCTAGAAATCAATGAACTTATACCAGTGTGAAACCCAAAGAATGTATTCATGAATCAGGCCCAATATTAGGATAAATGTCTCTACAGTGAGATTTATTAGAACAGCCTTTGAATGGAAGTGGTGCAAGCTCCATAATTCTGGCCTCTTAAAGTGGATAAAGTAGTAGGGGTGAAATCCCAGTGACTTCAGTAGTTCAGGATTTCACCCAAGAAGTTCTATTTCAGGGAAAAATCCTTCACTGAAAGAAGACTGGATTCAATGATAGAATAAGTCTTATCCAGCCCTACTTTTTATCTCTACCTTTGTGGGATATGTCCTTTTAAAACAATGCAGATTCACTTTATTCAGTTTTTTAAATATGACCATTTCATAGATGGATTTCCCTTAAACTTGCAATTAATTGTAGTTAATTAAACATTTTATAACCTATCTTCATAAGGTCACCCTTCTTTAAAGCTTCAGGATCTAAAGTCCCAGCTATATTGAAATTGCTTTGCAAATTCCAGCCTCAAGGATACTTAGAAAGACAATATGATCTCTACTATTACTAGAAGAGAGTACATATGGAGCAAATAGAGAGTGAGCAGAAAATTGACAGAATTCAATTTACTTTTGATTATGTAGTGCATTTGTCTCATTATTTTATTAGCTCTGATGTTGTACCAAAGATTTCACTAATCCAATTGTGTCCCAGGCTTAGCCCTTTAATGGGTGCCTTGACAAGGATGAGCTCATATAACTTACCATCAACTCATGTTCACTCTTCCTAGGCAGCTACTCTCAATATTATGTGAATTAGATATTGTAATGGCTCATTGCTTTTTGCTCTCTCTGTGCTGCTAAGATGAAAGCACTGCCATAGATTTCTGTACCCGACTTATGAATGTGCTGCAGTCTTAAATCAGGAATCTTAGGAACAAATTCTACTGCAGGAGAAGTCCACACGGATATTTTATGATTGCTAGCAAATATCTGCCTGAATGCAGGATAATGGGAATCAATTCCAATCCTTCCCTGCCTGTAAAGCGGGTCTTGGCATATGATTTTGACTATGGTTTACCAGACCTAGCTAATCTAATCTCACCTGTCTTTTATCGTGTTCTGTTGTTCAGGAAAGGAAATATACTGTGTCAACTCATTACCAAATGTGCTTCCACTCTGGCCCGCCGTGCATCCACTGGCCTTAGATGTGGCCCCAGAAGCTCAGTACTCTCCTTGGATGACTAACTCCAACAGTCAATCTCCTCCTTGTACTTGTACAATTTATGAAATAGCCACACAAACAAGGAAATGGGTTAAACCTTATATGCAAAGGTATGAGGTTTGTTTCAGCAGACTTGAATGTGGACTGCTGTTTCATGCTTACGTGGCTGCTTACCCACAGTGCTCACACAGCTCTACTCTCTATCTGTGGAGATGGCAGCTTTGTTTACTTTTTTGATCCCTGAAGCTTTTTCAGCTCATTGCTAGTTTTGTAAATGCCTACATCAGTAAAAAGCTGTTTCCAAAGGCAATGCAGAGCCATGCACACTGGAAAACAAAAATTTGCTGTAATACACAAGAACAGCAGGAGGCCTCTGACTGCACTACACCATAGGTTTGTTTATATAAGACAGGAAAAGTGACTTTAAAATGTTTGAATTAGCTCAAATGCTTAGTCTCTGTACGTCAGCAGTTATAAATTGCATTAATGACAGCCCAGACAGTTTCTCAAATAAACCTGTACTTCCAATACAAAGTATTTTATTGTGATCTGTAGCCACTTGCTTCCTATAGTGCATTTTCTTCTGTGGTCAGTTCTCATTAGAAAAAATATCTATTTTTTCTCTACAAAGAAACAGAGCAGATGTGCATCTGCCATATGACAGTGGACCTGAGGATGAAGCAGACTGTACCATCCGTTTCCTATGGAAAGAAAGATTTTTTTCTCACAGGAAATTTTTACTGCTGAATCTAGCATGGTATCCTCAGACAAGCACTATCATTAGTATTGCCAGTGTACTCATGTGGTGAAGATGGTCAGTATTTTCCTCAGCTTATGCACATACTTAGATTCCAAGGCCAGAAGGGACCATGGTGATCATCTAGTCTGACATAGAACTTCCCTGAAATAATTCCTAGAGCATATCTATTAGAAAAACATCCAATCTTGATTTAAAAATTATCCGTGATGGAGAATTCACCACAATGTTTGGTAAATTGCTTCATGGTTAACTACCCTCACTGTCAAAAATGTATACCTCATTTCCAGTCTGAATTTCTCTAGCTTCAACTTCTAGCCATTGTTATACCTTTCTGTGCTAAATGGAAGAGCCATTATTAAATATTTGTTCCCGAAGTAGATACTTCTAGATAGTTATCCTTAATTCTCTCTTTGTTAAGCTAAATAGATTCAGTTCTTGGAGTCTGTCACTATAAGGCATATTTTCCAGTCATTTATTCATTTGCACAGCTCTTCTCTGAACCTTCTGCAATTTATCAACATCCTTCTTGAATTGTGGGCACCAGAACTGGATGCAGCATTCTAGCAGCAGCCACACCAGAACCAATACAGAAGTAAAATAACCTCTCTACTTCGACTCAGATTTTCCCTACTTATGCATCCCAGGATCACATTAACCCTTTTTGCTGCAGCATCACATTGGGAGCTAACTTTCAGCTGATTATCCACCAGGACTTCCAAATCTTTTTCAGAGCCACTGCTTCCCAGCATCAAATCCCCAATCATGTAAATATGGCTTACATTCTTTGTTTCTAGAAGTATACATTTACATATAGCTATACTAAAATGCATATTGTTTGCCTGTGTCCAGTTTATGAAGTGATCCAGATTGTTCTATATCAGTAACCTGTTCTCTTCATTATTTGCCACCCCACAATCAGCAAATTTTATCAGTGATGATTATGTTTTCTTCCAGGTCATTGACAAAAATGTTAAATAGTGTAGAGCCAAGAACTGATCCCTTCAGGACCCCAGTGGAAACAGACCCACTTAATGACTATTCCCATTTACAACTATAATTTGAGACGAGTTAGCCAGTTTTTGATCCATTTAATGTGTGCCATGTTAATTTTATATTGTTCTAGTTTTTTAATCAAAATATCTTGTGGTACCAAGTCAAACACTTTACAAAAGTCTAAGTACATTACATCAGCATTATTTATCTTTGTCATAAAAAAATATATCAAGGTAGTTTCACAGAAGCTATTTTTCATAAAACCATGTTAATTTGCATTGATTATATTACCATCCCTTTATTATTTGAGTCCCATATCAGCTACTTCATTATCGTGTCTGGGATCAATGTTAGGCTGACAAGCCTCTAATTATCCAGGCCATCCCTTTTCCCTTTCTAAAAAGTTTGCATAGCATTAGCTTTCTTCCCGTCTTCAGCCCCAGTGGTCTAAGACTTATTAAAAATCAACATTAATGGTTCCACAAGCTCCTCAGACAGCTCTTTTAAAACTCTCAAATGTAAGTTATCTGGGCCTGATGATTTAAAAATGCCTGATTTCAGTAGCTTCTGTTTAACATGTTACAAAGATATTAGTGGAATGGAAAGTGTGTTATCATCACCATATGATGACATTATATCTGTTTTTTCCCATTCAGAACAGATATAATTATTGAACATTTCTGTCTTTTCTGGATTATTATTGACAGTTCTACCATTTCCATCTAGTAATGGACCAATACCATCATCAGGATACTTTTTGTTCCTAGTACATATATATTTTTAAAACACCTTCTTATTGTCCTTTGCTGGTCATAGATTTATCCTGGTGTCGCGTTGCTTCCCTTATCACTTTTACTCAATTCCTAACTTCTGATTTATATTCATTACTATCAACTTCCCCTTGCTTCCATTTGTTGTATAAAAAATCCATCACTGCCTTCTTCCTTAATTGTGGGATTGTGACTTTTTGGGAAGCTAGTAACGTGTTCTTAAATGAATTAACCCTTACACACATGAGTTTTAGACATATAAAATGATGGGGTCTAAGTTAGCTGTTACCACTCAAGAAAGAGATCTTGGAGTCATTGTGGATAGTTCTCTGGAAACATCCACTCAATGTGCAGCAGCAGTCAAAAAAGCAAACAGAATGTTGGGGATCATTAAGAAAGGGATAGATAATAAGACAGAAAATATCATGTTGCCTCTATAAATCCATGGTACGTCCACATCTTGAAAACTGCATGCAGATGTGGTTGCCCCATCTCAAAAAAGATATATTGGAATTGGAAAAGATTCAGAAAAGGGCAACAAAAATGATTGGGGTTTGGAACGGCTACCATACGAGGAGTGATTAATAAGACTGGGACTTTTCAGCTTGGAAAAGAGACAACTAAGGGGGGATATAATAGAGGTCTATAAAATTATAACTGGTGTGGAGAAAGTAAATAAGGAAGTGTTATTTAGTCCTTTTCATAACACAAGAACTAAGTGCACCAAATGAAATTAATAGGCAGCAGGTTTATAACAAACAAAAGGAAGTATTTTTTCACACAACGCATAGCCAACCTGTGGAACTCCTTGCCAAAGGATGTTGTGAAGTCCAAGACTATAACAAGGTTCAAAAAAGAACTAAATAAATTCATGAAGGATAGATCCATCAAGGGCTATTAGCCAGGATGGACAGGGATGGTGTCCCTAGCCTCTGTTTGCCAGAAGCTGTGAATGGGCGACAGGGGATGGATCAGTTGACGATTACCTGTTTGTTCATTCCCTCTGGGACACCTGGCATTGGCCACTGTTGGAAGACAGATTACTGGGCTGGATGGAGCTTTGGTCTGACCCAGTATGGCTATTCCTATGTTCTTATGAGTCTCTTTGAAATCATTGGAAATTGTCAGATACATAATCTTAAGCATATGCATGAGTCTTCACAGGATTATGGCCCCAAGCAATTTTTTGTGTTTACATTATAGCATTGCACCTAATTTGAAAACACAACATTGAGCTGCATGAGAGCATTTTTTTCACTAATGCACTTGTGTTTTAGGGCATCTGTGCCCTAAAACTAATGAAACCAGACACTGGAAGGTGACTATCCTGCACTGAATCACTCCTGGATCTGATCCCCATCCATAATCCACTGAAATTAATGGCAATATTTCTATTAATTTCAATAGGACTTTGATAGATACTTCATGTGTGGAAACCCCCATTTTGCATTAGTCACACATCAGCAGGACTAAAAAAACAACCTAAAATACCCTGCCACATCAGAGAGATGCTAACTGTTCTTAGTGTGGACTACTTCACTTGGTCACCTACCATGTAAACACAACTGAGCCTGTTTTAATTAAAATTTTCTGACCTCTAAAGTGAAGGGAAAACCAGTAAATTCAAAATATTTTGTTAACAAATTCTCAGTAAATGGATAGGGGAAATGTCTGGCTGTTGGGAAGTGCTTAGTTATAAATAACTGGATTCTGTTTAAAAAGATGTTCTGGATCTCATTTGCCAGCTATCGAGTGTAAATTAGAGCAGTTCTGGGGATGATATAGAACCAGCCTCATAATCAGGAAGCTTTAAGTACTGCCTGCCTGCCACATATTTTAAAAACATAAGTTCAGCTCATGTTTGTAGTTTTGCATATGTTACCCTTACATACATTACACATTAATATAAATGATCTGTGAGTTATGATATATTACATTGCATCTTTTGGACAACAGTATGCCACCTGGCATTGGCATGTGCCAGCAATGCCCCTCAGCCATGTACATTGGCCAAATCGGACAGTCTCAACGCAAAAGAATAAATGGACACAAATCTGACATCAGGAATCATAACATTCAAAAACTGGTAGGAGAAAACTACAACCTCTCTGGCCAGTCAGTAGCAGATTTAAAAGTGGCAATTTTGCAACAGAAAAGCTTGAAAAAGAGACTCCAATGAGAAACTGCTGAGCTTGAATTAATATGCAAACTAGATACCATTAACTTTGGTTTGAATAGAGACTGGGAGTGGCTGGGTCATTACACATATTGAATCTATTTCCCAAAGTTAAGTATCCTCACAACTTCTTGTCAACTGTCTAAATGGGCCATCTTGATTATCACTACAAAAGTTTTTTTTCTCCTGCTGATTATAGCTCATCTTAACTAATTAGCCTCTCACAGTTTGTATGACAACTTCCAACTGATCTGTATGTATATATCTCTTCTTAGTATATGTTCCATTCTATGCATCCGATGAAGTGGGCTGTAGCCCACAAAAGCTTATGCTCTAATAAATTTGTTAGTCACAAGTACTCCTGTTCTTTTTGCGGATACAGACTAACACGACTGCTACTCTGAAACATTTCCTAGATAGTTACAAAAGGAGAAAAGTCCACGAGTGGGGCAAAACTAATTAGAGGAAACGCTCAGAGAATGCCTAACCCAAATAGTTAAGCTATGTTTTCTGAGCTACTTCTTTGCTAAGAAAATGTTGCAAATGTATACTCCACGTTTTGTACTCTGGACTCGACATCTTAAAATACCACTTAAAGATAATCAATGGCAAAAAGCACATGAATGTCCTTTTGAAAGCAAATGCAGTACTTTGTGCTGTATAGACTTTGCTATTTCCCCTCCCCCCCCACATTTCTAACAGAGTGAAGCAAGAAGTACATTTAAGATGCTCTAAATGTGATTATTGTTCATCCTTACTCATCTATTGTTTATGGAACTGCCATTATATGCACTGCTTTGGAGTACTGAGTCCTCATTTCATACTTTGCTAGCTTGCTGGCTGATTCAAGCATTTAACCCTGTATTATACGTTTTGGGAACCCTCATATGTTAACAACTCTCTAGCTCAAATGTAAGGGTATGGAACATAAACGCTTTTGTGAGCAAAAAACCTGTTGTATATCTATTGATTGTACCAACAAATCCCACATTACAGATGTAGCAATATGTATTCTGAACAATCCTTAACCTACAGAAACCACCACATTAGATTAATAGCACCACAGAAAGCTTCTATAATAGTCGTGGCAGAATTCAATTTTTACTTGCTTATAATTTTGACGGATAAGATCAATGTTCATTTTTAAGCTTTTTTCAATTTTTATTGATTGAAATGTTCACAGTTGCAGGAAATTATGGGGGTTAAAACATAGGGTGTCAGGCAATAATTATTTAATGACAGTAAACACCAAGATTCAAAAAGTTAAAGTTTTATAACTATTAAAATACAAATTGTCAACATCATTTGTCAAAGCATACAAAGTAAATAGCCTTAAAACAAACTCTAAGAAGTTCTCAAGCAGCATTTTTCTTACTTTGCTTATCTGCACTTTTCAATTGTTATCAATAAATATTTTTTCATCCATTTGTGTGTCTATGGTGAAACTGATGTTTCTATCGATAAAAATGTAATCAATCCAAGTACATTTATAAATTATGTGGTGTAAATATAAATATACTGGAATTTTAATAAATGATAAATCAATGTGGTATCATTTTAGATGCTGGAGATGCCCAAATTATTTTCAAGTCTGTCAATCAGTTTCTCAAAATATTATTAGCATATGGTGTTTAGATTTATAATGAGTGCTAGATGGCTATGAGGGAAAATGTGTTATTTAGACTTTTTTAATTATTACAGTGGATATTTTTAATGTGTGAAGTGAAACTTTCATGTATACTGAGTATCTGTTATCTGATATATCATTTTGTATGCTATGATTCCCATGTAATGCAATGACATTTAAAAAAAAACAAATTCAGTCATTTCGTTTTCCTGGATTTAACTCTCCAGATATGAATTTTCATTCATGGGATCCTTAGCCCTGCCTTTCATCTGACCCCATCACTTTCTTCAAAAGTATATGTTATGGCCAGGAGGACGTCATGACATTCCATCATAAAAGGTGAGCCTGGATGCAGGTATAGTACAACAGAAATCCTTGAGACAGATCTTTGGCCCCAATCTTATGAAGACTTACACATGTGCTTAACTTTATAATGTAAATACTCCCATTGCATGCGAGAAATTCCAATGTGCTTGTGTGTGAAGTACATGCGCTAAGTCTCTGTAGGATTGGAGCCTTGTTTGTTTTGTTAGTATGTTTAGTATTTGTAAAGTCCATCCCTATTTAGTAAAATGCTTAAGCACATGCTTAATTGTGATGACTTAAGCATGTGCCTAGGTTGCTTCATTGGGGCCTACCAGGGGCAGGGGACTGCCTCATTATACCCTGTGCTAGTGATATAATGCCTACGCTAAGAGCTCGTTGAATGTGCGCTGAATATTTCCTGTAGCAATGGTCCTATATCCATAAAGAAGTGCAGAGAGCTGCAACATCATAACAAAGGAGCTGTATTCAGCTTTTAAGCCACAAGTTTCCTATCCTGTGGTAGGGCTCTGTGGTAGGAAAATGGAACACGTGAAGAAAAAATAAAATTAATACTAATACTATTTTTTAATCATTCAGCTTCTTTTTATATATTTTTGGCCTGGTATATCTGAACATGGTGGTCTCTACGTGCTGCAACTAAGTCTATGTTGAGGCTGTAGTACAGACCTGCATACAACAAGCATACAACAGATAAACATATTTCTCATTTAAAAAAATATTTTTAGTTGAGTTTGGAAAATTTCCTTTGGGAAGTTGAGGCATGTAAAGATGGCATTTGTATGCTGATGTTTGATGGATGTACCTGAAAATGTTAGGAGGGACAGTTCAGGTGAACAAAGTGTTTATACTTGTTTAAAATGTCCTAACTTCTTAGATCTCTGCAGTTGACAAGATTTCCACTGTTTCCTGTTTGGCCAGAATACCATGCGCACAGCTTTTATTGTTATATTTTTTCCTCTTTGATTTTCAGCTGTGACTGGTACTAAGAAGTGCAACATTGAGTGAAAAGGAAGGTAACCAAAGAAGGTAACTGAATGCATTCACCCGGCAAAAAAGATCTTTTTGGACTCAGTTTGCAAGATGCATTAGTTTGGGTACATGTATTACTGAAGCCAGTTTACCACTCCTGGGTTTGTCTCAATGACATAAGTTGTACTAGTGTAACTATATCAATCAACTCAAGCAAGCAGGTGAAGGTTAGAGGTCTGCTTGGGCCTAATTTTAAAGCCCGACCTGAACCCACCTAGACAACTGCCAGTCTGAACCTAAAACTTGTTTAAATCTGTTTAATGTAATTCAGAAATGTACTGATGTTAACTAAACCACTTTAAGAAAGGGTTAAACTGTGTCTACATAGAGGGTGGACATCAGTTTAAGTAGATGGATTTTGCTACACCAGTGCAACTTATATCATGTAGTCAAGACCTTAGTGGTAAATTTTTCTGGTAAAATCTTTCACTGCTCTCAAGCTCAGAAGAAAGCAAGAATACTTGATCCACATTACATGTCAAGTACCCTTTAATGTCTACATGGATTTCATTTCACTGCAGCACCATAACATCATATGCTGTACTGATATCAAAGCCCAATATTCTTGCTAATATTTATATAGCTATTTAAGAAATATTTATTCCCCCCCTCAAGTTCCTACTAACTTCTCCTATCCTTCCCTGTTTCTTCTTTTTCTTCACCTTTATTTGTGTTGGCTATCACTTGAATTGATTGGAAGTGCTGTATTTTTTTACTGTACTGCTAGGTTAATATATCACCTAGTTCCTGTATTGTGCTTTGGCTCATGCACTTCTTAAAAAATAGCAATAGAAAATCTATGACAAAAAAGCACATGGTATCAAATGTTGCTTTTGGAACGTTGTTCCAGCTGGCCTGCAGTGCACTTTACGGGTGTGTTCATAATGGTAGCATTCAGCTTGTGTGGATGAGTCTCTCGAGATTCAGCAAAGGTTTCTGACTGATAGGCAGTAGCTCAGCATTACTGTCTGTACTGGGGCGTATGGACAGATTTGGAACCGATTCAATCTCACAAGTTACACTGATGTCAAAGTACTATGCCTACAGTGATTTAAAGAAAAAAATCTTTCTGTTTGTGGTTTCACATGAAGTTTCTCTGTCTGCTGAGCAAGCACTGCTATGCCAGTGCTATTTTTTCATAGTCCAGCCTAGGAACAGCAGTGCCAGTACTGGCCACTGAACTCATTGCCTATGAACTCATTAATAGTTAACAACACCAAAGACACCTCTCATTTATTCCTGTTTTCAATTTAAGTAACTAACAATAAACTGAAAAGAGAGCCAGAAGAGTACCCAGAAGTCACCTACTACAGGACAGGCCCAACAAAGAAATGAACAGAACACCACTAGCCATCACCTTCAGCCCCCAACTAAAACCCCTCCAACGCATCATCAAGGATCTACAACCTATCCTGAAGGACGACCCATCACTCTCAGAGATCTTGGGAGACAGGCCAGTCCTTGCCTACAGACAGCCCTCCAACCTGAAGCAAATACTCACCAGGAACCACACACCACATAACAGAACCACTAACCCAGGAACCTATCCTTGCAACAAAGCCCGTTGCCAACTGTGCCCACGTATCTATTCAGGGGACACCATCATAGGGCCTAATCACATCAGCCACACTATCAGAGGCTCATTCACCTGCACATCCACCAATGTGATATATGCCATCCTGTGTCAGCAATGCCCCTCTGCCATGTACATTCGTTAAACTGGACAGTCTCTACGTAAAAGAATAAATGGACACAAATCAGATGTCAAGAATTATAACATTCATAAACCAGTTGGAGAACACTTCAATCTCTCTGGTCACGTGATTACAGACATGAAAGTTGTGATATTACAACAGAAAAACTTCAAAAACAGACTCCAACGAGAGACTGCTGAATTGGAATTAATTTGCAAACTGGATACAATTAACTTAGGCTTGAATAGAGACTGGGAGTGGATGTGTCATTACACAAAGTAAAACTATTTCCCCATGTTTATTCCCACCATTCCTCAGACGTTCTTGTCAACTGCTGGAAATGGCCCACCTTGATTATCACTACAAAGTTCCCCTCACCCCCCTTCCCCCCCGCTCTCCTGCTGGTAATAGCTCATCTTAAGTGATCACTCTTGTTACAGTGTGTATGGTACCAACCATTGTTTCATGTTCTCTATGTATATAAATCTCCCCACTGTATTTTCCACTGAGTGCATCCGATGAAGTGAGCTGTAGCTCACGAAAGCTTATGCTCAAATAAATTGGTTAGTCTCTAAGATGCCACAAGTCCTCTTTTTCTTTTTCCCTCATAAGTGACAGTGTTGTGAGTGTGGGAATTTGGAGATGCGCCATGGAGGCGAGGGTTGGGAACACCACATAATTGCGTGGAGCAGTTCACTACAGAAACACTCTAGTTTGTTTTATTAAAGTTTTATTCCTGTATTATTTGTTTGTTATTTAATGAACCCCAAGATCATTACTTGGTGCCAGAAGTGCTGAATGAGAAGGAAGCTCCAGTCATTTTGAAGTTAACTCCTGTCAGGCGTTTGCAGCTGAAAACAGAGACAAATGGAGGCATCAGAGAAGCACATGGAGCACCAGGCACAGAGGCTTTTGCATGTATTTGGTGAGCGGAATAGTAGCTTGACTAGCTTATGAAGGGGGGGAGACAAAAATGGATGTGTTGCAATCTCCTTCCAGTCTGCAATTGTCAGGCAATGTTGCAGAGAACTGTAAAATATTGAGATGGAGATCTGCATTGTATTTAGCAGCCAAAAGGGCAGAGGAAAAAATGATTAAGTGAAATCATCAATCTTTTTGCGTGTTGCTGGGGATTAAGCATTGGATATTTATAACTACTTTAAGTCTGAAGAAGAAGGTGGAAGCATGAAGTTAAATAAAAATACTGAATAAATTTGAGGAACATTGCATGCGAAAAAGGAATGAAACCTTTGAAAGACACAGTTTTTTTACATGCATGCAAAAAAAAATGATGACACGATATGATGACCAAACTGATGGGAACATGTCACAGAATTAAGGAAACTCAGTAAAATGTGTGACTTTGGTGAGTTGACAGAGTCTCTGGTCAGAGACAGAATCATTTGTGGCATTAAAGACAATGTGTTAAGAGAGAGACTGCTTCAAAGGAGATTTAACTTTCAAAAAAGCTCTCCAGATATGCAGGGCAGCAGAAACTGTCAAAGCACAAACCAAAGAGCTGACTTCACCAGAAGGGGTTATCCATGTACTAAGCACTAAGGAATATATCCAGAATAGGTCAAATCAAAGAGTGGAACCACTCACTATGAAAACCACTGCTTGGAGAGAGACTGGGTACATACAGTCGTGTGGAAGGTGTGGATCACAGCATGGCCCCAAACAATGCCTTTGGGAAACACTGTCATAAATGTGGAAAAATAACCATTTTGCAAAATTCTGCACATCCCAAATGCAGAAAAGTCAAGTGCATTCAGTTACAGACAGTCTGGTTGACGAGTTTTTCATAAGCATATTAAGATCTACCAAGCCTGATGAGAGGAACTGGATACTGCCTATGACAGTGAATGGAACAATTATTCCACTGAAAGTGGACACAGGACCTCATGTTAATAGTCTGTCTGAACAAGATTATGAGAGATTGAAAATAAGAGCAAAACTGGGACAACAACATAAAAGTAACTGGTTATTCTGGAACAAATATACCTGTCAAGCGGGTGTGCAGTTGCTAGAATCAACCATAAAAACACCATATACAGACTCCAATTCATTGTAGTGCCAAAGGAGGTGACACCAATTTTAGGCCTAGCTGCATGACAGAAACTCAGTCTGGTAAAATGGGTGCTCTCACTATAAGATCATACTGAATCTGGCTATGAGGCACTCTTTCAGGAATATCATGACTTGTTTCAGGGGTTGGGTTGCTTGCAAGGTGAACATACCATCCAGGTAAACAAGCAGGTCCCTCCAGTTATCCATCCATGTAGAAAGGTGTCATTTGCACTCCAGGATAATCTCAAGGCTGAGCTTGCAAGGATGGAAGCAATGCAAGTAATACAAAAAATTGAGGAGCCAACAGAATGAGTGAACTCCCGAGTCACTGTGGAGAAAAGTAACAGCCAGTTATGCACATGCTTAGATCCCAGAGTCTGTAAAATGAACATTTCAGACTACAACCAAAGAAAAGATTATGGCTCAATTTGCAAATGCTCAATATTTCAGATAATTGGATGCATCTTCAGGGTTTCAGCAGCTAAAATTAACCGAAGGAAGCTCAAAGCTATGCACATTTAATACCCTATTTGGAAGATACAGATTTTTATGCTTACCCTTCATCATAGCTTCAGCAAGAGAAGTGAATGAGGAGCTCAATGAAAGAGGAGTATGATCATAGACTTCAGGATGTCCTGGATGCAATTAGAGCTGAAAACCGCAAACTAAATAGGGAGAAATGTGCTTTGGAGATACAGAATTGACTTTTGTTGGGGACACTATTTCCAAAGAAGGCATAAAACTTGATAAGAGGAAGATTTCAGCCATTGAAATGATGCCACATCCCCAGATACTCAACGGTTCCTGGGAGTGGTTAATAATTTTGGAAAATTCAGACCTAATCTATCTACCAAAGCAGCAGCTTTGAGAAAACTCGAAGAGAATAAAAATGAATGGTATTGGGATGCAGAACAGGAGGAATCATGGCAACTGACACAGAACCAGTGTTGAAATTCTATGCACCAGGAAGGCCTATTAAAATCTCAGCAGATGCTTCACAGTATGGGTTAGGTGTGGTGATTTTACAGAAGCGTGAGGCTTGTTGGCAACCAGTGGCATGTGCATCCAGATCACTGACTGAGGCAGAAACCAGATATGCACAGATCAAGAAGGAGCTTTTAAGGAATATTGTTTGCCTGTGAGAGATTCAATCAGTATATTAATGGACAGAAAGTAGAAGTTAAAATGGACCACAAGCCCTTGATAGCATAGCAAAGCTCTAAATGACTGTACCTTAAGGATTCAAAGAATGATGATAAGGATTCAAAGAATGATGATCTGCGGAAAAGGACCTAGGGGTGACAGTGGACGAGAAGCTGGATATGAGTCAGCAGTGTGCCCTTGTTGCCAAGAAGGCCAATGGCATTTTGGGATGTATAAGTAGGGGCATAGCGAGCAGATCGAGGGACGTGATCGTTCCCCTCTATTCAACATTGGTGAGGCCTCATCTGGAGTACTGTGTCCAGTTTTGGGCCCCACACTACAAGAAGGATGTGGATAAATAGGAGAGAGTCCAGCGAAGGGCAACAAAAATGATTAGGAGTCTATAACACATGACTTATGAGGAGAGGCTGAGGGAGCTGGGATTGTTTAGCCTGCAGAAGAGAAGAATGAGGGGGGATTTGATAGCTGCTTTCAACTACCTGAAAGGGGGTTCCAAAGAGGATGGCTCTAGACTGTTCTCAATGGTAGCAGATGACAGAACGAGGAGTAATGGTCTCAAGTTGCAGTGGGGGAGGTTTAGATTGGATATTAGGAAAAACTTTTTCACTAAGAGGGTGGTGAAACACTGGAATGCGTTACCTAGGGAGGTGGTAGAATCTCCTTCCTTAGAGGTTTTTAAGGTCAGGCTTGACAAAGCCCTGGCTGGGATGATTTAACTGGGAATTGGTCCTGCTTCGAGCAGGGGGTTGGACTAGATGACCTTCAGGGGTCCCTTCCAACCCTGAGATTCTATGATTCTATGATAAAGCTGCAAAAGTATGATTTGTGACTAGGGCTGATGATTAATCACAGTTAACTGATGTAATTAATTAGAAAAATTAATTGTGATTAAAAAAAATTAAGGGAAAATCATCGCAGTTTTAATCACACTGTTAAACAATGGAATACTAATTTAAATTTCTTAAATATTTGTGGATGTTTTTCTACATTTTCAAATATATTGATTTAAATTACAACACAGACTACAAAGTGTACAGTGTTTACTTTATATTATCATTTTATTACAAATATTTGCACTTTAAAAATGATAAATAAAAGAAATAGTCTTTTTCAATTCAGCTCATACAAGTACTGTAGTGCAATCTCTATTATGAAAGTGCAATTTACAATGTAGATTTTTTTTGTTACATCACTGCACTCAAAAACAAAACAATGTAAAACTTTAGAGTCTACAATTTGTGACTGAACTCAGGGGGTGGTGGTGGGGGAGTGATGTACTGGTAACCTCTCATCTCTAGATAGTTGACACATTGGGTTTATGGAAATGGTTTATGGGAATGTACTAGATGGCTTGAGAATTTAATGTATGTGTTATCAGGCAGCTGCTAACTGTTTATATATATGTATATAAGAGTTAATTCATTTTTTGAGAGGGAAGATGCAGAGATATGTTTATGAAAGATTGTGATTTGGAGATGCTCCCTCATAAGGGACAGTGTTGGAAGTGTGGGAATTTGGAGATGCGCTCTGGAGGCGGGGGTTGGGAACGCCACATGGCTGCCTACAGCAGCTCACTACAGAGACTCTCCTGTTTGTTTTATTAAAGTTTTATTCCTTTCTCATTCACTGGTTTGCTATTTAATGACAACAAGATCATTACAAACATATAAATAGTGAAATAACTAGTCCTAGATATTTAGCTACAGCCCCAAGGCTGGGGGCAGCACAGAGCCACAAAGCACCATGAGGAAGTCTGAGAAAGGTTGTATCTTAAAAGGCATAATCCTCAGAGCTCCATGCTGTGCATTCTCTCAAGAGTGGGCTGGGCTGCACACTTCATGGCCTGCCAATTCTATGGACATTGTGGAGTGAAGGATGATTGGTGCCTTGAGTGTGCCTGGAGGGAGCAGTCTACTGCTACTTTTGCAACTGGCCCTTTTGCAAAATACATAGGGGTGACCGAAGGCTTGCAACCTAGACTCTAGGCTCTAGACTGTTCTCAATGGCAGCAGATGACAGAACGAGGAGTAATGGTCTCAAGTTGCAGTGGGGGAGGTTTAGATTGGATATTAGGAAAAACTTTTTCACTAAGAGGGTGGTGAAACACTGGAATGCGTTACCTAGGGAGGTGGTAGAATTTCCTTCCTTAGAGGTTTTTAAGGTCAGGCTTGACAAAGCCCTGGCTGGGATGATTTAACTGGGAATTGGTCCTGCTTCGAGCAGGGGGTTGGACTAGATGACCTTCAGGGGTCCCTTCCAACCCTGAGATTCTATGATTCTATGAACCTCCCAGCCTGCAGCATAGTGCTGACCCTAAAGAATAAACAGCAAGATGGGTAAAATAATTCACTTTTGTGTTCCCCTGTGGAATAAACTAAGCCAAACCTGGCTATTTAAGACTGGGCCCAATTTAGAACATTGCAGATTTACATATCTAAAGGTTCTTGTAAAAACAACAACCTCTTTTCAGAACAGCAAATAATCTGAGCCAAAATAACAACTGTTTACTTTTCACCAATAGTCTGGAGTTTTGTACAGAGCTACTGTCAGATGCTACGTATACAGGCAAATTCAAAACAAAAGTTTCATGTTAGGAGGTCATTGTAAGTGGGCGTAAGTCAGACGCTGAATTGGGGAAAGAGTGATGTTGAGGGCCAGTAGGAAAAACAAATAATATAAGGCTGACTTTTGTGAGTTAACCCATTGTACAGTGTTTCTCACACACACACATAGCACAAACTATCACATTCAGAAACAGTATCTCTGAGTCAGGGCAATCTGAAATAGGCCACACAGAAAACAAACAAACAAACAAAAAACAGTCCACCAGCAACAATAAAAACAAAAAAAGAGGGAAAATCCTACTTTACTCTCACTCCATGCCCTGCCCCCAGAAATCCAGAAAAATCAAGAAATACTTTTAAACCATAGCCTTATCATTAAGTAGCCATTAGTGATGTGAGGAGTGATAAAGAAATCAGCAGCATGACAGCTTTTTGCAGTTACCCTGTAAATATGTTTGGAGCTAGCTTAGTTCAGCTGAATGCACCATTTACCTCACAAGTGTCAGTCATGAGGGCACTGGAGGGAGAAACACTGGCAAATGGGGACATCACTGCTGAAATGTCATTGAGAAGGTGAACAGTACAATAGTTCCAATGGGAAGAACCGATGAGAACTAAAAATTGAGGTGAAGAAGAGGCTAAGGGTAATATAAAGAGGATGAAATATAAGTGCAATAAAAGACAATCTTATTTCTGAATGAGATAGACTGTTCATTTTTGTGTTTTTTGGTCCCCTTGAAATCAGGATGTATTAATCTTGTGAGGTTTTCTCTCCAGTTTTCAGACTAAAGGCATTAAAATAAAATTTAGAAAAGCTTCATGTAAGCATCTGATATTTAGATAAAACAAAACAAACCTTCTGAGGTTCACCCACAGCCAGTTACAACTGACTGGTTTCCAGAAAGCCTTTCATCAAGCTAATGCATTTGTTCGATGATACCATGTGTGTTCTTGGGAATTTTCTTTTCCATTACTGTATGCAGTTGTATACCTAAATGTAATTTGTATCTCAAAAAAACTGAAATGAATTCAGTTCAATTTTGTTCCTATTTACATTGGTGTAAATGTGAAATATCCCTGATGATTTTATCTGTTAGTTCAGATTTACTTCTGGGTAAATGAGAGCAAAACACGGCTCATTGTATTCATATTAGTTGAGGTCTGATAACATGGGTAAAACAGGCAAATTCTACTTTCCTCAGCCATTTGAGCCACTTGAGTTCTGTTGGGAAAATTAATTGTGCAAAACATATTTCAAACAAATTTCTGCAACAAAATTTTCCATTTGAAGATGCAAGAACTTGTCCTGAAAAGATTGTTTCTATTCCCTGTTTAAGGTTAGCATGCAATCTCATGCTATTTCTCTAATGAATCAAAACCAAGAAATACAGCTCAAATTTAGAAAATTCTGTTATTTCATAGAACAACAAAGCTGAGAAGGTATTTACTGAATGCATTCACATAAGTAGTGAGTTACAGGAAATCACATTCTGCTTGCAAATATTCTGTGAGCAGATAAAAAGATGAAATTAATTGAATACATTATTAGTTGTGAATTATTCACTCAGTTCTATTGCACAAAGTACACAAATCATAATAAGGAACGTAAAAATTATAACTAACATGTACAGTAATACAAACTACTGTATATGCACAAAGACTTAATTATGGTTGCTGTGGAAGTCCTCATATCTAATTTACTGATTTCTGTGGGAGCAGAAACTCTAACGCACACAATATTGTATTATTGTATTGTATGACAGTTTTTATATTTTCATTTACCAAAAGGAAAAGTTGGCCTGTTTGTGATTAATTAGGATCAAACTGTTGCCTATTTTAAAATTTCTCTGTATGCTAGAAAACACATAAAACATGTCAGATGAACCGTTATGCTTCAGAGCATAAGTCAACCAATCACTGTCATGCTTTTTAGGAAGAAACTTACACAATGAACAGGTTGTTCCATAATTCCAATTTTTCTGCACCTTCTTCTGAAACATCTGGTTCTGGCTACTCTTGAAGACGTAAAACTAGACTAGATGGACCAGGGTTCTGATCTGATTTGTCAAAACCTATATTCCTATCTCTGGCTCTCCAATGTTGCACGCCAGAGGACAGGTGTTTTTTGTATTTGGAAATAGCAATGGCAATTAAAACCACTACTGGAAACAGAGGCTAAGAACCTTCCCCTGTTTAGGCCTAGAATCTTCCCCAATGGGGAAAGTCCCAGGTAGGACATAGGAAACACTGTGAGGGTTCCCCTTGAAGAATTGCCACCAGATTCTTCTTTGGTGGCAGGAATTTCCATTTGTGGAATGAGCAGGGGATTCAGTTTTAAAACCTGTGGCTCTCCTGAGATCTGACTGGGCTATCAATAAGCAAAATCTGTGTCTCTACATTGCATCCCAGCCATCCCTGCATCCAAGTCTCTCTCATGTTATCTATCAGCATGAGTCCACTGGCTTTTTCTATTAGCTGCTATTTCTGAAATCCATCTAAAAGGGGGTTCCATAGAAACACAGCACACAAAAGTAAATGTATCATCAGGTTGAATTGCCTCAACAACATATTCTCTGTTGGCTTTCTGGAGGGAGGATGGACCAGTACACCTGTCCTTCCAGGTTCCACTCCTAGTATTTCCCCTTCTACCCTGGCCCGTTTCTCCCCAGTGGGCAATACATATGACCTGCAAAAGGCTCTATGTGGAGTCCAGGGACAAGAAGTTTTGACGTCATTCCATGCCCTCAGAATCCATTGTGTTTTCACTCTCCCTGTAGATGAACAGATATTTTTGGCTCTTAGTTTTCAAACTGAGACAACCATATCAATTTATTTCATTTTTAAAGAATAACAGATATAGTGTTGTGAGTCATCACTAAGGCAAAACCAGCTTGTGAATGCTGCTGTGGCTGGGATGATTTTCTTGGGGCTGGTATCAAATGCCTTTATATGTCAAAAGACAGCATAGCAGAAATGAGATTACTCATTTACAACAAATTGAAGACGGTGTCTAATTGTCTAACTGCCCCAATGACTTCAAGTATCTGGCAAACAAACAATAACAGGCTCTTGGTGCTGTTAAAGTCTTTTCTGCAATACTGAAATTCAGTGGGCATTTCAAACATGGATTCTGTTCTCTCTTTGTCAAATTTCAGATTCTTTACGAGTTTTGTTCGATATTGGGAGAAAATGTGCCATATAGATCTAGCTATTCCTATACTAAAGGAAGATAAGGACTTCTCCACTAGGTCCATAGTTTTGGACAAACTTTTTATTCACTGGAAAATGCAGTTTTGGCTGAGCTGAAACTATTTGCAAATTTGACCCCAATAGTTTTGTCTGGGGAAAAGGTTTTCAGGGTTAGCTTTGAAAATCATGTCGCCTTTAACTCAATAGTAAGATCACTTATCTGGGATGTAGGAGATCTAGCTGTGAATCCCAAATCAAGAGCAGGGAATTGAACCTAGAGTGTTTGCCCCATCTCAGGGAAGCAACCTAACCACTAAGCTATAGACCATTTGGGGACAAGCTGTTCTCAGTTGCTCCCATTGAAGCTGTTCCACTTCTAATACTTAAACAGTCATTGTGCTAAGGCATGAGAACAACTCTATAGCCTGGTGATTAAGGCACTTATGTGGGAGGTAGGAGGTGTAGATTCAAATCCCTCCTCTGAATTAGGCAGGAAGAAAGATTTGAATCTACATCTCCCATCTGAGTGCCTTAATCACAAGGCTATGAAGTCATTCTCTCTGCCTCTGATCTAATGAAAACATGCACAAAATTAACTGAAATTAGGA
The DNA here is from genome assembly GCF_965140285.1 of Lepidochelys kempii. Taxonomy (NCBI): domain Eukaryota; kingdom Metazoa; phylum Chordata; order Testudines; family Cheloniidae; genus Lepidochelys; species Lepidochelys kempii. The sequence goes on from NC_136380.1 coordinate 104,114,844, forward strand.
TGGATTTGATTTAAATCACTAGTCAGGAAGACTTGATTTAATCATGGATTTCTACATAAAAGTGCATTCTTGTTGGTTGTTATAACCTTAATACATACTCTTCACAACTCAGAGATAGATGAAGGTTTTATTTTTAATAATGTATAGTGTGTACCTTCTAAAGTGATTTATTTTGAAAAATTTTCCAATTAGTTTTACAGCTATATCAGAAACTGAATGATTGTTTGGTTATTTCATTTCAAAGGTAATTGAAGCAGATATTTATGAAGTCATTGGGAGGTGAACTATCATTAATATTTGGAGGATTTTCTTGCCATGCTGTATTAGGAGGAGACCACCACCAGACAGACATTTAAATTGTTTTATTTAACTAAAACAACAACGTTACATATTCTGGATTTTTTTCTTCCACAGCAAACATAATATTTTAACAAAACAAGCATATGAATTTTTGAATTTAGTTAAACATTCAAATTTTAAAAATAAAGTTTTTTTTTGTTAAAATTGTTTTAAACTGAAATAGTTAAATGAAATATTAAAAAATTAAATCGACTATGTCCACCAGGTCACCATGAGAAACTTAAAATTATTGGCTTCTGCAGCTAATTCAGTCGTCTTCTCCTTCATTTTCCTGTTTGTTCATAATCTGGAAAAGAAAAACAAGCTTTCCTGCTTTTTCAGGTCCCAAACAATTTCTCAATTTGGTATGAATTAATCCAAAAGGAAGAAAATATTCTTTCTACACCAGCAGAAGAAGCTACTGCTGTTAAAAGTGAGATTATCACTTCAACAATCTCTGAATCCAAGTGCTTAAGTGACTTCTACCAGTTCACTGGTATGACTTTCTTTAAAACTTCATCAGCAAACATATATTTCTTGAATGGTTCACCCTTAGCTCTGAAGTTTATTATAGTTGGCATTTTGGAGGCCAAAATAATCGATTGCTGGATGTCCATGTCATAGGCAACTCCTCCTCTTCAGCAGTTAAGATTTGACCCTGGTACCGAGTATTGAGAATATTTGCAAGAAAATGAGCAGGAGATAGTGCTTGTCCCATTTGTTTGTTTTGTAATTTAACTCTATCATTGCATATTTCTCTTTTTAAGATCTCACTCAGTTCCTTCCACATTTCAACAGCATCAGCAATAAAACAGCTATTTCCCTGCATTTTGTTCAAGGCTACAGCAATAGGCTTCAGGGGACTCAGCATGTGTTCAACATGTCTCTTAAACCTAATCTTGAGAACTTTGGCTCTTACAGTGTCATCTATTTTTTCACGATTTTGTTCACAAACTGTCATCAGATTAGGCCAGTTCTTGATATAGTGCTCAAAAGAGTCCACTACTGAGTTCCATCGCACGTCTTGTGGGAGAGTTAACTTGGTTCCTCCCACTCTTTTCAGAGCAGCTGCTGCAAAGTGGTTGTTACGGAAGTATTTTGCAATTTCACCAACATTAGCCTTTATTTATGGAACACTGAAGTTAGGAGCTGCATCAAATGAGCACTGCAACCATATGTTATTAGTTTGGGACCCTCTTCACTCTCTTCTAATCTCGGATACATTTGCAGCATTGTTTGTGACCAAGCTGCATACTAGACATTTGAATTTTTTTCCACAGTTTGTTATAGCTTTTACTACTACTGATATATCAATTTTGTCTGTAAGGAAGACATTCCATTATTCTGTTGTTACATAAGTACATACAACAGGATCACCCATCAAGACTCAGGTTAACAATTTTACCCTCTAGACCTTTTGCACACTATTCAATTTCTCTTTCATACACTTTATCCAGCAATTTGCCTGTGACATCTGCTCTGTTGGGTGGACTGTATCTTGGTCTTAATGGCTGAACCATGTTAATGAAGTGTGGATTATCAATCATATCGAAAGGAGAGTTTGTTGCATAAACAAACTGGATAATTTTTTTTCAATCAATTACCTCTTTTTGTAATCTGCTGATTCTTATCACATTCTTATCTGTGGTTATTTCTGGATGATGGAGATTTTTTTCTTTTTGCTACAGGTGATATACTGTGGCTATGTGACATACATGATGTGACTGGAACACTATCATTGGCAGATAGTTCTGAAACTATAGAAAATGATGATCTTGAAGGTGGATAGTCTTCAGAATCCTGTATGTTGAGGATGGATTCTCCTAAACAAAATAAATCAATGCAGTTAATTACTATTACCATACTGCTCATTTAGTATTACTCATTGCATTCACTGACACTCAGTACTACTTTAAAGGTGAAATTGTAAAAGGAAGATCTGCCTATTTCAGCTATTTATTTTTATCACAACTGCATCTAAAATGATAGTACCATAGAGTAATAACTATATTTTTTGCTCAAACATGAGAATTCAAGAATAGTCCAGAAGGAAGACAGGCAATCCTTAAGAAAGAAATATGAAATAAAAAAGTTTACCAACCTGAAGATGTTGGATCATATTAAAGAAGTTCTGTATTAAAATCACAAATGAGTTTGATTCCCCAGAGTTTAAATTCCAGGGTATTACTAATTAAGAGGTCTCTTGGTTTTTGGTACTGTTTCTCTCCCTCTATGTGTGAAACTTGCAAGCTGCTAATTGTGTTAGTACATTCTAAGACAGAGTCTGTTCTCAAAGCAATTCACAGAGAGAGAGAGACTCAAAGCAATACTCTAACAACAGAAACAGCACCCAGAGACTCCCCGCCCTTTTGTTGTATTAACAATTGTGATTAAAATAGAGATAGAGGATGGATGTGGATGGATGCTTGGTGTGGATAATAACTGAATGATCAGGGAGGTGCCAGCCTAAGAATCCAGTGTCCATCGGCTGAAGAAGGCGTCAAGTGGAAATAACCAGAGGACCCCACCCGGAGGGCAGACTGGAATCCACCCAACAGCCTCAAGAATGGGAGAACCAAAGAACAAGATAACATCTTGGAGCCGTCAGGAATGTGCTATCTGCTGATTGATTCAGCAACAGCATGATGAAGCAATTCCCATAGACTGGCATAGGAAGAAATTCCTATAAAAATAGACTCTAAAAAGTGAGAACTTTGGGGTCTGATTCTGCAAACCAACTTCCAGGAGCATCAGATGAGCATCTGACAAGGCCCTGCTCCCTCCTCATGTCTAGGCCACCTGGCCAGTGGCTTGGCATGAGCAACTCTAAGGCTGGTAACTATGATAACAACCTTGCAGAACCTGTGTGTGTGGGTGTGTGTTTGTATGAATGAATGTGTGAATAAATATGAGATTGAATGGAATGTTATAGCTATAACTAACTGCTTACTGTGATTCTTTCTGTATTCACAATAAATGTGGTATTTTGCCCTTTTCCCTTTAATAAGATCCTGCTGGTTTTTATTTTATTGGTACAACAAAGATCCTGCATGTTCAGACATGTTTCTTTCATCATCGTCAATGCCGCTTCCTCCTGAGAAGGAACACTTTTCATGATGTTGTTTCATTTGGGCAAGCAGGCCTTGCATTTCTTTGTTGCACTGTTTGCATTTTGCACGCATGCCCGTCTTACCCACAGGTAGAGGAACTTCATTAAAATATTCCCAAACTGGGTCTTTTATGTCCTGCTGCCATTATAGGTTTTCCCTTTTAGTGAGAGAACGGTATGATAGATCTCAAATCAACTAAGGCTACACTCAGAAAGATCTCAAGACTTCTGGAATATGCTGCTCAAACAGTTTCACTTTTGTTTCTACTCCCTGTCCCTCCCTTCTCACATTTATCTCCAGATTTCTTCTCCTTGTCCAGATCCATTTTGCCCCCAACAATCTTCTATTCATTGAACTTTCTGAAACTTTGAACTTTTAGAGAGAGATAAGGGATTGACTCTGTACACAAATTTGCAGAGGGACAATAGAATTGAGGTCTGTTATTTCTCACCTCTATATATTACCTATTTATTTATTTAAAATATTTTTGCTATTAACAAGCATGTTATCTCTGGAGACACAAATCCACAGCCTGCAAAACTAAGCATCTCTGATAGTATCTTCTAGACTGAGCACTGAGTCCCGTTGGATAGAAAGATTAACCTAAATAATTTATACAGAAGCCCCTGGAACTCCATAAGATTAGGTCTCTGTTAGAGAGCTTATTCCTTCACTCTCCCACTTCCCTGGTCCTTCTCACATGAACAGAGAGCAACAATACCCGAAGTCCGAAGGTGCAAACAATTTGATGTTTATTGGGGTGAACTTCCAGCAAGCTTAAGGAAAAGGAACTTGTATTTATTTCCGAATCCCAACTTACTTCCTGTTTGCCCCTAATTTATATAGTAATATTCTTAGCTATACCTTAACCAATCATTCTACTAAAATTTAACTAACCAATCCTAACATATTGTAACATGATTATGTAACCAATTATATCCCACCACCTTAATTAGTTTACACCCAGCAAAAATTAATTATACAGCAGACAGGAACAACCACAGAACCAGACAGAGATTATACAGACAAACAATAGCAAAGTGGGAACTATAATGGCAAGACAATACAGAAGTGAGGATTTCACATCCCAGTATTGATAAGTGAGTTCTTGCCAGACAGGATGCTATCAAACTAAGTTTTCTTTTACATTTTCTAGGCACTTCCCTTTCTCTGGAGCTGATAGGAATACAATCCTGTCCTGATAGTGCCTAACAGCCCAATAGCACCTTCTTTCCATGTGACTACTTTGGAATGTGAGGATGTGGCTGGTCGCTTCCCAGCTTATGGCTGCCTCTGTCGCTTAGCCAAAGGCCTTAGCCTAAGAACAGGGCCCCAGACTGTCACAGTAAGAGAAGGACCTTACATTGGCAGACAGTGATTTTGATTCTGTCTTTTTTACCTCTAACTAGCCAAGTGATAAAAATACGCCTAAATTCTTAAAGTACAGGCCTTTACAGTATCTATATCCTAACAGTCTCTAATCCATGAACTATTGGAACTCATTTACAAAATTTTCTTTAACATTACATGAATATATTGTCTCATACTATAGAATTAGAATGTATAATCCCTATTCCATGATGAGATATCTTTGAGCTATAACGTATCTTAATTAAAACCATCTTTAGATAGGTTTTTTCCTCAAAAAGCATTTTATCAAAAAAATCCAATTTAAATAAAAAAAATCGGATTTTTTTTATTTAAAAAAAATCATTGATTTTTATCCACCCTGACTGCAATTCCACAGAGTTTGAGGGCAACACACCCCAGAATAATCTATAGCCTGCTCTGCGGGAAGAGAGAGACCTGAGTTCATATGCTTCCTCCAAAGTGCCTTAACAACAGGTCATGAGTGGACAGAGGTGTATATGCTCTTGATTTGCTGGACCAAAATGGGCTTTTTCACTTCACTGGCAAATTCCAAAGGTTTTGGAACAGAACCAAATATTTGCCCTGATTTTTCATTTTTTTCAGAACTGAAAAACAATTATTTTCCCAGCTCTGTTCTCCACTTCTGTTTTCAAATCTAGACCAGCATATTTAACATGCTAGTTCCATCTTATTACAAAAGACCAGTGCATGCTTTCTCTGAAATGTCAGCCAACAATGACACGTATATCACTTGCAACCAATATCATCTCTTAATACTGTTGAAGCAACAGCTTCTGTATTGGCCTTAGAAATTACCGATTTTTTGAAAAATAAAAATGTTCAAACTCCTTTTTTCTCCTGACATGAAAAACTGATAACACTCTAATATTAAATACTCTAATATTTAATACTCAGTACCGTAATAGTCTAATATTATCTAGGCATTATATGAATGTGTTCTCTTGCAAACAAAGAAACATGAATATTTTTATGTTGTGTTTGCATACATTTTGTACCTGATGAGATAAAAAACACTAGCTCAGGAAGAATGCTAACAGGGTCAGAACTGTATTACACATAGGTGCTGATCCCTGCCTAATCTTTGGCTTAACCCTTTTTGTAGGGGGAGCTTATTTTATTAAAAACCCATCCTCCATCTTGATTTCCTTTCTCCAAACAAATCCAGTTCCTGATGTGAGGAAACAGGTATGCTTATATCAGAGAAGGAGACAGGGGGATAGAGAGAGAAAGAGCAGTTGAGGGAAAGATATGGTAAATGTTGGGACCATGTATTGCTAGCTTTATCCAGGCTCTCAAATTTAAAAGAAAAAATAGCAAAGGAAAAAACTCTTTACTCCTTGCAATTCCCTGTGACAGAGAGTGTTTCAGCATTCCTGCCATAGTGACTTACTTTCTAAATGGGCCATAGAAAACACCTTTGTTCAGCCCCACCCCTGCCCATTACTGAGATACTAATTTGGCTTATCTGTCTTTGAAATAGAGCTATTGGTTCTGCAAATACAAGTAAGAATAGGTTGTAAGTTATAAATGAAAAGGATCACAATTCCTACCTATATAATCACATAAAGATTTAACAGCTGGGTCCCTCATCTCTGTTTCCATATTTTTTTTTAAAAGGTTACTGTCAAGGTTCCTTCCCCACTCTGAACTCTAGGGTATAGATGTGGGGACCTGCATGAAAACCTCCTAAGCTTACTTTTACCAGCTTAGGTTAAAACTTCCCCAAGGTACAAACTATTTTACCCTTGGACTTCCACTACCACCACCAAATGTTCATCTGGGTTTATTTTATTAGGAAACACCTTTCCCCCCAAAATCCTCCCAACCCTTGCACCCCACTTCCTGAGGAAGGTTTGGTAAAAGTCCTCACCAATTTGCATAGGTGACCACAGACCCAAACTTTTGGATCTTAAGGGCAATGGAAAAAAGGCATTCAGTTCTTGAAAAGAAGAATTTTAATAGAAGTAACAGTAAAAAAGTAGTAACAATAAAAAGAATCACCTCTGTAAAATCAGGAGGGTAAATACCTTACAGGGTAATTAGATTCAAAACATAGAGAATTCCTCTATACAAAATCCTAAGTTACAAAAAAGACACACAGACAGGAATATTCATTCTATTCAGTACAGCTTAATTTCTCAGCCATATAAAGAAATCATAATCTAACACATATCTAGCTAGATTACTTACTAAGTTCTAAGACTCCATTCTTGTTCTGTCCCCAGCAAAAGCATCACACAGACAGACCCTTTATTTTTCCCTCCCCCCAGCTTTTGAAAGTATCTTGTCTCCTCATTGGTCATTTTGGTCAGGTGCCAGCGAGGTTATCCTAGCTTCTTAACCCTTTACAGGTGACAGGATTTTTCCTCTGGCCAGGAGGGATTTTAAAGGGGTTTATATTTATATAAACCTTCCCTTTATATTTATGACAGTTACTATGAGTCTTCATTTCCACTCTGTACTAGTAATTGGAAGGTAAGAGCAGTCTGTCCCCAAACACCAGTATTTAGTCTGTAATTAGTCAGGGTGGTCTCATCCTTTGCCAATTGGAAAGAGACAGCTGAGGAATTCACAGCAGAGAAAATGGAGGACTCACAGGAGAGTATGAGCAGGCCTAGCTATAATGCTGATATGATAGCTCCATGTTAGCAGCAGAATTAAAAAACCTTTAAAATAGGTATGGGCCAGATCTTCAGCTGGTGTGAATCAGTGTTGCTCCATTGACTCCAAAGCACTAGGTACAAGTTACATCAGTTGAGCATATGACTGTATGTGTTTAGCTGAGAATAATAGTGACAAACATTTTTATAAAACCTGTGGTTTAATTTAAAGCTTCAAAAAGAAGTGAAAATTAATAATAAAAAGGAACTTTTTTAAAAATAATATACATAGCAACAGCAGCTTTGCTATTGATCTTATTCAGGTTGTATAAAGGGATCAGGAGAAATACAGTTTGTTATTTGAGTTTGGAAAGAAAATAAGAACATTGGATTCTATCCACCAGTGTTTGTATCCTTAAAGTGAACATATTTAAAAACCTTGAAGAGGAAATATTTTCTGTAAAAGAATGAATAGCTCCAGGCTCATTAGAACTTCTTAGAAACTTGTAATGGTGGCTAAAGATTGTTGTTCTGTGGCTTTCTGTTTCTGAAGAAGTTTGTATGTGGAATTTATGCAGGCCTGGGCTGAATTAATCACTTATGTAGGGGCAGTGCATAAATAAAAGCTGCCAAAGAGATTGCTAATTTTAAATTGCACCTTCCTTGCCAGTTTTTCTAATTGTTTTAATGTGCAAATTAATATCCTGCCATCCCCTTATTTGCTCCTCTCTTCCTAGCTTTGTTCACATTCTGGCCATTTAATAAAGTTGTGAGGTAAAATAAAATTTCCTTGAAGCACAAACTAAACTATATATTTGCCTTTTGATGTAAGCAAATATGCTTTGAACATTTTTGTTGGCATGTGAAGAGCTGGATAGTTCAGTGGATAAGCATTGGGCTTTTATCTTTAAATTGACTGAAGTCCATTCAGCAATGATATATTAGTGACATGAGTTAGAATTCTGTCAATGCATTTCTAATGCACCCATGACTGTGGTATCTAATTACCATCCGCTCATGCAGATGTGCACATTTACAATTGCCAAGGATCCTGGAGCTGGGATCCAGATATGAGTCTAATGCAATCATTATGATATTTAGCAAGACATGGGAAATAATTGAAACCTTTTATTCAAACCCCAATAAACCTTTGGTGTTTTCAACAAAATGAACCATGGCTGCTCAGCCCATCTAAATTTAAGAACACTTTCCTCCTGATTAGCCTCATTCTGCTCCCATACTTTCAGAGGTGGGTGATGTTAGTACTCATGGAGTCTTCTCTCTTGTTCTCTCTTGTTATTTTATATTAAGGAAACTGAGTTATTTTGGAAAGTATCTGTTTTCCTCTTAGTATGGAAACATAACAGTCACGTCCTTTTCTCCTTCTCTTCTCTTCAGTTCTGCAATCTCCTCCATTGCACTGGAGTCTTTCTGTTTTTCTTACTGTTCCCCAATGTGCACTATGACAAGGAGTGAGCCACAGTAGTGTTTTGTTTATTTAGGCTTTAAAAGACCAAGAGTTTAAACCCTCCTTTCAAAATCCTTTAAGATTTGTTGAGCTGTGTGGGGAAGTTTGTAATTTGAATAATAGCATCATACTTGATTTTGCATAAACAGACATTATTGAATAAAGAGCTTCTAGTCTTTTTAGGTTTTTTGAGCTCAAGTAGTTCTCTCCCTTTAAAAACAATACAACAACGACAATTACTCTGTGAGGAGAATAAGACCCCCCCCCAGCATTTATGGTGTGAAATCTGTGACGATAGTGTCAGGCCATATCTCTCTGGGGATTGTTTGAAAGAATAATACAAAATGAAATGCACTTAAATTTGCTAATCTAATACCGTAACAGCATGTATAATGTATAATGGTGCTGATATGCCTTGACACCAGAGAAGAGATAAGATACATCAACAGCATATCAGCAGTTATCAAAACCATGCCCTAGCCTAATTATTAGTCATGTGATAATATACCTAAAAAAGGATCACATATTGTAATGTTATATTGTACCTGCAAAGTTACTTGAAGGCTTCTATGCTTTGAAAGTAGTTGCTTTTTAATTAAAAGCAAAATGAGCAACCTAATCCCCCAAAACTGTTGCTTCCAGCTAATAACAATGGACAACTATTTTCACTGGCCTGCTATTATGATTCAGTACAAAATCTGACTAGGTGGCATAGGTGCTGGAAATGGAGGTGCTAGGGGGTGCTGCTGCACTCCCTGGCTTAAAGTGTTTTCCATTATAGACAGGGTTTACAGTTTGGTTCAATGGCTCTCAGCACCCTCACTATACAAATTATTTCAACACCCTGCAAGATGATAAATTTTTTCATATGTTTAACTATATATATTATTATTACATAGTGCAATAAGTGTGCATGGCACTTTACAGACTAGAGCTGGTTGAATAATGAAAAACAGTATTTGTGATTATTTGTGTGCATTCCATTGTGATTATTTGTGTGCATTCCAAGTAGCTGTTCACTTTGACCATGCTCATTCCCTTTATTGTGAATGGATTTTTGTTCACAAAAATATTTGAAGAATGGCTGGTTCTTTACCCCTCTTACCCTAGTTATGTGTGGAGAAGACTATTTGCTGTTGTCCATTATTATTTATCAGTTTGTTTTTAGCTATCAACTTTTAAAACATATCTGAAACAAACTGAGAATCATACATCAGGAATAGTTGAAATTAGAGCTTGTTAAATTAAATAAAATCACAAAAAACATCAAAAAATATGAAGTTGTTTCCATTTCTCTTTCACAGGGCTTCAAAAACAAATCCATGTTTCATTATTTTCAATTTTTTCACAAACATTTTCAATCAAGATGATTTCTATAAAAATCAAGATTTTTATTTTTTAAAACGATGAAAATTAAGGAAGGAGTGGGAGGAGGACAGGTTGATTGCATGGTATATGAGATGAAGGAAGTCTTTCCAGCAGCAAGGGGCAGTGAGGGCGAAAGCATGGGCCATTTGTGGGAAACAGACACAAAGCGGTCAGTCTGATGAGCCTGGTTCCCAGAGGGTAGAGCACGAGCTCCCTAAACTTGGTCTTCATTTCAAGATACTGAGCTAGGAGCCTTAGCACAACTCCTAGTTCTATCTCCTATAGTCTGTGCCACTAGAAGAGCCCAACCCCATCTCATGTGCTGCTCAGCATGGCAGATGGATTGCATGGGGGAACTGGCAATGTCCCCTGTTAATGTTGTGGCTAGTGTTTCTCAGGCAGTATGCACAAAGTTATCTGTATGAACAAGCAAAAACAGATTTTTCAGGTCAACTTAATTTCCCACATTTGAAAATTTAGCCCTAAGGATTGTGTTTTGTTGATCTGTTTCCTGATTTTTTAAAAATAACAAATGGCTTCTGTACATACTTGTTCTGCTACAAATTTGTTTTTAACAATTAGGACCCAAGGAAAGTGGCCTATAATCTACTCACTGAAAAGTGTATGTATATATTTATATATTTTCCTTCAATGTATACACACACACACGGCTAATTTTCTTAATGGGTGCATTACTACCTCAAAGAGTAATTATGTATTTGTCACCATCTCCTTCCTTTGTCAGTCAGCATAAAGTGTTCCCTATAAACCCATTGAACATGGGGGCTTTGTGAAATCAAGCATTGCAGTCAGGCGGTTTAAAAAAAAATATTACCACCCTAGCAGATGGAACATCAGTAATTTAGTACTAATCAGCTCAACCGGTTTTACAGACTTTCTGTCTTTAATGTTCTGTGGCTTCATTGTGTGTGATTTACATCTGACTTGAGTGTAGCTTCAAAGGTTGGCAGCTATCAGTAGCTTGCTGATACTATCTCTCTGACATTAGGCCCTGGGTTGCAAAGCAGGCCCTGGATCAGATGACCAGGAAGGGATAGAATAGCCAGCACACCGGTAAAATGAGTTTCCTTATGATCCTCTGAATTGTGACTGTATAGATAAAGGGAAGTATGTATTGCAGACCACCAAGTGACCACCCTATTATCCTGTTAACTTGTAGGGATTGAGAAGACAGATGAAGACATAGTATGCTGAGTCACCTTTGCCCAGGGAGAAGTGAATGAAATGTCAAAGATAGGCTCATCCTGGATGACAGCAGCTGCTATCTTTTCATCGGTGCATTAGTTACACTAGCCATTTGGATTATGATTAATATCATCAGTCCAACACAGCTCTGTTTTCAAAAGCTCTTGAAAAATCACCTTCTGAGGCGGCTGTAAAATGCTGGCACAACAAAATGTTGGGAAAGAGGACAGAGTAAGAGATTTTGGGACTGCATTTCTTAAACCCCAGCACTGAAACATTTAATTCCCCAGTATGGTTAAACCCAACATTTAAGTCATGGTTAAAAAAAGCAGACATTGCATAGTTTGCTCAGCTTTTAATGGTGGTTTAGCAAATGATTTTGACATTAACATTCTTTTATCATCATTCTTTGGACTCTGAAAAATAAGACATCTTAAACCTTTTCTAGAAAGAGTCTGGTTGGAACTATGTGCATAAATTACATTAGGCCAACAAAACAAAATAGTCTGATAAGGAAAAGTAAATTGTGATACAAGGAAATATTTATGTAATGTGACATTTGTTACAATACCATCTATCTTATTTTATCCATTCCCTGATAAAGATATACTTGTTATAGATATAATTTCATTTCAATAGTATCTATGTTACGGAGAGATGCCAACCTAGCAATGCCTCTACTTATATTTACACACCCACACACACAAAGTGGGGTTGTTTCCAAAAGTTGTTATCCGATGAAGTGAGCTGTAGCTCACGAAAGCTCATGCTCAAATAAATTGGTTAGTCTCTAAGGTGCCACAAGTACTCCTTTTCTGTATGCCAGTTGGTTCAATTTGCAATAATGTAATTGATATAACAGACAATGTATTGTACAGCTGTTTTTATTTTAGAAATCATTCATGGATTCTCTCTCCAAAATAATTGACACTTCTATTTTTCCTCAGCTAAGTTTTTTGTTACCCAGTTGGTTGGTCTCTCATCCAACATATGGTTAAGTTCTTTGTGTAAGGATAATATATATTTTTGAACCTCCCGGAATTAATGAAAAGAACTACCAGATCTGATATGTTGAAAAATGTTAAATCTAAGGGCTCTGCTATATTAAACTGTTTTGACTTAAAGCTGTTTACATTTAATTGAAAATAATATTAAGAAAATTAGCAATATTATCTTTTTAGCTGAAAGATACAGTTTCAAATAAAATACTGTAATTGACATCCTTATAGAGGTGTTAAGTATTCTGCTTTTTATATGTCAACTTTACGATAGATACAAAGTTATATAACGGCTGCTCAGCATAGCTGGGCAATGACTATTTTACAAAGAGGTTTAAAGTCATCTTTAACTCTCTGTTACAGTGGCCTGATGTTAAGGAAAAAGCAACATCTGATTTAGAGACAAATATTATTTAGCTGGATCTTTAAAATAAGATTTGGATGAACCTTAGCAGTTTCATTATTTTTTTCCTGATCATTTGCTGGAATAAACTCCATGGAAATCTCTAATAAATAGGGCTTATTGTTTAGATTGTAGTACTTGTACAAAGAAGTTTATTAAAATTAGGGGCCATTTTTATTTTTATCAGTCAAAACACGTATTTGTATAACTCACACAATGTGAAAATGCAACTGTCTGTATTTACAAAAATACAGTGTACAATGAAGTGATACAAGCAACCCTTAATCTGAGATTTTCTAGTTGTGTTAGTAACTTTCCTGTGGGAGTCTGTCTGGGTATGTATGTGTGTGCACACATCTGTGAAGGAATGTGATGGGGTGTACAAACCCCACACTGGGCAACAAGGGGTTAAGGGATTATTTTGGGCTCAGAGAGCCCTGCCCTGTCACACCTGCAGCAGATGCTCCATCTGCTGGAGGAATTAAAAAGCTAGCTCAGTGGTTTGAGCATTGGCCTGCTAAACCCAGGGTTGTGAGTTCAATCCTTGATGGGGCCATTTAGGGATCTGGGGCAAAAATTGGGGATTGGTCCTGCTTTGAGCAGGGGGTTGGACTAGATGACCTCCTGAGGTCTCTTCCAACCCTGATATTCTATGATTCTAAAAGCAGGGAAATAGCTTATTTGGGTGGCAGAGCTGGAGGTGAGCAGACCTACAGCTCCAGTAGCACAGAGTAGAGAGAAGCCTAAGACTCTGACACAGCTGCCCAAAGGGGCCTGCCTTGAGGGAAAGGAGGATACAACCAGAGAGGGAAATATCCTGTGGAATTTGCACATTGGTAACCCCCTCTTGCTTATTATGGTTTGGATTTCCCCACCGGGGGAAAGTGTTGGACTAATTGACCCCAAAGAGGGGGTGTGGGGATGAGAGGCAGAGGCCCAGGGAGGACATCCTGAAGCAGCCTTGGTTGCCAGACTACTGGTAGTCCAAAGGGCCCTGGGTCAGAGTCCAGTGGAGTGGGAGGGCCTGGGCTCCCCTCCCGACAACCCCCTTGGCAGTCAGGAGTTGCAGCCACGACCACTAGGCTGTGCTCACCAACCAGACCCCAAGTGAGGATCGTTTCAGGAAGATTTTCAGTTTTTAAAAATTGAGTCTGTAGGTTAGTAAAACTAACTAAAAACCTTATATGTGTAAGTATTCAATAGGAGCAACCCCTCATTGCTATACTTTTATTTGTATTTATTTTTTCTAACTATTTTATTTTAAAAGGTAGTGTTACCAACAATACCATTACCCCTTTTATGTGTCCTGTGCTTTGGGTGTTGGTTCCAATTGTTTACACTATCTTATTCCATGGAAGAGCTTAGTTGCTTTTTACATGTACACCCATCAGCTTCAACAAGGTTCCATCCAACCTTATTATTTGTGTTGCTATGATGATAAATGCGCTAGATAGTTTATAAATTTGTAGAAGGTCAGGCCTCAGAGAGCTTAAAAAACTAAGGTGTGAAGGACCTAAAATAGTTCTGGATTGCACCTGATGGACCTTAGATTCTGATCCTATGAGATGCTGATATCAATGACAGGTGTGGGTGCTGAGCATGCCAGTCAAAAGAAATTTGGGGCCCTGCTATATCATGTTCACTGGGGCCCCACTCCCTCCCATTTCATCCCAGCTACTGATGTTTTGGGGAAGCAACTCAGGGCCCCAATACAATTGTCCCCCCAACCCCACCCCATCAGCCCTGGTGCTGAGCAGAACTGGGTGAATAACTGATTTTTGAATTACTGAATCTTATTGTGTATAAGTAAATGGTCACTGAAGCAGAGACAGGATTCTGGGTCTCCCACCTCCTAGGGGAGTGTCCGAACCAGTAGGCTATAGTGTAATCCTCACAATCATTCTCTGGCCAAGTGACTGTTTTTAAAATTACTTATACAAAGGATAGCAGAGACCAAGAAAGACCTACCCCAGATTATTCTATAGCTCTGGGGTTAGAGCATGCTCCTAGAGTGTGGGAGACCCCGTTCAAACCCCTGCTCCGATGACTAATTTTTTAAACACAGTGAAACAGCTTCAGCAGGAGACATTGAGAGATGCACCTCAGAATCTATATAGCCCAGAAGCTAAGGCATGCTCCCACAATGCTCAAATATATTCTCTGCATCTGTCTCCCACATCCCAGGTGAGGGCCATAACCACTGGACTAAAGCTTATAAAGGAGGTCCCACTACCATCTCTTCCTCCTCCTCCTCTGGAGGTTTTATGAATGGTGCTTCAGTCTGAAGGGAAAAAATGGACCAAAACTATTTGGCGAATTCATGTCTAATTTACTATTCACTTAAAATAATTTGTCCGGTTCTAGTGCTGAGTCAATTTTAGGATCAAGCCCCATGATTCTGTTATTCTCTATGGTTCAAGTCTGGTGTGAAGATGTTAGCCATCAAATAGTAGATCTGTCCATGAACTTCTAAAGAATGGAGTTTTGCAACTATTTTGACTAACCCTTCTGAAATGAGCAAATTCTATTTAAGTTATTCTTGATTTTAAATTTGAAGGTAGAGTGCTTGCCATGGTTTTTCTGCTCATTAAGGGCCAGACTGACACATTCTTTGCTCACACTGAATATCATCCCATATCAGTAGTGCCCCCATTGTGGGATTACTTATAAAGTACTATTCAGCCTGAGTAAAGATATTCCAGTCTGGGGCCTACAGAGATAGGCAGACATTCCTAAACTTTCTTGTACACCTTTCTCAGGGCTATATGCTAGCTGTATTGAAATCAATGGAAACATTTCCCTTGCCTTTGGTAGGATTTAGCCTTGAGTGCATTGATCCTGACTTGCTACACACTACTGCTGAACAGATCTAAGAATGATGACGTGTGCACATTTGATATTGTTAAATACAATAAAATTCCCAGACAATTAGGGTTTTAGTTCTTATAAACATACCACTAAAACCTGCAAAATGAAAGACACTAATACAATGTTTCTAAATTATTTTGAGAAGTGTGCAAGGGAAAATATTTGTGTAATGCCTCCTGAAGGAAAAATAAAGGAACTCTTCCCCTCCACCACCCCAGCTTCAAAAAAATTGAATAGTAAGTGTCAGAGCCAAACCAAATATTAAGGGATATGAGCTTGAATATCAGCCATGTAATCCATCTGCCTTATTTCCCTTCACTTGCTGTGTTAGAGAAAAGATTGCATTATTAGGAAAGAAAAATAAACACAAACACTTTCCTTTCCTTGAGATAGCTGCCTTAGTTTTTACTTCTTCATGAAGCTGTTTGTATTCTTTGAAGCTAAACAAATGTCTATTCAATGGTATGTAAATTTGTCAATATGGCATTTGTGCCCCATGATTGGGAAATTTTACTTTGGAAGATACAGAGCCTGCTGTGAAGTGTTTTTTAGAGTGGGGAGGAATGTGCATGTTGCAGCAATGTGTCAGATGAAATTAAAAGAGGCTGTTAGATAAATCAGGATATTTCAAATGTGTATGGCAGGTGATGATGGTTTAATACACGAAGGGTGAAGGATGGGAAGAGCCCTTCTACAAGCTACTTTCACCCCCAGTCCCCACCTTTAGTAGAGGGCAGTGGATGCTTTTTTCCTTCCTTCTTCCACTGTGCAGCTACTCCTACAGTAAAGAAACCCAGCAGGAGATAGGCAGGCCTGATTTCCACATGCCTCCTTCAGATTTCACTCTTGCCTTGTGATACTGACCATGGCACATCTTGTTAAAATGAGTGCTTTAGTAAATCCGTGTTTCCCTAATGAAGTGGGAAGGAGTGTAACAGTACAACACTGCCTTTGACTCTAATTCCTGAATGTCTCTTCCACTGTGAAAAGCTGCCACAGAATCTCTCTTGTATAGATGACCGTCATTAAAAGTCTGTAGTCTGGGAAAGATGCAATGGAAATGAGAGCAGAGTTGCCATGTTTTTATTTGCTGTGTTTGTGAATTTTAGTGTCCATGAAAGGTGCTGGGATTGGCAGTCCTGGAGACTGAAGTAGGGAAATAGTCTTTCTATTCACAGAATGGCAGCAGCACGAGCTTTCTGACACTGTCCTACCAATGTGCATTAACGCTGGCAAAGGGGACAATGCCACCTCTAAATGTAGACAGGGCAGCTGAGTCTCCATGTCACTTCTGTCCTTATCTTCTCAGCTGTGAATGCCAACTGTGATGAAGATAGTGCCAAGTAGTTTGTGATGTGGATTGTGACCTGTCTATTCTTAACCTTACTTTGCTGTATTTGTACATACAAGTTGTGTATTGATTATGCATCTGAAATTAGAAATAGGTATAGCTTGTGAAGACATTTCAAACTAATCTCATACTACTGCTAGAACTCAGACACAGGAGAGAATCAAGCTCTGCATATTTAAGTGAAAATGTGAAGCTTGACCCTCAAAAAGAGTACAGGAAAAACATCTGCACTCCCACCCCAAGAAATTGTCATCAAGCAGGCAGTGAAAAATGAACATAAATTGCAGGACACTAGCAGCTTAATCCTGGGAACAAGGTAGTGGCCAGTTCATTTCGTATACCAATAGGGCACTCAGGAGCTATTGATGATGATAATTTTAACTCAGTCCCTGCCTAGCCTGGATTTGACCTGGAAATGCTCTGTATCCTGGTTCACTTTGTTCTGTCTGACTTCAGAGTAGCAGCCCTATTAGTCTGTATCCGCAAAAAGAAAAGGAGTACTTGTGGCACCTTAAAGACTAACAAATTTATTTGAGCATAAGCTTTCGTGAGCTACAGCTCACTAATTGGATGTTACTACTTGGAACCACTTAAATCCTACTTTCTGTATTTAATAAAATCACTTTTTAGTTATTAATTAACCCAGAGTACGTATTAATACCTGGAGGGATGGGGGGGGGGGGGGGGAAACAGCTGTGCATACCTCTCTATCAGTGTTATTTATAGAGGGTGAACAATTTATGAGTTTACCCTGTGTAAGCTTTATACAGGGTAAAATGGATTTATTTGGGGTTTGGACCCCATTGGGAGTTGGGCATCTGAGTGTAAAAAACAGGAACGCTTCTGAAGTTGCTTTCAGTTAAGTCTGCAGCTTTGGGGCACCGGTTTAGACCCTGGGTCTGTGCTGGAGCAGACTGGAGTGCTGTAGTTTGGGCTTGCTGCCCAAGCTGGCAGGGAAAACAGGGGCAGAAGTAGTCCTGGCACATCAGTTGGCAGCCCCAAAGGGGTTTCCGTGATCCAATCCGTCACATGTATTATCAATTTTATTATATTTTTCCTTACAGGCTGATAATATACACAGCAGTGCATAGAAGGCCATATCAAGGGAATCCTTATGTAATAAGAATGGTTTTCAGACATCACAAATTAGAAAATAGGTAATAGGGAGTGATGCTCTGATGGAAAGAATGTGACAGAGAGGCAGGATCTGGTAGCTGATGGACAGAAGGGAATGTTTAGGAGCAGAGTTGGCAGAGGGAGAAAAGCTAGACAAAAACAAAGAAAAAGGGAGGAGAGAGAAATGTGCTCAGGAGAAGAGAGCCTATATTAATAAAACTTGCCAGTGAATTCATTTCTCCTCCATGGAGTTATGAGTTTAATAAAGATGATGTAGATATGACATTGTTTTCATTTTAATTTATTTTCTCATTTCACCAAGTGAAAATCCTGAACTTTTCATTTGCGCTACAGCAGTCATGTGCACAACAATTCAGAGTCAATGGTGGGTGTGGTTTTCAAAAATACTCAGCCTTGGTTTAACTCTGCTGCCTTTGACATCAAAGACAAAGCTCCCATTGGCTCCAAAGGAGAAGGAGTTAGGTCAATGCAGAATGCTTCTGAAGATCCCACCCTGTGCCTTCTGTTTCTAAAACTATATAATGAAATCTCTACAAATGTTCACAAAGCTCTAAAGATTTTTATTTAAACCCAACAGCTTTTTTTCCCCACTCTGAAGACTGAATGTTAAGTGAAGGCGCAAATTTGATATGCTGCCAATTCTGTGTGCTCAGTTAGCGAGGCCCTGTGTAGATCTGATTGCTTGTTTAAATAAATCTGAATGCCGAAACAAAGTATGACAGTTTAAAAAAAAGGCTTCATTCTTGCAGTAATGCTAGGAATACGGTTTCTTTAGAAGGTACACTTTGACCTTTGTTCAATATTAGGGCAGGGTCTTGCAACCTAACTTTTTCATAATTGATGGCACACATTAGCCTCCATGGTCAGCTTCAAGGTCCGTGGCCTCTGGTGGGTAAGGTGAGTTAACAAAACCTACAAAAAGTAATTAGGAAATGTCAAGGGTAAGCATCCCTGACATATACATAGTCTGGTTCTCCTGCTGTGAAAGATATTGTTGTGGAATCCAATGAGCAGTCTCATTAATGTTGCTAATTATCTCCTGCTGTTTTTGAAATGTGCGTTAATTTTTAAAAGTTTGTTGAGCTAGGAGTATATCAGGAGTCACAATGTTACTACAAACAAGGTCACTATGTAGACACAGATTTGGCTGACAACATGAGGGCACATGCAAAGGAAGTTACTGTTCCATTACTGCTTATGTCTGAGTATAACTGCTACTCAAACGGAACAGTGGGTGTTGACTTCAATTCCATATTTTAATCCATTCCATGTATTGAGGATGTGGAGTTTAAGCAAAACAGCCTAAATGGCAGAGAAGTGGTCTGATAATACTGTTCTTTCGTTTAATGTCTTGATGGCTCAATCTGGAGGAAATGCAAAGAGCTAGAAAAAACACAGGTATTATAAAGTCTTCTGTCATCCAGGTTTGAGATCTATACAAAAATATGGTTCCGGGTGAGGCTTTTTCTTTGGACTTGGTATGTTGGAAAACCTACCAAGTGTGTTGTAAACCTAGAATCCTGAATGCTATCCGTGAAGTGTCAAGATTTCAGAGGTTTTTGTGTGTAATTTTGTTGTCTCTCCTTATTAAAGTTTTACCTTTTTATCTTAATTCCAGAACTACTATACTATTATTTGTATGGAAGAGTAACCTAATTACCCTGCTTACTTTCCAAGGGCCAAATTCTGTGAACCTTCCTCAGGGTTTACTTTACTCTGCAAGCACTTAAATATTATTCCATGTAGAGTAAGATACTGCTCAGTTGGAGGAAGAATGGCAGATGCTGGATCCCTCTGTAATTACCATTAAAGTTGTGGGGGTGGGAAGGGGCATGTGTGTGTGTGTGTGTGTGTGTGCTGAGCAGTCAAGAAGAGAGTCATGGACAATGGATACAGCCAGTCATAGACAATGGTTATGGGTCATAATACAAAAGCCACTATCTTACAAAATACATCGTATCAATCTTTCTAGCTGTTTGTTGCATGGAATGGGAATAGTAACAATTTCTTAAATGCGTCACAACTCTCTATCTTAAACAGTGCCAAGAATCGTTCTTCTGAGTGATGATATAAATGAACATATTCACTTTCCCTAGCTTATGACACAGTAGAATTAGTATAAAAACCTTAGTTGGTAAATGTTACCACCTACAGCTTTTATTTTTAGTAACCGAGTTTGAAACGTTTTACATGTCAAGTGTTAACAGTACTTAAGTACATAAAAAGATACATGGAAATATTCATTCAGTACCTTAAGAGGATCGTTCAGTAATTTAATCAACCTGAAAATGACAAATATTTTGATACAAGGCAATCTTAGTCAATACATATTTTCAGCTCAACAGGTAACTAAATCATCCTTTTTGGATCATTAATTCAGATGCTATTTTTGACTGGAATAGAGAAAAGAGAACTATTTATTATTCTTACGAAACTACAATTACAGTAACACCAGAGGCATAAAACCAAAACAAAAAGGGGGCTCTATTCTTGGTTTTTTGGAGTTCTATTATTTTTAGGACTCCTTTTTATATGAGCCTTAAATGAATTAGTGTAACTAACTCGCGCATCTCAATCAGATGCATGGCAGAAATCTGAAGTTTGGGATTCTTGCTCTTTGGCAATGGATTCATATGGAAATATTGAATATAGCAACTAAGGTTTAGATTGTGCCTTTAGGCACAGCCATGAACAAGGGGTAGTGCATAAACTGCACCCTACCACAACTCAGGGCTGGGGGGGGGAGGCATTGTACTGTTGGGACACTCTGAAGGCTGGATTCTGCGTAACCTTCACACTGTAAAGGAGAGGAGGAGCAAAAAGCCTACAAAAGGGCTTGACAGAATTACTGCTGTTCTACTCAAGAGAGTGCAATGACTATCCTTGGAGGTGCGTGGCCCCCCAAAGGGCATGGGAAGGGGCACAGAGCAAGAAAATCCAATGCTTCTCCCTACATGATGGCTGAATTGTGAATATGTTTCAATGTGTGCAGTCTCTTGCACATTTGCAGCAGCAGTTCATGTTCCCCATAGCTTGGGGAGCTCCAGGAGGCAATCTTGGGGCAATGTTGCTCCACAATGTGCCCAGTGCAGGGCTGTGCCTTCAAAGCATGAGCCTTCTTAGAAGCAATTACTGATATTCACTTGAGATTGCTATTTATTCTGCCATCAAACTTTCTTTACAAATAGTGCTATTGTAGTGGTCAACTCTAAAAATCAATATTTAACACTGCATGGTAATCAAGTCACTTATGTAATTCCGATACCTTGAATAAGCAAAACACACACTGCAGTAACCCAAATTTGGTGGCAGGGTAATGGGGATTTTATATCAAGTGGAAGATATTGTGGCCCATTATTATAGGTTATGTTAAGTAAATCAAATGGTCCCTTAGTTGCTTGCTGCAGGCTACTGTAATGTGCTATATATTAATACAGTTGTAGCCTTTAAAAAATGTGGATGGAGCTTTAGGAAAGGATGGAATATTACCTCAAGTAAAATCAAGGTATTGTAGAACATAAAAATCTATTTGTTTCAAAGGAAACTGTCTGCATTGTGAAAAGGAGGACTTGTGGCAGCTTAGAGACTAACCAATTTATTTGAGCATAAGCTTTCGTGAGCTACAGCTCACTTCATCGGATTGTGGGGCTTGGAGAAAATGAACATTCAAATACAACTAGGATTGCCAAATTTCTAATCGCACAAAACTGAACACCTTTGCCCTGCCCCTTCCCATAGGCCCCACCCCTTCTCCAAGGCCCCACTCCCCACTCACTCCATCTCCTCTCCTTCTGTTGCTCACTCTTCCCCACCCTCACTCACTCATTTTCACGGGGCAGGGGGGCAGGGATGTGCTTGGTGCGCTGCCTCCATGGGCAGGTGCTGCCCCACAGCTTCCATTGGCCACAGTTCCTGGCCACTGGGAACTGCAGAGCTGGCACTTGGGTCAGGAGCAGCATGCAGAGCCCTTCTGGCCGCACCTCCACCTAGGAGCCGAGGGATGTGTTGCCGCTTCCAGGGAGCCACGCAGAGCCAGGTAGGGAACCTACCAGCCCTGCCAACTGGACTTTTAATGGCCCGGTCAGCGGTGCTGACAGGAACCAACAGAGTCCATTTTTGACCAGGCGTTCTGGTCGAAAACTGAACACCTGGCAACCCTAGATACAACATGGCAAGATTTCTAAAATTCTGTCTGATTTCCTGCCTACTCCAAAAAAACAAGTGAGTGAAGGAATCTATTCTCAGTGACCAATTTAACTGAAGTAGAGGGTTAAGTGGTTAGAGCAGGGGACTGGCTTTGTTCCCAACTCTGCTTCTAAATTATTGTGGGACCTAGGGGAAGGAATTTTACTTCTTTGAGTATGTTTCCCCATCTGTCAAATAGACAGTATAAAATAATATCTACATCACATCATAAGGGTGCTGAGTTAACTACTTTTTAAGGTGCTTTGAAATCCCCAGAAGAAAGACCCTATAAATGCGTAAAGTATTATTATTATTGTTTAATACTAATAATAATGTAGTCGCTTGATGGAAACATTCTTTATACTGATTCAGTGCTATTAATAACGGTTGTCAGCGTAACTCAGCAGGTTGAAGTTTTAAGTGAATATTATGTCATTGAATATAATGTATTTTGATACACAATGTCAAGTGTGCAATTCTCAATATGCATGCAGAAACTGGTAAATGCTTACCTGTGGGGGTGGTTTGCATGCATAGATGGCTACTTCTTGCAAACAATGTTCTAAAAACACTGCATATTTATTGAACAGCTTTTCTTCTGAACTTGTTAATATAGGATACACTATTTCAACCAGCATGTAAAATCTTGCAATAGACAGAATCATTTACACCTCTCCCACTATCAAAGGATATTCTTATTTTCAAACTTTCTCTTTCACTGTTGTGCAATTTTGCTACTTAGGTTTTTTCTTCATGATTTGTTGGAAATCGTTGAACCAAGAATTTCTGAAGTGGTCCTTTATTACTCTATACATTTATATTTGCTGTAGGTCACCATTTTCTATATGCAATATTTGAAAGTGGTAAGGAAGTTTAACCCATTCCAGAGATTTACTCCTTTCATATTCCCATGGGCCGTAATGCAGATGAGCTGAGTAGAGTTCAAATTCTGTGAATTGAAATTGTATCAGATCACGTATAAGACAAAGCTCATTTGAACCATTGGTAGCCACTAATAATCCCAATACAACCTTCATGAGCCTTCACAAATTAATGCTTCCCTTTTTATCTGCTTTGGTCCCTCGTCCTCTGCCTTGCCAAAGATACCAGCCTTGCTTGATTTCCTGTTTCTGCTTTTTCCCACAAGTGACTTTGCTCTTTCTTCCATGCTTCCCTTTATGCATAGAATGCCTGATCCCCCTTTCCAGGAGAATCTCAAAAATAACAATGCTGTTCCCTCAATCCCCTCCTTAAGACTCACTTCTTCTGTGAAGCCCACAGTAAATTGCCACCTAGTTGCCAGTGATTATCTCCATCATTAACATGTAGCTTATTTATAATTATGAAACCCACAATCCTGAAATTATGCATAAAGCTAGTATATGCAATCACAAATTCTGGACTCTTATCTTCATCTTCCATCATTCACACCTTCTGTGTTTACTACACTACCTTGTTGTATCATGTCCAAGGATCATGGTATATTCTCTATCACTGAAAATTTTTGATCAAGATTGGATATTTTTCTAAAAGATATGATCAAGGAATTATTTTGGGGAAGTTCTGTGGTCTGTGTTTTACAGGATGTTAGACTAGATGATCCCTTCTAACTGATGAATTCATGTAATAGTTTAGACTAATTTAGCCTTTTAGATCTGAGACTGTCTCTTACTATAGTAATCTCTAGTGTCCTTAACAACGGTGTCCCAATTTCATTGAGGCCTCTGGGGACTATTCCAATGCAAATAATAGTAATGATAATAAAATGAGCCAAATTTCTAATCAGGCAATTATATTATGATATTACAGTTTCTTACCTAAATAATTTGCTCCTCCAATTTCAGAAAAGCATGTTTTATTGTCTGCTCTGACCTGTTCTGTAATTTTGCTATGTGCCATTTATATTTGCTATATTTCACCAAATAAACATTTAGATTTCACTTTAGTAATCCTTCTGTAGATTTTATATATAGAAATTTAATGATCTGTACACAGAAGTGGGAGCCAGCAATTTGGGTTCTAATCTGAGCTCTAACTCTGGTTTTTACTCACATTTCTATGCCCCATTTTCCTCATCTATAAAATGGAGCTAATTGCTATGTACCTCACAGGGAAATTATGGGGATTTATTCTTGTAAAGTGCTTTGCTGACAAAAAGCACCATATAAATGCTGAGCATTATGATTTTTTTTTTATCAAGACCTTTCAGATGAAAGATGCTATGTAAAAAGCATGAAGGGGTCTGAAAAGTGAAATCATCACAATCATCCATCTTGTGTTCTACTCATGAAATTATAGAGTGGCCAGAAAAGACCAGTTGGGTTATTCATAGCAAGAATGCTCACCACCCCATGCCTACTAATGGCTTGCTTAGCCAAGTCTAGAATACATGTTGTGATCTAAAACAAAGAACTGTACTTTATTACTCAATATCTGTATCTATCCTTACATTTTCGGTACTCTGATAGTTTTGCTGTTTTTTTTTCCTACTCCTATCACCAGCAAAATCATTATCTATTCCACTTTGTCCTGAACTCAGCATCTATCTGCCACTAAACCAATCTTCCAGTCATGGTCTCATTTTGTCAGTCTGTCTGTCTAGATCAGGTCCCACCTCTGTGTGAAAGTAATCTCTTCAGCGACCATTTTCAGGTGATTCTAATGGAATTGAATTGCCTTCATAAAACAAAAGAGGGGTGTTCTGCAGCTCATAGCAGTGTTGCCAGATGAAATGAAATTTAATCACCCAGCCCAAGATATGGTATCTAAAATTAGCTTAGAGTAGTCCAATGTTTCCCAAGTGATGAATCAGTAGATAGTTTTTTCTGCTTGCATATGCAGTATCTGTGTGCTGCAAATTATAATTCATAACCTGCACAGATGCAGAGTACTCTAGTCTAAATAATGATGATAAATGTTCCAATAACTGGACAAAAAGAATGGTAAATTAATCAAAAGTTATTCTGTCATAGGGCTTTAGAGTGTAAATTCTGCCAGGCAGATCCAGAGCTGACACTGGTCAGAAGCTCTGACAAAGATTACTAAAGAATTGGAGGTCAATGAGAGGGATTTGGAGAATTAAATGTGAGGGACAAAGAAGAATGAAGTCCATGGCATGGGTCCAATTGGTCAAATTAATCAACACCTTTTTTTTTCTGGACATTGCCATCTTGTGCTCCAGAATGTAAACTTTCTTTTAAGTCTCAGACCCAAAAATAATCTTCAAGTGTGTAGCATGTAAAATGATTCACAGATGTCTGCCTCCATTTTCAGACAAAAGTGTGCATGGCCCCCATTCTTTGCAATACAATGTTATTCCTCAAGTTAAATTATTATTTTAAATGTCCACATTCTGAACTATTTCTCTGATCAACACATTCAGTAATGGAGAAGGAGACAATGGTTAGGTGATGTCCTTGCCTGCATAGCATTTGAAAAGAAAAACTATTTATATTAAAAAGATCTCTACTGTCACTGACTTTTTTTTGGAATCCCAAGTAGATCAGAGATTTTGGGCAGAGCTAGTTTTGGTGATGCAGGTTGGGTGAAGAGCTTTCCCCAGTTTGATCCCTGGTCAGAAGCAGGAAGTTAAATTAAGAGTGGTAATGAAGCAATCAGGAGAATGGGAAGCAAAAATAGGGAAGAAGAAAGGAAAAGTGAAATCTCAAAAGGTCAGATAAACATCCAAAATTTTCAGGGCCTGTCTGAAACCTATAGTCTTGTGACATGTTGGTCACTAACAACAACTTGTTGTGATGAAACTATTGTCTCGGTACCATATATCACCATTGTGATAAAAGAAAAGCATGTGAGGTGATGAGATAAAAAGAAGAGCAATAAGAAGAGGCTGCAATATGTCATGTGTCTCTGTTCGCTTTAGTGGATATTCCCAACTGTCGTGTAGCAGGTTCTGTAGTTTCATTTCAGTCTTTTTCTTTAACAGGGAGCTGGATTGTTGCAATGTTTTCAGGTACAGAACTTTCTCACAACTGCTATAAAAAGACCTCCTCCCTGCTTGCAAAAAAGCCATGCTGTCAACTAAAACTTGCAGAAACTAAGGCCATGATTTTCAACTATAAAGCATAAAATTAGACTCCTAAATCCATATTTAGGAACAAAGGGTAACATTTTCAAAAGTATCTAACTTGAATGCAACATGAGCTTTATGCACCTAAGTGCTTTTGAAAATTCCATCTTCAAATAATTTTTAATGTTTAAAGATGCTGAGCACCCAGAAATCAATGAAAGCTGCTGGATGATCAGTATTTTTAGAGAACCAAGCCACTTATTTAGGTGTCTAATGCAGATTTAGGAACCCAACTTTATATACATGTTTTTTCAAAACATGTTTAGCAATTGGAAAAACTTGACTAATAGTCTTTAATTGCCACAAACTTTGGAAGAGAGAAAAAGATTTGTCCCATTTATGTGAGAAAAGTTCTAGCAATCTCAACATTCTCAACAGAAATTGGATGTTTAGACTAGACTCAAATCTTAAGTCTAGCCTTGGAGAAAAAAGTACTTTTTAAATTTCCTTTACTTCATAATTGCTAAGTAAATCGAATGTCATTTGACTTTCAGAATCTAAAATGCATTTTATATGAGGGAGTGTACACAATCATACAAATTGATAGCTTCTGTACAATTATTCTTTTCTTTAAAACTGAAAATAAGGTGAGGAGTCTACAATGAGATAATTATAACAAAGAGACATTTATATTCCTGATGACAATATTTGAATGTGATGAGTATCAGTACAATATAATTGAATGACTATTTTGCTCCAGAAAACCAAATAAGAAACCAACACCTTAGTCATACATCTTTGGCTATAAAGTGGAGTTTTTCATTTTCTTGAAGCTTAGATGAAGTATCCATTTTGGGACACATTGATTTTATCAGTTGATGAGAAAGCCCAGTTGTAGTTGAGCATGAGCATAGGAGACCTGTCTGAAATTATTATTTTCTCCCAGGCATTAAAAACATTGCCAGTAATGTTAACACTTTAATTGAATAAGATCTCATAACATATTAAGCATGAAGAAAACTGACAGTCTGCAGGCTCTTAAGCAGATATTAATCAACAATGTGTTATATTTTTGGAACATGGGGTTTGTAGGCTGATATGCATTCATTTTTTTTTAAGAATACAGATTGCAATCTCTTGGTAATTAAATTATAAACCCCTAGATCTCCTATACAGTACTATATGCTGCAAGTAGTGTAAATTCTTATGAATAGTGCATCAACCTCTAATTTCTAATAAGTGAGCCAGTTTGGCAGAGGCAGACCACACATCTTTGGCAATTTAGAATGTATATCTGTGTGTCATGTCCCCTTAGTCCAAAATGTAGCTTTGGGGCAGCTTTTCTGCAGTCAACATGTCAGGTCAGACCTAATTCTGACATGCTGCACTCTGGAGCCATCTAAACTCAAGTCATGATAATATTGTCTTGTTGTTTTCTAATCTTATGTATGGTTTACAACCCTGACCTTTAAAAAAAAAAAAAAGAAAAAAAAAGCTTTGTTTAGAAGAAGATTGATAGAAAGCAGAAAGTATTTTTTATTTGTTACAAATTGATTAAATTTACAATTCATGGCTAAGTTTTTTGTAGCCAGAAGTTGTATGTAATGCTGTTTAAGTAGTGAACCCTTTCACTCCAAATGTCAAATGTTCTTGATGGAGTATCCATCACCAAAATCAGTGGCACCAAATGCCACATCTTTTTAGCTAGAAACATTTTATGTTAATTAAATCCAACTTATGTTACTTACTAATTGATGATACCCTACCTGTACAATATTAAAATTCACTGCAATTATGCTTTACTATCAGTTATGTAAGGTAAAGGTTGTTAGTGATGGGTCATGGGGAAATATTGGATTGTGAGGGAAATGTTTAATGTGTTCTTTAAGATTATACTTTTCTGAGCAGCTTCAAATATGTATTGCATTTGCAGCTGGGGAGCTCAAACATAATGGCAGCATATGACTTACCCTGGAAAGTGGTTTGTGAAGGAAGCAGCTGTGTCAATGAGGGCAATTCAGATTTTCCGAGAGCTATGAAATGCAGCTGAACGGGTAAAGACCAGAAAAGGAAGCAGGAACAGTAGGAGTAGAAGAGGAAAGAAAACCAAAAGGTAAGAACATGGGTAAAGAGAAAGGAGTGTGAGGAGAAACACAGAAGCTGAAGATTGGACAGAAGATTGATTCACCATGTGAAAAATAAAATAATACTCCAGAGCTTTTAGTTCCTTCCAGTGTTATGTCTGTCAGGGGATTCATGTCTCTCCCTTGTAGTCATCCTTTCTGCTGCTTTCTTTGAAAGCAGGACCTCCCACTGATGCTTTAACTGTCACTTGCCTGTCCCATACTGTGCAGCTACTGCCAGTTCTCCTCATCCTCTTTGATGAGTGCACTTTTCATCTGTGTATTGCAATTATTGTAAACATAATAAACAGGTTTGTACAGTCTTTAATTTTATGCTCCAGAAGAATCCTCCAAATGCACATCTAATATATTGCTAACATTCTACATGAAACTAATATGCGTTTCATATAAGTGATTGTAAATCATATTTTTGGTCAAATTTGAAGAGGGTCACTTTCATATTGAGTTAAACAAGTCCAATAACTAAAAAAGGTTACTTATGGGGCATTCAGATAGGTGATGTATTTTTATTCCATGTAGATTATTTTATCCAGTGGCAAAACTTTAACAATTGGGAGTGATTAGTTCTTTTTAATTGTGTGTGGTTTTTTTTTAAAGTCTAAAAGTAATTGGAAAATGTTTTGGATAAACCTAACATAATTTGCTATTCTTGTACTAGGCATAGTATTGTTTCTGTACCACTTTCACCAATAAGATGGAAATATTTTTTTTGCCTTTAATTAGTCTTCCAGTTTATTGCATAGATTGTAATTAGGTGAGGTCAGGAATTTTCCATCAAAACGGTTTGATAGAATATTGGGTTTTCAATTTTTATTGTGTCTTTGTGTGTATGAAATGTTTCTAGTCCTTGTGGCAATGGAGAAAAGCTTCAAAATGTGACCTGACTCTACTCTAAAGGCTCAAAAATCAGTAGGAAAAAAGAAATATCTACAAGCATTTTTTAAAATCCCTTGTTTTTAATCCAATCTCATACATTTGGGGGCAAACTCAAGACTTTGAATGCTTGGATTGGCAACACTGGATTTTTTAAAATGAATTTGAAAAGATTTTGCTGCATACCTAATAGTCTGTTCTCTTTTTTTCTTTCATGATAAGTCTAATACCTTAGTCTTTAATCTCAGTTGTCAAATATACTTGCCTAATTTCAGGCTTTTGGTTATTATTTTCAACCAATCAGGATTGTCTGCGACCTTGTTGGGCTATATATGACACAATTGCTATGGCTTCATGTGCTGCACGTGTGAAAGTGATTTTGATATAAAATAGAGGGAGGAGAGAGAAAATAGTTCCTCACCAGACTGGCTGCAGACAAGACCATTTTTTAATGTTTGAGCCATGCTCTTCCTAAACTCACTTAAAATAAGGGTTATTTTCCTGATTTGTAAAACCAATTGTTTTATTTCATTTTTGTTCAAATGTTAGTCAGAAATTTAGTATGAGTACATGAAATGTAAATCCCAGCATCTTCAGTTTCCCACTTTTGCTGTGAAACCTTATCGATTGTTCTCTTTTAAAAAAAATCTGACTCCAACACTGAGCAGTAAAGCTGGTAGAAAATGTTTTTTCCCCTCTAAAAAGTTTCAATGACAAAAACGAATTGTCTAAATTTTCTGTGGAAAATGTTTTCATTGCAAAGTTGAAAACTAAGATTTTTCCATGAAAACTTGCAATGAAAACCAGGCACTTCTGGCAAAAAGAATGTTTTGTCAAAAACCCAAATGTTCAGTTGAATAACAGTTCACGAGGGGAAATTTTGAACAGACTTACTAAACAGTTGTGTGGTGTGAGCTCATTAGGGAGGGACTGTTCCTTCAGATAGGGACACTACCAAATAAGTAAAAACAGCAGGATTGCTAAACAATACTTCTATCACATTCATTGTTAGTGCAAGCTCTTAAACTGAAACCAAAAATTACCCTAAGTTAGGGTTGGCTTTTGTTTGAATTGCACTCATAGATCAGCACTGACTCACTTACATGTTGCTTCTGTTTATGAACTGCCCATCAAAGCTGGTTTAACTTTATCTGGATGCCCAGAAATAACATCCGACTGCAACTGATTTGGTAGAACTGGTCACTTGAGGGAAGTCACAAGCTATTTTTCCTATGTATTGTATCTGATTAGTTATGTCAGTCCAGTGGAGAACAAACAGTTCTCACTTATCTGGGTCTGGGATGGCTGCAACTGAGTTGTGTTCTCTCATCCTACTGGCAAAGTCACAACATATTTCTTTGTCCAACACGTGAATATTTTTGACTTTCCAGGTAGCGGCCTAGTGCATTGCCACCTGCTGTAATTCTCCCAGTTTCAGGGAATGGCAGCATTATTATTTTGCATTTTGGGTAATGTAATTATGAGAGGCTGAGACTATGAAGAGATGGGGTCGAAACACGTCTCCAGGAGCCTGGGTTGGAAAAATCCCAGCTAAGCAGCGTTTAGGAAGGCAAGATGGAAGGTTGGTTTTGTTATATAGACACACATTATTTGTGAAACATTTGTTGCCCAGGTTTTATGTGGGCTCTCTTCTCGCAACCGAGGGCACTTGACAATTTGATTTCTAGGATTTTCAGGATTAATGAACTTCAGTGCAAGGACAGTGGCTTATAAAGTAAAATAATCAATATCCATTAGTGAAACATGGACTAGCACCTTGACTTTGCTGTATAATTGAATCCGGGCTAGATGATGCAACAAGACCTTTGTATGCCCAGCTCTCTTCAGCTGCCTGTGTGAATTGAGAAAAGGTCAGAGAGGTGGTGGAGAGCTGTGTCATTTGCATCTGGTTTTAGATGCAGGGAAGATGTGTGCTCGATTGCAAACATGGATTTTTTTCATGTGAAGAGGACACCCTACTCCTTATGAGATTTGCCCCAAGAGCTGATAGTTTGTGGACCTGGTTACTGGCCTAGCAGTGGAATCATTCAAGGCATACTGTAATGGATCCCTGGGTTGATTTAGCATTTTATGGCTCTCATGAATAAGAGAGTCCTCTTCAAGGTGCTTTCAAGCTCAGTGCATGCAGGCACACTCTGAATCCTGTTAAATAAATACTCTGATCTTCTTTTAAATAGTAACCTCTACCCTGACCTTTCCTAGTCTGCTCTTAAAGTAAAACAAAACAAAAAACAACAACACCACACACACACTGTATAGAGTCAAACTTCAGAGGGAAAAATGTTATCATAATTAAAGATCGAGTCAGGATGCATTCACTCAAGGGCATTTTCTAATTTTTTGAGTTTGACCTTTCAATCCTAGTGTTCTTCTAATGTTTTTGTATGCAATTTCCTAGAGTTTAAAAAAACCTGAATACATAAGAATGCACGGTGAAACATTAACATTTTTGTGGGGCAAGAAGACATTTGATTTTTTTGTTGTATTGAAAATCCAATTTTTCTTTGGAAAACAATTTTGATGGGAAATTTTTGACCGGCCCTAGTTGAAATGCGTTTGCAAAAATATATTTGAGGGATGATCCAAAGCCCATTTGAGTCAATGGAAAGGCTCCCAGGGACTCTGGATCAGGCCTTTGCTGACAATGAACCTATTTGTAAAATGCACATAAGTTACAAATGGAAAAAGAGCTAAATTATTTACTATTTATGGCAACAACTCATAGGATTAAGCAAACCAAATAAATACCCTCAGTGTATTACAGTCCAACTACTAATTTATAGGATGGATAATGTTAACAAATCACTTATCAAGGGAGCATGATGAACACAATGTGTGACTCAGAAATATGACTAAATACAGAGGCAACCTATTTTAGATCTGAGGTGAAAAAATCTTGTCAACTCAATTAAATCGATATACCGATAGCTGAGGAAATGAACATGCGGACTTGGGAATGCTTAAGCAGGAAAGACTGATCCAGACATCTGCAATTAATGTCATTTGGAGCCAAATGTTAATAGTTTTTTGTGAAGCAATTCAAAGCATATTGTATACATTCATGGTATGAAAGAAAAAAGGTCTGCTGTTCATTATACAGAAGTAGACAGGTAAAACCTTTGCAACTCCTATTAAGGCATTTTGCTAAATATCAATCATCTGAATTTAGTCAAGTGATTTTCATTTTCACTGATAAAAGGAATAAAAAAAATTAAATTTACCTGGGAAAGTAGGATTGTATGTGGTGTCTACAAACTTAGAGGTTTGATCCAAAGTCCATTGAAATCAGCTTAAAAATCACATTCAATAAGCTTTTTATGAGGCTGTCAGAGCCCAATCCTGCAATCAAATCTGTGCAGACCTCTGCATCTGTGTGGAGCCTTGGGGGCTGTGCCCAGGCACAAGGATGCATGCTTTCAGATCTGATTGCAGGATCGGTGTCTATGAATGGAATATATTTAAGGCATTTCTAGTTCACCCATCATTACTAATGTTTAGATATACTGCATACATGACAGTAAACAACTGGATTGGATGATATAGTTGGGAATCAGTCCTGCTTTGAGCAGGGGGTTGGACTAGATGACCTCCTGAGGTCCCTTCCAACCCTGAGATTCTATGATTCTGTGATTGATCGAACTGTCAAGAATTATTTAATCAAATATTTAGGAAAATCAGCAGTCACAGGGCAAATTCACAGAACAAGTGACCGTTTTATGCTGAGTGCAATAAGATAAAGTTCAAAAGATATTGCTTTACTGTAGTCTGCACTGCTAGGAGTCATGCCTCTCAGGAATCGTTGCAGTGCTTCCTGTGTAATTGACTTCAGTTGATTATTCCTTGGCACTCGTGCTGTGAATGGTCAGGAGATGAGGAGTATGCTAGCATACACTTCATGCAAGTGATAGTTTGTGTTGCGCCACTTCAGTAGTTAGACATAAAGAGACATTTTTATTATAATTATATTATAATGAACAAGTTATAATTAATGTGTACATGCCTTTTACCACCTGAATAGATCCATAAAGCGCTCTTGGACTGTCCTACAGTTCCAAATACATGTATTTTTATCTTTCTGGATTGTCCTTTTTTCTGTTTTCTTACCCATAATTTCTCCTGTGACTGTGCAAGTTATGAAGATGGAGCAGAACTGATGGGGACATTTCTGTGGGAAAGAAACAGGAAGCAGCAGTAGGAAGATTTTTCCTGGGTCAAAGTCAATCCAGGAAATTGCTCAGAAGGGTTACTTAAGGTGAAGGAAGAACCATGCCTGCTAGAAGGAGCTTTCACACGTTTCTTTTTTCCAAGCAAGAACATTTGGTGTATTTTCCCCAGGTTGGGTGATAGTGGGATGAGCAGAACAGTGGAAATTTGGAGAGGGGAAGAGCAAGGGAACTGGAGAGCAAATAAGGCCTTATGCCCTTCGAGGCTGCAGTTTTCCAAAGAGCTCAGCTCCTATTAGGGCATCAAAATAAGTGGCCAGATTTTCAAAAGAGCTGAGCATATTAGGTGCGTGGTGGGTACTGGGCTCATTTGAAAATCTGGCTCTACAATTGGAACTGCTGGGTGTGGAACACTTCAGAACACTTGGCCTTTATTTAGGTGCCGAAACGGAAGCTGAGGTCCATTGAAAATCCAGCCCCTAATGTAATAGAGCATGCAGCACAACCTATGGGAAAGAGACTTGAAGGGGTGTCATGTCACTAGGGCAGTGTGCATGCTTCCATCAGCTCAAGATTGCTTAATTAATTATTGGCTGTATACAATGCTAGTGATGCACATAACATTTTACAATACAAATGAGTCCCTGCTCCATACTACTAACAGTCTAAGTTATAGTACCATCTACAGACCCCAGTTAGGATTGGGGCCCCATTGTTCAAGGTCCTTGTAGCATGGCTTAGCCAGGCTCGTCCCTCTCTGGGCTGGCAGGGTACCACGCTGCCTTGTTATGTCCTCCCCATTGTGGGCATGGAATAAGTCCAGTCGCAGGAGTCTCTCACAGGAGGACTTGTGGCACCTTAGAGACTAACCAATTTATTTGAGCATGAGCTTTCGTGAGCTACAGCTCACTTCATCGGATGCATACCGTGGAAACTGCAGTAGACATTATATACAAACAGAGACCATGAAACAATACCCCCTCCCACCCCACTGTACTGCTGGTAATAGCTTATCTAAAGTGATCATTAAGTTGGGCCATTTCCAGCACAAATCCAGGTTTTCTCACCCTCCCTCCTCCCCCACCCACAAACTCACTCTCCTGCTGGTAATAGCCCATCCAATCAAGGTGGGCCATTTCCTGCACAAATCCAGGTTCTCTCACCCCCTCACCCCCCTCCAAAAACCACACACACAAACTGAATCTCCTGCTGGTAATAGCTTATCCAAAGTGATCACTCTCCCTACAATGTGCATGATAATCAAGGTGGGCCATTTCCAGCATAAATCCAGGTTTTCTCACCCTCCCACCCCCATACACACACAAACTCACTCTCCTGCTGGTAATAGCTCATCCAAAAGTGACCACTCTCCCTACAATGTGCATGGTAATCAAGGTGGGTCATTTCCAGCACAGATCCAGGCTTTCTCACCCACCCCCCCCTCGGGAACACACACACACACACACACACACACACACATGAACTCACTCTCCTGCTGGCAATAGCTCATCCAAACTGACCATTCTCCAAGTTTAAATCCAAGTTTAACCAGAACGTCGGGGGGGGGTAGGAAAAAGCAAGGGGAAATAGGCTCCCTTGCATAATGACTTAGCCACTCCCAGTCTCTATTTAAGCCTAAATTAAATGATGATAACAGTCCCGCTGATCTGAAGGTATACGTGGGTATACCTGGGTACCCGCATGGCCCCACAGTATGCCAACATTTTTATGGCTGACTTAGAACAACGCTTCCTCCGCTCTCGTCCCCTAAAGCCCCTACTCTACTTGCGCTATATTGATGACATCTTCATCATCTGGACCCATGGAAAAGAAGCCCTTGAGGAATTCCACCATGATTTCAACAATTTCCATCCCACCATCAACCTCAGCCTGGTCCAGTCCACACAAGAGATCCACTTCCTGGACACTACAGTGCTAATAAACAATGGTCACATAAACACCACCCTATACCGGAAACCTACTGACCGCTATTCCTACCTACATGCCTCCAGCTTTCACCCTGACCACACCACACGATCCATCGTCTACAGCCAAGCTCTGCGATACAACCGCATTTGCTCCAACCCCTCAGACAGAGACAAACACCTACAAGATCTCTATCAAGCTTTCTTACAACTACAATACCCACCTGCAGAAGTGAAGAAACAGATTGATAGAGCCAGAAGAGTTCCCAGAAGTCACCTACTACAGGACAGGCCTAACAAAGAAAATAACAGAACACCACTAGCCGTCACCTTCAGCCCCCAACTAAAACCCCTCCAACGCATTATTAAGGATCTACAACCTATCCTAAAGGATGACCCAACACTCTCACAAATCTTGGGAGACAGGCCAGTCCTTGCCTTCAGACAGCCCCGCAACCTGAAGCAAATACTCACCAACAACCACATACCACACAACAGAACCACTAGCCCAGGAACCTATCCTTGCAACAAAGTCCGTTGCCAACTGTGCCCACATATCTATTCAGGGGACACCATCACAGGGCCTAATAACATCAGCCACACTATCAGAGGCTCGTTCACCTGCACATCCACCAATGTGATATATGCCATCATGTGCCAGCAATGCCCCTCTGCCATTTACATTGGTCAAACTGGACAGTCTCTACATAAAAGAATAAATGGACACAAATCAGATGTCAAGAATTATAACATTCATAAACCAGTCGGAGAACACTTCAATCTCTCTGGTCACACAACCACCGACATGAAGGTCACTATCTTACAACAAAAAAACTTCAAATCCAGACTCCAGTGAGAAACTGCTGAATTGGAATTCATTTGCAAATTGGATACTATTAATTTAGGCTTAAATAGAGACTGGGAGTGGCTAAGTCATTATGCAAGGGAGCCTATTTCCCCTTGCTTTCCTCCCCCTCGACGTTCTGGTTAAACTTGGATTTAAACTTGGAGAATGGTCAGTTTGGATGAGCTATTGCCAGCAGGAGAGTGAGTTTATGTGTGTGTGTGTGTGTGTGTGTGTGTTCCCGAGGGGTGTGTGTGAGAGAGCCTGGATCTGTGCTGGAAATGACCCACCTTGATTACCATGCACATTGTAGGGAGAGTGGTCACTTTTGGATGAGCTATTACCAGCAGGAGAGTGAGTTTGTGTGTGTATGGGGGTGGGGGGGTGAGAAAACCTGGATTTATGCTGGAAATGGCCCACCTTGATTATCATGCACATTGTAGGGAGAGTGATCACTTTGGATAAGCTATTACCAGCAGGAGATTCAGTTTGTGTGTGTGGTTTTTGGAGGGGGGTGAGGGGGTGAGAGAACCTGGATTTGTGCAGGAAATGGCCCACCTTGATTGGATGGGCTATTACCAGCAGGAGAGTGAGTTTGTGTGGGGGGGGGAGGAGAGAGGGTGAGAAAACCTGGATTTGTGCTGGAAATGGCCCAACTTAATGATCACTTTAGATAAGCTATTACCAGCAGTACAGTGGGGTGGGAGGGGGTATTGTTTCATGGTCTCTGTGTGTATATAATGTCTACTGCAGTTTCCACGGTATGCATCCGATGAAGTGAGCTGTAGCTCACGAAAGCTCATGCTCAAATAAATTGGTTAGTCTCTAAAGTGCCACAAGTACTCCTTTTCTTTTTGCAAAGACAGACTAACACGGCTGTTACTCTGAAACCTCTCACAGGAGGACTGGGGAGATGCCACAAAACAGTTATTCATGCCCAGTTGTTGGCAGTGAGTCCCAGTGGATGGTGGCTCAGGCCCTCAGGTAGGGGTTGAGCAGCAGTTTATCAATGAGAGGCCCAGGCCCTGGGTCAGGGTGGGGTAGCAAAGACTCAGTGGCTCAAGCCCTCAGGCAGGGCTGAGCTCAGACAGGTTAACAACAAGCCCAGACTCTTGGCTCCGAAGGGCCTGGGAAACGGGGAGACTGCCACCCATGAGTTGGGTGGCAGGGGGGACGCAGGCCTTCCCACTCTATTGTGTCCCACCCTGGTGCATTAGCAGTGGCAGAAGGCCTACTGCTGCGTCAGCGGGGATCCTGGGCACAACACACTGACATAGGGTCTGGCAGTGCTACAGCCAGACTAGGGTCGGCTGCTCCCGGGCTACTTCCTAACTCCCCCTCTTGAGGTACCTGGGTCAGGACGGTGCCCTCAGGGGGGTCGTGCACCATGGGGTCCTCTGGGTAACTGGTGAGGGGTAGGCTTGGTAGCTCCTCTGGGCTCTGGTCAGCATCAGGTTTTGGTCGGGCAGGTCAGTCTTCGGGTCCACCGCTGGTTGCCGGGGTCTCCCAGCCGGGAGCTAGGCTGGCCCCATGCTTTTCTACTTCATGTCCTGCGCCTGACCTCCTGGGAGACAGGCTTGGAGATCTCTGGCCTAGCCCACTCTGGTGTCCAGAGGGTTTGCCCTCTCCGGGGTTGGGGAGGACCACACCACCTCGTTACAGTCCTCTACAAATACATATGAAGAAGACCTACTCCCTGCTCCAACCAGTTTTGCCATTTAAGTTAAAGCAAGAAAACGAGGAGATGACACATACTATACAGGGAGAGTCTGAAGGGAACAAGTGCAGAATCTGTTGATGTTGACTCAACCCATGTGATATTTTGTTATGTTGACCTATATTGGGTGACTGAGGACAGGATGTAGCAGTCTCTTTGCAGCACTCTCATATGTTACATCTTCATTACATGATGGAAAAAAAAAAAAACTAAGTCCATATAATCACTTGGGTTAACTGTGGAGGTTACACTCCGGAGTTTGGGTGATTTACTATCGTATATTATTTTTTGTTAATATTTATACAATAGAATTGGTTGGAAAAGGGAATTTCTCTTTGGCAGGAAATTCCAGATTTTGTTTTGTTCCACATCAGAATGAAATGCCAACCTCAAAGAATTTCTGAAATAAGGGAGCAATCCATTTCATTGCCAGCCAGGGAGTGAGCCAACAAGTGGGCCATCCTACTTGTTTCGGTTTCAAGATGATGGAATTGACACATTCCTGTGAAATGGTTCCATTCCATCAAACCAGCGTTTTCTGATAGGAAAGTGTTCAGTGGGGTAATTTTGATCCACTCTAACAAAAAAGCTATAGATGTAAGGATCTTTGGGGAGGGTAAAAAAGTCAGAGATCAGATTTTTTACTCAAACTCAGAAGAAATAACTCTCAGCTGTAGTGCAGTGTGGTGACTGTCCCTAAAGCATCACATCCTGACATGGAGGATTGTCCAATATGCAGCCAGCGATCAGCTGTCCAGTCATTTACTCAGTTTAGGGGTAGGATTTAGTTCTAAAAGTGCAATGCTAGCAGCTCTTCATATAAATGGCCACAAACAAAAGACTGGAGTATACACTTTTGATTGTGTCAGGTTTCAGAGTAGCAGCCGTGTTAGTCTGTACTCGCAAAAAGAAAAGGAGTACTTGTGGCACCTTAGAGACTAACCAATTTATTTTATTTATTTATATGCATCCGATGAAGTGAGCTGTAGCTCACGAAAGCTCATGCTCAAATAAATTGGTTAGTCTCCAAGGTGCCACAAGTACTCCTTTTCTTTTTGATTGTGTGTGTCAAGGTTCCTTCCCCACTATGAACTCTAGGATACAGATGTGGGGACCTGCATGAAAACCTCCTAAGCTTACTTTTACCAGCTTAGGTTAAAACTTTCCCAAGGTACAAACTATTTTACCCTTTGCCCTTGGACTTCCACTGCCACCACCGAACGTTTATCTGGGTTTATTTTATTACGAAAGCGTTGTTTGGAAACATCTTTCCCCCCCAAATCCTCCCAACCCTTGCACCCCACTTCCTGGGGAAGGTTTGGTAAAAATCCTCACCAATTTGCATAGGTGACCACAGACCCAAACCCTTGGATCTTAAGAACAATGAAAAAGCATTCAGTTTCTGAAAAGAAGGATTTTAATAGAAGTAAAAAAGAATCACCTCTGTAAAATCAGGATGGTAAATACCTTACAGGGTAATTAGATTCAAAACATAGAGAATCCCTCTAGGCAAAACCTGAAGTTACAAAAACACACACAGACAGGAATATCCATTCTATTCAGCACAGCTTAATTTCTCAGCCATTTAAAGAAATCATAATCTAACACATATCTAGCTAGATTACTTACTAAATTCTAAGACTCCATTCCTGTTCTGTCCCCGGCAAAAGCATCACACAGACAGACTCTTTGTTTTTCCCTCCCCCCAGCTTTTGAAAGTATCTTGTCTCCTCATTGGTCATTTTGGTCAGGTGCCAGCGAGGTTATCCTAGCTTCTTAACCCTTTACAGGTGAGAGGATTTTTCCTCTGGCCAAGAGGAATTTTAAAGGGGTTTACCCTTTCCTTTATATTTATGACAGGGTGATTAAATGATTCTCCTTGAAAACTGACTATCCTAGTTCTCTGCACCATTGAGGGAACTAAATACTCAGAAAATGCCAAGGGACAGGTTCTGCAACTCTTGCATTTAGTAGTACCTTATTCTAGGTGTAGTCCAACTGATTTAATTTTAGAGTAAGTTACTATTCAATGTACTACACAGGGCCTGGCTAAATCTGGCACTAAATATGAACATGCAAAATTTTCACCTCATTTCTACTCAGGGGGAGGGTCTTGCCGGTACATGGTGGAGGAGGGAGAGTTGCGTGCTTCTACAGATCCCAAGGAATCATCCTCAAGAATTTATCCTATTCTATGCGTTATCCTATTCTATTCTATGCACTCTTTCTGTGACTTTCCTTCCCTCCTGGTAGCAGAAGTCACATAGGATACAAGAGCTGGTGATGCCAATGAGTAAAACATCAAGCAGCAGCATCAGGCATATAACCTTTGCTTAGATACCAAAGAGAGAGCTGGCTTAGAAATGCCTTATGTGGCTAGAGAGGAATCCATCTACCTAAGAGATACAGTTGCATAAGATAGCTGGGCAACAGGGATGTGTATCACAAGAAGATTAAGGCTTAAATATAGGTTTCAGTTCATGTCCTTCTCCAGGACCTCAACACAACCTCAACACAATTTAATTCTTTGTCTGTAGGAGTCACTCTTTCTAACCTTTACATGACAACTTCTGCCTTTAGAAGGCTTCCTAATGGGGACCAGCCATCTACTTCCTCCCTCATGAGCACAGGTAGCCATTCCATTAAAATCTCTCATGCACTCTGGGAAATATCTATATGGCAAGCCTTGAAAATACATGATATTTCAATAGACTGAGTAGTTTCCCTTTTATTCCCTTGCTTCTATGATCTGAATGTCATTCTTTTTGTCTTCTTCCTATCTTTGTTATTCTTGCTGTTTCTTACTTCTCTGTGATTAAAAAAACTCCCTAAAAGGCTTTAGCAGCTCTTTCTATGTGCATACCTGTGATACATAGGTATGTGCATAAGTGTCCTAAATCAGTGCATTATTGACAAGGTTATTGATGCTAATCCCCAAATTTATGATATACATGTAAACATCTGTATAACATTTGTGAAAGACATAACTTAATGTTCTTCACTTTTCACTTCAAAATGTTTTGTATTTTTTTCAATTTTTTTTTTATGGAATGTAATTAACTTCAGTGCTCAAAAAATAGACACAGATCACATTGGTTAAGAGTAAGGCAACAGTGGCAGTGAGCATAGTGTTTAAGCTTCTCTGTACTATTCTGTCTACACCCCTTCAGTGCTTCTACTTTTGTGCCATCAGGGTAAATGAAATTGAGTGGGTGATGTGGACACATTAGTGTTAGGCAGTAAATTGAGAGCAGCAGACTCATTTCACTTGTGACCTCAACTTGATTGGAAACCCATGTTTCATCCAAATTTATTACATTCTTTTGAGGTTTACTTCACTCCCAAGGAACCTAGTGATAATACATGCTATTGCAGGTCAGTTGCCTGACGAAAGTTCAGTCACACAAAAACTAGGTTAAGGATTGGCATGGGATTTCAATTGTACTTCAACTTCCAAAGAATAGTATAATGGAAAAGCAAGGATGGCACTGCTTTTGTTAATCTGTGTTGGGTAAATACCACCACATATCATTTTGTTCACCTAGGGAGAATTAAATAGACTGGCAAATCAGCCTCTTGTGCTCTTTGAATGCATCGGTGTGGAAATTCCTGATGAGAATTTTACAGATGCTTGATGAGAGGAAAAGGCAGACACATATTCCATATTTCTGGAACTAGGCCAACCTCCTTGTGTTGATCTGAACTGGGCCTGAGATTACTGTTGCTGTTGTACAGCTATTCACTCAGAGGGTGGCTATACAATACACTATATAATTTTTAGGATGTTGCTGCCAACTGGGGAGTCTTCCAAAAATTGTTTCTCAAATGGTGAATTATATTTCAATGTGATGCTTTTCTCTGATGTTCCCCAGTACATCCATTTTCCATCTTGCCTTTTTAATTAGTAAATATACTGAATGTATATATATTACTATCATTGCTCCTGCCAGTCTGTATGCTTTTAATTGTGGATGCATTTCCTCTGCTCTCTCTCCTTAATTGTAGAAAACTGTGTTTATTTCAATTGCTACTGACTGCTTCAAAAATGATTTGCCTACAGCTGGGTCCTACCCTGCTTCATACATATAATTGTGATCACAGAGAGAGGTACATTATTACCTATTTTTCCCCTCCTCCAGTTCAGGCATTCTGGTTTTCACATGCCGTACACAGTCTCTGAGGACTAGAAGCTCCTTGCATACATATGCCACTTGCTCATAGGGCAGGTAATCATACATGCGGCATTGGGTGCAATAAACTTGATTGCCCCCACTCTGTGCTGGACTTCTGCCTGCATTCTCTTTCTCTCTCAGACTTCAATAATATTTTCTGTTAATGATAGTTAACAATACCCAGCTCTCCAACAGAACCTTTAATTTAATCTCAATAGACCAATGAAAGCAGATGTTGTTTATATCCTTATTAAAGATGGATAAGCTGAGGCACAAAGAGGCTGAGTTAGTTGCCCAAAGCTACACAGCAAGTCAATGGCAGGCAGAGTGGTGCTCTATCTCTGAACAATATTCCCCTCTTATTTTCTTGATTGCTACTATTTCTATACTACAAATGTCAGTTTAAAATTTTGCAAAATAATTTTTCTTAGGAATATTTTGCTCTCTGCCCTACCTTAACTTCCCCAACCTGGAAAGAAAGGATTATCATTTTAACACAGAAGCAATTTTGCTGGGATCATACAAGCCTGGTGGGCCTCT
This sequence comes from Lepidochelys kempii, assembly GCF_965140285.1. Taxonomy (NCBI): domain Eukaryota; kingdom Metazoa; phylum Chordata; order Testudines; family Cheloniidae; genus Lepidochelys; species Lepidochelys kempii. The sequence continues at coordinate 104,157,695 of NC_136380.1, forward strand.
GGCTAAAATGTCACCATTCCTATTATATTCCTATTATCACCAATTATGTTTCCAAACATCTTTTCCACCAAATTTCCCAAGTTAAAGAGCATACTCTCAGCAGGAATGAAAAGCTTATTTTTTAACATCTCATTTTACCACTATTAAACAAGAATAGCTATAACTTCTAAATTTGGTTCCTTCCTCTTCTTTTATCATCATTATCCCTGACACTATCTGCAACTGTTTGAAATAGTTATTGTGTTGATATACAAACCCAAGTGAAAACAGACCAATGATGCAACCAGGGCTTAATCTTTCTTTCTTGATATAGTAGGCCCCTCCTTGCCTTGGGCTAGATAATACAGGCACTGACAGTCTCTCATAATGGCACACATAGTGTAATTTATAATATCAATAGTTGCTGAAAGTCATTTATCTTCATTTGAACTGTACAAACCTGTTGGGGAGGGGGCGGCTTCACGTGGGGGCGGGAGGAATGATGGGCCAATGTGCTAGCCTATTTCTTGAACCAAACTGCATCAAAACAGTATTCTTTTTGGAAAAAATACTTGTCCTCCCACAGGTGTTTTCCTTTTTCTGGAAAATCAAAAGATCTCAGCAGATCTGACAGCCTCATTTGAGTAATATGGTGAGATGCTGACTTTCCTGAATTTGAGCATGAGAAGGGAATGCATTCTGGGGCATCTTACTGGAACTAGTGAGAGATGAAGATAGAGAATGGTCAAAGTCTAGCAGAGAAACTGTCAAATCCGTCACTTATGAAATATTAATAAAGGTAGGGAGATTTGGAGAGGGACTGTCAGGGATTAATTAGGACAGGATTGAACACCAACTATCAGAGTTTGAGTCATGAAACTGTTAGGAGAGCACTGAAACGGGAGTGCAAGTTTCTAATTAAAGTAAAAGCATGTGTTGGTGTATTTATGCACAAGTGTGTTAGAGGGTTGAAATTTTTAACACATTTTTTTGCTGAAAAATGGCCTCTTAAAAATATCTTGCCAAAAATTCAGTATTCATTGCTCATGAAATATTGTGTGCTGCCTTTATATAATTTTTTAAATGATTAAAACATTATCAAAACATTATTGAAATGACTGTCCAAAAATTAATTATACAAACCTGGGATTTTGGTATATGAAAAATGTCATCAACCATTATGGTAACCATTTTAATCATGTTTTCGATAAAAATATTAAACAACTTTGCAAAAAATTAATGAAAGAAAGAAAAATTGGTTCACTTCAAAACCCATGAAACAAAAATTACTTTGAAAGGTAGAAATTTTTCATTCAAATAGTTTTTCATCTTTCAAACAGCTACCATGTATGTGTATGTTTAAATTATTTGTCTGCATTTTCTAATATTTTTACAACCACCTGGGTTTTGAAGTTCAGAAGTGTCTGATTAATTTTTGTATACCTGTTCCAATTGGCACAGGAAGCAGACATTTCAAATTTCATGCAGCAAAGGCCTTTTTCATGTTTCCTTCCCATTCGAAAAGCAGGGAGGTACCAGAAATCATGAGAGACTGGTTTTGTGAAATCCCCAGCAAAGTTTGGTAAACCTGAGCAGGTCAAATAAACATCTGGGCTGAAAACCTGGTCCCAATGAAGTGCATTTTTTGCCATTGATTTTTCAATGGGCCACAATTTCAATCCGGAACTTTTGGATGCTTATCTCATCACAATGTTCCTAACCTTTTTGTTTCACACATCTGCTAATTCAGGATTCCGCCCCGCCTCCTCACACACACCCCTTAGCTCTGCAAACTCAGTCCACACTTTCAGGGCTTGTCTATCTGGTGTGTGTTAGTAGTAAATTGTAATAAACACTAGCGTGTTGTGCAGTAGCTGGCCTGTGTGGACCATGCTTACACTCGCTAAAAGTTCCCTGGTACAGATTAATGTAATACTGTTTGAAATGGAACTAGGGAACTTGTATTTTGTGCCAGGAGGGTCCATGTGGACTGGTTAGTGCACAACACACTAGTGTGCACTAAAATTTACATTTTTCTAACATAGAATAATGCATCCTATAAACAAACCCTTACAGGTCTTGTCTACACTTGTGGCAGTGTGTAGGGTACATACATGCTGCAGTGAAAGGCAGGTTGCGTCCATGCTACCATATGTAGCTTTTCTCTACACCTCCACCCTGCCAGAGCCTTTCCCTGCTGCTGGAGTCTTTCACTGTGAGCGGGGGAAAGGCATCAGGGAGGAAGCAAGTTACGATACTTCTAAAAATAACAGTGTAGACATGGGAAGCATTGCTTTGGCATGTAGAGAGCTAGATAGGGTATGTATCCTACTGTTCTGGTGTGTCTGTACTCTACTTGCCTAAGTGGTGCTCTCTTACCATCTACACTACTATTCATATTCATGCTATCTGGGTGTCTATACCAGAGATGGGCAAACTTTTTGGCCCAAGGGCCACATTGGCGTTGTGAAACTGTATGGAGGGCCCGGTAGGGAAGGCTGTGCCTCCCCAAACAGCCTGGCCCCCTTCCCCTATCCGTCCCCTCCCATTCTCTCCCCCCTCAGAACCCCCGACCCATCCAACTCCCCCTGCTCCTTGCCCCCTGACCGCCCCATCCTGGGTCCCAACCCTCTGTCCAACCCCTCCCCCCCGCTCCCTGTCCCCTGAATGCCCCGACCTCTATCCATACCCCTGCCCCCTGACAGCCCCCCTGGGACTCCCACGCCTATCCAACCACCCCTGCTCCCTGTCCCCTGACTGCCCCCGGGGTCCCCTGCCCCTTATCTTACCCCCCCACTCCCCGCCCCCTTACCATGCTGCTCAGAGCAGCAGGAGCTCACAGCCCCACCGCCTGGCTGGAGCCAGCTACACAGCCCGAGAGGTGGTGCGGCATGCTGAGGCCACAGGGGAGGAGGGACAGCAGGGGAGGGACCGGGGGCTAGCCTCCCCGGGCGGGAGCTCAGGGGCTGGGCAGGACAGTTCCATGGGCCGTAGTTTGCCCACCTCTGCTCTATACTCTGCATGCTGTCATAAGTGTAGACCTACCCACAGTTATGGTAGGTTCTTTCCTTCTCATACCTCATCACCACTAATAAAAAATTGCTGGCCATATTAGGACTTTAGTTATATTTGTGGAACCCCCGTGTCTCCTGACACCTGTTCAAACCTATAGCCTTCAGTGGAGTTGACCAGATGTCCTGTTGCCCCTATAATTGTCAATTTGTGTGTGTGTGGGGGCGGGGAATTTGATGAAACATACAATGGAATAGAATAGTTTACTCTCTCGCTGTGTTGCTTCTGCAGGGTAAACAGGAATAAAATGCAGTAATAACTGTTTTTGGGTTTTTTGTACTAAGATTCTGAATATACATAGGGAGCAGATCTCTTGAGTAAGAAGATGCCCTTTTTGACACTTCTTACAGTAGAACTACGCATTACATCCTGATGGGGTTGCTTCACATTGTTCTAGCATTCTTTGTTGCATTGTTAAACCTCTCTACTTTTTGACTTGACCCTTCTAGGCTGTGCTTCACTTTATGGAAGAAATATTGGAGACTTGCTTGTTGCTTGTTTTCTTCTGACACTCAAGTACCTCTTTGACAGGATCCTGCCTCTAGCCATAATCTTCTGCTCCCTTCTTCCTTGTCTGTATTCCTAAATATGTTAAAATGTCTCTTAGAAAAATGTAAACATGGGGATTATTTTTTTGCTTATTACTTAAAAAAATTAAATATGATATTCAAAAATTAATTGGAAAAATGAGTAAACCTAATATATCTAATGATATTTCCTAAGGTACATATACTAAGGTCCTTAAAGACAAATAAAGAGTAAGTCAAAACAAAAATTGTGTGTGTAGGGAGTTACTGTGTGAGATATAGAAATACATAGTTTTTGGAGTATACTGTTTTCCACCCTTTTTTTTTTTAAATTAACTTCACAAAAGTTTTAACTTGTTTTTCCAGTACACAGTACAATCAAAGGAAAACGACAGAGCATTATAGAGTACATATATTCAAACCGAGCATAATATTTATCTCACCAAATTCATCCACTTGCTTCTTGTGCTCCCACAAGGGGTGCGGCATTATCAAAGTCAGAGAAAATGTAGTTCAATGTTTTTTTTTCATATCACCCGAGAGACTAACACTGTACATACAGTATAAACAAATCTCTCATGAGTCTGAACTCAGTTTACCATTTGAGTCCTGTTCTGGCTTTGAAAATGTGTTTAAGTGCCAGCAGAATTGACCTTTAGCTGATCTCCCTGTGTTGCTGATGGCACGATCATGTTCACGAAGTAAAAAGGCAGTTTGGATTATGAAAATTGGGGAAAAGCCACGATCAAGAGGTTGTACATTAGGGGCAAAACTTTTTCACAGCTTTGGAACATATATGAGGAATGATTTTCAAGAAGGTTTTCGCTATACTCAAATATTAGGGCTAGGAGAGTCTGATCTCATTAGAGCTTCACATTTCCTATGAGAATTTCTCACACAAGAGTAGCTGTCATCCCAAAGGGCAGGTGAACTTCACAATTAATTCTCATGGCTTTCTGGGGCGTTCTCCCTCAGCTGGATGCTGTTTCCTAGAGAACTTCTCATTCTCAGCATTCAGAAGTCCCCGAAGAGTTTCTCCTCTCTTGAGGTGGCCCTGCTGTTAACTGATGACCTCCCTTGAACAACTTTTACTTATTTTCCTCTTTTGTTTCCTGTAATGAGATGGGCAGGTGTGTGTGTGGGGGGGGCGTGGTGGTGGTGGTGGAAGGAACGAGTTAGGACAGGTAATGGCGTGTGGGGAGACTTCTGTTTTTATTCTTTCTAGCTGTAGAGATTTGGTGATTCCACCTATAAAATCATAATAATGTAGGAAAGTTACATACCTCCCTCACTTCTATACCCTACTACTTTCTCTCTACACTTCTTGAGGAGTGTTGGATGCTACCAGAATTTAGTGATGCTGAAATCATTCAGTTTGTTATTGTTCTTCTCTTTATCTTATGTCTTGAGCATGCATACCCCAAGATCCATAACTGTGTTTTCTTTGCACTTTATTTTTGAAGGGATTTCTTTTTTCTTTTTTTGGGGGGGGGGTAGGGGGGAATGGAAATGTTAATGATACTGGCAGTTTATTATGTGTTGTTTTTCCCCCCTTTCCTGTGAGACTGTAGGTCTGATTCTTTGTAAGTAGCACAGGAAAAGGAAATTCTGAAAAACAGTGGGAAATGAAGTATCTTCCTCCTCCCTCTCCCCACCGGGAAAGGAGAGACCCTTAAATAAGAGGTGACTTCAGATTTCTTTTGCAGTGAAAAAGTGGGATTATTCTTGTCTTTATACTCCAGAAGGGACAGACGGACGGACACACACAAACTCACTCACTCACTCACTCTATAGGGTTGAGGCAGCTGCTTTATTTTCCCTGTTCCCGCTGCTCCCCCCATTACAGTCCTGACCTTGTCTAATTAACAGACATTGTTTCCTGGATTTACAGTCCCAGCTAGTTAATCCACTCTTGGTTTATCCATATGTCTGGCTATCTGAAGGATTTAAACTGTAACCTATCTTATAGCCTGCATTTACAAAGGATTTCTTGATCTGAATAAAAATGGAGTTTGCAGACAGACTTGGATTAACCAGGGCAGAAAATACATAGTTTGGTGGTGTCCTCTTTCTAACCGGGATGAATTTAAGTAGCCCCTCTCCCGCCACTGCCCTTTCACTGTGGAAGCTGATAAGACTGCAGCTTTATCAGATGTTTTTCTCTGTGTCAGACATCTCTCACAGCACAATCAATACATTTCAGGGTGTGTTTAGTTCAGACAGTATTCAGGTATTAGTGTGAAAAGGAGAGAGTATTCACTAATCTGAAACGGTCTCTCTGTTGCTGGTGGCAGAGCCTTTTTATTTAATGCGTTCTCTTGTTTGAATGTGCTCTGCCCTGCTGTTTTGGAGCTATGGCATTTTTTAAAAAAATTGTTACTGTCCCCCCTGAATAATTATTTGTTCTCCCTGAGTGCGCTAAAATAATCCGAGGTGTTTTTTTTTCCCCATGATGTGGCCTATTCATCAGAAATGGAGCTGTAACACCGGAGTGTCAGTGAAAGAATATTTAAAGAGTTCAGCAAATGGGCCTGTTACAGTACTGTGCTGGGATACAGCCTCTGTAGAAGAGAATGGATGTGTGAGCTGGTCACAAAAATATAGCGAGCTCTTAAATCTCTCTTTTATGAGTGTTTTTAGAGGCCACTTTAATGATGATATTATTAATGGTCCAATCTCTCCAAACACATGCTAGCAAGTGCAGTGTTTATCATATGGCATATACCAATTGAAATCAGTGGGACAATGCCCAGTAATTTCAGTGTGCTGGATCAGACTTCAAATTAAAAGAAGGCCCAGTTTTATCTTTTTCTTTTTTTTACCACAGAAAAATTAGAAATGTAATTGTTCCTTCTGTGAACCACTCTGGGTTTGATTTTCAAAATGTTATACACCAAGTTTCTACATCTAATTACCGCAATTGCGCATGCCCCTCGGGAAGCAGCTTTGCAAACAGTCAGTTAACAGTTCTTTCTGGTATTTGTGGTGCTGTTAATCAGTCTGTACACCCCACTGCTGTAACAGTGCGTACAAGCTAAGTGTTCAATAACATATTTTTGCGTGAACAGATTAAAATATTTTTTTTGGTTTGGCACCCCTTTTACAATTATTATTATAAAGAATGCTAAATTTCAGTCTGTGAATAAGAGCATTGCCTGCTAATATATGCCATTTAATGGCTGATCAACATCAGCACTCTGATCTATTATCCCTCTGTAGAGCCACTTTTCTGCCTAATGTCTGTAACTCTGTTCTGACTTATGTATGTGCCTGGAAGCCAGATAGCTACGGTGTATAAATAAGGGTTCCTCTCAGGAAGTAAGCTGCAGGAACAATTGCTGTCCATGCTATCCAAAGGGTAAGATAGTAAAGGAGGAAACAAAAAAAAAAAAGTTCAGAAATAATTATTCAAAAGAAAACAGTGATATCCACAATCTGTCCCCAAAAGAATGATTCATAGAGGTATAAATGAATGAAAAGTAAAATGGATAATTTTACAAATAGAACAGAACCTGGAATAAAAGGGAGAAATTAGACCCTTAAGGGACTTAAATCTTCTGTTACCCACATTTGACTCCATGGAAGTCAGTGAATAGAGAAGAGAATTTGGCCAAAAATGTAGGTTGGATGAAAAGAGGTCACTGAATTCAATTAACTATGCAGTTGTCCCATTAAAGTGGCTATATCCCTGCCGCTGAGCTCAGTGGGATGGCAGAGGTGATAAGTCAGTGCAGAATTTGCCACTATCTTTTGTTTTTGTTTTGTTTAACAGTCTAAATTAATAAAACATAAATGAAATCAAGACAATATGTTGCTAACTTACTCTAAATTACCCATTTCCTAAATATATCTTTGTATTTCCAACTGGAAGAAAGATACATCAGTTTTATTTAGTCTTATTTTACTCTCCGTATTTTATTATTGTTTTGATCTATATATTCAATTATTTAATCCACTATAAATCATCTGATTTGAGTTCTAAAGATCCCGGGCCAGATTTTTAAAGCTGTTTACATGCATTGGGAACTTTTGAAAATTTCCAGAGGACTTAGCTGCATCTTTAGCCCTAAATACTTTTGAAAATTTTTGAAAATTTTTATTAGTAAGTTATTTTAATTGTATTGTAATAACTTACTAATAGATCTTATTTTATTTTGTTTGTTTTATTTTGACTTCAAATAGGTATTTGTTAAGCATTTTGATACCTCAGTGTGAATGGATTAATGAAATCTGAACTTGAATGATCAATGTAGCTTGAATGCTGTTAATTAATAATATAGTTTGTATTATTATTGTTGTTTATGAAGCACCTTCCTGCTGAAGCACATGAGTACATTGCAATAAAATAATTTAAAGTGATTTAAAAATAGCAAATAAGTATTTATTTAAATATTGGACAGTAATTATATGCTATTTCAAATGCTGATAATAAAATATAGGAAATGTTTGTATTAGGTTCACTTTATCTGTAAGGATAAAAATTGGTCTTTTCTTTAATTATTCCATATTGAAACTTGACATCTTTATAACATACACCTGAAAGAACACTAAATATGTGTAAATAATAATAAACCTTTTGAAATTCTTACAGACTATTTTGAAGGCTCCCAATTCTTTGACATTGTGGCATAGGGAAGAAAGGGGGTGAAAGTGACATGGTTTTATGGACAACAAAAATTGAACAGAGAATATGATATATCTTGAAATATTGTTCTCAATAAATTGTCATTGTCCTTTAGCCCAAGAGAATATCTCTTCAAGACAGCGGTGTCATTTCTAAAATGGCATTTTTCTCTTTGACATGTTGGTGTTGTGTTCTTCCCTTCACCCTTTAGGTGCCCTCAACTTAATTTAACCTTGAAAGTGGTATTGGCACAGCAACAGTTTTAAAGAAATCAAAATTTCCAGCCTTTCTGCCACCTAAAGGTTAATTATGCGCACTGCCAGTTCTTGGAAGCAGCTAGGTTTTGTACAAGCAGCTAGGTTTAAAGCTGAAAAGTGCTGTTGGAAGGGTATATGCATTTTAAAATAAAACTTGCAAAGTTCCCTTATTCCATTGAAACAGTCTGAACTGTCAGTTTAGCTAACCTTTGTTTGCCTGTCACTGTGTTCCCATGATTAAATGTGAAGATTATAATCATTAACCGTGCCAGCGGTTCACTGAGGGTGGAATTTTGATGTGTGGATGACATTCTGTTTATACTATGAAGTCAAAATCAGACTTCATCTTTTCCAGCTCAACACCCGTAGGTCTCTAGGTTAGCTACCAGGGGCTAGCTGCATTTGTGTCACCTGACTTTAATATTAAAGACTGCATCCATGGCAGATTGGAAGGTATTTCACTATACTCTTTAATCTCTGCCTTTCCTTTTAACTGGAATAATCTATTGGACATAAATGAACTTTATTTGACCTACACATGAACTGGTAAAAAAAAATCTTGTTTAATACACAGAAAAATCTCATTTGTGCAGATATTCAGTCATTAACCAGTTTTCGCCTGGAGCTTACTAAATATATATCAAACTTTCCACTTTGAAATCTATTCAGACTCTTTTCTTTAATATTCTATTGATGATGTGAAAACTAATGTGGTTTTGAAATTCTGCTTGTGAAAAAGGTAGATCTTCAAAATATAAATTCTCATTCAGTGTGATACTTTACACATTAAAGTAATTAACTATGACTATTGTGTGACAGATAGAGACATTGTACTTTGCAATTAGTGACCTTCATCAACATCAGCTCTGTCTTCAAAGAGCTAAAAATCTAGACACTATCGTTCTGGTAAAGATTTGGCTTAATATAACAGGAAAAAGGAAACAAACATTTCTCTATCAGTAGGATTAACTGAACTGTACTAGGGACCTACAATATTTTATTTACCTTTTTTATTTCATGCTCTGACACTATTTGTATATGGTAATTTCATATCTTATGTCCATCTTTTGGTATCTTATTTAAACATTTACAAGACTGTATTCCATTAGCCAAAAATCAGTCAAAGGTTATATGGAGAGTTTGTAAAAAATCTACCTGGAAAGCAAATGAACAGCAAATTCTCCAAGCTTGAGACCCATATGTTTGGTTGATTAACAATAATAGAGAAATCTCCAGGCGGGAAAATAAAACTACTTATTGTGCTGGTTTTTATTCTGGCTCACACCATTTTTCTCTCTACCTGATTGGTTTACCATCAGATATAACAAACATCTCCAAATAATATTACTGAAGAATGTAAAAAGCACTCATATTCCCCCCAACATACAGACCCAAATAATATGATGATGCCACATGTATGCAAGAGTCTAAAAATGTTATAAGCTTCAAAATGGATAAAACAAATTAAGACAATAATTTTGGTAGGTGTGACCTCTCTGGCAGGTGAATCTTTTAAGTGAGTGTTAGGTTTAAAGGGTTTTGTTCATCAGATTTTGAACCTGTGATGAACCATTCTATGTGGTGTGTCTAGCCTTAGGCTGTGCTGATTCTAATTCCCCTTTCCCCCCGCCTTAATCTCAGGCACTATTTTGGAAGGGCGAGGTGTGCAGAAATAATTTTGAATATTCCATGCTGCTGGGCTGTAATAAGTGTGTGAGCTACTGATCTCTAAGGATTTTATACGGGTAAATGTGAGAGACAAAGGTATGGTCCTAGGGAGCTTGAACAATAAACCCCTACTTTTTCTGTTGTAATATTTTTTGTATTAAATTGAATGAATTTTGATGGAAATTACTTAATTTTTTATAAATACTATGTGCCTTCACACATGGAGCTCCCTCCTTTAAACTGTTCATATTCCTTTCCTCATTCAACCCCTTCCTTAAAACTTACTTCTGCCTTGATCACCAGCTTGGAAGTTGCCCAACTAATAATTAGGCAAGGGTGCATTTGGGAGCTTGTCATGTACTTCATACAACAAAACCTGTCTCTATACTGTTCCCTCCCACCCACCCCCCATATTTTTGTCTGTGAAGGTCACGTTCCCACAATCGGATCAGCATGGAAGGGACCCCCTTTAGCTCACATGGATCCCCACTGAAGCCAATACCAGTCTGTCTGCACATATCCAACTGCAGAAATGGTCATGATAATGTAAATTTCAAGAACTCTGTGTGTCTCACTTAGCTCATTTGGGGCCACAATTATCATATTAATAGTAAATATAAAGACAATGCACAGGCATGCATAAAGAATCATTACATAGAAAACATCATCAAACAAATAAAACTGATTTCCACATATCATTGGATAATATAGGATCCAATAGATCAACTTTGTACCTGTCATTAATTCCTATAGACTTGATTGCATTTTGAAATATATTTAATTAACATGATATCTTTATGTCAGATTGTATTATAGAATGTATTTGGTATATGTATGCATTTTTAAACAGGACATTTGTAAAGGGTCATATAATAGAAAAAGAGAAATGCTGTCAACATTTTCCATTTCATTAAATAGAATTATTTTCTCCACTTATTGAACATGATTTCGAATATGGCTATTCTTAATAGATGTAATGGATGCAAAATGCTGATTGTTGAGGAAATATCACACTGATATGGAAAAAGATTAATGTAACACTTTGGAGACCATTAAGCCATTAGTGATAATGAACATGAAAAAGTTCCATGACTACCAAAGGGGTAATAGTGATTATGACTGTCTTTGTCATGGACTGATAAAAGGCTGAATGGAAGTAAAAAGATTGCATTAAAATGACTGCATAAATATAATAGTGGGACTAGGTTCAGGTTGTTTTTGTTATTTAATTATTAAAATGTTTCAGATAAATAATTACTGTTGAAACGGAAAACATGCAAGCCCACCTGGGGGTATAAATATATTTAAAGTATCAGGACATTGTTTTAAACTAGCAATTCCTTGGCAAGTTCTTTTTATCTTACATAATCTGCCTGAAGTCTGTGAAAAGCACTGATATTGAAGTAAAATAAAAATGACCCTCTGAATTTCTTTTCACAATAACACTTAAAGCCTGATCCAACTTCTATACAAGACAATGGAAAGGAGCCGCCTGATCTCAGTGGAAATAGGATCAGGTCCTTAGTGGGAAGTTTTAACTAACGTTGCATATAAGCTCCTGCAGCACCTCTGAATGCTTTTCTGAGTTCCTGAAAGCCCAGATTTTTGCTCAGTATCATAAAAAACATAGCTGCGTGACATTACTTCTGCATTTATTTAAAAAATTAACATCATTATTTATTTTTTACTGTACAGTAACCTGCATATTTATGGCATTAGGAAATTTCTGCACACAAAAAAAATATATTTCAGAATGTAACACTTCTGCCAGAAATTATATATCCAATTATCCCATCAGTTGCATGTGCACGAATTGAAATCGATGGGAGCTGCATGGGCAACTGTTGAGATAAAAAGATCCACTGAATTAAGACACTCAATTTTTCTTTTCTGCTTGAGTTACTTATTAAGTACAAGCTTAAGCAGTTACTTCTGTGAAGAGAGTCTGGTTTTGGCCCTTTACACTACTTTAAACTATTTGAGCCTCACTTAAAGTCTGGAAGTTTGTGGAAGGCTGTATTTCTACCCGAGGAGAATTTCATGCAGAATGGTCCAAGCCAGTCCAGATTTAAAAAAATGAAACTTAATATCTAAAGACTATGCAGCTGCGTATATGAAATGAGTCAGAGTTCCCTGAGAGAGACAAGGTGGGTGAGGTAATATCTTTTATTGGACCAACTTTGTTGTATGTAATGGTCAGAGGTTTATAGATGGTGAGTCCTCCAGTGATGATGATTTGTTTCTTGAATTTGCTCAGGAAGTAAATGTCTCTATTAAGTCTGAATTCCTTCTTCGTGTTGTGGAGTTTTTCCGTTTTAGATGGCAACATTTTATATTCTCCATTGTTGTTTGTAGCACTGTTGTAGCCACATTGTCCCAGGATATGGGAGAGAGAAGGTGTGTGGGGAAACACTTAAGTGACTATTAAGGTAAGACAGTATCTCACCCATCTTGTCCCTCTCATATCCTGGGAACAACATGGATACAACAACACTGCAAACATCAGTGTTCTCTATTAATTTCCTAGTGGAGAGGGAGCCACAATTCAAAAGTTTGGTAGCCCATCTTAGGAGAGAAGACAAAACTGCATATTCACAGATGGGGCCAAACCCATTAGGCTCTTTTATGCATTGATTTCAGTGAGAGGTTTTTTTGATACAAGGTTGAGCCTATGATGACTGAATTCCTACAGTCACTCTAGGATATTTTTTGATGCCGATTGCCAGGGCAATATGGGGAAGCTTGCACAGCTCATTTGCTGCACGTGCAATCTCTACATGAACAGAGAATGCTACTCTCCAGTTTCAGAATAGCAGCCGTGTTAGTCTGTATTTGCAAAAAGAAAAGGAGGACTTGTGGTACCTTAGAGACTAACCAATTTATCTGAGCATAAGCTTTTGTGAGCTACAGCTCACTTCATCGGCCACTGAATGCATCACAAAAGCTTATGCTCAAATACACTGGTTAGTCTCTAAGGTGCCACAAGTACCCCTTTTCTTCCTACTCTCCAGTGTTATCAAGGCTGCGTATTCCACAAGTTGCATTCTTCACAAGTGTACTGTCACTTCAGATTTTTTTTTAAAGTTGCAAATGGAAACTATCACTAACTGAATTGATCTACTAATAAAGAAAGATGTTCACTGTACAGCTAGTAAATACAATGCTATTATTGCTTCTGAGTTTCAATATGTTTCTCAGTTTGTTTTTCCCCTTGTTCTTGGTTTTGCTTCATCTTCTTTCTAGAGTAGAGTGAATAATAATTCAGTGAATTTCATTTACAAATTTGGGAAAAAAATCTAAAAATAATTGACAGGATTCACCATGCTGAAAATTTGTAGGAGTGCAAGAGATTGTTAGTTGGCTGATTGTGTAGATTTTCAAATGCACATTTCAAAACTTCAGCACTCAGACTAAACTCATTGTGATACTTATTTATGGATTATGATGCTATCAGGCGCTGAAGTGAGAATTTTCATTCACGGTGGAGATGTTCTCTGATTCTTTATTTTTAAGAGAATTAATTCCAATCTTTTTAAAATCTCCAAAATATTTACATTTTTGGTAAAAATGATGCAGTTGAAACTGTGTCACATTGGAGAAAGTGTGTCATATTTTGTTGGATGAAGCCAGTTTTGGACAATCTGGCTTTAGTGTCTGTCACCTTGATGTTGCCAGCTGGAAGTTACCATCAGGTCAAGATGTCAGATGCTTGAGTTAGTACAGTAGCTCCCATGGCAGTCACAGACTTAACAAACAGATGCCACACAAGAGAGAGCCTAGAGAGAGAGAATATAAAAAGACTGATACTGTAGGTGTTCTAGGAGAGAGAGAAAACCAAAGGCAAAAGAAATGAAACCAAGTTAAAACTCAAAATGAGGCAGGAGGAAAGTAAGTAAATAGGGATTGAAAATATTAGAAATATGTCAATCCACACTAACTACATTTGTAAAAAGAAAAGGAGTACTTGTGGCATCTTAGAGACTAACCAATTTATTAGAGCATAAGCTTTCGTGAGCTACAGCTCTGATGAAGTGAGCTGTAGCTCACGAAAGCTCATGCTCTAATAAATTGGTTAGTCTCTAAGGTGCCACAAGTCCTCCTTTTCTTTTTGCGAATACAGACTAACACGGCTGCTACTCTGTAACTACATTTGTATGTATTAAGTAGTTGAACTTTATTTTCTTGGATTTTTTTTTTATTCTTTTCAATATTGGTCTGATTTATACACCATAAGTACTGATCATTCATGGGTATGGGCATGGTATGGGTCGTAGCCACACTCACAAAAATGTATAAGAAGCATAAAGCAATATTATGTCCCTACATTGGCCAAGTTTTTAAAAAGTGGTGATTTTGTGTACCTCAATTTCTGTACCTCTCAAGAGATCTGACTTTCTGAAAGCATTTAATTCTGACCCTCTGAAAATCAGGCAGGTTTTAGTTGTTTCAAGTTGGGCATCCAACAATTAAAGTTCCAGAAATCCATTAGTCACTTTTGAGAATCTTAGCCATTAAGTATTACTTTCTTTGGTTATTTTGAACCCATTCAAGAAGTCTCTCAAACCACAAGCTGACCTTCATGGGGTTGAGGAAAGTACATTTGATGGAGGGTATTTGGGGAATCAGGCACTAGATAAATGTGCAGGTGGAACAGGTGGGTCTATAATCTCATTTGGAAAGGATTTTGGACAGAGTTTTCAAAGGTGCTGAGCACCCACAGCTCCCACAGAGATGAAGACATGTGCCCTGCCATTCTGAAAACTGGCCGTGTGTTCACAGAGACTGTTCTATAGTTCTTGCATATGTATTTGAATTGATAATGGATATCAGAAAGAATAATCTGAATTTCTCATACGTAGTTCTTAATTATAGACACCCATGAAAAAAGACTTAGGAGTCATTGTGGCTATCTCATTCTAAATATCTGCTCAGTGTACAGTGGTGGACAAAACAGCACCTCAATAGTTAGGGTGTACACAAAAGTATAGAAAATTATATTGAGAATATGCCCTTTTGTAAGGCATTATTTATATTAGAAAATTAGATCAGTTTAACTAAATTGGTCAGGGGTGTGAAAAATCCAACCCCCTGAGCAATGTTGTTAAGCCCACGTGAGTCCCCGTGTACACAGTGCTATGTCAACAGAAGAATTCATAGAATCATAGAATATCAGGGTTGGAAGGGACCTCAGGAGGTCATCTAGTCCAACCCCCTGCTCAAAGCAGGACCAATTCCCAGTTAAATCATCCCAGCCAGGGCTTTGTCAAGCCTGACCTTAAAAACCTCTAAGGAAGGAGATTCTACCACCTCCCTAGGCAACGCATTCCAGTGTTTCACCACCCTCTTAGTGAAAAAGTTTTTCCTAATATCCAACCTAAACCTCCCCCACTGCAACTTGACCTTCAATTCTTCCATTGACCTAGCTACCACCTCTTTGGGAGGTGATTTACCTATACCAATAAGAGAACCCCTCTTGTTGGCGTAGGTAGTGTCTACATGGAAGTGCTTTAGTGGCACAGCTGTGCAGTTGTAGCATTTCAAGTGTAGACAAGCCCTGAATCTATGGTATACTCTGACATGGAATATTGTGCTTAATACAGGACATCCTATCTGGGGGAGTAGAAATAAAAGGGGTTCAGAGATGGCCAACAAAAATCATTAGTAAGAAATTTTAATATGAGTAGAGACTGAAAAGCTTTGGACTGTGAGGGTAGAGGGGTAGAAAGGAGATGGATAACAGGGAACATGATAGAAATACATGAAATGCGTGATCTAAATTAATTGAATTGAGCACTCCTATTTTCATAGTTCAAGAATAATGTATGAATGTAACAATGAATCCAGTAAGTTGAAAAGCAATCAATTGAAAATTAATTTGTGGAATTCCTGTCACATGTTATCACTGAGGTCAGGAGTGGGTAGGATTCTGTGACACTGATGCAAAAAGGTTACGGTTTTTTTTTTGTCCAGTGGTAGAAAGTAAATGTGTGTCCGAGTTGGGATTAGAACTCAGGAGTTCCTGGCTCCTACTCCTGTGCTCAAACCCTAGCCCATGCCACTCAAAGGCATTAATTAGTTAATGTTTGTAAATTATTTTGAAGATGAAAAATGTAAATGCCCAATATTACTATATTTGTAAGTACATAGGAACTGTCTGAGTTTTTCAAGTTGTGATGCAGAAACAAGTGTGACTCCCCTTGGGTAGAAGCACAGTCTCTGCGTTCTTCTGAACTGACCTATAAATGATATTGTGCTCAAGTGTCCATTGCAAATAGTAAATAAATTGAAGTGAGAGGGAAAAATAGAAATGCGTGTGGCTTGAGAAAGGAGGATAAAACCCAGGAAAAACTCATTGAAACAACAGTCATCAGCACTATTTTACACCACAGTCTAATTCAATGTGTCAGGCCATAATCAGCTCTGTTTCACAGTGCTTCACTCCATAAAAGCAGATTTGTTTAACCACAGCCTCTATTTCAGCATGACTGAGAATGAAGAATAACCAACGAAGTCAGGCATATCTCACGGGTTATATTATGGGCATAGAGTGAATCCATCATTTGCTGAAGAGGCAGAGAAGAAGTGACAGGCTCATTCATGCCTTAGAGTCATTTTTAGACCTATTGAAAATTTTAATCTGTGCACTTTGGATGAACTTCCCCACTTCTTAATTTAGTACATGTAGCCATGTGGTAAAGCCTGTCTGCTTCAGATAGGGCAGACTTTCTTCTCTAGGACAGCAGCACCTCCAAGCAGTTTTCTTCTCTAGATTCGGCCTGCCTGCCTTGGACTTTACACAAACACATAAGCTCCCTTTAGAGGAGGATTTCTGAGTTAATTAAATGCTGAATTTGTTTCTTTAGAAATCACATATGCCCCAGGGCTAAAGTAGTAGCATTCCAGCAATAATGTTAATTTAGGATTAAAGGCACTGTACATTTTGTGAAGATATTTTTATAAGTACACATTTATACTTAGCAGCACAATTTGCCTCCCTCTGTGTCACCATAAAAGCTTTTTTTTAAACAAGAGGAAAAAGAAATACAACATTCTAAATTTTGCTGAATTCAGCAGTTTTTTAAAGAGTTGCTACTTCTTGAAAAAGTGTGTAAGGCTGTCAAATAAATGAAAATATTGCTACTGTTCTGTCTGTCCAGAGAAATGAAGTAAATGCACTGGCTCATTTCCACTAAAAGATTTCAGGATAGCTCCATACTGCTGTAGATTGTTCTGTGGTCTGCACTGGTGTACATGACCGATACGGTTGAAACACTGGAAGTACTGAGGCACAGTGTATATAATTGCTTGAGTTGAAAATGACAGTTCATATTAATACATTCAGAAAATGCTACCAATAACAAATTCACATACCTCATGCTGGATTTTACTCTCCATGCACAAAGAGTAAAAAGACGAGTGAAGTTAATTATTTCCTCCCAAAGTAAATATTTGAACTGAGAACAAATTTTCAGAAGTAGACTTGTCTTCAAAAAATTTTCACATAAAAACATAGAATAAATGCAGTGTCTAACATTCATTTTTATTGACACCTCCGGGTTACAATATTTCAAGATGGTTGCACCTCAGCAAAATATGCAATGTGATGGGCCATGCATTCACGGCAAGCCTCGGAGGAAAGCACATCACTTTGAGTTTGAAATTCAAGGACATGTGAAAATACTTGTATTGTGATGATGATAGAACCGTAAGAAATTCCTTTTGTTTTGCTCCCCCCTTTTTTTTTAATTTCCAGGTTTGAGCTGAATGTTTTGCTAAATGTTTGGTGAATAGTACTTCTCGATCAGCCTACTGCTTCTAACCTTTTACTGTCAGACATTTGACTCAAAGATTGTTTCTTTGTCATGTTAATCAAATAAATTTAAGCGCTACAAGTGTGGAGAGCAATGGATAATCGGTCTTGTTCACTTCAAACTTCAGTTTGAAAAGTGGAATGATGCCATTTCAATGTACTGTAAGCCAGATGAGTGTTTGGCGATTAAAAGGTAAAAAGTTCAATCAGTGAGGAAGAACAGACACAACCAATGGTTGAAATGGCTACAGTAAAACAAAACAGTGCTAAATGTAGGCAAACCAACTCTGGCCCCATAAATCTTGTTAATCTGAGGCATTTCAAAAATCTGTTGAGCATGGAAAGAATTTGGGTCCTAATTCTTAAACGTTTCAGCCATTCTTTGTTTTATTTTTTTAAATTAAAATGATGGAACCATCATAGTTCTTCATGTAACTGATCATCTTAATATATACACACGGTGTGGAGTGAAACAGTTCCATGTACACTAATGATCTATGTACGCATTTATCTGACGGAGTGCAATGGTTTATTTGTAGTCTTCATGGTCCCTCAAGATAAAATACACCTTCTAAAATTTGACTAAAGATCCAACCTGTAAGAACATGGTGAATTTGAACATATAATGCCAATTGTTATATATTTTCATAAGAGAATTTGTCTCCATTTTTCCTTTTTGAAAATGCTGCCCTTGGAAAAGGAAGTTCACCACAAAAAAGCTGATTTAATGTAAAAAAAGAGTTGAATACCCACAAGAAGAGAGATTTAGATTTGTGTCTTAAAGTCTGAGCTGAAATTTTATTTCTGAATCTCCATGATGGTCCCAGGTACAGAAGCACATTTAAAAACACCACTAAGAACACTTGTAAATGTCCAGCATTTACTATAATTTCTTTGGATTTAGACCTTTCAAGTTATATTAACTTTTTGTTTGTAGCTTAATTATTTTAAAGAAAGCATGCTGCTTTAAACAAACATGCTGTTGTCACATCCTGGGGTGCAATTCAAACTAGTCAGAAGCTGTGTCACTGCCTGCCCTGAAATCATGGGTGCCTGAAATGCCACAATGCTGTGGCCCACAACCTTAATGCCAGCAGACAACCATACAGGTCACACCCTGAGTGCCTCTGTGCTAGACAGTCCTGGTTCAGCAGTTCTGACCCCAGTAGCCTGTCTACAGTCCCACTCTGGCTTCCACCAGCGTTGGTGTGGATGACCCTAACACACTCCCAGTCCTGAATTTTCCCAAAACTGTGTGCTCTGTGATGTCCCGCTGTCTTCTGGACAGTTGAGAGAAACAATAAGGTTCATTTGTTCCTTTAAAGAGACAAAAACACATCACGGCTTATTAATTTAGCTGGAATAAATACATCCTTCCCTCCAAACACAGGGCTGAGGTAGTTTATAGTAAAAACAAAACAAATTTATTAACAGGACATAGATTAAGTGATGCCAAGTTAAAGGAATAAAGTTAGAAAGGGTTACAAGCAAATAAAAGTGACACACACATCTAAAAGTCTAAAACACACATCTAAAAGTCTAAAACATAATCTAAACACATCTAAAAGTCTAAAACATAATCTAGCAAGGTACAGGTTTTATTCAAACTAGTATCTCCCACCAATCATTCTTTTTCCCAGAAGTTCAAGGGGTTGGCTTCCCTTGTCTTCCTACCTGAAAGATCTTTGCTTTAGCAGGTTTCTCACCTATATTTAGTTTACATAGGCTTAAACCCTCTCCCTTCCATCAGTTGAAGGACCAATCTTTTTCAGCTTGCAAGAGCTCTGCTCCCTTGTGTCTGTCTAGTGTTGGATGCCAAAGATGGCTTTTGACCTTGCTTATGTCTTCTAAAGTTCAATGACTTTGTTCCACAAGGCAGGATGACCTCATGCTGTTCTTCCCTTCCTTTGGGCTTCCTCCCCCCGAATGTAAATCGGACTTTGATTGTTTTGATTTTGCCATGCTTAATTTATATTGGAAACAGATAGGTGCCTTCTCTTTCATCTGGGAAGGAATCCGTTTCTCCTTGTTTGGCCATAGACTTTTAAGCATATCATTAGGTGTCCATATTTCATCATAAAGGGTTAATCATATATTGCACAATGATACTAATCATCAGTGTCATTAGGTTTCAGAAAAAACCTCGCTCTAAATGCTTTTATAATACAGTAATATTGTAGACAATTAGATGATTCAATCACTTATCACTTGAGATTCAGCTTCTCCCTGTCTTTTTAGACCAGTAAATCTTTAAAATGGATTCTTAGGAGGGTTACCTGTCAAAGTAAAGCTTATTCAAGCTGTGAGGAAGGTGACATGAAGCCTGGTGAAGGAAACTCCATGTGCTTGCTTCTGATTCTGGTGTTTCCTAAAGTTCTGTTTCCTGCAATCTCTCCCCTTGCTAATTTGATGGCCCTATGTAATGCTTACATGTAAATGTACCTTCATTTTCTCTGCCTGATGACTGGGCTGGTCAGAGAGGCAAACACATTCCTTTTTCTAGGGCAGATCTGTTTACCAACTCCCCTAACATGCTTGGTTTAAATATATTTTAGTTAAAATCCCAGCATATATCGATAACTCTTAATACATAGTCTGTACATACATTACACATGAATATTAATGGTTAATGAGATACTAGTTTTTAAATGATACCTCACTAAGCATATTTTGTACAAAGATTATTACAATAGTGTGAATACATGGGTGCTTAGGGTCACAGCCGAGCATTGTTAGGTAACTGTGTGCTCCTGTAATGTACTATTATGTGCCATGTCCTGCTTTACTTTTCTGGGCAAATGAATGGAATATGGTTTCAGGTGTTATTCAAGGTATAGTTTGTATGTTTCCAGATAGGCTTACCCACCCTTATGCATATAAGTTGGGATCTGGGGAGTAATTTAAATAACCTGATAACTTGAATAAATATGCTGTGTGAGGGGGTGCTTTATCGCAGTGACCAATGTATGCTGGTTCTGACCATTGCATTAGGGTGTGTATGTGTTAGTTTGGTTTCCCTACATGTGACAGCAGAATACACAAGTCGCTGATTATTATTGACTAGAGAACGAGAGTACTGGTTTACAGAAACTTTCATGGTTTTGAAATTTGTTTTTGTTCCAGTTTGGATGTTTGAATATTTTTAAATGAAACCGGACTTGTCAAAATGACTAAATGACAAAATGACTTTCCTACAGAAAGTGTGTGTGTGTGTCCATGTCTATGCCCATGTCCACCTGGTGATTAGGATGTTGGCCTGAAGGATTCCTAGGTTCAGGTCCCTCCTTCCTGACACAGAGTGATCTGGAATAAAAAAAATTCTACTCTAAATCAAGAATGAAAGAGACTTGAACCTGGATTTCTCCACATCCCATGCCACTGCCCCTAATCACTGAGCTATAGAGTATGAATCTCTTGCTCTTCTGTCTCCTCCCATCTGACAAAAACTTTGCTAAAACCTATGAGTCTCCATGAAACTTGATTTAGTTGAAAATATTCTGACCTGTTCTAGGGCTGTATGCCTCCTGCAAGATGATATGAATACCTGCAACCCCAATGGATGTCAGTGGAATTTGAAAAAGCTCAACATTGTACAGGATCATATCCAGATTATCTCCTGGGGCTTTCTGGTTTTGCCACACCTAAAGACTGTCCTGGGTACCCAATCAAGCACAAAGTAATCTCCCTGGACTCCTATTAGGGTAGTCAGACTTCTGTGAACTTTGGTGAGTTTGGCTAAATCCTGTCCAGGTCTTTTTGAAAATTCAGGGCTTAAGTTTGATTCTCCCCTTTAGTTTTCAAAATCCCAGTCTTGAATGATTCCAACTGAAGCAGCAAAATACTCCCTTTATTTATATATATATATATATTTCAGTTTGGGCAGAAATTGCTTTTTCTGGACACTCCAAGATGAAATTTGTTGAACTCAAAGCTACACTGTGTAAAAACTGAGCACAAGCCACACTCCTGTCTTCTTGGAACAGTGTGAAGGAAATCAGTGGTCAGCAAAGCCAAATGCAGCTTTTACCCACAAGGCAAACATTTAGCTCTTTCATCAGTTTCCTTCTGTCTGCCTCTCCCTGTCTCTACGACTTAGCTCAGCCTTGCCTCTGATGAGAGGGCACTGGTGTCATGACAGAGAATGTGAGCTAATGAAAGTGTAAAGCTTTGGTTCAGCAGAGTAGAAAATTCCCATCTAGTGAGCACAAACTGCAATCTGATATGATTGAGTTTTTAGCAGACATCGCTATTATGTGTTTAAAGGTTCAGGATTGTTAAACTTGTCTGTAACCCTCTAAACGTTAGGCATTTGAAATTTTGTCAACATATTTTTTTGCCTTGAATGAAAGTTTTACTGTAGCTTATGAATTATTAACACAACTGCATGTCTATAGACAGATTTCTGTTACAACACTGATACAGTAATTATGTTATGAAATGGATTTTAATTAGGGAAGGAGGCTTCTCTAAATGGTCAGAGGTTCACTTTTAGTAAGTCCCCCAAAAGTATAGATCCTTATCATGGATGAAAAAACTGGTTTAGATAAAATAAGAGGAGTCAAATTAAAGAGAGTCCCAAAATGGAACAAACATATCCAGTCCGTCTACCATTGCTGTTCCCAGGCTGAACACAGTGGAAGTTCAAGTCCAGATCTGAACTTTGTGGCTAAGGCTCATCTCTGTACCCAAACCTTCAGCTCAACCTGAACCAAACAGGGAATATTTTTGACTGGAAAAAGTTTGGTCATATATTTATTTTTTGCCTCTGAACTACCTGATTTTTGGTGAGGGCCAGGAGAAAAAGTGTTGAAATATTCCAAGGGTACAAGGTATTTCTTTCTTAGCTGGAACCCAGAAGAACTTACAATCTCTTGAGACAAACCTATTTTGTAACATTTCCAGACAAGCTTGGACATTTTGAGACCTTTTGAGGCTCACCCCTCAGAGATCACCATCTTGTCTAATCTTCTATCTTGCATTTGTATTTGGTGAGTAATTCATTATCTCCTCTAAAGCAGAGATCTTTCCTGAGATGTCAGGAAAGAGAGAGAGGCCTGACTCACCACTGTGTTGCTCCAGTTTTACACCAGTAAATTGACACTGATTTCTGTGGAGTTACACCAGGATAAAACTACAATAATTAAGTGGCGTATCAGGCCCTGCATTCAGGTCCCCCCAACCTCTCTATACTAATTCTGCAATCCAATGCTGGAAAAAAATGTAACATGGTAAAGTTAAGATAAAGGCATTTTAACAGTCCTCGTGGATTAATTTAATTTAATTGTATTTATATTTATTTATGGATACAAAAATGTTTTAACAGGTTGAATTTTCTGTAGGGAAATTTTTATCATAATATGTGCAATCTAGCTATTTCCAACTGTTGTCCTCACCTAATACTTTACTGATTATTGTGGGGGGGTTTAAAGTTGCTGGTAATGGTTTCAAGACTGGAAAAAATGTATAAAACCTCTGAATGAATAGATAAAGGTTAAACAAATTCACAAGATATTATGATCAGAAATTTAGTATTTTTAAAGCACATAAGATACTTTGAGACACGTTGCAGGCCTCTCAGGTAAGCAGTATATTATGTGCTTGTTAAAATACTCAGATTCTCCTTGACTACTTCACTCCACTAATAGTACAATTATTTATTTCAGTGTAAAGCTTTGCTTAGAAACTTAGAAATTTGTAATGATTAATTTAAAACATTCAATCACAAGTAACTGCAAAATCCCAGGGTGAGTTCAAGCTCTGGGTTGTTTTGCATCATATGATCCCAGTAATAGTACATGCCATATCATTAATGTCAGTAACGTGGCATCCATTAAAATTGATGCAAATATTTTCTGACAGGTGATAACATGTTTTTTTTTTCTCCAATTTGCACAAATGTGGAAAAAAAATAGATAAATGCTATTTTGTTTCTACAACCTTTTGTATTCTCATTCACCACACGTAGTGCATTCTCTTGCTTCACAGCTAATGTGAGGTACACAGGGTCACCACCACTGCTCCTGTTCTGAAAGGGCTGGTCTACATTTTTAATCTTTTGTTATACTGCTGGTGGATGGTTGACCTATTCCAATTTTACTTTGGATGATAAAATTCCATCTTTTTTAAAAATTGTTTTTGTTTTATTTGGCTAAAAATATCAGGGCAGATAAAGTTCACTTTATGCCCATGGCAGACTAAGCATCCATTTTCTCATCCCCTTAATAATGCCACAAGCTTTTGTGGGTGGATAGTCTGGACCCACATTATCCACTCACCCACTTTTGATACAGTAGCTGATCTACAAAAAGCTTTAAAAGAATAACAAAAACCTCTCAGAATTGGACTGGCCAGCACATAGTTGAGTTCTGAAGAATTATGAAAGATTTTGTCAGAGCCAAGCCACAGAGAGTAAATATTGTTTGATCCAAATTCATTGCAGTTTTCCAAAGCAGAAGAAACAAAAAAGTATCTGTGAAGCCCACAACTAAAGTGTTGGGGGGTGGGTAGCTGGGTTTACAAGCTCCTTGAATGATAGTCACATAGGTTAACTTGCTTAAATGCAAACTGATCTGATACGGTGCATTCTCTACAGTAAAGGCAGGCTTGTCTTTTGAATCATCTTGCACAGAAAGCTATATATTGCTGTAGTGAACCTAGGTGTTGGAGAACAATCGTCACTGTATATTCTACTGGCATTCTTTAAACAGATTTATTGGGCTGAATTTCCTTTTAATTGTAATTTAAAAGCACTCATATTTATTCTCAGTAGGTCTTTTTATCTAGATGCTAATTGATATTCTGTTCATTTGTTAATGGTTTTTTTCAGATGTGCAGTTCCAGTAGCAAATCTTCTTCTTCTTACTAAAAATAATAGTAGGATTATTAAATTGAAACCCGTACAATAATCACCCTTATTATCAAACCTCCAGTCCTAAGTGACTGCCCCCAAAAGCTATTCAAATGCATAGAGTATCATACTGTTTTAGCTTTATCAGAAAACAACCTTTTTTAAACAAATTTTGTTGCTTACATGGGCTTAGAACATAAGAATGGCCCTGCTGGGTCAGACCAAAGGTCCATCTAGCCCAGTATCCTGTCTTCCGACAGTGGCCAATGCCAGGTGCCCCAGAGGGAATGAACAGAGCAGGTAATCATCAAGTGATCCATCCCCTGTCACTCATTCCCAGCTTCTGGCAAACAGAGGCTAGGGATCCCATTCCTGCCCATCCTGGCTAATAGCCACTTATGGACCTATCCTCCATGAATAATCTAGTTCTTTTTTGAACCCTGTTATGGTCTTGGCCTTCACAATGTCCTCTGGCAAGAAGTTCTACAGGTTGACTGTGTGTTGTGTGAAGAAATACTTCCTTTTATTTGTTTTAAACTTGCTGCCTATTAATTTCATTTGGTAACCCCTGGTTCTTGTGTTATGATAAGTATTAAACAACACTTCTTTATCCACTTTCTCTACTCCAGTCATGATTTTATAGACCTCAATCATCTCCCCTTAGCCATCTCTTTCCCAGTGTTACGGAAAAAATACCTAGTTTCTGAAATAAAATAAGGGTGTATGTGTTAAAAAATATTTAATCTTCCTTCCCTACTGAATCCTCACCCTCTTTACTTTCATGAGAATTTTTTAAAATTAAAGTCCTGATCCTGCAAACCCTGACTCATGGAGTAATCCTTACTTAAGTGACTCATTCCACTGATGCCATTAGGAATTACTGCACACTCTTACCCGCATTGAGCTGTACCTTACTCTCCACTTAATCTCACTGACATCACTTGGTTCACTCATGTAAATAAGCGTTATTTACTTGAGTAAGGGGTTGCATAATCTGGCCTTAAAATTTGGGATAAGGTATGAAGAAGGTGGTGGCACCACAGTACATTGTAAAATCCCTGCTGTACTGTCGTAAACTGACGACCTTTTTTATCGTATAAAGCTCTTCTATAACCAACCATAGATTGCAGATTACTGACTCATATCAATAAAGTACCTATTACAAGCTGTGGTGTATATTCTCAACTTGATGTCTGCACATAACTCACTCTATTAATGGCTGCCTTCTATGTGCCTTAAGAGGAGACTATGGCATACAATGATAGGAAAATGTTATGAACACTTAGATTTTTGGATCCTTTTCTTATGCTACAACAATTAACTTAGAATCATAGACTATCAGGGTTGGAAGGGACCTCAGGAGGTCATCTAGTCCAACCCCCTGCTCAAAGCAGGACCAATCCCCAATTTTTGCCCTAGATCCCTAAATGGCCCCCTCAAGGATTGAACTCACAACCCTGGGTTTAGCAGGCCAATGCTCAAACCACTGAGCTATCCCTCCCCCCCATCTTCATCAGGTTACTGAAGTATTCACTATAAAAATGTATTTTATAAGCTTAATAAAAAAAATTCTTTATTTGTTAAATTGTAAAATCTATTCCTGAGACTTGGAAACTCAAGTCATTAGACAGATTTCTGGGAATTTTCTTTTGGAAAAGCTCCAAATAAACCCCCCTGACTGAACTTTACTTCTGTCCAGTCTAAATCATTCTTGTATAGATGAGTTAGAAATCGCTGATAAAGGGGATGTATACTAGGCAATCTGACAGACCCACAATGCTATAATTTTTGACTTACTGTACATGCGCCATAAGTACCACAATATCCTAAAAGTAATATAAATTACTTGGTGTTGGGAGGAGGGGTAGCTGAGCGTAAGTAGTTTAAATCTTGTAATATTTTAGTTGGGTCTGTGGGTCACACACTGCTAGAGAGAGACTCTGAATGTAAAGCAGCACTTACTAGTTTGGCTTCAACACATTTTCCCTAAAGCAGTCAGCTACAAAGCTCCACAGACAGATGCTGTAAGAGAGTTAATTGTGAATTGGCCAGATTCGAAATGTGATCCCTAGGATTTACTTCTAGCTTCCTTGAACTGAAAAATTCCCTGCTTTTAAGGAGCATTGAGCACATCAGGTACCCCACAAAGCTACGAGGAAATATTTGTCTTGAATATTTCCATGAGTTGCTTTTAAAAAAGATTTTTAAAAGTATTTTATTTTCCTCTGAAAAATCATGATTCCTTGAAATATTATTTTAGGCATGTTTCCACCAGGCCTCTATTCAGCAAAATACCTAACAATAGCTTTAAGTGCTCTACTGAATAGGATGGATTTAAGCATGTGCTTAAGTGCTTTGTTGAATTGGCACCATAACAAAAAGGCCTTTACTGTGGTCTCATTACTCTTCTTATCTGCTGATGGATTTGTAATATGATATGTATGGCTCTCTGTGTCCCACAGTAACTGGTAATAATAAACATACTACTGTTCTGCCTAATATTATGCGATGGCTGTGCAGCAACAAACAGGGCCCAGCAAGCAGCTCCTTCCGCCTGTTTGCAGCAAAAATGCCCTCTAAATGGAGGTTTTCATCAGGAGGTTGCTTTTTTAAATTCTACTCCAAGCTGAAATATTTGAGAGGGGAAGAGGGGTGGGTGTCTCAGTCCAGCTCCCAATGAACAGGTGTTCACGTAGTAACAAAGACTAAGGCCGTTGGTGCTGAGTATACTCTTGTTAGTCGCTTGGCAGAGAGGCTGAGAACTTACTGGATTCAGAGGCTGACATGGTTAAAGTGTTACACTGCTACTGCTTGTGCCATACCTCTGTTGATGACATCACCATGTAGGCTGCTTATTCCTAAGCACTGATTTAACTTCAAAGTGCAAAGATAATCCATGGTGTGTGTCCGCTTGTAGCCATGCCTAACTCGCACAGCAGCATTTTACATAGGGTGACCAGACAACAAGTGTGAAAAATTGGGACAGGGTGAGGGGTAATAATCTCCTATATAAGACAAAGCCCCAAATATCGTGACTGTCCCTATAAAAATTGGGACATCTGGTCACCCTAATTTTACACCCTCTTGAGCTGTTTTAAAAATATGGTTTATATGACCTGAACATGAAAATTAAGGGACTGTTAGAAAGTTTGGAAAGGATTCATCATGGATTTCTGTCATTAAAAAAAAAAAGTTTCCATGCACCACTCTTTTAAACAAATCAGAAAGGGTGAAAAATACCACATGAGAAAACTTGGAATGTTTCCTTATGAAAAGCCCACTTCTGCTCCACTGAAATCAATGGCAAAATGTCAATGGGAATGGAACGTAGAATGGAAAAGATTCTGGACTCAGTTGTGTCTTTAAGGCATGTTCCTATGTTGTAGGAGGTCTGTGTGACATTTCACTCCATATTCTTTATGAAAATATGCTTATGATATGCATATGACATAACTGAGATGTACTTTATGCAAGATGGGACTTGTAAGATATCATTAGAAAGGTTATAATTTACTGAATGTGATTATCCAATTTGTATGCCTGTATCATTTCTGTATCTGAAGTTAGGAATATTGACTATGTATCTGTATTTCAACTATGCTACTTTGGGTGACACTTCAGGTACAACACTGGAAACAAACTGGTTGACATTTCAGGTACAACAATGGAAAAGCCAGACAGGGCTGATGACTCATCAGCGAGGACAGTGGACTGTGAAAGTGGTCTTCCTGCGGATGCTCCATACTGCCACTGACTCTTGGACAGAGTCAGTTGGTCTCGTCACCTGATGCTAAATATTACCTGGGACTTCTTGTATCTTTTCACTGGAAGGAAAGGGGGGGGGTCAAGTTTGGGAAACAAAGGATTCCTGCCTTATGTAAATCCTCTTTAAGGGTGGGGAGTAAGGCAAACGGGACTCCTCCTCTCCATGGCCTCTCTGCCCAAGAAGAAAGACTGCTAACGCCCCCGGAAGGCAAAACAAGGGGGGAGTCCAGACTGAGACAGGTGTCCAGTCTGAAAAAGAATATAACTGGAACTCTGAACCACAGAAACTGTGCAACCTGTCTAAGATAACATTTAGGATGAGAATTTACATTTTGTAACCTGTTTCTTAAGTATATTGTGCTTAGCTTGCATACTTTGTTTTTATTTGCTCTGTAATCTGCTTTGTTCTGTCTGTTATCTCTTATATTCACTTAAAATTCACCTTTTGGTAGTTAATAAACTTATTTCTTGTTTATAATATAACCCAGTTTGTGTAATTTCTAACTGTGGGGGACAGGGCCAAGAAGTTGTGCATACCTCCCTCCACATTGAGGGAGGGGGCTAATTTCATAAAACATTTGGGTTCGTACCCCTTAAAGGGAGTGGGCACCAGAGTGTTGGGGGCAAGCCCTAAGGCTGAATCTTTCCAGAGTGGATCTCTATCTCTCTGTGCAGCTGGGTGTGGCCCTGCCTGTGTGCTTGTGAGCCTAACTCAGCAACGCCAGCAAAAGCCCAAAGGGGACCCAGGCTGGCAGAATAGGCTGATTGAGCAGGAGAGGCTCAGTTAAACCCGAACACTTCAGGTGACACCCCAAAGGGCTCAAATCTATCAGAGTGTGAAGTGGCAGCACTCCAGGGATAGCAATGGGAGGCAATCCTGTCTCAGAGAAGAATAGTGCCTCAGCACACAAAGGAAATATGTGTGTTGCTCCACCTCTTTTTGGGGTGCAGGATGCTGTTCCCCACACACGCCCCTGTTGCTGCAGTCCAGACTTCTCTCTTCCCCATCTTTTCGGAGTGTTATGTGCACCCAGTGAAGCAGTCCCTGCAACCCCCTGAATCCTGTGTACACAGGGGAAAGACTCTCATGCAATCTATGTGTACCATGAAGGTGGAGTGGACCTCCCTTCTCTCAGTGCACACCCATGTAAAGAGCAATGACTATAAGTCCCAACATGATTGTGCTCCCCTATCGAGGAAAATTTCATACATGCCTTCTGTGTTCTGCCACATCTGTCATACTATGTCAAGTTATGCTGTGCATGCTGTATTATAATGCAGGTTGACATGATTCAGCAGGCCACCCTGCACACCTATAAGGGCAAACATGTGATTGAAGCAGATGGTGCATTGTTTATTGCAATGACAATGCTTGCAGATAAAAAATTTAAAACTCACTGGAGGGAATAATTCCATGTTGTAGCATACAATAGTCTGAATTGTATCTAATGGCTCTTGGAATGAAAAAAAAATATCAGAAAACATGTCTTGTTATTTGAGCTAGCAGACACAAGTGCATTCTATTATGTCTCTTTGCATTAGGAGTCAGCCCTTAAATAAAAGAAAAGACTTTTAAAACACCCTGGAGGGGCTACATAAGCAAGTGTGCTTCAAATGCCCTCTGAGCTGTAAGTATTATTACTGTAAAGCTTATTTTATATACAGTAACTCTTACGCTTTCACATTCCCTGCAAGTGACACTGCAGTTGAAATGATTTAATGCTGGATTATTTGGTTCCAAAGAAAGACAGCATCCTTGTTCCGTAATGATATCATCATTGCCTGCAACAGATTCTTCATGACATGTTAAGCAGCAGAAGCATCTGACACAGCTGTCAGCTGTTGTTTTCTGAGTAGGTAACAATTACGAATTTGTAAGGTACAAAAAGAAACAATAAAAAAGCTGCTAAATTACAACAAACAAAACCAAACTCTTCTTGTATTATATTAAATTTCAGAGTGGGTCACTGAGCTCTGGAAATAAAATCTAATTATTTTCAGTTGAAAAGTTCAATGTCACTATTATGATCTGACCTAGTTTTTGAAGCTCTTGAAATTTTTGGCTGAGTTAATAAAGATTGGCTCCATTTTGTCTCTATGCAATAGGCCTGGGCATCATTTTTAATGCCATGCCATAAAATTATGCACATTTTAAAAATAAATTGAGAGACCATTGTTAGTTGAATTTAAGGAATGTCCATGTTAGACATCAAGAGCAACCAAGTGGTGCAGTTATATAACACTGAACTGTGTATGAAGCATTACACTCAAATGTAAATTATGTCACATGCATAACTAAACAAATAATATGTTCCAGGGGCTCAGCTGATTATTATCATGAAGTAAGTGTGGCACTCGCCATTAATTTCATAATCAGTATTTATGGACTTTGTATTTCATTCTTTTTTTAATCTAATGATATGATTCATTTAAGATCTGACCCTGGCATGCATGTTTCCACTGCCCATTAATTTTATTTAAAAGCGAAGACATGTGAAAAATGAATGTTATTAAGAGAGTTTGTTGTTGGGCTGCTCCAGATAGACTAAAACATTTATTTTATAAATTTATAAAGTTTATTTTCCCGTGTTTTGACTGAGAGAACTCAAAATGTCTGTGGTGTTTATATGCAAAGATAATTTTGACCTGGTAAATTTATCAAATTCTCTCAAGACAGCTATTCTCAAGAGCTGAGAAATGGGCATGTGGTGCTGCAATATGTCTCACAAAAGGGGCTGTTTCGGGTGACTCAGTAAAGACAGGAGACCACTTAAATGCATACTGAATTAAAAGCATATATAGATAGATATCTTAAACACCAACAATAAAAGTTCTTTTTCTTTATTGTTCCAGGAAAACTGTATCAAAAGCTCTGTGGTGGGGAAAAAAAGTTTATTGTGATTTTTAAAGAGGAACTGATTGCTTTAAAAAGCCCACTAATAATTGTTCAAGATCCCAAATTGACAGAATGCATAGGTGAAAGAAAAAAATCCTAGTTTGGGTTGACTTAGAAGGATTTAGGTAGAGTTGGTGAAATTATAGTTTAATAATAAACTGAATAAATTATCTGATGAATTTCTCCTTTTATTCACATTGAAAATTATTCCCAAACTCATCCTGATTTCTGTATATGTATGTGTTACACACACATCCTGTTTTCTGCGCAAATAAGAATTGTTTGAAAAACATCATCCAATAGATTGTTCAAAAACTGTACTTTGATCCTTATTATTTGGGATAGATGTGACCTGGATCATGTAGTATTGTTTCTGCTTCCAGACTGGAAGATGGGAAGTTTATAAACAGGAGAAAACTTCATCTCAAATGATGAGTAGTGCACTTATACTAAAATTTGTGAAACTTTTGGATTCAAACATTTGCACAAATAAACCAGAGTTCATCTGAATTATTCAAAAATAAAACCAATGAGTATGACCTCACAAATACTAGCGAAGCAACGTGTCATGATCATTCATTAAAATATTTGAAAATACTTTTTTATTTTTTAACCACCTCTGGTTTAGAATTGGACACTGGTTCCAATTTGTCAATGTGTATAGATTTTATCAATGTTAGGCTCCCACCGGCTGCATCTTTAAAGTCATGAGGCCTGATTAGTAACCAAAGCTGAGAGGAGCCCTGGAAAGCAGTCAGGGAGAAAATCAGAAGAGAAATGGTGGAAGGGACATTTTAGAGGGACCCTAAGATATAAGGAATTGTAAGCATAATTGGAGAGCGTAAAGGAAAAGGGAGCAGGGGAACTGGGCACTTGGTGGGTAAACAAAAGGCAAAAGATGAGGGCGGAAAAGAAAGAGGTGATGTGACGAGACAATGGAACAGAAAAAAGGAATGAGAGAAAAGTAGGAAAATGTATATGTTACGAGGGGAAACATAAAAACAGAACAAAGTAAAGAAAATAAACCAGAAGTGTCGCATATAGAGACGGTATGTGGCAGCATGGGAAATAGTACTAGAAATGGGAAAGGAGAGGTGAGAGAAGAAAAATTGCATAGAAGGTGACACATGTTGCTAGGGTTAGTCATTATCATCATAGCTTGTCACTTCAAAACAGCAACCAAGACTTAGTATTGTCACTTATCTTGAATAGTTCCTCAGGAGTACACGACATTGACAGAGGGGCACTCCATCTTGCAGCATCCAGGTGTTTGCCGAGACTCTCCACATTCACATTTGGGGTCATTCCTCAGCTTCCACTTGGTCGTATTGTCATGAGTCTTTGCCATCCTAGCTCTCCAATGTCCCAAGAAACAGAAGTGGCAGTCCCAAAAGTCATAGGTTGCTTAAAATATCCCAAATTTGCTTTATTTGTGACAAATAAGAAGTACACCAATATTTTTGTTCGAGGTTAGTGCTGTTGTTCTGAAGGAATCAGGTTCTCCAAGATCAGCAGTGGAATGTGTCCATTCAGCAGATGTCTTGGATCATGCATCTTTTTACTGAATGCATCCCATTGATGCAATCTCCGCAAGACAGTATAGTGACAATCTAGGAGTTGGGTTCAAAGTCCCTGTGATGATACTACAGAATTGATTGAATTTAGTATCTATTTTATGTGCATAGCTTGAGCATGACCATATTAGAGAACAGTTTTTCATAGATTCTCAGGTCATTTTGGGGTCTGCTCTCCATTTTCTGTTAGACGGTTCTTAGAGATCACATTTCTTTTCAGCTTCTTGAGGTGGTCTTTGAATGTCAGTGTTAGGTCTAATGTGACCCCCCTGATGTCCATTGTCCTCAAGAATTGTGCCATCCCACAATAGTTGAAGTTTTCGCTTAGCCTGGTCATGTTACAGGTGGAAGGTTCACACTTCTGTCTTACTAGGTTAGCTTTCATGAACCATGTGTGATAATATTTTCTGAGTATACTCAGGGAGCTAGTTAAAATATGCTCAGTGTCCTGAAATCTTTCCTATTGGGTGGTGATGCAAAATCATTTGCATAAAGGAATCCTCGCGTGTTGGGAAATTCTGATTGGTCATTTGTATAGACGTTAAGCAGCAAAGGTGATAGCACTGAACCTTAAGGCAATCCATTCCATTGAGTACTCCATTGACTTTTCTGGCCATCTGTCTCAACAAAAAATTGTCAATTCTCAAAATTATTGTCAATTTTCAGGGGAAATGCATAATAGTTCACAAAATTGTAAGCAGCTGTCAGATGAACAAACAGCTCCTGTAATTTTATAGGTTTTGAAGCCATCTTAGATGTATTTAATTAGATTTAAAATTTGGCCACAATGTGAACACCCTGGGCAAAAACCAGCTTGGTCATCAATCAGCTGTCCAGTCAATACTGGCTCTATTCTATCCATTATCCTCTGCTCATATCACTTGTAGGTTGAGAAAAGTAAGGATACTGGACAGTATCTCTTTTCAGTGTTAGTGTTAGATTTTTATTTGGTTTGATATAGGGGTTTAGCTATTCTTCCTCCCAGATTTATGAGGTGAGCTTCTTTGTTCCTTACGGTTCTTGTAACGTTTATCTAATCCATTTGCTTCCATTCTGTTATATTTCTGTGGAGTTGATCTAAAGAGTATTTGTGGACTCCAGACATTTTATAAAAGGACTATTGGTTTTACTTTTAAAAGTAAATTTTAATAAAGAAAGTGACAAAAAATTGGGCACTTACATTTTTGAAATGATCTTTCTGTTTAAAGTGTTTAGCTATTGTCTTCTGGATACTAGATCCTAGTGAGTAGCATAAAATATATATATATGTAAATATATATATATGTAAATATATATAAAAGAATGTGAGAGTTACATAATTAGACCCAAAAATACAATGAAAGCAAAACAAAATCTCAAAGGAAAGTCATTAGTGGGTCACAATGCAATTATAGGAAGTTAGCTCCCCTTAGACAACTCTTCCCTACTCCCTCCAGGCTAACCAGAGTACCAAGGGAGATGGAAGCAAGGATTAGTTTAGCTCCTTCTTCCAGTGCTTCCGCCTCTTGAATCCCCTCAGTCACTCCTTTTCTCCTTTGAGCTGTCTAGAAGAGAAAAAGTGATGAGCAAGTGATTCAAAAGATCCCAGCCTATGATCTGACTGGAGGAGGAAGGAGAAGGCATTAACCTTAATTCTCCTTTTCAGCAATATCAATATATCTTGGCATCTTTTGTTGTATGGTTTTGGCTCTACCCATTTGAGGTTTTTGGTTCCCTCAGAAACATCGTCAGTTGAGTAGTAGGGCTCAAAGTAATTTATTGCTTATTTGTTTCATTGGGATTATCTTGCACTTGGGGACTGGTTGTTAATTTTTTGGTGTGGGGGAGTGATGGTGGTTGGGTGGTGGACAAAAGCAGTTCTTCTCTGAAATCAATTGTTGCCACTCTTTACAGACCAGTTGTGGTCATTATTGTGGGATAAGGAGTGAAGAAATTGCCTTCTGTTTTGGAAAGCTAACTTTTTTTATTCCATTGTAGAGAGAAAAATATTTTTTGTCTTTAGTAAATCATTGATGGGGACCATTATTGGGTAACTGTAAATTAATTGGTAAATTTTCTCTACAGGAACCAAAATTTTTGTTTTGAAATCTGTTTAATTGGTTATTCTCTGTTGGGACTCTTTTATCAAGACTGATTTCCTATGGAGAAAAAGGCATCAAATAAACCTTGGGAACAGAAATCATTGGATCAATTTTATATGTTAAATTTGAACAGCCTTTCATTAGTGAAAAACATGTTTTAGTGGTCTAACTTCCTGATTTTCATTTAAGAGTAATGGAAGTTCTGGATAAGACATTTGTCTGACATTTTAAATAGTTTTTCTTTCTGTGTATTAAAGAGCAAAGTTTGATATATACATAAAAGAAAAAATAAAGCAATATTTTATTATAAATATCCCTGAATGTGTCTCAATATTGTCAAAAACTCCTCAATTCAGAGATTTAAATTTTATACTTTGATTAATTACTTTTAATAAATGTGATGCCCAAGTGGCATTTTTTCGTAGGGAAGTTATAAGCAACACTAGATGGAAACAGGTATGCTAGTTATTTTCTGAATTGATGGTAGGGGGAAATTAACATTTAAATACTCTAATTGCGGGGGGTTTGTTTTGTTGTCCCCTCTTAAGAAAATCAAGCTGCTTCTGATGAGGAATTTCAGTTGCAAAAAGTTTCTATTTCCAGGGGTTTAATTATTTGACATTTCTTTTTCCCTTAAGTTGAACAGTTGTTGGCATATAGTTAAGAAGAAATTGTTATAACACATTTTTTAACAAGGCGTTTAGCTCAGATATGTTTTTGTACACTTCCAACATTATTTGTTTATCCATTACTGGAACAGCAAGTGACAAGCCAATGAAATCATTCATCGTATCCTGAAGTTTGTAGTAAATTACAGATATAACATTTCTATATGACTGTAAAGTGACAGTTTTAGTTGTTTACAAATCAGTTTTCTTCCTGGATTTTTGCTGCATGTTTTGCTACATAACCCATGCTGGATATACACTGTGCCTCCATGGCCTGCTGCCACCCCATCTTGAGTCATAATCATGCCTTATCGCTTCACTGAAAGTTTCAGTCGCTGGCAGTTTTGACATTCAATTGCAGCCTGCCAGAGCAGTTCCCATGATTCATGCTTCTGACTGACTTTGATTGCTTCTTTCTTTTCTGTATACAGGACACATAGGCTTGGATCCACAAAGGGACTTAGGCATTGCGACACTCTGTGTTGCAGTGCCTAACTTTCAGACACCTAGAAAATTACAGAAACAACATTGCAAGCCACAAAGACTGAGTTTACAATGAATGGAGAGAGAGAGAGAGAGAGAGAGAGAGAGAGAGAGAGAGAGAGCTCCTCCCTCTACAATGAATGGAGAGAGAGAGACACCCTTAGGATAGGATCCACAAAGACAGCTTGCCGGTCAAATGGGAGTTGCTAACAGGAGGGATATGTTTCAAGGCCTACTCCTCTCATTGAGATAAGACCCTTGACAGGACCTCCCTTATAATCTCTAGCCCAATGATTAGAGTACTGACCCCTTTCTGCCTGATGAGGAGAAGGGATGTGAGCAGGAATCTACCACCTCTCAGGTGAATGCTCTAAATATACCCTCCGAGAATACATTGGGGGAAAAATTCCCTTCCTGGCTCCTGCCAGTGGCTGGCTGAAACCCTGGAGCATGAGTTTAGGAACATAAGACATGAACCAGAAGTGAGCCCCAGGGCTGTTGAGCCCTCCCCTTTCGTCACAAGTGACTATGTCATACAACTGCACTCATAAATTTGTTCACCTCTCTCTTAAAACTAATTAAACCATTTGCCTCCACAACTCCTATTGGGAGGCTGTTCTAGAATGTCACCCCTCTGATAGTTAGAAACCCTTTTCTAATTTCCATCCTGGATTTGTTCCTGGCCAGTTTATATCTCTTTATTCTTGTGTCAACATTGTCCTTTAGCTTAAATAGCTCTTCACCCTCCCTTGTATTTACCCTCCTAATGTATTTATAGAGAGCAATCATATCAGGCTTCTTTTTGCTAGACTAAACAAGCCAAGCTCATCCAGTCTTCTCTCATAAGACAAACCGTCCATTCCCCTGATCATCTTGGTAGATGCACCTGTTTCAGTTTGAATTCATCTTTCTTGAAGATGGGTGACCAGAATTGTACACAGTATTCCAAATGACTCTTACCAGAGACTTGGACATTGGAATTAATTCTTCTTTAGCTCAGGAAATGCCTCACCATATACATTTTAAGATTGCATGAGCCTTTTTCACAGCCACATCACAGTGGTGGCTCATAGTTATCCTGTGATCGACCCATGACCCAGGTCTCTTTCCTCCTCTGTCACTTCCAACTGATAAAGCCCCAGATTGCATCAGAAATTATTATTATTAGACCCTTATTGCATGATCTTCCACCTTGTACTATTGAATTTCATCCCATTTCTGTCACTCCAGTCTTCAAGGTCTTACAGATCTTCCTGTATAATATTCCGGTCCTCCTCTGTATTAACAACGCCTCCCAACTTTGTGTCATCAACAAATTTCATTAGCATGCTCTTACTTTTTGTGCCAAGGTCATTTATAAATATATTGGATAAGATTGGTCCCAAGACTGATGCTTAAAGAACTTCACTAGTAACCTCCCTCCAGTCTGATAATTCACCTTGCAGCACAACCCATTGCCTTCTCGCCTTTTATCCCACTCCTTATCTACCTTATCTTTTCTCCTAATAATTTCCCATGTGGTATTCTGTCAAATGCTTTACTGAAGTTCACGTATATTAGATGTACTGCACTTCCCTTATCTAAATCTGTTATTTTCTCAAAGAAGGAAATCAGGTTAGTCTGGCATGATCTGCCTTTGATAAAGCCATGTTGCATTACATCCCCTTTACCTCGATAAATTTAATTATTCTTTCCATCACAATTTGTTCTAAAGCCTTGCATAATATGAGGTCAGACGAACAGGTCGGTGTGTGCCTGGATCGCTTTTTTCCCATTTCTTAAATTAGATATAATGTTAGCTATTCTCCATTCATATGGTACTACCTCTGAATAGATAGATTTATTAAAAATACTACCAGACTAGCAATCTCATGTACCATTTATTTCAATATTCCTGGATGGAAATTATCTGATTCCCCTGATCTGAGTGCATTAAGCTCTTTACATTTTTCTTCCACCTTAGATGTGGTCATTTCCATTTCTTGACACTCATTTCCGTCAGTCATACTGCCTTCGTGCACATGGTCCATATTATCACCCTTATTGAAAACTGAGGCAAAATATTAATTTAGCTTTGGGGCCATCCCTAGATTATCTTTAATCTCCTCCCCATCTACAATGCCTAGCAGCTCAACCTCTTCCTCCTTTATTCTCTTTTTATTAACATAACTAGAAAACTCTATTATTCATTTTAATTTTCTCAGCAAGAACTAATTCAGCTTGAGTTTTAGCAATTTTCACTTTATTCCTACATTTTCTAATCTCCATGACGTAGTTTTCTTTGGTGATCCCCCCTTTTCCCATTCCCTATAGGGTCTCTGCTTACTCCTAATAACCATTTTGAGGTGGTTATTCATCCAGCTGGGTTTGGAGCCTTTCCCTACAAGTTTATTCCCTGTACAAGGTGTGACCAGGTGTCTGGGATGGACAACACTGAGAATGCCACACTCAGGTCAAACTGCAAGAAATAGGGCAGACAATCCCCAACATTGGTGTACCACACTGCTTAACCAGAAGCCACACACAGTCCCCTTTGGGCATTCCAACCCTTGGCTTCCATCCAGATAACCAAGTCTAATAAAATGATAGGTTACTGAAAACCCAATTCACCATATGTGAAGTTCTTACTAATCTCAAAGGATCAGACACTTACTCCATGTCAATATATAATTCAGATCTCATCAAATATCACAGTCAGCCAATCCTTAGTAAACTAACTAAAGATTCATTTATAATTCTCTTATTTTCTTTTATTAATAGTTAATAGATCATATACATATAAATGATTGCAAAGTGCTTATATCAGGTTTGTAACAGTGATGGAATAAACTGCTGGCTTGCCAAAGTCTCTCTGGTAACTTCCAAATGATTGGAAGGTCCTCAGATCATAGTTCAAGATGCTGTTTTTAATTCTAAATCCACAGTCAAGAGATTGAGAGCAGGAACAAGGCAAAATGGAGTTGTCTTTGGTGTATTTTGTATTCTTTGCCATGTGCATGGAAATTTACTGTCCCAAATAAAGCCCACAGCCCAGGTGCGTGGAAAGTTACTGGCCCAAAATGGAGTCCAGAGTCACATGTCATTACATGCTTTGCTGACTCAGGGGCAGCTATTGCCCATATCCTTTCTGAGGCATCCACAGGAAAGGCTTACCGGCCCATTGTGAGCTGAGTGTCCTTACTGTGTCATCAACATATCACTGTCTATGCCTAATGTAAATCTACTTTGGGAGTGTCACCCAGGAATACACCACATGTTTTAGGTACAAGTATTTAGCCACTATTCATAACTTCAGATACAAGGATAATCATACCTGGCAAATCATAACTTTTCCACTTGTACCTTACATAACATACTTTGTACAAGATTTGTGGAAATTGTGTAACAGTGATAACAACAATGATATTAATGGTCACCTTTCTCATTCACATCATCACAGTAGGGATGCAAATTTCAGATCGTTTTGTGTAGTTGATTTGGAAGAAATTACAAACCTCCTCTACATTTAAGTCCTTGAGCTCTTCAATCCAGCTGACCTTAACTTGCACTTAATTTCCAAAAATCTGCCATTTTGAAATAAAAAAAAACATAGTTGATAACTGATTTTGATTATCCTTCCATTGCATTTAAACTCAGTCAACTCATGACCACTCAATACAAGGTTATTTCCTATGACCAGGTCTTCTGTGATGTCATCACTATTTACTAAAATTAAGTCTAAAATTGCATGACCTCTTGTTGGTTCAGTGACAATTTGATGAAGAAAACTTTCATCTATCACATCCAGGAATAAGTGGGACCTACCATTATTAGTTTATTCTTCAGTCTACATCCAAGAAGTCAGTCTCCCATTATGACACAATTTACAGAAGTATTTATCTCTCTAATAACTTTAACCATCCATATCCAACTCTGACCCTGGTGGTCTATGGAAGACACAAAACACTATCCCAACAGAACCTTTTTAAAAATCCTTCCCCAAAGTGATTTTGACCCAAAGAGATTCAGTTCTGTCCATATTATATCTTGGTATTTCTTTACAGTTTACTGTACAGTGCTTCATTGATATACAATGCTACCCCACCACCTTTACCAGGTGGGTACCCTAACCACTGGGCTAAAGAATATAAGAGATGTCTGCATCCCTCTGGGCTGTGTTGTGGAATTAGCCAGCCTCTAAGCCAGTGGTGGGCAAACTGTAGCCTGTGGGCCGCACACGGCCTGTCAGGGTAATCTGCTGGCGGGCCGCAAGACAGTTTGTTTACATTTGCATAACCACCCTCAGCTCCCAGTGGCCGCGGTTTGCCATTCCCAGCCAATGGGAGCTGCAGGAAGCAGCAGCCAGCATGTCCCTGAGGCCCGCTGCTTCCCGCAGTTCCCATTGGCCGTGAACAGCGAACTTCAGCCACTGGGAGCTGCAGGGGGCTGTGCCTGCTGATAGTCAACATCAGCAAAATGTCTCGTGGCCCGCAATCAGATTACCTTGATGGGCTGCGTGCAGCCCGCAGACCACAGATTGCCAACCATTGGGTTATAGAATCAGAACCATAAGGTGAGAAGGGAGCCCAAAGTCATCTAGTCTAACCCCCTACCAAGATGCAGGATTTGTTGTGTCTAAACAATCCAAGACAGATGGCAATCCAGCCTCCTTTTGAAAACCTCCAGTGAAGGAGCTTCCATGATCTCCCTAGGCAGTCTGTTCCATTGTCCTACTGTTCTTAGAGTTAGGAATTTTTTTCTTGAGATTTAATCTAAATCTGCTATGCTGTAGTTTGAACCCATTGCCTCTTGTCCTGCCCTCTGTGGCAAGAGAGAACAATTTTTCTCCGTCTTCCTTATGGCAGCTTTTCAAGTATTTGAAGACTGATATCTTATCCCCCTTTAATCTCCTCTTTTCCACATTAAACGTACCCAGTTCTTTTGGCGTTTGCTCATATGGTTTGCATTCCATCATCTTTGTTACTCTCCTCTGAATTTTAGCTCTGTCCTCCAAATTATTTGCCACCCCCCTAGCTCTGCGTCATTTGCAAATTTGAATCAGTATGCTCTTTATACCTACATCTGGGTCATTAATAAAGATGTTAAATAGCATTGGACCCAAAACAGATCTTTGTGAAAACCCACTTGAGACCTCCTTCCAGTCTGAACTCATTCCATTAATAGTTATTCTTGTTTATGGTTGTTTAACAAATTATGTATCCACTTTAGTGGTAGTTCTGCCCAGCCCACATTTCTCCAGTTTACTTATCAGAATGTCATGTGGGACTGTGTCAAAAATCTTGCTAAGGTCCAGGCATATCATGTCCACCATATTCCCTCTCTCCACCAAACCAGTTACCTTGTCAAAGAAGGAAATCAAGATGGAATATTTCCTTATTTTAAGGAAAGACACAGTCAGCTCAAAAATCACACTTCTTATTTTCCTGTTGATCTTTCTATAGCGCCAGTTTGGTTATACAGACCTGATCATTCAATGGTTTCTGCACAGGCACATCCTTGCACTGTCACAGAGCTCATTGCAGGATCAGGATGTTAGAATCACAAGATGGCTGGCTGAGGCTGGAGGTAGGGTTGCCAACTTTCTAATCACACAAAACCAAACACCTCTGCTGTTAGAGAGCTTATTCTGTCACTCTCCCACTTCCCTGGTCCTTCTCGCATGAACAGAGAGCAGTACCCGAAGTCCGAAGGTGCAAACAATTCGATGTTTATTGGTGAGAACTTCCAGCAAGCTTAAACCCAAGTTCCTTTTTCCTTATTTTCGAATCCCAACTTACTTCTTGTTTGCCCCTAATTTATATAGTAATATTCTTAGCTATACCTTAACCAATCATTCTACTGAAATTTACCTAACCTATCCTAACATATTGTAACATGATTAGGTAACCAATTATATCCCACCACCTTAATTCGTTTACACCCAGCAAAATTAATTATACAGCAGACAGAAACAATCACAGAACCAGACAGAGACCATGCAAATAATAGCAAAATGGGAACTATAAGGACAAAACAATACAGAAGTGAGGATTTCACAACTACATCTATAAAGACATAAGGGTTTCCCAGCTGTGTCTATTGATAAGTGAGTTCTTAGCAAACAGAAAACTATCAACCTAAATTTCCTTTTACGTCTTCTAGGCTCTTCCCTTTCTCTGGAGGTGATAGATCCGATCACCTTCCTAACAGCCCCATATTGACTAGTTTGAAATGTGAGAATGTGACCATACGCTTCCCAGCTTATGGCTGCCTCTGCTGCTTAGCCAAAGGCATTGGCCTAAGAACAGGGCCTCAGACTGTCACAGTGAGAGAAGGCCCTTGCACAGATTCTTTCTTGTATACCTCTATTACTAGCTAAATGATAAACATATACCTACATTCTTAAAGTATAGGCCTTTACAGGCAGGCCTGAATATCTATATCCTGACACCTGCCACACCCCTTCTCCGAGGCACCACCCCCACTTGTCCCATTTTCGCCTCCCTCCCTAACTCTTCCCCACCCTCACTCACTTTCACTGGGCAGGGGTTGGGGTGCGGAAGGGAGTATAAGCTCTGGGATGGGGGTGCAGGCTCTGGGGTGGGGCTGGAGATGAGGTGTTTGGGATGCCGGAGGGGGCTCCAGGCTGGACCAAGGGATTGGGAGGGGTGAGGGGGGGGATGAGGGATTTGGAGTGTTGGAGAGGGCTCCAGGCGGGGCCAGGAGGTTGGGGGCGGGGGGATGTGCAGGCTCCGGCTGGGGCTGGGGATGAGTGGTTTGGAGTGTGGGAGGAGATTCCAGGCTGGGGCTGGGGGTTGGGGTGCAAGAGGGGGTGCAGGCTCCCGCTGGTGCTTACCATGGCTCCAAGGAAGTGGTCACCATCTCCCCGCGGCATCTAGGCACCTGGGCGGCCAGGCAGCTCTGCGCGGAGCACGCTGCCTTCGCATCTGCAGATGCCGCCCCCTGCAGCTCCCATTGGTCACGGTTTCTGGCCAATGGGAGCTGCAGAGCCGGTACTCAGGGGAGGAGCAGCGCGCAGAGCTTCCCAGTCCCTGGCTGCCTTCCTTAGCTCCAGGCCGCCTGCTGCACCACTGGAGGGACTTAATGGCCTGGTCGGCAGTGCCGACCGGAGCCACCAGGATCCCTTTTCGACCAGATGCCTGGGAACCCTAGCTGGAGGACGGCCTGGCTAACATGGAAATAGGCACAAGCTAGAGCTAATGCTGGAACAGGATCAGGAGCTGTCATAAATATAAAGGGAAGGGTAACCACCTTTCTGTATACGGTGCTATAAAATCCCTCTTGGCCAAAGGCAAAATCCTTTCACCTGTAAAGGGTTAAGAAGCTAAGGTAACCTCGCTGACACAAAATGACCAATGAGGGGACAAGATACTTTCAAATCGAGGAGGGGGGGAGTTTTTTATCTGTCTAAGTGATACCTTTGCTGGGAAGAGACCAAGGATGCAAGCTCTCCAACTCCTGTAGAGTTAGTAAGTAATCTAGCTAGAAAATGCATAGGGTTTTTTTTGGTTTTTTGCTTGTAAATTCGCTGTGCTAGAGGAAATGTGTATTCCTGTTTTTGTGTCTTTTTGTAACTTAAGGTTTTGCCTAGAGGGACTCTCTATGTTTTGAATCTGATTA
Organism: Lepidochelys kempii; assembly: GCF_965140285.1. Lineage (NCBI taxonomy): Eukaryota > Metazoa > Chordata > Testudines > Cheloniidae > Lepidochelys > Lepidochelys kempii. The sequence continues at coordinate 104,201,566 of NC_136380.1, forward strand.
CCCTGTAAATTATTTTCTATCCTGATTTTACAGAGGTGATTCTTCTACCTTTTCTTTAAATAAAATTCTTCTTTTAAGAACCTGATTGCTTTTTCATTGTTCTTAAGATCCAAGGGTTTGGGTCTGTGTTCACCTGTACCAATTGGTGAGGATATTATTATCAAGCCTCCCCCAGGAAAGGGGGTGTAGGACGTGGGGGGATATTTTGGGGGCTAGACGTCTCCAAGGGGGTCTCTTTCCCTGTTCTTTGTTTAAATCACTTGGTGGTGGCAGCGTACTGTTCAAGGACAATGCAAAGTTTGTACCTTGGGGAAGTTTTTAACCCTAAGCTGGTAAGAATAAGCTTAGGGGGACTTTCATGCAGGTCCCCACATCTGTACCCTAGAGTTCAGAGTGGGGAAGAAACCTTGACAGGAGCAAAAGCAGTCTGTTGAAAGTACTGGCAACAGGAATAGTCCAGGCTAGGTAGTAATCTCGAACAGGCTGGAAAGACTGTTTCCCTAAGGATCATATATACCTGCCTTGAGATCACCCGGGAGAGGCCTTGCCTGTGGTTTGGCTGAACCGTGGCTTAATGGTGTTGAGCCTATCACAGGACCTGCAGGTAGTTGCCTCTGATGACACATCATACCCTTTGCCTCAGGGATGGCTTATCAGGCAGGCTCAGTGGTAACTCAGGGATGACTCATCACACTCTCTGGCTCAGGGAAGACACATCTGACTTAAGCAGGCTTAGGCTCCGAGGTATCTCAGGCTTAGGCACACTCAAAGGTAACACATGGGGCCACAGACAATTAAAAAGGCAAGTCCCTGAAGAGATTTCAGTTTAAGGGCCCAATTCTGCAAACATGTCTGTGAGTAATTTCATGAATAAGAGTAATTCCATTGCCTAAATTAGAACACAATAAAAATGACAGACAAATGGGAATAACAACATGAAAATCAGTACAGTACCTCTTTCCATCTGTTAAGGGATCATGGAGTGCTACAATTGGGAAAAAAATGACATGCACACCTTTCAAAATGTGTGTGTATATAAATGTAATTTTTTGTTATGTTAATATATTATAGATTTATAGACTTTAAGCCTAGAAGCGCCCATTATGTTTATCAAGACTGATCTCATGCATAACACAGGCCAAAAAACCCCATCCCGTATTTTTTGCCTCAAGCCCATAACTTCTATTTGAGCAATAGAGTGTTCTTTAGAAAGAGATCCAGCCTTGATTTAAAGGCTTGAATTGATGGAGAATTATTCCATGGTAAGTTGTTCTAATAGTTAATTAGCCTCACAGTTAAAAATGTGCATTATTTCTGGTTTGAATTTGTCTAGCTTCAGATTCCCACCAGTGGATCTCATTCAGCCTTTTTCTGCTAGATGAAAGAGCTATTGGAAATTTCTTCCCCAAGTAAGTATTCAGAGTCTGTGATTAAGTCACCTCTTAATTTTCTCTTGGCTAAGCTAAACCGATTGAGATTCTTGAGTCTCTCAGTATGTCAGATTTTCAAGATCTCAAATCATTCTTGTAGCTCTTTTCTGAAACCTTCCAATTTGTCCACATCTTTTTTGAGTTGTGTGTATCAGAACAGGACTAAGTACTCCAGTAATGGTTTCATTAATGCTATATACATTACTCCTACTTGATTTCCCCCTGTTTACATATCGAAGGATTGCATTCACCCTTCTGGCTTCAACATCACACAGTGAGCTCATGTTTAATTGGTTGTCTATCATTATGCCTAAGTCCATTTCAGGATGCAATCCTTATCTTACAGTTTGAGGGAGCAAAGACAGTCAGGAGGGCATACAGTGGAGAGGAAGTAAAGTTTGGAAAGCCAAACAATAGAACTGAGTCTTGAGGTTAGAGGAGAAGGGGAGTGTGCAATGTTAATGGAGTGGTGGAGGGGAAAGAGAGAGAGAGAGAAACAAACTAATTGAAGTCAATGACAAAACGTCCATTAACTTTCCTGGGAACAGGATTTCACCCAGAGCATCCTTTTAACATGTTAAAACCAAATAACAACTTGAGTGATATCTAGTGGGAAATACACTAAGATAGGTGAGAATGTGCTGCTAATGGAATTGCAATACCTGGCATTTGGTCAAGTAGTCAGCATGCTCTATTTTAGATCACTTTCTTAAACAAAATGGTATCCGAGGATCAAGTAAAATCAGTGTTATAAAAACAACCTGCAAATTCAAAGTTGTTCGCATTGCTAATGGACAGGATTTATTAATCTTTCTTAACATAAGTAAAAGGATCAATGTCTGTAAATAATATTTTTTTTTGGTGAAAACAAACTCGTACTGTGTGTCTGACATATTCCCTTTGAAATAAGCTCATACTTTAACTATGAATGTCCTTGTTTTCATTCATTATTGATTGTTCCAGCTTAGCATGTAAACCATTTCCCTCCTTTACTTTGAGTTCATCAGAGAAAGATACTTCTTTTTAAGAATATACTGCTTCATAAAAATAACATTTTTGAATGGAGGTAACACATTAACTATATTGCTATTGTGGCTTCAGAGAAATAACTTTAGAACAAAGCAAAACAGTCTTTGTTCAGCCTTTGTGGAACTAGGTATTGTTCAACAGAAGAATAACAGAATCTGGCTCTATTTGGTAATGGGGGAAATAAACATCTGACTATCCAGAAGTCAATGAGAATGTTCCAATTGATTTCAGTGGAGACAGGATTTCACACCAGATCCTTATCTTATCCACTAGTGTGTGCATAACTGATTGGAAATCTTTCACAAAGTGGATTTCTAATATGTCCAATATTTCCTACTTTTGGTCATGTCAGAAACACTGTAAAAATAATCATAGGGTTAATCCTGCTCATCTTACTTATCAAAGTATACTTTGTCATGTTCTCATGGCACTTCTTCCAGTCACAGGCAGAACCCAGTAGTGCATATAAATGAGTAATAAATATAATAATAACACAGGGTTAACCAAACTTTTCTGAACAAGAAAAAACATTTTCATTTGAGATTGGAGAGAAGATTTGTTTGTGTAAGTGGAGGATGTTCTTATATTGTTTTCCAAAGTGACTCATGCCTAGAAAAAGTGTCATTAGTAAAATAATATGGCTCCATATCCTATCACAATCACTTTGAACACATTGAATGAATCATTAAAGTTTATATGCCAGTTGAGTGTATAATCACATTTCTCAAAAGGACTTGTTACAATAGTCGGAGAGAACAGAACCAAAGGTCTACTCTTTTGTGAGATATACAGGGATTGAATATTAATTGGTGACATCAAAGATTTCTGTAGACAATGCATATCTCCTTGTAAGCTATGTTTAGCCAAGTGTTTGTTCTACACATCTATCCATGGCTACAGGCAAGCATTTAACATTTGAAAACAATATCTCAATTTTTATTATGCCTATGCTTATTCCACTTTTATTTGTCGTATCTATACTTCCAGAAACACATTAAAATGATACAATGGCTTCATTGAAATAGGTTTTTGAGGACTTGGTGACTGATTTCCAAAGATAGGCATCTGGACTTTAAGACATGAGAAAAGTATGGACCTCATGTTTAGAGCAGTTTCAGGAATTGAAGGTTGGGACTCTGATGTCTAAAGTAAAACAAAAAGCCATCAATCACCAGCCATTTTCTTTTTGTAACATATTTCATGTTTGCAGATACAAAGCTGCTTCCCCTTCACCCTGAATTACAATGATTACAGTTAAAAGAGCCTTTATGTAAGATCCAGCTGATAGTTATCAGGAAGATTAGGTAACAAATACAGTATTGTTGAATTGCAAAAAGATATGGGTGCAGCAACAAAAACTCTTCAACAACGGCTTTTTCTTTTTCTCTCTCTTACTATGGCACTCTATCTTATTTGGAGCTTTTAGTCTAGCTCAAAATGAAAGATCATTCAATTGAAATAATTGTAATAAATATAACATATCATCAACAAAGTGAGATCAGAAGACGCAATGTATTCTGTAGTAATTTTATAGTCAAGCTAAAGAGAAAACAGCCACTTGTGAATTGGCATATTCTGTATAATCATATTATTGAAGCAGTGGCATGGAGCTTTATGTTGGCCAAGAGCAGAAAGAAAGAGCACAGACATGTTCTGAATAATTCTGACATACTTTAGGGAGGTAAATTTGTGTATTCATTGAAAATGACTAAAATAACACAGTTCTTTTAAAAATTGCTACTGAATTGTGCAGTGCACTTTCAAAGTCTCCATTTGCATCTGCATTTTGATCTCAGTTAACCATTACTGAATGGGACTGGGCAAAGCTACCATGGGGCATGAATAGGTATCTATATAAAGTAAGTTCAACTTACTCTCTGTTTTATTATATCTTTTTCTGGTTCTCTTGTTCCCAGTGTGATAGCTGCTTTTATACTATGCACTCTTTTAGCCACTTCTCATTTAAAACTTTGCACAATGCAAAGTCTTATCTATGTGTAAACCATTCGGGTGAGAGTACTCATGCTGACAGGGAAGAAGTGGCCATCAGTGCTTTAATCACCAATTCATGCGAAGTGATCTGATTGGGGTTAGAGGAAGACATGCTGGTTAAAACAACATCACCTGATCTATACTGGTGCTTCCATCACAATTACTGTGGGTGATACAGAGGTAGAAATCTGAGGCCTTGTCTACACTGGCAAGTTTCTGCACAGTAAAGCAGCTTTCTGTGGTGTAACTCCCAAGGTGTACACACTGGCAAACCACTTAGTGTGCAGAAACTCCTCGGCTGCAGCGTTGCAAAAAAACCACCTTGACAAGAGTCGTAAGCCTTAAAGCGCAGAGGCTCCCACACTGTATTGGCAGTGTAAACACATTACAGTACAGAAAACAATCAATTGGCCTCTGGAAGTGTCCCATAATGCCTCAAGTGGCCATTCTGCTCATTGTTTTGAACTCAGCTGCCCTGGAGACATGCGCCCCACCCCTTTTAAAGCTCTGTTTCTGACTGCCCTTGCGTGCTATGCTGATCTGCTCTGGGACACAAAGCAAACCATTAATGTGGAATACTTGTGCTGTTGAACACAGAGGCAGGTGTGTGTGTGTGTGTGTGTGTGTGTGAGAGAGAGAGATTGTTGTGCAGAGAGCTGGGGAGAGAAGTGGGGGGGCTGATGTTGGGGTTTCCCTCTTCCCCCGCCTAGAACTGGTTGCTTCCTGTCGCTGTCTGAACTTACAAGACAGCATGCTGACACACTCTCTGTCCCCCAAAACACACTGTCTTTCTCCCCCCTCCATATGCACACACACTCCCTGTCACACACTTCCCCCCCCCCCCCCCCGCCCACACACACTTCAGCTGAAAAGCAGCTGGCAACATAGTAGGATGCCCATGGAACAATTGGATTGGGAAACCTGCATCATGTGATGCTGTGCCTGCCCCATGAGGCATTGCAAACACTTCCCAAAGCACCCTGTGGCCAGTTGCACAGTGGGATAGCGACCACAATGAACTGTTCTCTTTGCCATTTCAAGAGCTGCTAATGTGGATGTGCTCCACCATCACAAGGAGCACAGTGTGGACATACAACAGCGGTTTAATTCCAGCGCTTTAATAAAAGTGGTCTAACTTGTTGCGCAGAAACTTGCCAGTGTAGACATACCCTTACTAAAAAATGCTAGTCTAGCACTAGTCTAATTGTGTGAGAACTGAAATTTAGAGATTCCCAAGAAATGAAATGTCTATAATTTATTAACAAATAGGCAACAAGCCGTAACACATCATGGCTCAGAAGGGAGATGCTGTTGCTATAAATCTGAAGGCCTTGTTTGATGAAAACATTTTTTTTAAAAAGAAGTATCAGAAAAATTCAGGTGGCAAAGAGAATGTAAATGGTGCATATTGGTAGTGTGTTTTATACAGACAGAGATGCAGCATGTTCATTTTTCTAGCTTGTTTCCTGTAGCAGCCCTGCTGCTATAATGAAGGGGGTTCCAGAGGGCTATCTGGAGAGATCAACCCTCTGTTGCACTAGAGATTCTCTCCCTGTGGAATTCCAGGGTTCATGGGGTTGGGAGGCTCTGGTCCCCTGCCACTCTCATGGCACCCAATATCCCTCTAACCTAAGGAAACAGTTAGAAGGAAACTCCATGAGGCTCCCCTCACTAGATTGTATGGACCCTTGTCCCTCTCCTGACAGTATTCCTGCAGGAAGGTATGATTTTGCTGAAACTTTATGCTTAGAACATTGGATAAATTGTTTTAAAAATATTTTTTTTTAAAAAATCTTTATATTAACACCCAGTAATACTTCCATGAAAGTATAATCCCCCTTGAGTGGGCAAACCATATCAGCGAGGTTCCTTATTAAAATTACCCACTTCATATGGCTTGCTTGCTTTTGTAGTGCATTTCTATTAGGCAATCTGCACAAAAATCCCTGTGTAAATACTGAGTAAATCAGTCATAAACAGAACTCTAAGCTATCTAATTATGTTAAGGTTTATGCACAACTTGTCTTCCATTAACACTACACCTTGGACATAAAACATTTCTGTAATGTGGCTTAGCAAACGTAATTGGACATTTTAAAATCATAATAATCTGCATTAATCCTTTTAAGCATCATTAATAATCAGTCTGAACATTTTAATAGCAAAGCGGTTGGTTGGTGTACTGGTGCTGCTGTTTATTGTACAAAACAAGATTTCACTCAACAGTCCTTGTATTTTTTGTATTCATCTATTGTCTCTTGTCATATGACAAAATTAAAGCTGCTTGGGGAAGGGATTTTATTTTCTTGTGTTTCTGTGTATGGCACCCAGCAGACTGTGAAGCCTCTACACAATGTTCTCACTTCAGCTGAATGCAGTAGGACTTTGTCTGGCCAACAGAAAGAAAAGGGTTACAGATCCTTTCAGGATCCCCAATGCCCTGGGATTACAAGATGAGGACGAATGGGACAATACCCAAGATGAGGCAAGGAGGAATCAGAGGACTGGCTGACATGAGGACACCAATACACCAGACATACTGCGGAGACGGGGGGCAGGGTATTGATACTCTACAACCTGCAGGCAGAACCCTCTCTCATCACAGACCACAATAGCACTAACACTTCATGTTGTGCATTCATGTTTGATTGAAAACAACAACAAACAAGGCTGTAACTTCTCTTTTTTGTTTACTTTAATCAAGGGCATATGGAAGAAATAAAGGATCTGGGACCACATCCCCAGCTGGTGTAAATTAAAATAGTTCCATTGAAGCTAATGGAGCCATGCCAATTTAGACCCCTGAGGATCTGGTCTTTGTAGGATTTTGAAATCTTTACAGTATTTGTGGTCCTACCTTCCTGAATTAGAATAGATATAATTAAGGCATGGTCCAGACAGTAATACAGTTCTAGAGGCCTTATTCTTTTTATCATTATTGGCATGGGAATTATAGGTATTTACAGACAGAAATAAAATAGTTTATGAAACATAAGTGCTATTAAAGAGTACTACTCAGGGAAAAATATTGTCATTTTAGAACAAATCTGAATGAGACATTTTTATTACATGCCAATTCCTCTCTCTCTTTCTTTATTGATAGATTGCATATAAAGCTAAAAAATGTTTATATATATATATATATATATATATATAATATGTCTTCATGCTAAATAGAATGTCAAGGATAAGGACACAAATAACTGGTGAGTCAAGGAAGAATATTGGCTAAGTTTAGCTGATGCAAAGATAAAATATTTTTCATATTGAAAATAAAAATCAGTTGCTCCTCTATGGGTTTAGATAGTAGACTGAGGCATCTAGCAAAATTTAAGTAGGTAGTTCTTGGGTGTGGTTATGTTGTAACAAAATACATACAAGAACAGGATGGCAGCCTGACCGATAATATAGACTACCAATAATTAGTAATGTCTCAGTATATGTTGTAGCACAGCAGGAAGATTTATATTTGGAGACAGATCCAATACAACATCTATGTATCACAGGGAAATTGTCTGGTAAGTAAAAGACAAAGTTTTTGGCAATGTCTGGGGTAAGATTCAAAGTTGTTGAAGGAATTAGGCCTCTGTCTGCATTCTGTAGATCCCAAAGGCCCCTCAAAATGACATATATCACATTTTTTCCTTTTACAATAAGAATACTGTGTGTATATACAGGGAAAGGGGAACATGTGTGATTTGTTGTGCTGGGATTTATAGATCCTCACATTAAAATAGTAATCATTTTAAAGAGGGTATGTTAATTTGCAGTTAAAACTTTGTAAAGGGAGATCATTAGGTTGGCAATACAGAATTGCTTGCTCCTTCTCCCACGTAAAACTACCACTGCCTTCAAAAGAAACGGGAGTGGAGCCTTATGGGCCATCATTCTGCACATGGAATTTGTATTGACAAGAACAGTTATGGTCACCTATCAGATGCAGCTGGTGAGTGCCCTGACTGGCTCGACAGACTATTAAAATAAAATAACATCAACAAGAAAAGCTGCTGTGTCCATTTAAGCAGTGTTGCAATAGTTTTAATTATTATATGGAAAGTTCCATTTCCTGTAACTCCTGATCCTTAGTACCTGTGCTGAGCCTCAGATTCTCACTGCACTGCTCCTTTTGCAATCTCTCACCCTCATCTTGATTCCTTATTTCAAGCTGCCCCTTTCACCTGCTCCTAATATTGGCGAGCATCTAAGCTCTCTTCATTCAATTCCATCCTTAAAACTCATGTGGCAATCTCCTTGAGAAAGGGGCTGATTGTGTTTGTAGAGTGCAGAGTACACTTTTGGTGCTTAACAAATAATATCAGGAGGAATAATCAGCTGAGCAGAGAGAAGCAGACAGGGAATCTCGACAATAAATATTGCAAATTAGGGAAATTCATATGGAAAAACTGGATCAAGGGCTCTTACTTGACAGTGTTTTCTTTTTGGTGTTGAAATGGCAGCAGTTCCTCACTAATTGTGTTTTCTTCCAAGTGTATTTAAAATCATTCCATTTTGATATACCTGCTGAGAGATTTCTGCTTGAATTTCTGTAACTAAAATTATGTTTCTCCGTAAAATTGGGTGGCTGCCAGTATCTCCCCTGCAGCTTTGGAGGCTGCTTGTGCCTGCTGTGCCAAGTCCTGCTGCTCCCTCTTGCCAAAAGCAAGGCTGTCTTTCCCCAGCACTAGCTTTACTGATCAGAGCAGCTGTTCCTCAGACTTTCTCTGGGCCCCTCCCAGTCCTACTATGTGACTCCATTGCCACCTCCCTGCTCGGTGCTTTTCATCTTTCGTCTAGGTCAGCCCATGTCTGCTTTCCTCTGCTTAGATACTATTGTGATGGAGACCATATTTGTACCTGAGTACATAGATTTCCCCAGCCTCTCGGGGGCTGCTTTTACTAGCCTCTTACTAGGTCTCCTGGGTGCTATTTGCAGCCATCTAGGGAGCGCTGTTATCTGATCAGTACTCAGCACTCTCAATTGCTGCTCTCACACACCCTCCCAGTCATCATATTTGTGATCCTCTGGATATTACTTCTGTTTTGGGGTACTCTAGATCTATTAGCTAGGTGCTGAGCTGTGTCCATGACTCACCAGGGACAATTTTTGGCTCAATCCTCTCCATCCAGATCAGCCTAAGGGGGAGCAAAGCACTCAGTAATGGACCAAAAGCTTATCACAGTGTTTCTATGTGGTTATAACTGTACTGGATGTTCTCCTTGAATTTGAAGGACAATGGGCCAGGTCAGAGCTTCCATAGGTGTAAACTGATATACTACCATTGAAGTCCATGGAGCTATTCCAATTTACATCACGTGAGGATCTGAGGCAGTGTTTATTTCTCTCTGTAAGTCACAGAAAAACGAGGCAAATCAAGTGTCTTGGATCTTTAGTATTAGTTTTTACACAGTGAGATACTAAGGAAAAGAGAAAATATGGTTGTAAAATGAGAACGGTTTGTCACTGGTGTTTGATATATATTGTTAAGTAATTAGTGTTACCCTAATATGATAGGTGTACCTAGTAAGATCTCAACACTTAATATCAACTCTTGTTTATGCTCTTGGCTGTGATGGAGAAAAACAATCAGTTCTCACTTTGTGTCTTTGAAACAAAAACTACTGTTACCCAAATGTGAAATACACGTGCACTGCTAGCCCTCAGAGTATTTGAATGACAGGAAACCAGGGTTTCAGCTCTCCTTTGGAAATAAACATGCACAGCTATGTTTTAAAAGTAATTTTTAGTGCTGCTAAAGTAATGGTGACATTTTCATTTACTTGTTATTTCTAGCAGCACTGTTGAAAGTAATGGACAAACCATTTAATTTGAGTCACAGAAAAGAAGAAAGAAAGAAAGATGGTGCTGCATAATTATCCAAATATAATTAAAGAACACAGTAGAAGTATAGGTTGCAAGTGGCTGACAGTTACATGGTTAAGAGAAAGTAAACACTACTAACAAGATTTCAAATATTAAGTGTTGCATATGAAATGAGTATGCAACAAAAGATTCCAAAAGGATGACTTAAAAAAGGAAACAAATAGCAACATGTCAGTTACTTATTCCATGTTTTATATTAATAAAGGCTTTCTATGATGTGACTATCTTGCATTTTACGAAGACAACTGCCCAGTGTGGGAACAGTGGAGTTTAGCTACTGGGCTGCAATAGTGAGTCTGGCAATATTCAGACAGAAGGACAAAAGAGGATCATCTTTGTTGTATGCTCATTTTTATCTACCTCCCTAAAAACAGAAATAGACACATTGGCCAATGGTGGAAAATCCTAAAATCAAACTCACTGTCTCAATGGTTTGCAAAAGATCCAGACTTCAGAGCAATCCCCTTTACAATATATGTTTATAAGTACCATCTGCTGAGCTACACTGCCAAAATGTGGCCGCCATTTCAAAGCTTCCCATTATAACCTTTTATATCACCTTTGGAGTGTTAAATAAGATGCATGTGGAAAGGGAATATGTATTGCAAGCCAGTTACTGGCCAACCCACTCTCTGTAAATGTCCTACTCTCAAACTATATGAGCTTTCTATCTTACGTACTTATATGGCCTCCCATTACCACAGTAAATGAGTGCCTCACAACTTGGATTGTATATATACTCACAAAACCCCTGTGAGATAGGGACATACTATTTATCTCCATTTTACAGATGGGAAACTGAGTCACAGAGAAACCTAAGGGACTTGACCAAAGACACCCAGGTGTCTGTGGCAGAGAGGTGAATTCTAACCAAGTCTCCCAAGTCCCAGGCTAGCACCAGATCACTGGACCATACTTCTTCCTTGAGGAAACAGAAAATATGAGTTTTGTTGAAAATTTTGATGTATCTTGCATGTGGAGCACTCTAGCAAACCTTAATTCTCAATGGACTCTCTGTCTCTTTTGTCATTGTTTGTGTTTCCCGGAAGAGTATGAAAAGTTTTGCATGTAAAACAGAAACAGAAAATGTGGCTTTTTCCCACCATTATGAGAAAGATTTTTAATATCACATTATCACTGCTATTTAACAGATTTTTATTGGACCATAAGGCAATTTTCATCAGTGGAAACATAATGCTTGACCACATCTCATAAAAACAAGTATGCGGGAGGGTGTGTGGAAACACCATTACAATAACCCTCTCCAATATTTGGAAAATGATGGCTAATTTACAAAGAGAATTGAAAAGGGATGAACGTTTCTATTGCAGACATATTTCCTGAAATGAGATGTACATTTGTAAATGATTTGCCCAGCTCTACCATTCACATGTAGTAAAATATACTTTAAATAGAAAAGGAGTACTTGTGGCAGCTTAGAGACTAAGAAATTTATTAGAGCATAAACTTTTGTGAGCTACAGCTCACTTCATTGGATGCATATGATGAAGTGAGCTGTAGCTCATGAAAGCTTATGCTCTAATAAATGTGTTAGTCGCTAAGGTGCCACAAGTACTCCTTTTCTTTTTACGGATACAGACTAACATGGCTGCTACTCTGAAACCTGACACTTTAGATAGTGGCCTTTACATAAATGCCACCTTGAGATAATTCTATCAGAACAGCATACAGAGAGATTCATATTTGGAATATATTACATCTGGTTCTATATATCACTGAGGCTGGCTGGGTCCCTTATTTCACTAGAGAGAACACAATTAATTCAACAGAAAGTATTCTCTGTTATGTGCCTGTTATATGTAACTAAATGGTCTGTCTCTTTAGTCGGCTTTGACTCACACCAATCCTGTTCTGAAGAACTGGCTTCAAGTAAATCAACAGTGGGGTAGAATTTGACACTCATGTACACTCAACATTTATTATTCTTTTAGATACTGTGCAATGACTGAGGTGTTTGGGTGGAACAAAAGGATTGGTGAGCCTAATAGTCCAAATATTTATATTGTATGATTGGAGAATTGGAAAACATCCCATATTGTTGCAGATCAGATTGGTGTCATAACTAATCTGCAGATGCAAGAGAAATATGTAGGGCTCTAACAGGCACAGTAAATATAGTTTTGTGTGGCTTCTTGGGGATACTGTAAAAGATATTAGAGGGCTTATTCCTTCACCATCCCACTTCACCGGTCTTTCTGGCATGAACAGAGAGCAACAATACGCGAAGTCCGAAGGTGCAAACAATTCTATGTTTATTGGGATGAACTTCCAGCAAGCTTAAATCCAAGGTCCTTTTTCCTTATTTTTGAGTCACAACTTACTTCCTGTTTGCCCCTAATTTATATAGTAATATTCTCAGCTATACCTTAAACTATCATTTTTCTGAAATTTACCTAAACAATCCTAACATATTGTAACATGATTAGGTAACCAATTATATCCCACCACCTTAATTCGTTTACACCCAGCAAAATTAATTATACAGCAGACAGAAACAATCACAGAACCAGACAGAGACCATACAAATAAACAAAAGCAAAGTGAGAACTATAAGGACAAAACAATACTGAAGTGAGGATTTCACAACTACATCTATAAAGACATAAGGGTTTCCCAGCTGTGTCTATTGATAAGTGAGTTCTTAGCAAACAGAAAACTATCAACCTAAATTTCCTTTTACAACTTCTAGGTTCTTCCCTTTCTCTGGAGGTGATAGATCTTTCTAACAGCCCCAGATTGGCTTATTTAAATAGGACTAGTTTGGAATGTGAGGATGTGACCATACCCTTCCCAGCTTGTGGCTGCTCCCTGAAGCTTAGCCAAAGGCCTTAGCTTAAGAACAGGGCCTCAAACTGTCACAGTGAGAGAAGGCCCGTACGCAGGCAGACAGTGATTTTGATTCTTTCTTTTATACCTCTATAACTAGCTAAATGATAAACATATACCTACATTCTTAAAGTATAGGCCCTTTCAAACAGGCCTGAATATCTATATCCTAACACTGTAAGAACCAGATAATGGGCAAAATATCTGTCATTTAGTATTAATATACTTACTGCATAACTTGTGCAGGCTGGGGTTTTCAAAGGAGACTAAGGGAGTTCAGTGCTCTAATCCTTGGGAGCTAGGGCACCTAATTCCCTTACATCCCTTTGAAAGTCACAGTCTCAATCTTTTTCTAAGGCTGTTAGGTGTCATGTAAGAACTGCAGAACCTGCAATAAGCATCCATGCCATTTTTTTTTCAGTTTTCTAAAATTACATTCCGCTTATAGCTTGTTCTAAATTAATATTGTCATAGATTTGTTGCTATAATTTAGTTTTTGTATACGGCTACACTCTTAATAAATTGGCTGTGAGACACTTGAACCCAAAGAGAAAGAAATAGATGATATCAAGACATGATGGGTGCATGCCCAGACTACATATGCCTATATCAATTTATGAGAGTTTTCATTACTTTGAGAGCCCTTGAGGTGGGACTGATTTAATCCTCTAACTAAGGGAATTGGTTAGGGCACCTAATCACTCAGGCATATAAAGAATGTTTGTGATGGCAATTATTTAAAATATGTGCAGTCACCAATTAGCCCCTTCCTCCTTGTGTTGAAGATCTGGGCAAAACCTGTTCTTTAGAATCCTGGAATTCTAGAAACCTCCCATTGATTTCAGTGGGAGTTTTGCTAGAACAAGAAACGTAGTGTTGGGAACACTGGGGCATGGCCACTAGGTAACTCGAGGGGATGGAAGACCACAAGTGTCGATGAAGCCCCTTCGCACTAGGCCCCGGTGTCCTTGCCCCCCCCCCCCCCGCCTGGAGGCACTCGCAGCAGCTCTGTGTGCTAGGCCCAAGTGTCCTTGGCCCCCCCGCCTGGAGGCACACACAGCAGTTATGCTGAGAATCTGCAACAGTATGTTGCAGAGTCAGACTGCCTGAAACTAAGCAAGGCCAAACAGGGGAAATATGAAAAAACAATGCTAAATAAAGCAGCTTTATGTATAGTTTAATAAATAATACAAAAAATTAGGGAACTAGCTGAGAACTGGATTGGCTGGCTATATGAATACTTAAAGCAGCTTGCTATTAAATAAGTATGCTAAAAAAAAGAATGTATAAAAGCCTGTGTAACTTCCTGCTCTGTTGTGCAGGATTTGAGATTTTATTCTCCCTGTACCTTTTTGCAGCTGCAAATAAACTTTTCTGCTTCTCCACCCCGTTGTAATTATTGGGTGTAGCACACCGGGTAACGAACCACTCAAGCTGTTGTTCAGCCTCTCGGCACTGGGTGCCGGCAACAGCTTTTGGCGTCCCTGGGTGGGCTCGAGGCTGCAATTTAGCCTTGCCCGGACCCCTCCTGGAGGTCGAGGATTGCGGCGAGAACCGACGCCCAGCGCGCACCGGTGAGTTCATCGGGGGCCTCGGAGGAGACGCGATTTGATCGACCCCAGAGGGCACAACGGTGCAACGCACTCATATAGTGGAGAAGCTGTTGTGAACGGCGGTGAAGAACCGGTCCCTTAGACGTGGGGGAGGAGCAGCTGCAGGCCACGGTGAAGAACCGGTCCCTTGAATAAGGTAGGATCCTTTAAAATCCGGATTATATGCTCTGTTGGAACCTGGGGACGCCCAGAGTTACCCTGTAGGTATGGGACAGGGACAGAGCTCAGAGGTTAGGGCACGGTGTATGCCCCTAGAGTGCATTCTAGCAAACTGGAAGGTATTTGGTGCGAATCCAATGACTAAAAGCCAATTAAAACGATTCTGTACAGTTGACTGGCCTCAATATCAACTAGAGGACCAGGAGTGGTGGCCACCAGGAGGGTCAATTAATTACAACACGATCCTTCAGTTACTCCTGTTCTGTCAAAAAACAAGGAAATGGAATGAACATATGTATGCGCATTTGTTTCTGACTTTATGTACTCGACCAGATATTTTACAGCGCTGTAATCTGACTCCGACTGGTTCGGTAGTAGCTAATGTTAGTCCCCAGACCCCCACCCCCACTGTAATGGCAGAGCCGGTGTCCCCTTCGGCCCCCACACCCCCACCTTATAAGGGTAGGATGCCTCGGGTTACAGAGATTGCCCCCTCAGTGGTACTCTATCCTTTGCTTACCGAGACTGTTGTGGCTTGCCCAGGGGCAGATGGACGTCAGGCTACCACTATGCAAGTTTACACCCATGTGCCATTAAATCCAATAGACTTAGCAGCTTTTAAAACACAGGCTGGAGAATTCTCAACAAACGCAAGCAGGTTTATATCAGTCTTTAAGGGGTGCCTCAGTAGTCACAAGCCAGACTAGAATAATTGTAACGTCCTCCTAAGAACCCTGTTGTCTGAGGTGGAGAGGGATCAGGTTACAGCTAAGGCAAGGGGAGCGTCAGCTTTCAAATAAAAAAAAAGAAAGAAAGCTATCTGTCAAGTTCCTACCCCAAGTAACCGTAAGCGGCTCAGGGCATTTCTGGGTATGGCAGGCTTTTGCAGAATATGAATCCCAAAGTTTGGACTGTGGGCTAAACCCCTGTACGACTGTGTAAAAGAAGCAAATCATGACCCCTTCTATTGGACCCCAGAGGCTGACAGGGCATTTAAAATCCTGAAAAGAAAATTGATGGAAGCCCCAGCTCTGGGCCTGCCAGATCTCTCTAAGCCGTTTCAGTTGTATGTACATGAACAAAGGGGGGTGGCCCTAGGAGTGCTTACACAGCTGTTAGGAGCATGGAAGCGTCCTGTAGCTTATTTTTCTAAGCAATTGGATCAGGTTGCAAAGGGTTGGCCGGCATGTTTACGGGTGGTCGCAGCTACTGCCCTATTGCTTGAGGAAGCCGAGAAGCTAACATTGGGAGGGGTTATGCAAATCTATACTCCCCATATGGTCCGAGCCTTATTGGATGCAAAGGGAGGGCTTTGGCTCACCCAGGCTCGGATTGCTCGGTACCAGGCTAAGCTGTTAGAGAACTCTGAAGTCACCCTATAGCCTTGCCCCTCCCTTAACCCAGCCACTCTCTTGCCAGAAACAGAGGAACAGAAACATGACTGTTTAGAGATCATAGATGTCCAGTACTCCAGCTGTCCGGACTTAAAGGATGTACCTCTCCCAAATGCAGATTATAAGTGGTACACTAATAGTAGCAGTACTGTAATAGATGGGCAAAGGAGGGCGGGTTATGCTGTTGTGACCCTCCATGACACTGTGGAAGCTGAAGGTTTGCCTGCTGGGACCTCTGCCCAGCTTGCCGAACTAATAGCCCTGACCCGTGCACTTGAACTGTCAAAAGGAAAGCGGGTCAACATTTTTACTAATTCAAAGTATGCTTTTGGTGTGCTGCATGCTCATGCTGGCCTATGGAAGCAAAGGGGAATGCTGACAGCCCAAGGCTCCCCAGTCAAGTACGGGCCCCAAATCCTCCGGCTCCTAGAAGCTGTACAACTCCCCTCGGAAGTGGAGGTGGTACACTGTAAAGCCCATCAAAGGGAGGATCAAGATGTGGCCAGAGGTAACGCCCGGGCAGATAGAGAGGCTAAGCATGCTGCCACCCTGCCATCCCCTCAGACTGAGAACGCCCATATGCATGCCCTTATCCCATCAGTAGGGGAGCTTCCAACCCCTCAGTACTCTGGGGAGGAGAAACAGCTAACTGATAAACTCAGTCTCCGGGAAAAGGAGGAATGGCTCCATTCCCCAGAAGGGAAGGTCCTCTTACCAAAGGGCCTAATCCGGCCAGTGCTGCAAAAACTACATCAAACCACTCATGCTGGCAGGGAAGCACTTATCCAGCTAATGGGAAAATACTTTATCACTTCCGGACTCCGACCCCTGGCTGCCCAGGTACAAGCGGACTGCTTAGTCTGCCAAAAAAATAACCCCCAACCGGGACATCCTGTGCCACCAGCTGCCCCAGAACCCACTCCGGGCCCCGGACAAGTGTGGCAAATAGACTTTACTGAGTTTCCCCGGACTCAAGGGTTCAAATATTTCCTTGTTATAGTGGATCGGTTCAGCGGATGGCCAGAAGACTTCCCATGCCGTAACTGCACTGCCAGGACAGTGGCCCTCAAGTTTGTTAAGGAGCTCATTCCTCGCTTTGGACTCCCCCTGTGGATGGAATCTGACAACGGGACACACTTCACGTCAAAAATCATTCAAAGCATCTCACATGCCTTACAGATCCCCTGGAAACTCCATACGCCCTGGAGACCGCAAGCCAGTGGTGTAGTGGAGCGTACCAATCAGACCCTCAAACGGCATCTCTCAAAAGTGTGCCAAGAAGCCTCACTGCGATGGCCTGATGCTTTGCCCCTCGTCCTACTCCGTATCCGCGTTCTCCCAAAGGGTAGATTAGGGCTCAGTCCCTTTGAAATTATGTTTGGAAGGGCATGGCCCATGAATGGCACCCCGGTTCTGTCAGGGGAATGGAAGTTGGGTAATGTTTTTTTTGTCACAGTATATGTGTTCCCTGTCTGCTGTTCTCTTGTCTCTTCACAGGTATACCAAGGATTCCCAGCCTCTCCCCTTGGACTCTCCCGTCCACTCCTTACAGCCCGGTGACTCTGTGCTTGTTCGCACCTGGAAAGACGAGCCTCTCCAGAAAAAGTGGAAAGGACCCTATACCGTCCTGCTGATCTCCCATACAGCGGCAAAGATCGAGGGACACAAGAACTGGATCCATCACTCTCGTCTGAAGGCAGTACCCACCCCCTCGTCAGCAGAACAGTGGACCGTCCAACCTGCTGACTCCTCATCTAGTGACGATCTCGGGCTAAAGCTACTGTTTAAAAGACACAAATAGCGGGCACCTTAATGCTAAAATGGGCCCACCCAGGTACTGGAGACCCTGGGTTAAAAAAACTCTGGTAATAATTAATTGGGTAACATTGTTATTCTTTGTATTGGTATTTCCAAATTGTGCATATCGGAAGCATAACTCCTTTGTTTTGCTTGCGCACCATGTTGCTACTTTAACAAACCAGACTGATTGCTGGGTGTGTGCTCCAACTCCACTATCCCCCAAAACGGGAATGCCCCTTGACATGCTGCCCTTGACCCTAGCAGAATTAGCCACCACCAAAGAGCAAAAAAGAACGGACTCACCGTTCTGGAACAAGACCTCTTTACAGCAGGCCACCTATCAGGACCAGGAGTATTCAGTTGCAGTACTCACTGAGGGAGTGTTATGTTTTACCCGAAACCAATCTGATCCCTATGGGCATCCTGTAAAAAAAAGCTCCTGTGTTATTACACAGTGGGCTAATAGGTATTAAATAAAAACCAACAGGGGAGGCCAACGGTGTGGGTGTAATGGTTCCTCCCCTTTTAAAAAAACACTTACAAATAATCTTACCACAAAAAAGGGGTTTAAAAATGTAACTTGCCGTCCAGTTAATATCTCCAATGTAGCAAGCCAATGGTGGGTTTGTAGTGGTCCCTATGGTAAGTGTAATTTAAACAGCACAATTAAAAATGCCCCCACTTGTACCCAATCAGGAGAATGGGATGCCCCCCTAGGGGCATATAAACTGTTTAAAAAAGCAGCCTTAAATATCCCAGAAATCCCCTTAAAAAAACAGTCCTTATTGGGCCCTACAGGGTCACTATTTTGTATATGGCCAAAAGGCTTACAAGGTGCTGCCAGCCAACTGGACAGGTAGCTGTTATATAGCTCATGGAGTTCCTCATCTTTCCATAACTGCCACACTGCCCAAAGGAAAAATTAAAAATGCCCGAGACACCTCTGTTGAGTCACGAGAAAAGACCCTGCGGCGACTGACTAAGGCATTGGCGGGCAATATAAAGAATCCCCTCACAACCAAGAAGCTGGTAGGGTGCTCTGTACTGGGAATAGCGCCACTGTTTACCGGGCCAGCCCTGGCATGCATAGGCCGCTATACTGTAAGGCTGCAAATGGTACTTAAAAAAGTGGCCTTAGAGTTAGAGGACTCGGTTAGTAATTTAGGGTCAGCAATAAAAACATTAAATAAAAAGGTACAGCAGCTCAGAATGTTTTCCCTCCAAAACAGGCTGGCTTTGGACTATCTCTTGGCATCCCAAGGAGGGGTTTGTGCCCTTATCGGGCCCCAATGTTGTGTATATGTAAATAATAGCAGTTATAAAATCTATAAAAAAATGGTACAGGCTGAGGCCCATGCCCGAGCCGGAGCACAGGTTGCCTATACTGCCCCAGAGAACGATTGGTTGCAAACCTTGTTTTCAGGCTGGGGTTTGTCGTCTTGGCTTGGTGGTTTATTTAGCCTGCTATTGAAAATTCTCTTTCCTGTACTGCTTGTATTACTGGTATTATGCTGTGCGGTATCATGTGTCAGGGCCCTTTTGCAAAAGTTAATAAGTCATTCTCTTCAGGGCTATCACAAAGTGCTTATGCAAAGTCATATTGTAAAAAAATAAGTAGCCCAAGTAAGAAAACTCAGAGCCAAGGCTGTTGAGTGTTCTCAAAGGGGGGAGTTGTTGGGAACACTGGGGCATGGCCACTAGGTAACTCGAGGGGATGGAAGACCACAAGTGTCGATGAAGCCCCCTCGCACTAGGCCCCGGTGTCCTTGCCCCCCCCCCCCCCCCGCCTGGAGGCACTCGCAGCAGCTCTGTGTGCTAGGCCCAAGTGTCCTTGGCCCCCCCGCCTGGAGGCACACACAGCAGTTATGCTGAGAATCTGCAACAGTATGTTGCAGAGTCAGACTGCCTGAAACTAAGCAAGGCCAAACAGGGGAAATATGAAAAAACAATGCTAAATAAAGCAGCTTTATGTATAGTTTAACAAATAATACAAAAAATCAGGGAACTAGCTGGGAACTGGATTGGCTGGCTATATGAATACTTAAAGCAGCTTGCTATTAAATAAGTATGCTAAAAAAAAGAATGTATAAAAGCCTGTGTAACTTCCTGCTCTTTGTGCAGGATTTGAGATTTTATTCTCCCTGTACCTTTTTGCAGCTGCAAATAAACTTTTCTGCTTCTCCACCCCGTTGTAATTATTGGGTGTAGCACACCGGGTAACAAACCACTCAAGCTGTTGTTCAGCCTCTCGGCACTGGGTGCCGGCAACAGTAGGACTGGGTCTTTTTAATGAAAATGTGATTGTCTTCATGTCCCACCTCTCAAAATTGTTTTGGAAACGAGAACATGTTCATATGAATAAAGGCATGAAAAGGATTGAACTTTGGCCTCCTTTTTAGTGGTACTTACTCGTATTTGTTATTTGTATTATTGTAATGCCCAGAAGTCCCCGTCATGGAGCCTCTTTGTACGAGGTGCTGTACAAACACAGAACAAAATGACAGCCTCTTCTCCAAAGAGCTAACAGTCTGAGTATCTATGCAGGCTGGCCATCCTCATTCTTTTGTGACATATACATCACTATAGACATATTTTCAGCTACCTGTGTTTTTCCTTTATATAAATCATGTGACAATGAGAGACTTACTGCAATACTGCATTTGGTGCAAAACCAAACTTAATAGATATTGTATTGAGAATCCACATGTAATTTTAACTAATAATTAGATATCTAAAGTCAGATCTGTGGATGTAGAACCACACATGGGGACTTTTCAAATTATATATATATATATATATATACCATTAACATAATTTGAAAGTCCCCATCTGTGATTCTACACACTCACACAGAGATATATTTGTTTTTGTAATCTTGCTTTAGTTCGGGGGTCGGCAAGCTTTCAGAAGTGGTGCGCCGAGTCTTCATTTATTCACTCTAATTTAAGGTTTTGCGTGCCAGTAATACATTTTAACATTTTTAGAAGGTCTCTCTCTATACGTCTATAATATATAACTAAACTATTGTTGTATGTAAAGTAAATAAGGTTTTTAAAATGTTTAAGAAGCTTCATTACAAATTAAATTAAAATGCAGAGCCCCCCGAACCTGTGGCCAGGACCTAGGCAGTGTGAGTGCCACTGAAAATCAGCTTGCATGCCGCCTTTGGCACGCGTGCCAGAGGTTGCCTATCCCTGCTTTAGTTGACGTATGTGCTGTTGATGACAGCACTGTTTTCAAGTGCTCCATATATGAATGAACATTTTTAATTAGTTCAAGAAAAGAATTTGACTTTAGTACGCCGTGAATGGGGTAATATGTTACCAGTGTAGTTAAAAGAAGAAACATTATAAGGAACTTTCTCAACAAAATGATTGAGATCGATAGATCTATTAGAAAATAACTGAATAAAGGTCCTCCTAATGTTGATAAAAGTGAATGTATAACAAATAATGAGAAAAATGTTGGGTGGAAGATGAATTGAATGGGTTATTTTATTTCATTACCACCTCTGGTGGCTGGTGATGAAAAGCTGGAGAGAAGAAGGAAACTGAGCCTCCAGCCGAAAGATTAGACATGCTTGCCTTGCTGTTAAGTATGGACCATTAATGTATTGATACCATCTAGAATACTAAACAAAACTCTTTTTCCAAGTATGTAAGAGGGTTTTCTCCCTTTTATTATTGAACCTGACAACTTACGAATGGCTGCCCAACTGGGAACAAATATGACACGGGGATGAAAATCTAGGGTTATGAGAGTGGGAGTCACACTGGCCCAGTGGATGTAGCAGCAAGGTCAGCCCTGAGTACCTTCTCCCCCTCCACCCCCACATATTTATCCTTCTGGAGTCAGTATTTTAGGCTAGGAGCTGGAGTTGGGCGTAGGAGAACTGAAGGGCATGACATTATTTTCAATATGGTTTTAGAATAGCAAAACTCCAAAGATATTGCTAATGTCGAAATTTCTATCCCCGCTTATTCGGTTAACTGTAAGGCTGGAAATGAAATTTGTTCATGTATGTATTTCCAAATAACCTTATGTGATGAATAAAAACATCTGGAAGTTATTGTTTATAATATTGTTCTAAACTATTTGAAGTTAAGTTGCTTATCAATATGACTCTTTTGTTCAGAAATTTTATGTATTTGGTATATTGAATCAATGTGTTCAATTTAAAATTGATCTACAACTTGCAAAATTCAGTATTGGAAAAAGATGGGGTTTGGATGTAAATAGAATATATTGCAGCATAGGATAGATGAATTTTTGTCATCATACATCATATTCTGAAGTGGTAACGCTGCATTACAATGTAGTCTCTCTCTACTGGTACTTGGTCTATCAATGTTTCTTGAGTCATATTTAGAAATATCAGAAGGGCTAGAACTGTTGGGTGTGCATCTCCATAGCTTGCTGGTTTAATTGATTATCTGGATTGATTTTTTTTTTAATTTTATTTCAAAGAAAGGTCTCCTTTGTAATTGTATTGTTAATTCTTCTTTGAGACTGCTTCTGGAATTCTGGGAGGACCCACAAAAATTTGTTTGGCCTTTATATGGCAGTATTCATAGGATTACTTTGACTAGAGGGAGGATTATTCTGGGTATGGTGCCTACAGAAGGTTTGGACAAAGCTAGGTTCAGGAGTCAAGGAACTGTTGTAGAGTATGTCAGTCACTGAAAATGAGATAGTAATTTGCAACTATTGCCATAATACTAGGCCAAAGTAATAGATAACTGGCAGGACTAGAAAGATCTCACGTAATCTATAAAATAGGTATCTAGTTTTGTTTATTTGAAATGTCTTGGCTGCAGTGATTTCAAATTTAATTTTTTTAGCTAAAACATGAGAATGAAAAACGTATGAGAAAATGCTAAGCAATCAATAATGTAACAACATTGATTAATGCAGTACAACATTAACACCCCCTCATAGTCATACAAAATTAAAAATGGAGAAAATCTTCAACTTGAAAGAAAAGAGAATAATTACAAAGAAAAAATGAAAGTGAAGTACAGTTTATAGAGTAATTCCAGAACTTGGAATCAAGATTTTCTTAACCTGTGAATTATTAATACTTATGCCATACATGAGACAGGACAATTTCAGATCTCAATTTCTCTTAAAGTAACACCTGATAATTCTCTGTCTTTTTCTTCCTCATCAATCTGTGGTGCACTTTCTTCCTCCCATCCTAATTATTCTCTCTCCTCTTTCAAGAAGCACCACTGAACTGAATGGAGTGATTCATTTTTGCATCTCTCATCCAACTCTAACATCTCATATCTCAAAGCTAAAGACAGTTTGCAGACAGGGGTATACTTAGTAACTTGCTCTTTTGGTAACATCTTCTTTTAAGGGGGAAAAAGTTCTTGTGGTTTGCTGCCCTTGGGGCAAAAAGGATTTATATCATCTCATATCTGGAAAATCTAAGGCACATTAAATCCAACATAATGTAAAGGGGGAACTAAAAGGTTTTCCAAAGTGGCAGCAGCACCTCAGTTTCATGAAACAACTGCTCATGTAGATGTCGTTTTCACTTTTAAGTGAAACAGAAAGTCAGTTTCCCTGTCAGAAATGTAATTCCGAAAATGACCTCTGAAAAAAACATCATATTCCCTCAAATTGTAGAAGCACCGTCAATGTCTGAAGTGAAGCAAAAAGTGGACATCAGGCAATAACAGATATAATTACTGACAGTTCGTGAACCACCTATTTCTGCTTCTTCATAAGTAAAACATGAGAAAGCAGAAATCTGGTATTTCAGCAAGAAAGTTAGCTCCAGATTCTAACACCTTGCTCCACACCATTGGCCCTGTTGATTTAAATTGGATTCATAGAGGAGTAAGTTAGTACTCAGTGTAAAGGTGGCAGAATCAGGCCTTGTGAAATGTAGACTCTTTACAGGCCCAGGAGTGCATGATTGTTGGTGGATAGTTCTCCTCAAAGTGCCCTGCTGTAATAACTAGAACATAGCTAGCACTGGCATTTCTAGGGCTAATGACAACTCCACAGGCCAAATAATAAAAACAAAAACAAACACAAAACAAATAAAGAAAATATTCAGATTTTTTTTGCAAATAAATCACCGAGTTCAGTTTGTTATGATTTGCCATGCTCATTATTTGTAGTTTATATAAACAGAATGTATAGTAAAACCAAACAGTTCACACGCAAACCACAGTTCGTTTGAAAGTTAGTTGTCCAAACTACTGAAAGAATACAAATAACACGCACATTCAAAGAAAATAAGGATCGATTGGTGAGAAATTCACGAATCAAAAGAAGGGGGCTACCTTAGTAACAAGTGTTTTTTGTAGCAAATATTTCAATAGGAGGTCAAACAACCGAATTAGATTAAAGATGGAGCTTGACAAGTTAATGAATGGGATTAGAGGAGAGGGTTCCTGCGATAGCAAAGAAATGGACTCAATGACTGAGGATGTCCTTCTAGTCCTATCTCCCTAACCAGCTCTAACTGTCAAGCAGCTGTTCCTTTGGGACTCAAAACCAGAATGCTAATAGTCTGGCCAATTGCTCTAGCAAATAAGTGTTTTGTAGCCAAAGAGACATATTTATAGCTGGATATTTAAAGGCCTCAAGCTATGGCTGCAATTTTGCTCCCCTTAGTTGTGATGATGATGGTTTTCAATAGGAATAATGCAGGGTAAGTAAGGGGGACAGAACTGAGGCCCTTTGGTAAGATTTGAAAACCCATGCCATTCTTCAAGGAGATTGTAAGTATCGCAGTTCTTAATACCATGCTAGGCCATCCCCTACCGAGTTTGAACGTAAAGAGATCAGGAGCAGTCCGTAAAGAATGTGCCTCTGTCAAGATGTGTAGGAAAACTGGAGAAAGCCAAAGAGGTCTATGTGTGTATATGTACGTAGAAATAATTTTTAAAATGCTTGAATTATTACTGGTATTATATATATAAGGGCTGTCA
Source organism: Lepidochelys kempii (assembly GCF_965140285.1). Taxonomy (NCBI): domain Eukaryota; kingdom Metazoa; phylum Chordata; order Testudines; family Cheloniidae; genus Lepidochelys; species Lepidochelys kempii. Next base: position 104,226,661 of record NC_136380.1, read on the forward strand.
ATTAATCACAGTTAATTCATGCGATTAATTCAAAAAATTAATCACAATTACAAAAATTTATCACAATTATTTGCACTGTTAAACAATAGAATACCAATTGAAATGTATTAAATATTCTTGGATATTTTTCTACATTTTCAAATATATTGATTTCTATAACAACAAAGAATACTAAGTGTACAGTGCTCACTTTATATGTATTTATTACAGATATTTGCACTGTAAAATACAAAGGTGAATTGAAAAATACTATTTCTTCTATCATTTTTACAGTGCAAATATTTGTGATAAAATAATAATATAATTATTTTATTACAAATATTTGCACTGTAAAAATGATAAAAGAAATAGTATTTTTCAATTCACCTTTTGTTTTTTACAGTGCAAATATTTGTAATAAAAATACATATAAAGTGAGCACTATATACTTTGTATTCTGTATTGTAATTGAAATCAATATATTTGAAAATGTAGAAAACATCCAAAAATATTTAAATAAATGGTATTCCATTATTGTTTAACAACGTGATTAATCACGATTAATTTTTTTAATTGCTTGACAGCCCTATATATATATATATATAATTTATACTTGATTCATAACCATTCTCCATTTTATTAAATGCCTAATCTAATGGGACTACTTACATGAGATAGTTACAAAGGAAGTAATGACCAGAAAAAATGTGTTGGGATGAACTGCCCTAATTTCCATTTTCTTTTTCTTTTATCTCACCCAAATGTGTACAAAAAAGTTTTACAAAGTCTGAGCTAATAAAGACAAAAATCCATAGTTTTAATCATACAACTTAATGCACTGAGCCATATTTCAGAGGCATGAATGACATCAACTTTTAGGTTTCCATTTACAGCTAGAATCTGCACCCCTTATTTATGTTAAAGTAGTATTTATAGTAACCCCACTGTATCAATTGACTGGCTGACTGACTGCTACTCAGCAGAAGCATAAGTAAAGGTTGCAGACTAATAATTGGTTTTTGTCAGAACAAAATTATTAAATATTTTCTGATAGTTAAGTGCTGGATATTATTCCCCCTAGTTATTCAGATTAAACTGTATTCTGTCTTGCCCCCCCTCCCTTTTTTAAATTTCTTACTCAATAAATAATGTATAGCAGAATACCACTTAAACACCACAATAAATGACTGAGAAATAACCAGTTACTTTTTACACTAAATCTTTTTGTCAAAGACTCAGTTGTTATTTTTAAATTAAAAATAAGGTCCTTAGGTTTGGTAGATTTAAAGTTTTGATACTATAATTTGAAGGGCTCTCATCCATTGGTTACTAAATTTCCAGTCCTAATTCAAAGGCCTGAAGTATTTGAATGACTCTTTCCAAAAGCTAATATGATATGTTTTGATTTAATTTAATTTACGAGGTCTATAAGCTACATATCACTGCAGTTAGGAATTTTAATCAATGTACAATTAATGATTGCATGGGTCACCACATGAAATTATAGTTACTTTAGAGGAGCGACTCTAACTTGCTAATGTAGTCGGTCCCCTTGTCAATTTCACCTGTTATAGATGGAATTGGTGAGGAGCTGTATTAGAGAGTTGGCTGTATAATGGAAAAATAAGGCCATAGTCTGATGTTTTGTGTTTACTGTCCACATCCATTGATCCTCCTCAGATCTGAACTGTGACTTAGACACTGTGTGGTGCTTCTATGTAGAAATGCATGGGCATGCATCGGCATATAGATAGTTTAGCTTTTGCCATCTATTTCATGATCTCCAAGAGAACATAGACAATGTTTCTTTTCTGGTGAAAGTGCTAATCCAGATGTGTAATCTACACTGGTTATTCTGTATACATGGGGAAAGTGAGATGGAAAGGTGAATGCCTACTCAGGATGCTAACTCAGAAAGCAAAGGGCCCCTGCTAAATTTGTTTCCAAAACTCAATTGTTGCTGCTGAGAATACTCATGGGAATTCTCTCTCTGGGATGATTCATTAACCCATCATGCCATGTAATTTGATTATGTATTTTTCTTTTAAGAACAAAATATGAGTATACCTATTTTACAAGATTATAGAATATTAAAATGCATATGATTTATTCTATAATTATTCTTATTTATAGCCATTATGCACCTGATTCTCTCCACCATTACATGTTGTTGGAGGGGAGCAAATGCAGTTGGCAGCAAGTGGGGACAGTACTTTCCCTATTCTTTGGGGACTGTGAAAGCTCCTCTGTCCTCCCTCTGAGCAGACACTGTTCCATTGCCCTGAATTGTGTGCGAGTCATGAGGAGGGCTGCAAAGCAAGAGAGAGGCCCGTTTTCATGGCACACTCCCCTCTTGGACAGAAAGATACCCAGGGGAATACTGGCCAAGGTTGTTAATGGTCTAATCAGCATTAATTATCAGTCTATGCCTCCATCCTCATCTCAGTTGGCCCAGATAAAGCAGTCCCTTGCCGCATGTCTTCTGAGAAAGTCAGGCTGGTAGAGGTCAGTGAGTTCAGGTAATATTGTGAGTGGCAGCTTCTCTACTTAGAACCAGACTTGCTATAGGGATAGGCTAAAGGCCCATGCCTAGGACCCCATCTCTGAGTCATGAGGACACATCAGAATTCAGCTTTTGTTTAAAAATAGTAAGTTTTTAGCCTTCATGATTGTGAAGAAAACCTTGAAAACGTGTCCTGAATATAACAAATGCAGTGATGCCTGCCTGTGTCTGCAGAGACAAACTGGGACAATATCTCTGAGAGAGGGAACTGCTCCACACATCTCACTGGATTATTAAATCCTAGACCCTGTGTCTGCTGGTGGGCCCTTCCCACATGACTCTAGTAGAGAACTTTGTGTGTGGCAGGAGGAAAGAAATGCAAAAGGCACAGCCCACTCACTCAAGCAGATGCACCCCAGCTTTTGAGGAAAGTTGTCACCCCTGCTGCTGCATCATGGCAGAGGGGCCTCTGCAGTCACTTTGGGGCAGAAGGGAGTCCCATGCTGCTGACCCTTCCTCTCTGGGAGGTGAATGGGGATTCTGCTACAGTCACTCCAAGAGGGGGTGGGGCCATAGTGAGGTGTGGAGAGAAGTTATGGGCCTGGAACCCCAGGCAGCCCCTTGTTGTGGTATGCCTAGAGACCCAGATTGCTTTAATCCAGCCCTGACTCTGCTGGATTATTGCTTTGTCTCTCTAGATCAGTCGATTCAGAGGTTGAGTTGCCTGCATCCTCAGTTACCCCAATCATCCTCCTTTCTGATGGGAGCATCAGGTGGAAACTCAGGATGGCGAAACTTGCAAAACTTCCTGGGCACTCTGTCCTCCACCAACATGTGTTACCATGATTGTTTACGGTATGAGCTTGTGTTCTGGAGTACAGCACTGTTAACACTGGCTTTATAATTAAGGACTATATTGTACTCTGGCCCAGGAAAATCCATAAGTTCACCTTGTGGAGTTTCTGAATGATTCTTTCTTCAGGTGGAATTGCAGAGGAAGCATGATACATTGTCCTGAGTATTCCCAAGACTTATGAGGAAAAGGACACATTGCCTCTGCAGGACAGCTGCCTTTTTGTGGTGCTACATAAAAGTACCCTTCTACTTCATAGATTGACGGGGAGCTGTGTTTCTCTGGGGTTTTATTCATTTCCGGGCAATATATCCCTCTTTGTGGTGAGGCACTGCAGTGGAACAGGAGAAGTGTGAACATTACGTATCCTCTGCAATGTTAATTTTCCCATGAGATTGCTGGAGATCAAGCTGTGGAGGGCTCTACCTATCCTGCCCTTGTTAGCCCCTAGCACTCCCATTCTCTCCCAGAGCTATGAAGACTGAACTACATCATGCAGTGGGGACAATCTCCTGGGAAAGGGAGGGGACAGCAGAGGCACCACTCGGTCACTGCCCTGTTTATAACAGCTGTTTCCCACTCACGCAGGAGGAGGGGGAGGCATCAGACCCTAAATTTTGCCCAAAGGTTGTGAGGTTCCTCTTCAGTGGAGAATGCTGTGAACAGACATGCAAAGGGAGAGGAGAGACATTATAAAAGAATCCAGTGGAGGAAATAGATACAAAGCTATTACAAAGTTTTAAAGCTGAGATACTCCCACTGTGCAGTGAAGTACATTGCCAATAAGCCACAGATGTACAGCACATGAGTTTATAAAGCTGTGCCTGTCAGAGGTGTGAAGAGAGTCCTTAGTATGTTCATTGCATAGCGAACATACCCATCTGTTCTGTTGAAAGAAATAAACATCTACAACTAAAATCCTGTACATTTAGGAAGTTAACATTTCTGTAACACAGCACTGGTAACAAGGTGTGCCCTCTAGGGCTTAAGGGGATAAAGTTTCTAGAGACATGGAAGTAAATCATGGGGGCTTTGAGTGTGTGAGTCATTCTTTTTCATCTCAGGAGCAGACAGAAATGATGGCAGAATGCACAGTTTGCATTTCAGTTATCTACTGTACATTCATTTTCTTAACACAGAAATTGTCTAATCAGATTAGACCAGTGGTCCACATCTCTGAGAGTGGCAGCCTGTCTCTGATAATAATCAAGTATATGGCTCTGATTGATCAGTACAAGATGATTCAGAGAAAGGTGCAAACCACCCTGCAATAGAAATTATGGAACAATATGTCCTTAGAGGAAGCTTCTTCCTAAGCCCTACAAGGTTGGCTTATGCCTTGAAGCATGACTGATTAGTAACATTCTCAAAAGCACCTAAATGACTTAGGCTCCCAACTTCCTAAGACACTTTGGTCAATGGGACTTAGACTCCTAAATCACTCAAGCACTTTTGAAAATTGTACCTTATGTCTCTTACACACTTCTATGCTTAGAGCCTAACTATAGGTGTTCTCAGCCATATAAATGGCATACAGTTACATACAACCCCCCATATAAATTGTAGGATGCTTGTCAATTAATTTTTTGGGGGTTTTTGTGCTGCTTTCACATACACTGTAATTTGTGTGCTGTTACAGGCACTGTAGGTAAACCAGTATCAGCTGCCAATTTATATGCCCCAGATTGTGACAGTGCTCTTTTCTCCTATGTATTTTTTGTGATAAAACCCAAATTTTCCTTTCCTAATTGCACAAAAACACAGAATAAAATCAGAGAGGCCAGAGCTCTGGTGACAATTTCAGAAGCCCTGGAAGTAGCTAAAAAAGAAGGGTTTATCTATCTGTCCTATCTACCCTAACTGTCTACTGCCATCACCATAGAACTGGAGTGCCTTCCAATAAAATCAATAACAAAAGCCAAATCCTAAGTGGGTTTCATGTAATCTTTGGCATGTCTCCGTTTTCAGGGTGCAAAATCTGTTTGAGGTTTATGTTTTTGGTTTCTTTTAGATTTTTAGATTAATTTTGTTGTGTGATTGATTTGTGTCAGGGGTATTTATATTTTTTTGGCTGGTTGGTCAGTTATGGATTTTTTTGGTGTGGGAGGGGTATGAGTGTAATTCTTATGGTGGAAAGTAATGGAGTTGGAGTCATGGGAATCACACTCTTGTGAGATGGCATAACAATGTGAGTCATGAACACTGTCCACTGATGATGCTTTCAGGAGCATACATGGAGCCAACCTCCATTCACTGCTGATGACCAGCAAATGACTGAAAATGTATGTTTGGGTGCAGACAATTCTAATCCCTCCTGCCCCCAGAATCCGCAATCCCTCACTTCAACAGTCCTATTTCTTGTTAAAATTGCATTACCGCTAAAATGAATTTTAAAATGGAAAAAATCAAATCAAATAAACAATAAAACATAAAAATTAAAAATCAAATGCCATCAAAACAGAAATAGATTACTGGTTTGTTTCGGGAAAAGTGTGTTAACCTATAAAATCACCAATCGTGCTGTTGGTGTGAGTGCAACAGCCAAGATGTCAGTATTGGAATGATATATAATCTCACTATCCAGTGGCCAGCGTCACAGTGCAATACTTTACAAAATGGAAGTACATTTACTGCCGGGGGCCCTAGAGGCTCAATGAATTCATCCTGACCTGTACGGTGCACTGAAAATCGCCCTGCTGCATGTCACTCTTTCCTAGAGCACAGCCATAGAATGGAGCAATCCAAATCAAAAGGCAATAATTCATTTGCACTTAATGATATTCATATTTCACATAATTTGTTTGATAATATTCAGGCAATCAATAGAAAACACTGACAGGAGACATTGCTTTCTGAAATATCTCGTCATTAAATTATATTGGGCCCTTACATTCATTGCAACTGTTTTTTTCTTCATTATTCAATAGCACTTTCAATCCCCCTGTGTGTGACTTCCATTATTACAGATCATTTTTCCTTAGGATGTGTGATTTAATTTTAATGCTGGAATCTAAATCAAAATCCTTTCCTACTTCGGGGCTCTCTGGTGTAATAAAAGAGAGTGAGGCTTAGCCCTCTGCTTTTGTGCTCAGGCACATTTTGCCATGTATTTGAATTATGATAAAATCAATAGGAATAGGAGGACAGTGAAAAGTAGGGAGAAAGTTTCCCCATGTGCAGCCAGCAGAATAATTAAAGTTTGCTCCTGCTAGGGAACTGTTGCAAGCAAACAACTCATTAATTCAGTTTCTATCATTATTTAGCCCTGTTTGTTCTCTTATTGATACAGTTACACCATTAAAAGGCTTTTGCTTTGAATGATCTGAGTCTAAAGTCAAAATAGTCTGTGTTTTGTATAACCTTTGTTCTTTAGTAATTCCACAAAGACGTCTCTGAATTGTTCTCATTTTGGCTCCCTCCTTACTAGTATCTATGGGATTGCAGCACCAATGAAAGCTTTCCTCCTGCTGGCATATAGCCAAGGCAAGCCATGATCTAATACTGCAAATTATTTTCTCTTTTCCACTGGGGACCGTGTGTTAAAACCAGCTTTCTTGCCTACCTTTAGGAGATCTAGGCACAGACAGGTGTAGCCACTTTGATTGCACTGCAGCCAGTTTCTCAAACCTGCACAGTCAATGCATCAGTGTGCAAGCATGAAAGAGAGTCAGCATAATTCTTTCTCACTCAGTTTTTAAATCACTGCTTAATCAGCCACTTACCAAAAAATGTTTCTGCCTGTGCAGATTTTTTATGTTCAAATACAAAGGTGAAGATATGAAAATTGTGTCAGTACAAGATACATCTATATCTGAGGACTATCTGGGAGTTCTGAAAAGACTGTGTCAGTATTTTACACAGAATGGTCAGCAGACATATGCATTTTAAAGCCTAATGAAAATATTAGTGTTTGATCACCCACACCTGCTTCTGACATGCAACAATGTGAATTGATCAGTTTAAAAAGACAGATAGATATGAAAGGAGTATGTTCTGCTCCTTTGAAGAGAGTTCAGTAGCAAAAATATCACTTGAAAAAACATTAAGAACACTAAACTTCTAGAAATGGAAGTGATGCTAAAATGTCTGAAACAGGGACTTTGTGTCCACAAAATTGTTACTCTATTTTATTCAGTCAGCCAAAGAAGGGAAATTAGTAACTATACCCGGCCCTTTAAAAGGACAGAAACAATATGTACTGGAAACACAAGGCTGACAACAGCCTGGTGAAAGACCATTTGTCTGTTTTAATATTTTTACCCAGGGTTTGCGCAATTTCTTTCCAACAATTCAATTCAAGTGGGTAATTAATGTTGAACTGCTTATGGTCACCCATTTCTAAAAGCAGTCATGTTACTGGACTTATTGTTCTTAAATTATGGCCAGCATTTTCATGGTGAAGATATTTTTCAGTGCTTGATATGATACATAATCATTTTTTTCTTTAAGTTTAAAGTGAGCCTCTGAGGCCTCTGCAACCATGCACTGCTTTGTTCTGTGAATGTCCACTCTCAGAATGTAAGCAGGATTGGCTAGAAGCAGTACGTCTGTAAACTGGGTCATTCTTTCGGTTCTGCAGAAAGTGAGGTTGGTGGAGCTCTTGCCTTTGACTTAGGGTATGTCTACACTGCCCAGCAAGTGCGGGAGAGGTCGGGGCACTGCAGTGTCACTTCCTGCCTCGTTCCAGTGCAGCATAGTGCACAGTGCCAGGAACTGATACAACACACTGTGGCATGTGCAGGGAACAGCCAGAACAATTCTGTTTTATGTTCGGGATCTATCAGTTCCAGCAGTGATTGTCTTATCCTGATTTCTGTGAGATACTGGAATTACCATGTTGTACTCACATGGTGTGGTACTCACTTAGGAAGCTAGTAAACTTCATAATTCATGTGGAGTGCAAACTAAGGGCATTTTACAATCCCCATACACTATCGCTATTCTGTTTCTTTACATTAAAAAAAAATAAGGGAAAGGCCTCTTTTCTTGTTTTCCTTTTCCCAAGCTTTTGTCAGTGCTTTCAGAATAAATCATCTCTGTAAGGCAACACCCTGTCCTCATTTCTACACATTGTTTGTGTACCAGGCTCAGAACTGTCATTTCATATCACAGTACATTGATTTTTAATGTTCTTCTAATTTAGGCTAAAGATGCAGAAATCTTAGCTCAGTTAGGCTGCATGCTGACCTGCATTTGAACTTCTTACCAACTGCTCTTAGGACTCTAACAACAATCCTGTTTTTAAAACACAATTAGAAACAAAATATTCCAAACTGATATTATTGTCTGGTTTTAATTATGCTTTAACATTATTTTTGTGCAGTCAATAACAAATATGTGCTTTGGAGATGGTTGTAAGGGTTGTAGGATTTAAACATATGTAATAATCTCACTTACTTCTGTCTCATTCCCTCTTTAGATCTGTTGCTGTTATCTGATTTATTTAGACACAGCAGCTGGTGTGCCCTTTTGGGGCTAGCTTTGCAAGATTAAATTCTGCCACCTTGACCTAGCATAAATACTGAGAAACTGCACAGCCCAGGTTCATCATGGGATCTGGTGCATGAAATTAGTGTCGGAAAGTAGGATAATGCAGTGCCAGTGACATGGGCACGTCAATCTGGATAATTCTGGAATTCTGAAAGAGGGGAAAAGTTCAATAAGACTGCAGTGCCCTATTTAATAGCGCAACAGAAAAATGTGTTCCCATACAAATGATTCTGCATGGGAAGGAGGAGCTATGTGTATTTAACATGATTTAGAAGCGATAAGTGTTTTCTGTTGAAATAATAAACATCATCTTGATAAACTTCAGACATTCTTCTTTTCAATACTTCATTCCAGCCTTCAGTTAGTTCAATTAGCAAAAGAGATGATGAATTAAAATGCTCCCTAATAAGTGAAGGTGGGACCTGGGCTTGTAATAGTTTCACAGACACAACCCCTGCGGACTTCAGTGGAAATTTTGCATGAGTAAGGATTGCAGGCTAGGGGCCCCTGTATTTCCAGATGAAAATCTTTGTAATAGAAATGTGTGTATTTCTTCTTTTTTTTTTAAATAAAGATTATATTTGTTTGAACTACTCTTTTGTGGCATGGATGTGATGAATAACTACAAAGGCTGTTGGTTTTGTTGCCAAAGGCATGCTGGCACACTACCTTTGTTAGTGCTCTGTAAATTAAGTAATGATTTCAGGTATATGAAACATTCTTCCATTAAAGTACTGAATTTCCTTTTGACATGTATAATCACTGCACAGCATCTCTTTGTATTCATGCAAAAAGGCTTTCTTTAATGCCAACACATTAGAGAACGTAAAATGCAGTGTGAGGAAAAATTAAAATATGTTCATTAGAGTATCTGCATGAGTGACATTTTAGTTAATCATAACTACTTTGGTAAATAAAGCTGTAAATAAAGAGGGGGGATTTTGCATTCTGATACCATAAATTGGAAGATCCTGATTCTTTACCAAATGGGAATTTTTTTCTGTTTGATTAAGCTGCCTACCAGACTTTGAGCAGTGCGGAAATAATAATACTAATTTGATCTATAGTATCTGGCATTCTAAAGTATTGTTCAGTGCATGAAATTCTAAAGGGCAAATTCAACTTAATTTAAAATGAGAAATTCAGAAAAAAGATGTTCCTTTAACAGATGCTCTAGCATATGGCTAGGGTTTAAGAAAGTGCATAGTTGAGCATTGAAAATAAATAAGGGGATGACAAGCTCTCCCTCCCTCTTTTGCCCCATAGATACACTAAGCACATGGTCACCAGATGGCATGTACACAACTTTGAATGTAGTACAATATTCATAGCCACCAATTTGCTGCCTTAGAGCAGAAGTCCATGTATTAAAATATTTTTCTCATATCTTCTCCCAAATGTACTTTCTTCTTATATTTTTGTTTAAAAAGAGAACAAAGGAAATAATTGTTTTATAAAATGAAAGTAGGCAATTCAGTATTTAGATTGCTTGAAATGTTTATTAACCAGTGGTGTAAAAGCGTTGCTGCCAAATAATTAAGGGCTCAATTCTAGCCTACTTGAAAACAGTTACAAACTGCTGTGACATCTTCTCATTCTCAATATCTCTGTGGTCCAAGCCATAAAATTTGGATCCTAACTTGCCCAAGGCCACTATAAAGACTGGGGCCAGACACTTGGCTCCTGATCCTGCAATAAAATCCATGTGAACAGATTTCTACATCTATGTGGAGCCCAGTTTTACAGAGGCTGCAAAGGATCTGCCTGCTCAGATCTGTATACAGGATCAGGCCCAAAATTTGGGTCATAATACAAATTTCCTAACAGTTCTATGATGAGTGGATATTGTTTTGTTTTAAAAATAATTACATGATCAACAGCAACGCTTTACACAGGAGATTTGTCACAGCCACTAGGGTGAGCACCAGATAATGAACGTGTTCTAGGACAGTAGTCTCAAAATTGTGCAGCTGTGTTCCGCTGCCTCTCTCTAGATTAAAATAACTAATTAACAAGATTCCAAAAAGCTGTGTGCATTCCTGCTGACCAACGGCAATAGTGTTTGTGCTCAACAGGGATCTAAACAACATGAATCTATGTTGGCTTCCATTCCATTTGAAACACCTGTGGACACGGATTTCCTGGGTAGCACTGTGTGGGCTTGTCTTCACTACTGGGGAGATCAATGCTGCTGCAATCGGTGCAGCAGATGTTGATTTAGCGGGTCTAGTGAAGACCTGCTAAATCGACGGCAGGGTGCTCTCCGGTAGACTCCAGTACTCCAGCTCCCTGAGAAGAGTAGGTAAGTCGACTGAAGAGCATCTCCCATCAACGCAGCATAGTGAAGACACCGCAGCTGGAGTAGTGTAACTTAGGCTGATTTACCCCAATACCGAAGACAAGCCCGCAATGTGAAGGAATTAATGCTGAATGCCGAAAAGAAAAAGCACAGACTATGTAGTGAAATAAAGATTTTTTCAAGACATTAACAGAGCATTACAAATAATGAAGGTAATGAATACAATTCAGGTGAGTATCTAGCTAGCATAAGACACATTTCAGCCCCATCTGGGTTTATAGGTTAAAGGTTTGTGGAGCACAATTGCGATATGAGAGAATGCATAAATAGACCTTCTCTCTCCTCTTGGTCTTTTCTATAAATAAAAAGGGAGTCTGTTGAACAAGATTTCAACAAGATTTTGTGGAAGGATGTCCTTCCAAAGATGATAGAACTGATGTGAAAATTAAAACTCTGCACATTTAAACAGAATTTAATTTACCATGCAACACAAAAGCTTCCAATGCATCCAAGTTTGAAAGCAACAGCTTTAGAAAATCAGTACAAATACCTGTGTATTTAGAAACTCAATGTAAATTGTTAGAGGAAAAAAATATAACATTTGTATTAAATATCTATATGGGTCCTTGTGTGGTATCAAAAATGCATGGAAATTATGAGGATATATTTTCGTCTTTGCGGTTTTTTGTGTTTAATGCAAACCACTCCAGATTTGTGATTTATGTTGTCACCAGAAACCCTCAGCGAACATACAGTTTTATATCAGTGACAGAGAGTGAATGTCTGGAGACCACCAATTGGATTGTGGCACTTTATAATTTGCTATCCTGAAAATAATTATTTTGATTTATTTATAATGCAGATATAGTTGTGGTTGTCCAAAACCATAGGGAACAAGGTTACATGAAACACAGTAGCAGCCTTCATTTATGTAATATGTAATGTAATTGGATCATACACAGAGACATCATTTAAAACTATACTCATTTATGCTTAATAAGGTGATGTTGAAATTTTCTCCTGATACCAGAAAAGAATATTAGCATTTGCAGGAACATTAAATTAAGAGTATAGATCTACTAATCCACAAACATATGAGTATAAAGGTCAGGGGAGAACTGGCTAGTTGAAAATACAGCAGGATTGTTTCCTTTATGCTACGTTTTTGTGTTTAATTTTACATTGTAAATTTCATTTTGTTTCAAAATTAAAACTTGTTCAATTAAATATCCCTCCCACCTGCATGTTCCTTCTTAATACGTCAATAATATTATATGATTTAAACACAGTTAATTTAAAAATAATGTTAATGTCTGTAGTCAAAGACAGTAGAATGATTTCAAATATCAAGTCTTATCCTAAAGTAATAGTGTATGAGTAGTATTATTGGGTTTAAAGTAAAGCACATGCATGAGTCTTTGCAGGATGAGGATCTAATTAATGTTATTGTTTTATTAGGCAATGATAAACATACTCTCATAGTGTCTTTTCCTCCCTTCCTTTTGGAATATTTGTACAGCAGTCCAAGCTTCACACCTCCCCATTTTAGCTGCATTTAGCTGTCTGAAAGACAAAATTATATTGCTTTATGTCCTAAAACTGTAGTTTTCCAAGATTTTCATCTTGTTGACTTCCTGTTTATAGCAGAATGTTATTCTGCATACCTCCTCTTCCCTTACTAATTTCATACTTTCCCAGAGGTGACGATAGTGCTGGTTACCTGAAAAAGTAACATGGACAGTTTTAAGAAAGAAAGATGAAAATACAACGGGTGCAACAACTTAGTTATAAACCCTGTTTTCCTTCTGGGCATTTTTAATATTCTCTCTCTAGATGTAGGAACTATCTTTAATAGCTGTAGCAATGGCTTCTGCAATATTCAGATCCAGAATGTAACTTGCCCAAAATTATTGGAATTTGGTTCTGGGGTTTTGGTTCTGGTCCTACTGAATTAGTAACAAAAATTCCATTATATCCTTCAGCTGCGACTTTTTCTAGTCTCTCTCAGTCACACTGCAGTTTGGTTTTGTCATCATGTGGTTTTGCTGTTCTTCTCAGTTTGATATTTTTTTTTAGCTCATTAGCACATTTGATCATCATGCAATTTGCCTGACAGAAATATGAAGCAGCTGTACAAGAGGGTGATTTTTTTTGTTTTACTTTAGTGGATTAGAAAAGCCGCTGGAAGCTTTAAACCAGTCCCAGAGTGGGTTACAGTAAGCACTAAGTGTCACTGCTTGCTGAATGACAGCTGCTTCACTGTTGTGACATGACCTCCTGGAAGTCCATAGTCCACCATTTGCAAACCTTTGTCTTAAAATTGTCGTTGATTTACCATCTGCATTTGTGTCATCTCTCAGAAATTAAATCTTTCAATGGAGAGGGAACTGGCATTATTTGCAGTTTAGTTAGCCGTGAAACTTTGACCTGTGAGGAGTGTCACACAGAAATAAAACTCAGCTACTCCTGTATCTCTGTGTCTTTATTATTTTGCAAATTTTATGCAACCAGGAAAAATTAAATTGATACAAATAAAAAAAGTTGAAAAATAAACTGATATCTGTGGAAATTATATAAAAACTGCCAAGCCTATCTATCACCTAGCTGCCATTGGGGGATTGTATGTTTGGTACCTATACATAGCAGTCATTATGTCAGTTGTTCTGCCATCTCTTACAATTATAGCTAGTGTGGTTTTTACTGTAAGTCAATAGGCAAATAAAGTGTAATATTATTTAGCTGAAAAGGTTATTCTTTTGTTATTGTTTCTCCTGACAATTATGCTCTCTGTCTGTGGCGGATGAAGTGAGTTTTGCAGTAATGAACTGCTGGTGATCACAGAATCAAAAATGTCAAAAATATTTGAGATAAACTGTTCCTGCTTAGATGTATCTGAGCTTTCAGAAGTTCAGAACACTGGGCAGAGCAGCTACCTCTGGAGCCATGCAGCAGACACATGGCCTAATCAAAGATGCGCACATGTGAGTTGAAAAGTTCAGGATAGGGCCTTAAGCATTTAATCATGTAAAGGGAAAAAAACCTTATTTCATGTGCATTAAAGCAGTATTCACCTTTAAAATTTGCCACTGCCCAGAGACTGTATAATAAAGAGATACTGCTGTTGTTTTTTTTATTTTTGTCCGGTGCTCAGTTGTACACTATAGTTATGGAAAATTATTCACCTTTAAAAGCCACAGTTGCACTAGGATTATGCAAAACATGAGAAACAGGTTTTGTTTTTGTTTTCTTTTGAAATTATGGCCTGGCTGTGATTTCATAAAATTGCAGAACTGTTAAAAGTTCAGAGATGAAATTAGGCATTTATTTTCATAATGGTTTGATTAAAAAAATCACTCATAGGGAAAAAACTAAATCGATTTTTGTCCTATTTATTTAAGAGCATATAACACTTATGCTGCAACTCTGGATCTGACTTTGTGCAGTTAATGAGTCAGATTGGACCCTTTCACAAGGATTTTCAGGTGCTGGGGTAAGTGAAGAAGAATATTGTCTAGTTGTAGGTAGTTATTTCCTCCTTCATTTTCTTTAAAATTAAAATAAAGTGTATCTTAAAAAGAACTGATTTCTATTGTGACCAGGCTTTATATAAAGAGCAATTCTTTTTTTCAGATGGAATGACTTGTTATGCTATGAATAGAAGTTAATTTAAAAAGTGTAAGTGCTTCAATACTGGCTCCATATTAATTTCTCTTGAAGTAGATGGGAAGTTTTGTATATGTGAGGATTGGAGAAATTATCCCCAGGTTGGAACTTGCAAATTCAGTGTTATTTTAAAATAGCAAGCAGGCACTTTGCAAGTGTCGTACAAGGCGAGTACCAACTGGAGCTGTAAAAAAAAAAAAAAACCAAAACCAAACCAAAAATACCCTATCACCTCCTACAAAATAGGCAGAAAAAATCACTTTCTTTCATAGTTTCTCAAGAAAATATGGAACTATTTATAAGGTCTCCTATGAATGCCTCCCTGATTTCTGTGAAAATGAAAGGGCTTCTGTAGAGCATAAAACACCTGCCATTAGATGCATTTATTTATTTATTTTTAAAAGGAACCAAAAAATCATGTTTCAGAGTAACAGCCGTGTTAGTCTGTATTCGCAAAAAGAAAAGGAGTACTTGTGGCACCTTAGAGACTAACCAATTTATTTGAGCATGAGCTTTCGTGAGCTACAGCTCACTTCATCGGATGCATGCCATGGAAACTGCAGCAGACTTTATTTATACACAGAGAATATGAAAAAATACCAAACCTGGATTTGTGCTGGAAATGGCCCACCTGATGATCACTTTAGATAAGCTATTACCAGCAGGACAGTGGGGTGGGAGGAGGTATTTTTTCATATTCTCTGTGTATAAATAAAGTCTGCTGCAGTTTCCACGGCATGCATCCGATGAAGTGAGCTGTAGCTCACGAAAGCTCATGCTCAAATAAATTGGTTAGTCTCTAAGGTGCCACAAGTACTCCTTTTCTTTTTGCAAAAAATCATGACAGTTCTCTATGGAAAATAGGAGCACTCTTCACCCAGGATCAATATGGGAAGTTTCATGGTTTTGCATCTGACGACATTTCATTCTTTTCAAAAGCTGCCGAGCATCTGCAGTTCCATTTAGATCAATGAGAGCTGTGGGGACTCAACACCTTTGCAATTCTGGCTGTATGTTCACAGCAACCATATGTGCTTGCTGGTGTACTTTTTTTTAAAGTCATTAATTAAATCTATAAATTCTCATTCAAACTCATATGAGTATCCACAAAGAGTGAAATTCAATCACTTACTTATTCCTCCTTGCCACCAGCCTGAAGGCACACACAAACTCCCTAAAGAGTGCCACACACGCGTCCATCCATCACTGCAACCCAAATGTGCTATTCCTGTGTAAAAATGTCCAGATGATATAGTCATACTGGTTATCAACTTGGAAGGAATGAAAAGACTTTTTTATGAGCATAAGGACAGAAACTGCTAAACTAGAACTTCGTACAGGTACGCAGAAGGACAAGACCATGGAGAAAGGAGAAAATGCTGTAATACTGGTAGATGTGTGAGGAGAGTATGAAAGACTGAAACTTGTTTGTATTTTTCTAAGGTAAAGTACATTTTAGGGGGAAAAACCTTTGGAAAAAATGGAGAAGAAAATATCCTGTGGTTATCCCAACACATCCTAAAAGGGCAATATCGACTAAGGGTTAGAGTACTGGATTGTGACTCAAGAATCTTGGGTTCAATTCCCAGCTCTGCTAGAGGATGACCTTGGGCAAGTCAGTTCTTCTCCTTATGCCTCAGTTCTACCATCTTTGAAAACGATAATGACCTCCTTTGTAAAGCACTTTGAGATCTACTCAGAAAAAGCGCTGTAGAAGAGATAAGTATGATTATTATCATCCTCATTATTTTAAAGGAATAACAAAGAGGGAAACACAGGTTTTGCAGTTCCCCATTAAATATCTAATTAGTAGTTTCGCACATCTCTAAAGGTTTGTCATATTTGAGTGTCATTATACTTGTCTTGTCAGCCTTTTGACTTTGAGCACCCTGCAGCGTGTTTTATAGATAAAAGATTTTCAAGTACTGTAAATATAATGGGAAGGAGAACTAATGATGTTCATAGGCACACTGGAGTGTGTGGAAAAGTAACTATGCCCTGTATAATTCACCATTTGGAAATCTAGGGTAGATGGGTGTACATTTTAAAAAATGAAAGGCCCGAGATGTAAAATTAAAATAAAATAAAAATTCAGTGTTAACCACCCGCGACAATTAAATTGACCACCGTATTTGTGGTGTTTCTCATTCTAGGAGTAGGAAATACCATACATTTTAGAAAGTGCTCAACAGTACTTTAACTCAGCTCCTATTGAAATCAGTAATAGATTTACCACTGACTTGTAAGGGTGCTGAGTTAGACTAACTCTGAGGTCTTTTGAAAATCTCTTCCCGAGAATAAACCTCTATTTTTAATGACACCCATTCTAAAGCGCCCATTCTATATCATGCTTACATTTAAACAGTTAAAGATATTGAGATTGGTTCTATCGATACATATATGTACACGTCATTCTGTAGCTTGTAAAAATCACTCATATTCAGCGTATGTGAAATTGTGCACTGATATCTGCCAGAACCCAGGCTTCAGAGCATGGGGCAAGGCACTTGCGTAGGATTTTACCTGAGTAAGAGTTTGGAGGAAAGTTTAAATTATGGTCCTTTTGAGTTTTCCTTGTTTATTGGCTAGCTTTGGAAGCTATACAATGTTAGGAATTGTTTGTTCATTGTCAAGTGCCAGCATATATCATAAAAAATATAAATGAATTGTTGACTGTATAAATTCACTCAGAAGCTTTGGTAAAGACACATCATATAATTCAGAATAACTATTATAAGTAAAATAAATACAATGAAGTGCCAAAATGGAAATATTCAACTGTGTCCACATTAGGAGGAAACTAGACCCCCACACACATTAAACCTAGAGTTATTATTTTTGCACTTTGAAGAAAATTAATATCGAAATTTGGTAGTCAATGAGAATGAGCGATAGCACACTGATATATTTTCTCTGTGTGGTGCATCACTTTGCCTCAGCAGAAGCTCTGATTTTCATTCTGCAGGGGAAAGGCTCCCACTTTTTGCATGGAGAGTGTGTTTACTTATTTTAATAAGGGAGCACTCTAAACTTGTACAAAGGGGTCAGCATTAGCCCTTCAATTTCCTCCCAGTAGTGAACGCAGGCATTATTAATGCTGATGTCTTGCCATTTCTTCTCAATAGGGAGTACTTCAATATCTCTTCTTCTATGTTAATAACCTTAGGCAACTGTTCACTTCCTGTATATTGTGCAATTCTCAGTAACATTCTTAAGAACAGTTAGAAAAGGATTGAAGGAAAAATACAGAAACTGTGAACCATATAAATCATCTACTGTTTAGTCTGCTATCATCCCATGATGTTGTAATACTATATAGTAATTATATATAGTTAAAGTTATTTAAAGTCTGTTTACCAATTCCCCATAGATCATTACTAATAATGTTTTATTATAACACCTCACTCTCTGCCTTGTCTGGAAGCACATATGCACTACCGATGTAATTTCCTTGCCTTACATCCTTTTAGTCAATAGCTACCTTTTTGTTTTTGTTCTTCATATTTTCCAGGACTGGCAAAGTATAAACATTAATCCAGAGTAATCAAAGAAACATAACATGTATCCCTATGGCTTAAAAGAATGTTCAAGACTCTCACAGCTTCCATCCTGCGCTTAGTATGTAAAGCCTCTTGTTTAGTTCATATATAAAGGCTGGATGATCTTTTATTTCTGAATTAGTCTTAAATCAGAAGCTTTTTTCTTTCCGAAGATAATAGTGAAATCTAGCAATCTATTCTTTCTCTCACACTTTTTGACGTATATAGTATCTTTTGTTTTCCAAGGTTTGACTTTAGTCTTGCTCTGGTAAATATGGATTTAATTTGACATTCTTGATTGAATTAAAGGGTTCTAAAAGGTTAATTGGCTTTTGTAATGCTATTTCTGGAGAAGATATCGAAAAAATGTAATGACAATTTGTCTGAACTACATTGAGTGGTACTATAATCTAATTATTTATTAAATCTGCAGAAATATACATGTAGTGCATGTAGTGTGTATGCGAGTCTTTAAAAGAGCTATTCAGGTCAAGCTGCAATGCTCACAAGACAGCCTCCCTCCAAATACTGTTCTTCAAAGAAAAACAAACCAAACTAAGGACACCCTGGATTGTTTAACACACACTTCCTCTGGATTCCTAAATTAGATCTTTTATAGGTCTTAATTTATCCTCTTTAGAAATTCATATGATTTTTGCAAAATAAACTGGTATCATTTTGGAGATTTGTGTGTGTGTAATTATTTTTCTTTATTTATAAAACTAAAATGGAAATAAAAGGGTGATTATCAACAAGAGTGAACTTTCTAGAGAACTCTGTAACACTTGCAAATTCTCTGGAAGTGGGGCTTCATCCAAAACCTATTAAAATTAATGGGAAGAACCCATTGACTTCAGGTAGCTTTGGATCATGCTGCAGATGAGCACACAGATTTGGTGGAGTTTGGAAAGCCTTTAGACTCTCTGTCAGAAGCACGTCTGAGCATGACTGCAGTTGGTGTTAGTGGCAGCAGAGGACTTAAAGGGAGACAAAAAGCTATCCAAGTGCAGGCAGTGTTGTTTAATTTGAATTGGCCTGTATAGCGGAGGTATATAACATAAAGACACACATTACCTGACCAAGTTTCATTCTTTTCAAGTAAGCTAAGAACACCTCCTTTTTGTCAGCAGTTATGTAATTGGATCTAAAAAATAATGTTGTATTGGTTTGATAATCAGAGGAAAGCAGAGAAGGTTATGAGAACTGCTTTAAAGTCTTTTGAAGAGAATGAAAAAACTCCCATTGACTATAGGAGACTTTGGATCAAGCTCTCAAGCTTTCTTGTTGTCCACCTGTCCAGTGCTTTTGAATTCAAATGATGATTGAATCCCGTGGTAAAACCACGGTTGCAGGTGTCCTATTGAATTAAGATCTTAAGATCTTGATATTTAGAATCATCTTATATTCAAATGATTTTGTGCACTCTGACTTCTAATTTTATAAGCCCCAAGTGGCAGGAAGATGTTTCCCTTTGCTTCAGTGTGGTTTGATATTTGTTAACTTAAAAAAACCCACATGTTTTCCTTTTTGCCATCTGGAAGCAGATGTTAATATTTTATATACAATTTTCCTTAACCCATAATTGGCAATAAAGACAAAATAATTTAATGTTTCAAGATTCCTTAGTGTTAACTAATTAAACCAGCAGCAGGCCTGGAGCATGGGACAATGGCAAACTTTCAGATGAATTAATTTTATGGAAGACCAGCTGAGTAATTGGACTCCAATTACAGGCTGTTTAGCTCCATCATCACCTTCATATATAATTAAATTCAATTGGTTGATACAGCTTCTATTTTTATGAGGGCACATACAAGCTTTTTGAACCCCACTGTGACTTTGGATCTAGGCCAATCAATTATTACTCATTTCTCTTTCAAATGGAAATTCTCTAGATTAGTCATATCTTCCATAATGCATTGCTCACATTTAAAAGATCTGTCTAAGGCACACTATAGCTAAGGCAAAGATAAAGAAGGATTTTTTTGTTCTACAAACGGTTTATGGAATTTAATTGTATGTTTGTCCTGAATATTAATAAACAGAAGCTACACACTTTTATGACCTGCCTTGAAAGATAAGATGTCTTATGCTGTAGATATGCCATCTTGTATCATTGCCTTTTCAAATGTTATTGTACAGTTACAAGATGATAGCTTATAGAAATCACTTACCACTGCTAAAATCATCTTTATTGGTATATACAATATGAGATATGCAAAGTTATCTGTAAATAGCTTGGTTTTCAATAATTCTCCAATCTTACTAATATAATTTTTCTTCAAACAAGAGTTCATTAGCATAATTACTAATGAAAAACTTTTATCTGCTCATTTATTTCTCTTGTATTACCTTACCAAGGATTTCCACAATTTCTCCTGCCTTTTGAAAAGTTACCCAGGTTGTGCTTAAATATATTTGACTAAGGGGAAAAAAAATCCTCCCCCTTTGAGAATGCCAGAGCCTTTTGTTCTGTTTTAATCCTCCCTGTTCTGAAACTAATGCCATATTTTCATATGCAAATAGAAAATGAATTATTAACAAGGCTCAATTATCTATGACCCATAGCTGGCCCACAAAAAGATTAGGCACAATTGACCGGATTGATATGGCACTTTTGCCTGCTCTGAGTATATTGGTTCCTGTATGTTTATTTCCAAACAGAGCAGTATATATCTGTGGTAAAACAGGAAGTAGCAATGACATCAGTGATCTTTTCCAGTACTACTCAATGATCAATAAAGAAAAAAGAAATGCCAGCTATGGGATACTTTTTCTTCCTTAGATCCTTAAGTTAGGGAAATATCAAATCTGCTTCCCTGTTCCTGGAGCTGTGTAATTTGAATATAAATGGTTGTTGGGAATTATAATAAGTGATACTGAGTAATGATGGATTAAAATGAAATTCCTGTGAAACTCTGTTACTTTCATATGAACAGCAAAAGAATACAGTAGTGATTAATGATAATGAAGTGAGTACCAGAATATTAATTGACTGCCCATCCATTATAAACTGCTGCTTTTGCAATATATAGAAATGTAAAAATGTATGAGGATGTTCTCTTCATCTATATTTATGGCAATTTTGATAATCTATAAACAAAAATTCCTCTTACAAAACATAAGAAAAGGGTGAATGAAAGGTTGGTAGAATTATTCTGTTTCTTACCAACATGAAAAAATGTTCTATTTGAAGTCTCAGCTTGTAGGAAAGCTATAATCTGTGTAGCTAAATAGATAATTCTGAAAAAAAAGTGATGTGAACATTTTCATATTTAAGATTAAAATAAAGGTGACAAGAAATGTTGAAATAATAACAGCAATCTCAGCCTTTTTGAGTGAAGAGGGTATAGCATTCAAACTGAGGTTAAACTGAAATGAGGGACCAATATTAGTATTTTTATTTTGTTTACTCTACTTTTATTGCAAATATACTTTAAGTGAATGATCACCACTAATACTTAGTGTTCGGGTTTTTATTTTTATGTAAAGACAGAAACCAGATTTGAAGTATGCTATGTATTTTAGATAACTAATGCTTTTTTTCCCCTCAAAGCAAACAAGCTCTGATGATATATTGGGTTTATTCCGGTCTAGAATGTCCACTGTCAATGGATCAACAGCAGTTGGTCCTCTTGATGTCGCTACATGTTTACTAATGCTGTTTCCCCTAGTAGGAGGAACCAGCATTTGTGGGGTAAAAAATATAACAAATAAGATAGTACAGACTTTTCACACTTCTAGGGGAGGGAGGAAAATTACTAGTGCTGTCACAGATCTAATGTGAACTCCCTTAAAATGGAAGTGAGGGTAGGGGAAAGAAACCTTCTAGGTGTTTTGTTTGTTTTTTTTTAAATGGCCAGACTTCTTAAATCAGAGTTCACTGATAAAGAAAAGTGGTGACTAGGTCCAAACTTTTAGTATCACATGTGGCTTGAGGTCTGTTTTTTCAGATAGAACTGAGATCAGAATTCACAACTAGTATTTTTTACAAGCCTATTCACAGTCAATAGGGTTTGAAATATAAACTACCAGGGGTGAGTAGGGGAGAGTGGGATTCTTAGTCGAGATTTAATCTTATAAAATTTCTTATTTGTAAATAAAAAACAACCTTTTTCATGGGTCCTAGCTGAATAATGAAATAAATAAATAATGCAATAAGTATGTGCAAAAATTTCATCTTAGTGTAAAGAGAGAGAAAAACAACCTAAAGCAGCTTTTCCCAAACTTTTGAAGGCTGAGTCCCCTTTTCAGGACAGTGGTGGAACCAATCGTGTCCTCCCGCCTCTTCAACCCTGAGAAAGGTCTATCCATCTTAATTTATAAATCTTCCAACCCACCCTGGCTAATTTTTCATGGGCATGTCCCACACTTTGTGAAATTCTGGCCTAAGGTATCAGAAAAATCAAACCCAAGTCTTGCACATCTGGTTTCCTTGCTTTTTAAGAAACACCCAGTTTGTTCAGCTAATGGTGTAGTTGACACTAACTACTGAACCCTTTCAGACCACTCTGACTACCAAACTAAGTTAGGAAAACAATTCTGCAAAAGAAGAAAGTCAAATCCTGAATGAAACCCACACAGTTCCGTATGTACAGAAGTACCTAATTTTTTATTGTGCATGAAGGACCTACTTAACGATTAGGAAGAACTGACCTTTTGTTTCATTAGAAATTCAATAGCTTTCAGGTACAATCCAAATGATATGGAGAGTGTTCAGTAGAAAGAATATGCCGCGCTTCAACAGTTTTGAAGACAATTTAACTCTTAATCACTGATATCTTCAGTGTTCCCTCAAAAAACATTATTCTTCATATACAGTACAACAAAGACCAGTGTGTGCCCATAGCCTGAGCTTAACAAAGTGCATTAAGAAAGCTGGCTTCCTGGGCAGAAAAGCACATCAATAACACAGTGGGAAGTGGCACCAACAGAAGGTAAACACAGGTCAGTCAGGGAAAGCTTAGTAGGTGGTGGGGCACAGATTTTCAAGTATAATAAAGGGAATGACATCAGAGAGATTCATCTTGCTCTTTGCTTGAATTCTCAGTTATTAACCAAGGCATAACATCACACAGAAACAACAAAGGCATAGAATCAGCCCGTTTTCAGCTGCCTCACAGATGGCACCTAAATGGCAATTTCAGAGCTTCTGAGAGAATGACTGTGGCAATTGTATTATATAAACCATTCAGCTAAGAAAAAATGTTCTGGTTAAGTCAATATTATTCAGACATGTAAGCCACTAGGCTTACCCAGTTCTCTGTCATTATTTATTAGGTATATGTGAATGGTGCAGAAGAGTTTCAAATTCCCGAACATAATTTTTCTGTCAGGGCTGGCAAAAAATAATAAAAATAGCTGCCCCACGTATATGGCTGGTTATATTTTAGAGCTGAGCAGGAAATCGTTTGTTTTTTATTTTAGCTAGGTTTAGCAAGAAATGAGTCTTCATTACAAAACAAGCTTTTATTTTCCATGCTGCATTGTAGTCTATCCATCTCTAACCTCTTCATAGGCTAATCGGGAAATTATTAGGAAATGAGAAAGAATTTAAATGCCAAAAAACCATGCGGGATGGGTACAAGCTCTACATGCTTACTTGGAAATGCTTTCTCATACTAAACCGTATCCAGTATGCATTTTGCACACATCTTTCTTGATTCTGACTGGTGTCATAGCTCATGTTATAATTCTGCATGGTTGCCTGTGGAAGTATTACTGCATACTGTACATGAAATTCATTGTGCTTC
This sequence comes from Lepidochelys kempii, assembly GCF_965140285.1. NCBI lineage: Eukaryota > Metazoa > Chordata > Testudines > Cheloniidae > Lepidochelys > Lepidochelys kempii. Next base: position 104,250,740 of record NC_136380.1, read on the forward strand.
CAGCAACTGAAACTGATGATGAACCACACACATCCCATTCTGGAGAATTTTCCAGATAAGGATTATGCCATTTAATTTAAGAAAGTCACAAGTTCCATATAGGATTCACGAGTTCTATATGGGATTATTTACATGTGTTGTTTAATTATTTTAGCAGTGGCTCTGTAACTTATTTCCCTCAGGATTGAAAAATTACCCCATTAATGAAATGGGGTTTAAAGGCATTATTTCCTATTGTAGGTAACTTTTCTTGTGGAAAATACATTAATGATACTGCCCTCAAACTACAGGTATCTATCCTTCGACAACTTTGACTTAACCATAGACTTTACTAGCACAGACTGTATGCTAATGTGTTTAATTGTTCAAGGTGATAGATTTTTTTTTGGGGGGGTGGGATTACTAATAATGTGAGAGGAAGGCAGAGAAAATAGAGATGCACAGAAGAAAGTGTGTGATAGTTAAATTTGTCAGATTGGCCAGTTATGCTGCCTGTAATACAGTAAAAAGAAAAGTGAAGCTAGGTATAATGTGTGGGCCAGGTCATATAACCAACACTCACCCACCCACACAAGAGCTGGTTGCTGTGGGGCCCACTCCACTGTGGACAAGTGAAAACCTCTCTATGTTCAGGCAGGCTGTGGTCCATTTTAGAGGCTTCCCCTCTAAGCAGAAGGCTGTGTACAGGGGTAGGTATGTGCGTGAAACTCCCTCATTCACTCCAGCAGAGCCATACAAAGAAGTACTGGTGGAGAAGGCACCTACACACAAAGCCCACTGGTTGGATGGGGTTGGCCCCAAAAGCAGAGGGTTTCAGAGTTAATAGCCCATTAAGGTGAATGGGCCAATCGACTACCCTCAGTGCTGTGGTTTCAAGCTGTCCACAGACACAGGTAGAGATCACTGCATTGATAGCCCTTGGTTCATGCTTTTTTCAATCGTTTTCATCACAACCATGAGGGCTAGAAACTTTTTTTTTTTTAAACAAGAAAAATGAGATTCTGATGCTATGTGATCCCTGGCTCTAGGCACAGGCCTATGACTTAATCTGGCCTTAGATGAGTAACAACTTGTGAGGGAAGAGGGTCAACTACATCTATTGAATTGTCCCTCCTGGGGCTCCTTTTTGTGGAATTCAGGGCTCTTGTTTGTGGAAGGAGCAGGACAAGGGTGAAAAGAATTGGGTTTAAAAGGAAAATGCATTACTTCAGGAAGACTTGAGACAGCAATAGCTGTGATACCTTTCCTGCAGAGACCCCCGGGGGATCTCCGCTTTAAGCTTCTTCCAAATTCTTCAGTAGGCAGTAGGATTTGCATGCCTTTAAAACCACAGGTTGCTTTTTTAATCTTTACTTCATAACTTGATTGTTTTAAGTTAAAGGGGTTCATTTTATATGTTGTCTTAAAGAATCAATTCAGAAACTGTGAAATGTGACAAAAATGGCATTTGACCACATCTTACAATATAGGAAAAGGGGGAGTATCAGTAAATTTTACTTTAAAACAGAAATAATTCAGCAACAGGGTAGTTGTTGTTTATTTAAATGTACAACATCTACAATTTATATTTTTACTTTCTACTGTAGGACTGGCCAAAAAAAACCCATCTTTGTGAACAATTCCAATGTTTTGGAATTTGTGTTCATTCCACATCAGATTAAAAACAAGACCCTTTGAAATTTTTCATGAAAAAAAGGACTTTTACCCTAGAGTAGCCAGTAGCCTAGTGTTTAGGGCACTCACTTGGGATGTGGGAGACCCAGGGTTTGATCTCCCACATACTCAGTCACTGCCCTAACCTTTGAGTTATTAGATATTCTGTTTGTTTGTCTCTCTCACACACACGTAAGTGTTTTGACCAGAAATTCCATCCTGGACCTGAGAAATGTTTCAGTGAATGATTTTGGTTTTGACAAATTGGCATTTTCTCACCAAAAAAAAAGAAAAAAAAATTGAGAATTTCTGACCAGCTATATGGTAACAGGAGGCAGCATGCCTAAACATGTTGATTTAAGAGAACAATTGGAAGTGCAGGAATTATCACCAATAAGATGTTGCATCTGATTTGTAATTAAACAGTAATGCTAAACTGGTGGCAAGCTACACTGTGTCACCCGCTGGTTTCTGCAAAAATGTTCCTATGTTATGATTACCTCATCCTCCCTCCCTTCCACCCCCGCACCAGCTTGTTTATGTCATCCACCTCTCATTTTGTCATCAACTAAGTGTCTATGTTCTTTGAAACAAGGACCTTTACTACCAGTTTGAAAAATGATTAGCACAATGGGACCCCTGATCCTTGAATGGGTGTGGCATGTGAAAAACAATGCATCTGTACAATATACATTTTAAGGGTTCCTGCTTTTTCAATGCAGTTTGTTTAAAAAAAAAATTATTCATAAACATCTGCATTCAGTGGATCTTTTTGCTATCCACACCAGACTGCACATCCCGTTGGGTTTGCGTCCATACTCACAGCTACTAAAACTGCTTCTCTATTTGTAGTGCTCTGAAAAACCAGTAGCTGTGGAACCTGACTTGCCACACTGTCTCAGAGTATAGAGTTACTGAACTACAGGCTGATCAATATAGGTTTTACCACTGTGATGCTACCTGGGGTTACCCAGGGTTGTGAGGCACCTGGCTAGCATCAGCTATTAGTGTGAAGAAGCTTTGCCTGTGTCTACTATGGGTCAGTTCATTAATACCCCCAGCCTCTAGCAACACAAGCACTGCCTCACAGGTCTCCGCAGGCCTCGCTGTCTTTAGAGGTTAATGATAGGCACACTCCATCACTTGAGCCCTCCAAGCATCCCCCTGGAGGGCTCAAGAACAGTCCAGCCACTGTTCTACTTGACACATAGCACTCACAGATCTGCTACTCTGAAAAAAGCAGTACACATCAGTTTACTAGTTACACCACTCAGCACACACAACTTAGGCTTTGTCTACACTACAGGGGTAAGTCGACCTAAGTTATGCAACTCCAGCTACCTGAATAATGTAGCTGGAGTCAACGTAGCATAGGTCGACTTACTGCAGTGTCTACACCACACTGGGCGAATGGGAGACGCTCTCCCATTGACTTACCTTATTCTTTTCATTCTGGTCTTAACTAGACCCACTAAATCGATCCTGGTGCATCAATCACTGTAGCATCAATTCCCGGTAAGTGTAGACATGCCCTTAGATATATTTATAATAAAAAAACAAGGAGTAGTTTATTTAACAGAGAACAAAGTTTTGAGAAGAAGCAACTGCATGGAAGGATTAGAAACAAACGGTTACATATAAAATAAAACCATAACATACATTCTTGAACCTCATATAGCTCACCAGCATTTTTCAGCCAGATAGGTAGTGATCCCTTTTTTATGAAGCAAGCCAAGCTCTCAGCTTGCCCCTCAGTGAATGTTGCAGAATATAGTTCTGTGCCTTCAGTTATAGTACAAAAATCCATTGTCTTCACTTGTAAATGGACTCCCTCCTGCTGGTTTATATCTTCCTGTAAATTCCCTCTCTGAAAGATCTCTTAATCCCTTCATTAGCATTTGGCTCAGACTGTAAATGGGCATTCACTGTGAACCATACATTACTCAATGAACACAAAGACTGATAGATAACATCTCTTGCCTGAAAGAAATCTGTATCTCACCTTTTGGTGACCAGCCTTGAGTCACAGGCCTTACAAACATAACATAACACAGTGTTTATGGTGACCAGTGTGAAACAGGCTTTCATTAGAGATCTTTGTGACACACTGAACCCCATGTAACACCATGTACCCCATATTCACCACGTTTATGTGGTAATGTTATATTTGTACGAAGTATGCATTGTGAGGTATCATTTAAAATTCATAATCTGCTGAACATCATTATTATAATGTGTGTACCAACATTGTATCTGGAGTTATAATATTTTGCTGTATGATTGTTACTGAAATGTGTTGTAATTCTGGGTAATACCCACAAGTCAATTTCTCAGGGACAAAAGCATAGTGGCTCACCAGCAAAGTGTTGGAGCTATTACCTGTTTAATCGGACATTCACCAGAAGAGGGGAAGGTATAAACTAAAGAATTTACAATTCATATGAAGAACTGATTGCACAGCACATATGTTTTGGAACTGCCTAACCCCATGACCAAGCAAGGACTTTTCCAGCACAGGGGGTTGGAGTACAAGAAGGGAGAACACACAACACACAAATAACCTCTCCTCTTCACCTGACATCTCTTTGCTTATAACATCAGTGAATACCTAAAGGACACTGAACTAAAGGGAGTGGTCCCTGGCTGAAAGCAAATCCAGCCTGTGAAATAAGAACTGTGAATTGCCTGCAGGATCTGGTGGAGTGAGAAAGCTGTTTGATTCAAATATTACTTATTCTAGTAAAGTTTAGGAATTAGATTGTGTGTTTATCCTTTATTTCTTTTGTGATCAATGTTGACCATTGTAAATCACTTAAATCTATCTTTCTCTAGATAATAAACTTGTTTTATTCTTTTGTCTAAACCAGTGAGTTTATTTGGGAAATCTCTACTCAGGTTATTTATTACCCTTTGTTTGAATGATAAACTGATTTATGAGCTTGCTGTCTTCAGTTGTGCACTGAACATTGAAAGATGCACATTTCTGCCGTACAAGGCTCGGACTGGGGAATTTGAGGGTGTTGCCCTGTGTATAGTTAATGAGTGGCCAGGAGAGCATTCATGGTACTCAGCTGGGTGTGACTGTACATGCTCGTGGCTGTCAGTGATCATCACCTGGAGAGGTGAGTTGTTCACTAGGAAAGCAGTGTAAAAAGTATCACAGACTGGAGAACTAAGGAGACACAGCAGCTCAGCAGTTCAGGCTGCACCCTTGGGAATGTCACAACCTTACATGACACTCTTTGGAGAGTTAGTATTGGATGCCAGACCCAGGGGATCCCTGTAACCCTTATGCATCCTATATCCTCTGCCAGTTGTCATGAAGAGATCTCTGGGTCACATCCACCTTTAGTGACAACAGCAACTTCTGTTCCATATATTCCAGTATAAGAAAGAATATGAGGGGCGGTGGATTTCTTTTCAAGAGCGGTGTTTGCATTTATAGTTAAGGCATGGGTACTTCCAGACTTGAGAATTATCTTCATTCTGTCTTTGGTACATGGTAATAATCTGATAGTCTTGTTCAAGCCAAACCTGAACTAACCCACTTTAGAATAAACAGGCCTATTATTTGGCTGGATTTTGTAGAAAGGACAGGGGTCAGTACAGTGCTTAGCACAATAGGGCCCTATTCCTGACTGAGGTCTCTAAATGCTACTGCAATACAAATGATAATTTTCTCCAGGAGGCAGATATCTCCTAAGAGGGTATGGTGAGCCTGTCCAAGAGTGGAGTGGGATGGAGGGAGGAAAAGTGTTTTGTTTTAACAACGTCTCACTTTTAGCACTGTCTCAGAAGTGGAGAGAGACGTGAACTTATAACAGTGGTAAAATAAGAGTAACAATGTCATGGCTATGGGGCTAGTTGCACTTCAATCCCTTTTCGGTCTGAATGCACCCCCTCATGTTTTAGCCTTTTACCTGCCTCAGGATGGACCCTCTTGATTCCTCCTGTCTTGGACATGGGCCTGATTACAATACCCCATGCATGACAACTGCTTAGCAACGCGCAAATCTAATTGTGTTTTGGACATCTGTGTTTCTTTCCTTTGGGAATGTGTGGTAAGTGAGACTGATCAAAAGCCTTCTTGAAACACAGTGTTTTCACTTAGCAATTGGAAAAGAGCATTGGAGGGGAAAATGGATTTAAAATAGCAAACAGCCCACATGCTTATTTAGTCTCATACTTTGCTTCAAGGTAAATGAAATAAACTATTCTCTTAACTTACAGGTACAGAATAGAACCAACATATATACTCCTTGCAAAGCCTAGATCATAGAATCATAGAATCGTAGGACTGGAAGGGTCTTAGAGAGGTCATCTAGTCCAGGTCCCTGCACTCATGGCAGGACAAAGTGTTATCTAGATGCTCCTGAGAATGTGTGTAACTTTCAATCTGATTACCTCAGGCCTTGCCTACACTAGAAAGAGTTTGCTGATATACTTAGATACCTGGACTAATGCAGCACACTGGCAAATCTTCAGTCACTGACTTGTTCTGTTCAAACTCTCTACCTCCATCTTCCCAAGAGTACTGTAGAGCTATTAAGACTACTCACTTAACTGGCATTGTCTGTTGGTGACTCATATGTGTAAGTTATTAGGAGACTAGTAGAAGGGCTTCTTCACTTTCTCCCAAAGAGAAATATCCATTCTACTACAGTATATGGTATAAAAATCACCATGGCCAATGACAGCCCAAGAAACAGTTGGAACAATTATTAAAGAGCACTCCACTATTTGTCAAGAACTTGTAATGTTGCCATATTTGTAGTGCATTATTCAGGAAGAAAGCAATTTAGATGACGACTTAAAGGCAAATCAAAGCCAGCTACTTTGAAGCAATGGGTTGGGCTTTTAAACTTATAACATGAGAATTTTTTTTGGTACTTTTTACCATTTTTTGCTTCTTGAATTGTCCATGAGATGTTAGACATTTTAAAATCAGCTGGTCCATATAACTTGCATCCAGCAGTTTTAAAACCTCACTGGACCATTAATGTTGATTTTCAATAAGTCTTGGAACACTGGAGAAGTTCCAAAGGACCAGAAGAAAGCTATTATCATACCAATGTTTGTTGTACCAATAAAATAAAAACCAGCAGGATCTTATTAAAGGGAAAAAGGCAAAATACCACATTTATTGTGAATACAGAAAGGATCATAGTAAGCAGTTAGTTATAGTTATAACATTCCATTCAATCTCAAATTTATTCTCACATTCATTCATTCATACAAACATACACACACACACACACACACACACACAGGTTCTGCAAGGTTGTTATCATAGTTACCAGCCTTAGAGTTGCTCATGCCAAGTCACTGGCCAGGTGGCCTGGACATGAGGAGGGAGCAGGGCCTTGTCAGATGCTCATCTGATGCTCCTGGAAGTTGGTTTGCAGAATCAGACCCCAAAGTTCTCACTTTTTAGAGTCTATTTTTATAGGAATTTCTTCCTATGCCAGTCTATGGGAATTGCTTCATCATGCTGTTGCTGAATCAATCAGCAGATAGCACATTCCTGACGGCTCCAAGATGTTATCTTGTTCTTTGGTTCTCCCATTCTTGAGGCTGTTGGGTGGATTCCAGTCTGCCCTCCGGGTGGGGTCCTCTGGTTATTTCCACTTGACACCTTCTTCAGCCGATGGACACTGGATTCTTAGGCTGGCACCTCCCTGATCATTCAGTTATTATCCACACCAAGCATCCATCCACATACATCCTCTATCTCTATTTTAATCACAATTGTTAATACAACAAAAGGGTGGGGAGTCTCTGGGTGCTGTTTCTGTTGTTAGAGTATTGCTTTGAGTCTCTCTCTCTTGTGAATTGCTTTGAGAACAGACTCTGTCTTAGAATGTACTAACACAGTTAGCAGCTTGCAAGTTTCACACATAGAGGGAGAGAAACAATACCAAAAACCAAGAGACCTCTTAATTAGTAATGCCCTGGAATTTAAACTCTGGGGAATCAAACTCATTTGTGATTTTAATACAGAACTTCTTTAATATGATCCAACATGTTTTAAAAGAGTAAAGGCTTGTCAGTCTGAAACTGATCCCGGGCAAAACAATGGAGCAACTGATCTAGGACTTGATTGATAAATAATCAAAGGAAGTAATATAATTGATAATAATCAACATGGGTTTATGGCAAATAGATCCTGTCAGAATAACTTGATTTTTTTTTGATGATTGCAAATTTGGTTGATAAAAGTAATAATGTTGATGTAATACACTTAGACTTCTCTAAGACATTTACTTGGTACCACTTGACATTGATTAAAAATCTAGAAGAGTTATAAAATAAGATGGCACATATTAAATGGATTAAAAGCTGGCTAACTGATAGTCTCAAAATGTAATTGGAAATGGGAATTCATCATCAAACTGGCATATTTCTAGTGGGTTCCTGCAGCAACTGGTTCTTGGCCCTATGCCATTTAACATTTTTATTAATGATCTGGAAGAAAACATAAAATTATCACTGATACGGTTTATTACATGAAAATTGGAGGAGTGCCCAACTGGTAAATAATGAAAAGGACATGTTACTGATGCAGAGCAATCTAGATCTCTTGGTAAACTGGTTGCAAGCAAACAATGTGCATTTTAATATGGCTTATATTTAATATGTACATGTAAAACCAAAGCATTTTGGACATACTTACATGATGGGGGACTCTATCCTGGGGAGGAGTGACTCTGAAAAAGATTTGGGTGTCATGGTGGGTAATCAGCACAACATGAGCTCCCGGTGTGATACTGTGCGCAAAAGGGCTCATTCAATCCTTGGATGCATAAACACAAATCTTGAGTATTAGTAGAGAGATTAATTTACATCTATATTTGAAAACTGCTGTACCTCCTGCTGGAATACTCTGTCCAGTTCTGGTGCCCCCAATTTAACAATGTTGTTGATAAACTCGAGAGGATTCATAGAAGAGCCATGAGAATGATTAAAGGAGAAAACATGTTTTACAGTGACTCCCAGCTCACTCTATTTAGCTTAACAAAGAGAAAGTTAAGGGATGACTTGATTACAGTCTATAAGTACCTACATGGGGAGCACATATGTAATAATGGGCTCTTCAATCTACCAGAAAAGTATAATGAGATCCAACAGTTGGAAGTTGAAGCTGAACAAATTCAGACTGAAAATAAGGTGTAGATTTTTAACAGTGAGAGTAATCAATCATTGGAATAATTTACCAATGCCAATTATTTTAAAATCAGGATTGGATGTGTTTTGTAAAAGATCTGCTCTAGGAGTTATTTTGGGGAAGTTCTATGGCCTTTGTGATACAGGAAATCTGACTAGATTATCACAATGGTCCCTTCTGACCATGGAATCTATGAAGTGACTTTCTCAAAATTGCATAGTTGGCCAGTGGCCAAGCTGTGAACAGAACCTAGGTGTTTTGGCTCCCAGATCCAATGCTCTATCCACTGAGCTATGTTGTTTTCTGAAAGCTGTAATCAGTCATCAGTCTGCTTCACAGCTGCTTACCAGGCCAAGTACAGCCTTGTGGCTGAAGTGTACTTTGAGTGCGGCATAGTGCATGAGGTAAGTCAAAATGTTCCATGTTCCATTGTGTTTTCAATGAAAACACAGAGAGTCATAATTGTAGTGGTTAAAAATGAGAACTGAGTACTAACCTCATTCATAATGTAAAAAATCATTAAAGGTTCCACATTGGCTTTCATACCCAGAGCAGTTTAGATTTGCCACTGGTTTTATAACTTGCTCTTTGACTCTCTATAAAAACCCCATCAAAACAGCTCCATAGCAAAGAGCCCATCAGACATGTCAAAAAGTTTGTGAGTTCTGAGGGCCCTGTTCACCATAGGTCATAATAACTCTGGAGAGTAAGTTGCTGTGGCTTTAGCATTTTGTTGTCAACAGTGAGGGCTACCATGTCTTTCAGTACTCCAGAAGTATCACTCTAAAATTCCTCAGATTGATGTTATGGTTTAGTTTTCAGAATGCTGTTTTGCTAACACTAAAATTGTTTGGAAAGATTTTTCTTTTTAAGGTGATATTTCTGGAACTGACATAATATTTCAGTGTGGTAGATCACAGGATAAGAGCAGGGAGGGGAATACATCTCTACAGGTAGATAGCATGTTAGTAATATGCAAAATATTAATGAATCTTTCGCTACTTTCTAACTAAAGCCACATCACTTTTGTGTGTCCTCCATAAAATTATGTTTGTTGCCCTTGGCACTTGTAAACTGAAAGAAAATATGCCACTCGGAAACACTAGCAAGTAGTTAGTCATTCCGGAAAAAAGTAAAACACCAAGGGAACCTTCAACTTAATATATATTGGCACCTCATGACATTATAGTCAGCACTGCTTATTCGAGGGAGGTAAGGAGATTTTGAAAGACTATTTAACAAAACTCAGTCTGGGGCTGGATTTATAAACACAGTATATTATATCTGTCTGAAAGAAAGATAGGGAACAGGGGTTTAGCTCTATCAAAGCTCCTCCATGAAACAGAAAGAACAACGTTGTCTGGGTATGGTCAGTTTAAACTTGACAAATTCTCAGAGCTCATCAGGTTACAAAGTGACTGTGAAAAAGAACAGAGCTTTTCTACCATCCTGTTATTGGTCCTTTAACATACTGCACCTCTTTCCTTCAGTCAATTACAATGTAAAACATTGTCATATTTGGCAATATTTTCAAAGAGAAGGATTAAAACAATGTGGGTTCAGAAGCACAATTCTGCTTTAAAAGTTAGACTTCTATAAAATACTATGACTTTTAACTTTAAGGAGCTTGGAGACTAATGAGAATGTGGATCAATCATTTAATTGTCTAGCAAGGGTATATAGACCTAGAGCTAACTGTATAGACATCTGTTGTAGCATCAGTTTGGATTCTTTTCGACATATGAAATAGTTTAGAGGAAACAAAATACATATTTGTCAAGATCTGAAAGCTTGAATAAATAACTAAGGTTGGATCTGTCTTCTCTTATAAGGGTTAGGGCAGACTAACATGTCAGCTGTGAAGCTCTATACCTTTACTCTGGCACTTTAGTCATCTAAATAATCTGGAAATGGCATGGCTTGCATCTGGATGAAAAATTAGCTTTAGCGAACACTTTACCAGATATTGCATTACTTCTTATTTAACTCAAATAAGCTATCATTAGCAGAGACATTTCACAAATAAATCAGATTTGCAAAAGGCACTCTGTGTATGTGATACTTCATGTTTCCTTTCTTGCAAGGAAAAGCAGATGAGGCTTATCTGTTACTTTTAAATGCAATTAGAATACATTTATAGGTAACCCATTATTACTCTCGGTATAGAAACCAGACAAAATACTGTAAGTATCTTCTGGAAGCACAAATGGAGCGGAAGCAAAGAATGTGATATTAGATGATTCCAGAGTTGCACTGTACGGTAAAGCCTTTGAGTAATGCAAACAATAGCTCTATGCAATATTATTAAGAGCTATACATAATGAATTACCCATATACATTGTCACACAATAGATTTGATGCAATGGACTAACACTTCATATTTAATGAGTCCTCCTTTCCAAGAGGTCCCCATTAATAAGCACCTCCAAAGTTCCCTTCAATGGCATCTAATATAGAGGGCTGTGAGAATTTAAGTGCTCTCTGAACTAAAGTGGGCTGTCTGTGTGTTCTTACTTTGTGGCAATTTTCCAAGAGATAGCCAGTGTCTTGTGGTTGTGCATTTGTTTGTAGAATTGCTTGCCAAATACCAGATTCTGCGCTGTAGAATAAACAAAGCATATCTTTGTAAAATCAGCTCTGTTAAAAACAGCTGTAGCATTCAAAAAGGAAAATAATGTAAGGAAAAGCAGCATCCTCCAACACCACGAATAGTTCTCATTTGAGCCTATGATTCATAATTGCCCTATTTGTTTTTAGAGGTTGGAATTTTCAGAGAAGCTTAAAGGAAAGGCTATTAGGAAGGGCCACTGAAAGTTGGGCATCTAACTATCTTAGTTTCCTTCGAAAATCCTAGCCATAATATATTATCTATCTATATTACAGTAGCACCTAGATGCCCCAATTAATATCTGGGCCCCGTTATACAAACATATATTAAAAGACACACTCCCTGCCCAAGAGACAAGACATAACAGGATGCAGAGAGTGGGGAGGTGAGAGAAACTGGGAAGACATCATTATGTAGACTAGCAATGTGCACAAGCTGTAACTTTCAAATTTCTTTTTTTTAATATGAACGAATGAGGGAGAGACACAGGCACATTTTCAAAAGTGACCACTGATTTTCAGTGTCTCAATTTCTGGGTGTTTAATCTGAGGCACCTTGGACCACTTTTCAAAGTTTCGAGCACTGTCATCTTCCATTGAAGAGTTTGCAATCATAGCCTGTGACAAGAGACAACAGATGCAGAGAACAAACAAATCGGGAGAGGGGAAGGATGGATAAGGTAACAACGAAAGAATTATGCTTGGAATAATAAACACCAGTCTCAGCCTACTATCTATGTAGTTTGCAGAGTATAGCCTTTCCTTTGCCTTATATTATTTAATCAGGTAAATTTAAAAAGTCAGGCAACAGAACTAGGATTCATGGAATTTCCATAGCTGAAAGATAGCCCAGGAACACATTTAAAAGATAATTACATTAATGTTGCCACAATAGATTGTAGTGGAACAGATAAAACACTGATTGTTCTGTCCATCCAAAATGATTTTCTGATGGTACATTTCTGGTATTACGATGAGTATGTTGGGTTTTTTTATATTGAATGTTGACTGAGAGTGAATATTACTCAAAGTGATAATGGAGCAAGACCACAATCAATGTTGCTGTTGCTTTCTATTTGCACAGGTGGATTACTTCTCTTTTAATTTGCTTAGAAGTTTGATTTCATGCCTTTAGGTTTAAATAATTTTCATTCTAGCTCTGGTATTTACTAAGATGTTCTTGGCTTAAATCTATTTTAGGACATAGCTGAAAAGACTGGGCTGAAGTAATCCCTGGGGCATCTCTGTTAATTTAAAGGGAGATAAATGATGACAAGTGAAGTTATTTAATTAAGTTTTGTTTAGTATTAACATCCCAGAGCATACTAACATTGAAATATTTCCATACCAAATGTCCTAAACCCACAGAGAACTAAAAAATGGTATGGGGTTGCTTATATAGATCATAAAATAGTACCTGAAAGAAGGAAAAATATTGTTTTCTTTTGTAAAGCCCACATTATGTCCCTTACTCGTATTAAGTGATATTGCACTCAGTAATTAGTCCCACTGAATTCAATGGGATGATTCCAAAGTAATTCATTCTTATGCTCATCTGGCAACATAAAAGGGCTCAGAATAAATGAAAATCAAGTCCTAAATTATTACACAACACAAGGAAGGGCAGATGACCCTGTCACTAAATATTTCCCTTCCAACATTAATTAAGCTGTATCATAGGCATTCTAGCCATACTGAAGGAGAAGAGGAAAATATCTACTGAGCTAAGGTTAGAGTACCTATAAAGGAAGATTCACACTGTTTGTAAGAAGCCAGAAGCAAGACAAGTGGTATGTGCTCAGTGCTGAAATCCACATTCAGATAAAACTTCCACTGATTTCAGCAGGGATTTTCAATTTGTGTTAACTGCAGTATTTCGCCATATGTAGTTAAAACTGAAAGGGCTATTGGATATAATTTTCATACCATATTTTTCGTGTGATTTTTGTAAACACAATACTGAAATTCCATCTTGTGCAGTCAACCTAGTACTTTCCATGAACACCATATTTACCTAAAATTAGGGCTGTCAAGTGATTAAAAAAATTAATTGCAATTAATTGCACAATTAATCGCACTGTAAAACAATAGAATGCCATTTATTTTAATATTTTTTGATGTTTTCTACATTTTAAAATATATTGATTTCAATTACAACACAACACAAAGGGTACAGTGCTCACATTTATTTTTGATTACAAATATTTGTGCAGTAAAAACAAAAACAAAAAACATTTTTCAGTTTACCTCATACAAGTACTGTGATACAATCTCTTTATCATGAAAGTGGAACTTACAGATGTAGAATCATATACAAAAAATAACTGCGTTCAAAAATAAAACAGTGTAAAACTTTAGAGCCTACAAGTCCACTCAGTCCTACTTCTTATTCAGCCAATCACTGAGACAAACAAGTTCAATTACATTTGCAGGAGATAATGCTGCCCATTTCTTCTTTACAATGTCACCTAAAAGTGAGAACACGTGTTTGCATGGCATTGTTGTAGCTGGTGTCACAAGATATTTAGGTGCCTGATGCGCTAAAGATTCATATGTCCCTTCATGCTTCAACCACCATTTCAGAGGATATGCATCCATGCTGATGATGGGTTCTGCTTGATAACGATCCAAAGCAGTGCAGACCTATGCATGTTCACTTTCATCATCTGAGTTAGATGTCACCAGCAGAAGGTTGCTTTTTCTTTTTTGGTGGTTCATGTTCTGTAGTTTCCACATAGGAGTGTTGCTCTTTTAAGACTTCTGAAAGCATGTTCCCTCATTCCTCTCAGATTTTGGAAGACACGTTAGATTCTTAAAACTTGTGTCGAGTGCTGTAGCTATCTTTATAAATATCACATTGGTACTTGCTTTGCATGTTGTGAAATCTGCTGTGAAATTGTTCTTAAAATGAACAGCATGTGCTGGGTCATCATCCGAGACTGCTATAACATGAAATATATGGCAGAATGCGGGTAAAACAGAGCAGGAGACATACAATTCTCCCCCCAAGGAGTTCAGTCGCAGATTTAATTAACACATTACTTTTTTTAACGAGCGTTGTCAGAATGGAAGCATGTCCTCTGGAATGGTGGCTGAAGCATAAAGGAGCATACAAATGTTTAGCATATCTGGCATGTAAATACCTTGCAATGGGAGCTACAAAAGTGCCATGCAAATGTCTGTTCTCACTCTCAGGTGACATTGTAAATGAGAAGTGGGCAGCACTATCTCCCATAAATGTAAACAAAGGTATTTATCTTAGCGATTGGCTGAAGAAGAAGTAGGACTGAGTGGACTTGTAGGCTCTAAAGTTTTACATTGTTTTATTTTTGAGTTCAGTTATGTAACAAAAAAAATCCACATTCATAAGCTGCACTTTCACGGTAAAGAGATTGTACTACAGTACTTGTACGAGATAAACTGAAAAATATTATTTCTTTTATTACAAATATTTGCACTATAAAAATAATAATATAAAGTAAGCACAGTACACTTTGAATTCTGTGTTGTAATTTAAATCAATATATTTGAAAATGTAGGAAAACATCAAAAATATTTAATAAATTTCAATTGGTATTCTATTGTTTAACAGTGTGATTAAAACTGAGATTAATTTTGTTGAGTTAATCGTGTGAGTTAACTGTGATTAATCGACAGCCCTAGTTAAAATACAGCTTTCTTCAATACTGAGTTTGATATACTTCATAGAAAATGTTTATTACTTCCACTCCTTTAGCAGATGCAGCCTCTAGGTTTTTTATTCCCATTTCTGGCAGTAATTTTTGATGCCATGCAGCATATGTCCACAGGGTCTCCCCAAATGATGTTTTGTGAATTTCTGCTGTAAGTACAAGTACACTTAAAGGATTATATTAAACTCTGTATTAAAAGTTTGGAGAATGAGATTGTGCAAAGCCACCTCACCTAGAAATTTCTGGCAAACCATGTTTTATTTATGTTTTTCTTTTCCTGGTACAGAATTTGGATAGGCATATATCAAGAGTTTAGATCACAACTTTATTTATTTGGCTTTCTCTGAACATTTGGTCCTTGTTTGAAAAGGAATCCTAACTGATGTCATAAAAGATGTCTACAATAAGCTCTCAATCTGTTCACACAAAGTGCTGTGTATATACTAGACCAATTTAAATGGCAGAACCACTATTTCAGGAAATTAATTAATGTTTGCACAGATCTTGGTAAATGTACATCTCTGTATAAATGGTAATAGCTAATAATAATAGCAACAGCTTTCAAGCATCTAAATATTAAGACCACAACAGGAACAATTCTTATGTGCTAGATTGTGACTTAGACTCCATGCCCATGCAAGGGAGTAAGAGGACATAATAACTCCCCACAACATCTCTGAGTGGACTACCACAACCTTAGCTGCAAGTGCACAAGAGTAAAGGGGTGCTGTATGGCCACTTACTCCCGAGCAGGAGCCGGTGACAGGGAGAGGAATGGAATGAGAAAAGTCTTGGTTTCACCTTCTCTCACTTGCTGGCTAGTGGAGCTGAGCTTATATGAGTGGCATGTTCTAACTTATAGATTAAGTTCAGAAGGGACTATCACGATCATGTAGTCTGACCTCCTGCAGAGTGCAAGCCACAGAATCTTACCTGCCCACTCCTGTAATTGACCCCTAACTTCTGGCTGAGTTACTGAAGTCTTCAAACCATGATCTGAAGACTTCAAGTTACAGAGAATCCACCATTTACAATAGTTTAAATCTGCAAGTGACCTGTGCCCCATGCTGCAGAGAAAGGTGAAAAACCCTAAGGGTCTCTGCCATTCTGACTGTGGGAAAATTTCTTTCTGACCCCAAATATGGCAATCAGTTAGACCCTGAGCACATTGACAAGACCAACCAGCCAAACACCTGGGAAAGAATCCTCTGTAGTAACTTGGAGCCTTCCCCATCTAGTGTCTCATCTCCAGCCATTAGAGATATTTGCTGCAGGTGTAGGCCAACAGTAAAGCTTATCACTCCCCCCACCTCCATACACAACAAGGAGAGGTAGAGAAGGAACTGTATTTCAACTGTGTCCCTGAGTCACAATGCTTTCCAGAGCTGCTGGGTGGTTGGTGCAACCCAGTGCCCAGTCCCCATGTTTAGAGCTATTCTTAGACACAGTGTAGCCATATGTAAGTAAAACTTGTAAAAGGAAAATCATCATAAAGTAAAATCTGTTTAATCCTTTTCACTTGGGGTCCTTGCCAAATACCTGTGCAATTATTTTTAAGTAGCTAACTGAGGAAAATATTATGGTCAGCTTTTATTAACGGAATAGGGATGTGTGCTTTCCTTTTTAAATAAAGGTGGTTAAAGCTACTTAAAGTTGCTGCTCTAGAACTGCTGTAAACTGCAATGAGATTTGACATAGAACTCTATTGCCTTGCCACAGAAAATGGGACTATAGATGTGATAGTTTCAGTATGCTGATGACACCCAGCTTTGTATCTCCATCACTTCCAGCACAGAATACAGCTGTGTCTTTTCCAAAGTCTGCGTGATACTGAGGCACAGATGAGAGGAAGCTAGCTAAGTCTCAATTTGTATAGGACTAATTTTTTTTATGGTGGGATGGAAGAACAAGCAGGAGGCTTTGGCTGAAGTTACATCATCCATCCTAACTGAATTTGCATGTCTGTCTTTCATTTGCAAAGTTCTGAATGCGGGTTTCTGGATAGATTTGCAGTTGCTTCTAAATAATTAAGTAGCAGCAATACCAGAACTGCTTATTTCATCTGCACCTGGAGAGGAGGTTTTGCCATTTCCGCTTAGATATGACCCGTGCTATGGTGAGCCATAATTTTATCACTTCCATATTGGATTACGGCAATGCACTCTGCTTGGAACTACACCCTAAAGCCATCTGGAACCTAACGCTAGTGCAGAGTATACTTCTTAAAGTAGCATTTTATCATGAGCACAATGCCAGTGCTTTGGGATCTGCCTTGGTTGCATATTGGCTTCTATGTTGAGATTGTGGTGTTGGTTTTAACCTGCAAAAGCCTATGTGGCCTGGTACTGACCCACATAAATAAATGCTTCTCTCTTCACATCATAGTACCACAGCTGAAATCCACAGAGCCATGCAAGCTGAAGTGCAGGCATTGACTTTGGAATTCACTGCAGATGTGACCCCAAAATAGCCTGAATTTGTTGCACAGCCCATCTTTTAAATTTTAGACTCGGGCACCTGAAGTGGCAGTTAAGCACCCAGATTCCGTTGTGGATCTGGCCCTTAGAAATAAAGCTTGGTGAATTTTTTGTTTTGTTTTGTTTTATCGGTGAGTAGTTTATTTGCCAAAAATAGGCATTTTTTGCTAGACCAAAACTATTTGTGCATTTGGATTGAATTCAACAAATAGTTTTGGCCAAATGAAAAACAAGAAAAGAAAAAGAAAAAGTCAAAACAACTTGTTTGGACATTTAAAATTTAAAAAAATAGATGTTTCATTTCAAAACAATCTTTCATTTTTAAGAAAGTAGCTAGATTTAAAAATAAAATAAAATTGAAAAGGATAAAAAAGACCCAAAAATGTAATGAAAAAATAATGGAACCACCCCTCCCCCCAAATTTCATTTTATTGAACCAAAGCTTTATTATTTTCAGATTTCTTGGTTCGGCCACCAAGCAAACAAACAAAATCACTTAGCTCTACTTAGGAGCTTAAGTCCCTTTTGATTTTCAGTGAGACTTAGATATCTAATTTAGTTTTGAAAATAGGACTTAGGCACTTTTGAAACTTTTACCCCACTAGACTTACAGTGATCCCAGCAGAAGTTGTCCATGCTTAAGACCAAATCTCTGACCAGATCAGCATCATGGATCTCTGAAATGTGCACTAAATTAAGAATTTGTTGAGGGCAGATAGATTTGTTGAGGTCATCATTTAACTTGATATATACTAATATTCTGTCATGCCCCAAACAGTACCAATCTTCAGATCCATGTGTCTTCCACATCATTGTCCAGGGATCTTTGAGAGATGGAATAATGAGTGCAAAGTTTGACTAAGACACTAGGTGTTAAGTCCTCTCCTTGGGCCCCAGCATGAATAACTTCATGGTAGAAGGGAAAAGAATCCTCCCACCCAGGCCCGTCAGTGGGAATGAAACTGCTCTAGTAGCTTCCATGTCCCTACATTTCCCATCATCATCATACACATACAACCCGATGGGGAAAAAAAAAGCCTGAAGATTTCACATATTGGGTCCTCTAGCTTCATCCCACCCTTGTCCACCTTGCACAGTTAGACAGGAAAGCTGCAGTATGATGAGCCTCACCTGTGTGGCTTCCTCAAATTCTGTGTAGTAGAACTTCAACCACTCAAAAGACCTTTCACATCCAATGGAAGGTGCAATGTTAGGGTGTGCCTACTACTACATGAAACAGGCAGATCTTCCTGAGTTATTTTAGTGAGAATAAGTTACAAATGACTTTAAGAAATATTATTTATACATTTGAGCGGTCTCAGATGTGTAGCTTTCCGTCTGGCTATTGAATATGCATAGCATTCAGATAAATCTGAGTACCAAATGCAGTCTCTAGTACTCAAGGATGTTATGTGTATTTGTGATGTCCCTGAAGGTGACTGTAAACCAGTGAATGGATAAAATGAAGCTTAAGTGTAGTTTCTTCATCTGTGTCAGATATAATCATGCTCTAGATATAATTTTCAAGTTATTTAAATGAAAACTTTGCCCATTAGTCTCATCCAAGCAGTCTTATCTTTTGAACTCTCAGACCACTGGGATGAGAACAGATCATACAGTTTCCCTTTAAAGAACATGGAAAATATAAGAGCGAGATGGTGTCTGTCTGCTACAAGTGGAAGTTTGAAAAATGGTCTCATTTATATCCATGGAACCCCACTGATTACACTGGGGCTACATGGGCTGCAGTTGAGAGCAAAATCCAGCCCAGTCTATTTACAGCATGTCTCAATCTATTACCTGTCTCTTAGATTGCGGAACAAAAGTCATCCAGGAAGTGTCACAAATTTGCAATGTTCTTGAGTTCTGTATTTTACCTGTTGATATCTAATTTATCTGACAGGTCTATAAATAGTACAATGCAGCTATACAAGCCCCCAGTGTATTGGTACTGATAGTACATGTTATTTCAGCTAAAGTTGAAACTAGGACCAGGATGAATAACTGGCCTTAAATAATCTATTCAGAACATAAGAATGACTATACTGGATCAGACCAATGGTCCATCTAACTCAGTCTCCTTTTTTTTTCTTTTTGACAGTGGCCAATGGTAGGTGTCCCAGAAGGAATGAACAGAACAGGTAATCATCAAGTGATCCATCTGCTGTTGCCCATTCCCAGCTTCTCAGAAATACAGGTAAGGGACATCATCCCTGACTATCCTGGCAAACAGCAATTAAAGGACCTATCCTCCATGAACTTATCTAGTTCTTTTTTTTAACCCTGTTACAGACTTGGCCTTCACAACATCCTCTGGCAAAGAGTTCCACAGGTTGACTGTGTGTTGTGTGAAGAAATACTTCCTTTCGTTTGTTTTAAACCTGCTTCGTATTAATTTCATGTGGTGACCCCTAGTTCTTGTGTTAAAGGAGTAAATAACACTTCCTTATTTACTTTCTCCATACCAGTCATGATTTTATAGACCTCTATCATAGCCCCCCTTAGCTGGCTCTTTTCCAAGCTGAAAACTCCCCAGCTTATTAATCTCACCTCATATGGAAGCTGTTCCATACCCCTAATAATTTTTGTTGCAATTTTCGGAATCTTTTCCAATTCCAATATATCTTTTTTGAGATGGGGCAACCAGATCTGCATGCAGTATTCAAGATGTGGGTGTACCAGAGATTAATATAGAGGTGATATGATTTTTTCTGTCTTATGATTTCCTAATGATTCCCAACATTCTGTCTGATTTTTTGACCTTTGGCTCAAGGTCTGGTTCCCCTGGGCTACTTCCTACCCCATTTAGTCGCTGGAACTCCGTCGAGCGGGGACTTAGTCTCGTCACCTTGCAGTCAGGTGGCAGCCACTGCAGTCCCTCCTGAGGGTCTTCTGTCTCCTCCAACCACAAGTCATTGGTCCACTCAGGGGCTGCTCTGGGATCCTGCAGAGGACTCCGCTACCTGGAAGAGATATCCACTCCCTCCCAAGTGAGTGCTAGGACTCTCCTTTTATATTTGCTGTCCTGCCCTGGTACTTCTGGCGATCAGGGCAGGGTGGAGTTGTTCCACGCACCAGGGAGAGTGTAGTGGTCCCTTGCTCTCCAATTTGGAGGGAGGACACTCCACCTCACTACTCTCCCTCTGTCATCTCTTTTCCAAGCTGAAAAGTCCCAGTTTTTTAAATCTCTCGTCACATGGAAGCTGTTCCATATAATTAATTAGTTGTGTTGCCCTTCTTGGTACCTTTTCCAATTTTAATTTTTTTCTTTTTTGAGATAGGGTGACCAGAACTGCATGCAGTATTAAACGTGTGGGAGTACCAGGAATTTATATAGTGGCATTATGATATTTACTGTCTTATTATCAGTCCCTTTGCTAATGATTCCTAACATTCTGTTAGCTGTTTTGACTGCTGCTGCACATTGAGAGGATGTTTTCAGAGAACTATTCACAGTGAATCCAACATCTCTTTCTTGAGTGGTAACACATCATTTATATCCCATTATTTTCTATGTATAGTGGGATTATGTTTTCCACTGTGCATTTCTTTGCATTTATCAACATTTAATTTCATCTGTCATTTTCTTGCCCAGTCACCCAGTTGTGTGAGATCCCTTTTGTAACTCTTTGCAGCCTGATTTGGACTTAACTATCCTGAGCAGTTTTGTATCATCTGGAAATTTTGTTATCTCTCTGTTTACCCCTTTTTCCAGACCATTTATGAATATGTTGAACAGTATTGGTCCCAGTACAGACCCTTGGGAGACACCACTATTTACAGTTATCCATTCTGAACATGCACCATTTATTCCTACCCTTTGTTTCCTATCTTTTAACCAGTTACTGATCCATTAGAGGACCTTCCTTCTTATCGCATGACAGTTTACTTTGTGTAACAGCCTTTGGTGAGGGACCTTATCAAAGGCTTTCTGAAAATCTAAGTACACTATATCCTCTGGATCATCCTTGTCCACCTGCTTGTTGACCCCTCTAAGAATTCTAATAGAATCATAGAATCATAGAATATCAGGGTTGGAAGGGACCCCAGAAGGTCATCTAGTCCAACCCCCTGCTCAAAGCAGGACCAATTCCCAGTTAAATCATCCCAGCCAGGGCTTTGTCAAGCCTGACCTTAAAAACCTCTAAGGAAGGAGATTCTACCACCTCCCTAGGTAACGCATTCCAGTGTTTCACCACCCTCTTAGTGAAAAAGTTTTTCCTAATATCCAATCTAAACCTCCCCCACTGCAACTTGAGACCATTACTCCTCGTTCTGTCATCTGCTACCATTGAGAACAGTCTAGAGCCATCCTCTTTGGAACCCCCTTTCAGGTAGTTGAAAGCAGCTATCAAATCCCCCCTCATTCTTCTCTTCTGCAGGCTAAACAATCCCAGCTCCCTCAGCCTCTCCTCATAACTCATGTGTTCCAGTCCCCTAATCATTTTTGTTGCCCTTCGCTGGACTCTCTCCAATTTAACCACATCCTTCTTGAAGTGTGGGGCCCAAAACTGGACACAGTACTCCAGATGAGGCCTCACCAATGTCGAATAGAGGGGAACGATCACGTCCCTCGATCTGCTCGCTATGCCCCTACTTATACATCCCAAAATGCCATTGGCCTTCTTGGCAACAAGGGCACACTGCTGACTCATATCCAGCTTCTCGTCCACTGTCACCCCTAGGTCCTTTTCTGCAGAACTGCTGCCTAGCCATTCTGTCCCTAGTCTGTAGCTGTGCATTGGGTTCTTCCGTCCTAAGTGCAGGACCCTGCACTTATCCTTATTGAACCTCATCAGATTCCTTTTGGCCCAATCTTCCAATTGGTCTAGGTCCTTCTGTATCCTATCCCTCCCCTCCAGCGTATCTACCACTCCTCCCAGTTTAGTATCATCCGCAAATTTGCTGAGAGTGCAATCCACACCATCTTCCAGATCATTTATGAAGATATTGAATAAAACCGGCCCCAGGACCGACC
Organism: Lepidochelys kempii; assembly: GCF_965140285.1. Classification (NCBI taxonomy): domain Eukaryota; kingdom Metazoa; phylum Chordata; order Testudines; family Cheloniidae; genus Lepidochelys; species Lepidochelys kempii. The sequence continues at coordinate 104,273,312 of NC_136380.1, forward strand.
CTTGGGGCACTCCACTTGATACCGGCTGCCAACTAGACATGGAGCCATTGATCACTACCCGTTGAGCCCGACAATTTAGCCAGCTTTCTACCCACCTTATAGTGCATTCATCCAGCCCATACTTCCTTAACTTGCTGACAAGAATACTATGGGAGACCGTGTCAAAAGCTTTGCTAAAGTCAAGAAACAATACATCCACTGCTTTCCCTTCATCCACAGAACCAGTAATCTCATCATAAAAGGCGATTAGATTAGTCAGGCATGACCTTCCCTTGGTGAATCCATGCTGGCTGTTCCTGATCACTTTCCTCTCATGCAAGTGCTTCAGGATTGATTCTTTGAGGACCTGCTCCATGATTTTTCCAGGGACTGAGGTGAGGCTGACTGGCCTGTAGTTCCCAGGATCTTCCTTCTTCCCTTTTTTAAAGATTGGCACTACATTAGCCTTTTTCCAGTCATCCGGGACTTCCCCGGTTCGCCACGAGTTTTCAAAGATAATGGCCAGTGGCTCTGCAATCACAGCCGCCAATTCCTTCAGCACTCTCGGATGCAACTCGTCCGGCCCCAGGGACTTGTGCACGTCCAGCTTTTCTAAATAGTCCCTAACCGCCTCTATCTCCACAGAGGGCTGGCCATCTCTTCCGCATTTTGTGATGCCCAGCGCAGCAGTCTGGGAGCTGACCTTGTTAGTGAAAACAGAGGCAAAAAAAGCATTGAGTACATTAGCTTTTTCCACATCCTCTGTCACTAGGTTGCCTCCCTCATTCAGTAAGGGGCCCACACATTCCTTGGCTTTCTTCTTGTTGCCAACATACCTGAAGAAACCCTTCTTGTTACTCTTGACATCTCTGGCTAGCTGCAGCTCCAGGTGCGATTTGGCCCTCCTGATAACATTCCTACATGCCCGAGCAATATTTTTATACTCTTCCCTGGTCATATGTCCAACCTTCCACTTCTTGTAAGCTTCTTTTTTATGTTTAAGATCCGCGAGGATTTCACCATTAAGCCAAGTTGGTCGCCTGCCATATTTACTATTCTTTCGACTCATCGGGATGGTTTGTCCCTGTAACCTCAACAGGGATTCCTTGAAATACAGCCAGCTCTCCTGGACTCCTTTCCCCTTCAAGTTAGTCCCCCAGGGGATCCTGGCCATCCGTTCCCTGAGGGAGTCGAAGTCTGCTTTCCTGAAGTCCAGGGTCCGTATCCTGCTGCTTACCTTTGTTCCCTGCGTCAGGATCCTGAACTCAACCAACTCATGGTCACTGCCTCCCAGATTCCCATCCACTTTTGCTTCCCCCACTAATTCTACCCAGTTTGTGAGCAGCAGGTCAAGAAAAGCACCCCCCCTAGTTGGCTCCTCTAGCACTTGCGCCAGGAAATTGTCCCCTACGCTTTCCAAAAACTTCCTGGATTGTCTATGCACCGCTGTATTGCTCTCCCAGCAGATATCAGGAAAATTAAAGTCACCCATGAGAATCAGGGCATGCGATCTAGTAGCTTCCGTGAGCTGCCGGAAGAAAGCCTCATCCACCTCATCCCCCTGGTCCGGTGGTCTATAGCAGACTCCCACCACTACATCACTCTTGTTGCACACACTTCTAAACTTAATCCAGAGACACTCAGGTTTTTCTGCAGTTTCGTACCGGAGCTCTGAGCAGTCATACTGCTCCCTTACATACAGTGCTACTCCCCCACCTTTTCTGCCCTGCCTGTCCTTCCTGAACAGATTGGTGAGTCATGATTTCCCTTTATAGAAGTCATGTCACTTCCCCAACAAATTGTGCTCCTCTATTTGTCTGATAATTCTCTTACTATAGTTTCAATCAATTTTCCTGGTACAGAAGTTAGGCTTACCAGCCTGTAATTGCCGAGATCACCTCTAGAGCCTTTTTAAAAGTTGGCATCAGATTAGTTAACCTCCAGTCATATGTTACAGAAGCTGATTTAAATGACAGGTTACATACCACAGTTAGTAGTTTTCAAATTTCACATTCAAATTCCTTCAGAACTCTTGGGTGAATACCATCTGGTCCTGGTGACTTATTACTGTTTAATTTATCAGTTTGTTCCAAAACCTCCTCAATGACACCTCAATCTGGGACAGTTCCTCGGATTTGTCACCTAACAAGTATGGCCCAAGTTGGGTAATCCCCCTCACTTCCTCAGCTGTGAAGACTGATGCAAATAATTCATTTAGTTTTTCCATAATGGCTTTGTCCTCCTTGAGTGCATCTTGATCATCCTATTCAGAAAATATAGCGTGGTGCATTTTTATGAATTATCTGCAGAAACTGCATGTTTCTTGAAATTGTTTGTTGTCCAAAATTATTTACCAAATCATTTTTATATCTTGTTCACAAACTGTACATTCAAGCTGTTTGACTGGAGACAGCTTGATCAGTTTCTGTTCCCTGGTTGGATGATCATAAACCGGGTGGGCTGCACCTGAATGTTCCGCAATATTTCGTTAAAACTGTCTATTTTTGTGCCAGTTAATTTGTTACAATATTCAGAGAAAGTGAACACAAAATAAGTGCAAACACAGCTGCAGCACATTCATTTAAAAGTTCAAACAGGTGGAAATATAGTTACAATATCCACCCTGATCCAGTCAAATTAAATGATCAAACATTTTTTATAGGTTAGTTCTTTTGGGGGCTCTTTCACCATACACTCCTCCTTTATAGACAAGGAAGCATTGTGCTGCAACAGTTCCACATGTATTATCATTTGTGTTACCATAGCACCTAGGAGCCCACGACCCATTGTACTGGGCACTGTACAAACACCAGAACTAAAGAGAGTCCCTGCCCCAAAGAGCTAACAATCTAAGTATAAGACAAGATATCAAGTACATACAGAGAGGCAGATGGGGGAGAACAAAGAAACAGTGAGTCACTATTGATCAGCTTTACAGGCCATGGTTTCGGCATACTAGCTGCCTAAACACTGTCATTTTTTTGTTTGTAGGCATCACAACAAAGGAGAGTTTTAAGAAGAGACTTGAAAGAGGACAATGAGCTATGATGGGCTGCTCTGAGAAAGCATGAAGGTACTTGTTGCAAAATTTAACAAGTGGGCAATGAAGGCTGGCATCACTGGCTGATCAGAGGACAGAGTTTCAAACAGTGAATGATAGGTAGGGTGGGGATAGCCTGTGAAGGGCTTTGAAAGTGAAGACAAGTATCTTATGTTTGATGCAATGGAAAATGGGGAGATAGTGGAGGGATGCAAAGAGAAGGATCAAAGCTATGAGCTATGGAAATGATCCCTGAAGTAGCATTCTGAGTGGATACGAACATGGGACAAAATTGCATTTGTCAAAGGCGAAGAAGAGGTTGTTGCAATAATCAAGAAGTGAGGTAATGAGAGCCTGGATGAGAGTTTAAGCTATGTGGATAGATAGGAAACTCTGTATTTTAGTGATTTGATGCAGAAAGTATAGGCAAAAATTACACACAGCCTAGATTCAAGCTTTAGAAAGAGGTCTGAGTCAAAGATGCTACTGGGGTTATTGGACATAGTGTGCAGAAGTAGATATTAGCCTTTTTAACACAAACAAAGGCTACAGAGCAGGAACATAGGTTCACTAACTAATTGTGACATGAGCATAATTTCTAGAACAATGCACTGTAACTACTATAAGCAAAGGATTTACTTCTCAGTGGGTTCAAACAAAAAGGAAAAGTGGTCTGTGAGAGGGAACAGCACTTATTAAAACACAAATGGGCTATGTTCTGCCCTAAGTAATATATTCCCACTGCAATTGTTGGGATAGGACCAGTGTAATTGCAGGAAGAAATTGACAGAAATCACATTGTTCATAGATTACTAGGTCAGAAGAGACAACTGTGGTCATCTAATCTGACCTCCTTAAAACAGGCAAAGAAAGCAGAAGAATACTAGACAAGCCAATTCTTCTTTCAATACAGGCTCACTTTTTTCAGTTTTACATTACTTTGTGAGTCCTCCTTTAAGCCACCTCTGCTTAATTTTATGTCTTATTCAATGGGGGGAAAACTATGTTAATTCAGAGTTAAGGTTGCTGGTGGTATGTCATCCCTTTGCAGAATGTTGAGTTGAGAAAGACTGAAATGTCTGAAAACCAGGAAATGCACAGTAAAGGGGTCCCAATGCTACCTTATCTCTGTCCTCTTTTAGCAATGCTCCAATATGTCCTGTTAAGACATACATCTTTATTTTGCTTGCTAATCACACAGTTGCTGAAATGTAATGAACTCTTTGTCTCCTTTTATAGCACATTCACTCTCACCCACAGGATTCCAACACTATAAAAGGGCAAAAACGACATACATACAAATACATGAAAATCACAGACAGGGTTTCTATACCAAAATACTGTCAGTTTTATGTTTGACTGAAAGATCCTATATCTGTCCAATAGATATACCTCCCAACTCCGAGAAACACTCAGGTGCCAGAGCTTGTAATATTTCTATGCCGTACAGTATATCTTTTCGGGTCATCCATGAACCCTCTGATTTCCCAATTAAATTTCTTTCAACACTTATTAAGAACGTTCATATTGTTTCTGTAGCAATTATTCAGACATGAAGCCAAATCAGAGTAAACTATCACAGGTCCTGGACACAAATCTCTGATGCCGTCCAAACCTGGTCTCATACATCTAATGAACTGCACACTGGGTCATTTCTGCCTGCGTGAATCACCACAATGTCTGATAGATCGCAACCTCTTAAGTCACCACTTAGATGCTACAGAATGGGCAAAATATGATGCCAGCACAGTCCATCTCTCTCCACCCAAATCAGCAATTCCCATGTCATGGTGTACTCCTTCCTCTCCTGCAACTTTGTGATGCAGGGACTGCCCAGATCTACACATTGGAAGCCCTGGCAGGTTGGAAACCCTGACAGTACACATATATTTTTCTCTCATTAGTGAAACTACCTGCATTGTCAGTTCCAAACATCCGTGCTATGTGTCTTTCAGAACACCATATTAATCTTCCCCGAGATCAGGAAGTGGACACTTGGGTCCCCCATTCCCCACCTCCAAGGTCTAGTAAAATACACTCCAAGGCTTGCCTATCACCTGTTCTTATTTCCCACTCCCTTCATAGATGCAACCCCTGTCCCTGTCCCCCCATCCCAACTGCCCCCTCCCCAGTCCTTGATCTCCAGCTCCTCCCCACCTAATATATATATATATTATATTAAAATAAAAAGAGACAACTTGTAGCAAACCTGAGTTAATTGCACAGGTGTACAAAGGTTCCAACTAAAAATGTCAGTGATGGGGTGTTCACCAGGAGCAATGGGGCTGGTACATTCCCTAGAACTACGTAGGAAAACAAAGTGGTTTTTTTTCTTTATTCTTGCATACACAAAACAAAGAAGTGAGCATGTTCCTAAATACTATTCTCAGCTTTGGTTCCCCAAGATTTAGTGGGTGCCATACAGCAGCATGGATTAAACTTGACCATTTTGACTCACATCACACAAATGGTTTGATCTCTAGTGGTGGGGGAGAGGAGAGGGCAGAGGCAATACCTAAAAGCTTTTTGAAAAATAGTATTTTTTTCAGGGTTTATATCCCCTCAACACCTAGATCAAATTATCCCACATTTGGCTTTTTTAACCTATCCTGCAGCCTCCCGAGGCACACCAAATTTCAAAGGAATCTAACTAAGCATGTTCATTTTAGTGGACTTAGAAATGTCAACATTTAAACAGAAGCCATGCTGCAACTTTGGCTATAATGGCACTGCTGTGTCCTAGTAACAGTAACAGAAGGCATTTATATTTCCTAAGCAATGAAGCCTCTTCCTCTCAATGAAGAGAAATAAAATGAATCCTTTTTTTGACTTAAAGCTGGAGATACCCACATAGGCTTTACTTACAGCCTTAGCAAATTGAAAATTGTGTTTTTGTTTGATTAAGTGGTACATAAAATAAGTTTAATTACATAAGGCTATTGTGATGCCCTGTCCCTTTAAATGTTTGAGCTCCCTAGTACAAAGGCTCAATTTCACGTTGGTTTCAGTTTTTCAGTGTGAACAATACACATTTGCATAGCAGCTAGATACAGAGAAGCTCATTTAAGAACATTGGTATCTCTTTCTCTGCTGGGTTCAGATATAACATTTGGCGATGAAGGAGTTATATCCCATGAGTGTCCAGTGCTGCCTCTGCCTGAAGAGCAAGAAGAAAAAGTAGGCAAATAATACTATAAAAAGGGTGAAAGTTCACCTACAGGCACAAGGTGACAAGCTGCTGTTTTTGCTGTCGGCACAGCATGAACCAGAGGGAAGTAGGAAATAAAGATAAAACAAAGAATAAGGTTTCTGCAATTACTGTTGGACCTGTTCAAACAAAGCAGTAAGAGGGAAGCTAGCAGCTGTCTTCCCTGACCATGTGCAAGCAGGCAGACAGAGAAATAGCTCAGCCTACATTGGGGGTCTATAGCCAACACTGGAAACCCAAGTACTGCCAAAGGAAGCATTCTGCCTCTTCTGGCTGCGTGACAAAACTGCAGATTGAGCCCAGATAATGCAGTACCAAAAAGAGTTTCCCTGTGGAACAAAAGGTGTCCAGAAGGGCATGAAGTCCAATGGGAGAACAGATAGAGTGGCAAGTTTTGTGGGCAGTGTTGGTGAATTCAATAACAACTGCAAATCATGGGTGGTGTACCTAGAACATTTTGAGCAATTTGTACTGTGCAGCACCATTCCAGATGGACAAAGAGTTTCAACTTTACTGACAGTGATGGTTCTGAAGCCATTTGGACTTCTGCATGACCTATTGTCTTCTATTGTGCCTGGAACTGCCACGTATGCTGCAATTACAGCAGCAACACGGGAACATTTTTCTCCAATCTTATTGATATTGGTTCCACCAGCAACATCAGGGAAGTGGAAAATTGGTAGCACAGTTTGCTGGTGCTCTAAGGAAGTATTCAGAGCATTGTCAGTTTGGGCAAATATTAAGTGATGCCCTGCATGACCAGTTAGTCTCTGGATTATGCAATGACAAGGTGCGGAAGAAGTTATTGACTGTATCAGCTCTTATATTCAAGAAGGCTGTTGAAATTGTTATTTCCACTGAGACCACAGAGAAGATCTCTTTGGAATTTAGTGTGAACTGAGAATTTAATCTCCTTAATCAGTGAGACAGAGAACATGGGAACTACAGGATTTCTGTATGGCTATTGTGCACAAACTATGTTTGCTGAGAAGGATTGATGTACACATCAGATTATTTGCAGGAAGTGCCAAAAGAAAGGACATGTTGCCATGACCTGTCATACAAAACAACCAGCAACACAGAGTGACTGTCCAATCAAGAAGACACCTATGAAGACTGAACCTAAGAAAGGATGGAAGTTGGGAACTCATAATTTGGAAAAAAACAAGAACTCAAGTGATACTGATCAAGCCCTAGCATTCCATGTGTTATCAGATTCTGGAGTAAGAAATAGCATCTGGGTCACATCCTTGATTGAAGGAATTCCTACAACAACGAGGCTTGATACTGGAGCTTCTGTTTCATTGATTTATGCATCTAACCATCACCAGAGTTTGTCACCAGTTCCCCTGGAAAAAACCTCCATGGTTTTGAAAACTTATACTGGGGAAAAGTTAGTATCAAAAAGAATATTCCCGGTGAAAATTCAGCTAGATGGACAATCAATCATTTTACCTTTGTATGCGATTGAAGGAAAATATCCACCATTATTTGGTAGTTCTTGACTTGAGAAGTTCAAGGTGAACTGGACCAAGATCAAGGTGATCATGAAAGCCCCTCAAAATTTTCAAGAAATACTAGACAGACACTCCAAAGTTTTTTGATAAAGAACTTGGACAGATGAACAATATGTCAGTGAAGCTCACTCTTAAGTATCACAGCCAACCAAAATATTGCAAGCCCAGAGTTGTGCCTTATGCTCTGAAGCCTCTGGTGGTAGCTGATTTGGACCATCTAGTAAACGTTGGAGTCCTATCACTGGTTTCACATAGTGAGTGGGCTACACCCATCATACTAGTAAGCAAGATAGATGGCTCAATCCAAATTTGTGGAGATTAAAAAAGTGATGATAAATCCAGTTTTATGTGCAGACCAGTATCCACTACCCCATACTGAAGGTTTATTTGCTACTCTTAGTGGAGGACAGTATTTTGGATTTACTCAGTGCATATCTGCAAATGGAGATTTATTAGGCATCTCGCAAATATCTTATGATCAACACACTAAAAGGCTTATTTTGTTATAACAGGTTGCCTTTCAATATCATATGAGCACCTGACTTGTACCAGATTCTTAAGGGACTGAACATACTTCAATGCTAATTGGATGACTTCCTCGTTACAGGAAAGGATTGAAATACGGATGCTGTCTTGCAATGTTTCCAAGACCATGGACTGAGTGTACATTGAGACAAATGTGAGTTTTTAAAACCTTCGGTTGAATGTCTTGGGCATGTAACTGATGTCATTGGCTTAAGGAATTCATCAGTGAAAGAGAAAGTGGTTCTTCAAGTAAACCCACCAGAGAATGTTTATCAGTTATGTTCATTCTTAGGGCTGCTTAACTACTGTGGTAAACTTCTGCCTAATCTGGTGACAGTATTGACACCTTTACAGGAACTGTTAAAAGCAAAGAAAAAATAGAAATTGACTAAAGAACGTGACTGTGCATTTAAGAAGCAAAGAAACTGTTGACATCAGCTGAAGTTCTTACCTACTTGAATGCTTCACTACTATTGCAATTGTCTAGTGAGGCTTCACCATAAGCAGTGAAAGTAGTTCTTTTCCCATACTTTTGCTAATGGCATGGAGAAAACAATTGTCTTCGCTTCACGAACATTCACTACACCTGAGAAGAACTATGCACTAATACAGTGAGAAACTCTCAGCATTATCTTTGAATTTGGATGTTTCATACCTATCTGTATGGTAGATGTTTGACCTTGCTGATGGATCATCGCACATTACTTTCAGTTTTTGAACTGAAACATGGAACTCTGTCATTAGCTGCTGCTCAAGTGCAATGATGGGCATTGCTGTTTTCAGCTTATTCCTATGCTATTCAATTCCATGAAGAGACTTGACACGGTAATGCTGATGGGCTTTTGCGCTTGCCATGACCAGGATACCATCAACGCAGAGGAACTTCAGACAAAGTGCTCTATCTCCCTAACCTATTACTAGCACAGACATTAACACAGAAACTGCTAAGGATGTGTTTTTCTCTTCTGAAGGGAATGGTACTACAAAGTAGTGTTGAATCAAAAGAATCTCCAGTTTACACAATTTGTTGCACATTGTCAAGGTTCCTTCCCCACTCTGAACTCTAGGGTACAGATGTGGGGACCTGCATGAAAAACCCCCTAAGTTTATTTTTACCAGCTTAGGTTAAAACTTCCCCAAGGTACAAACTATTTTACCTTTTGCCCCTGGACTTTATTGCTGCCACCACCAAGCGTCTACCAAATATAGACGCTTGGTGGTGGCAGCAATAAAGTCCAGGAGAAAAGAGCCCGCTTGGAAACGTCTTTCCCCCCAAAATCCTCCCAAACCCTACACCCCCTTTCCTGGGGAAGGCTTGATAAAAATCCTCACCAATTTGCATCGGTGAACACAGACCCAAACCCTTGGATCTTATGAACAATGAAAAAGCAATCAGGTTCTTAAAAGAAGAATTTTAATTGAAGAAAAAAGTAAAAGAATCACCTCTGTAAAATCAGGATGGTAAATACCTTACAGGGCAATCAGATTTAAAACATAGAGAATCCCTCTAGGCAAAACCTTAAGTTACAAAAAGACACAAAAACGGGAATATACATTCCATTCAGCACAACTTATTTTATCACCATTTAAACATAACAGAATCTAACGCATATCTAACTAGATTGCTTATTAGCCCTTTACAGGAGTTCTGACCTGCATTCCTGCTCTGGTCCCAGCAAAAGCAACACACAGACAGAGAGAACCTTTGTTTCTCTCCCCCTCCAGCTTTGAAAGTATCTTGTCTCCTCATTGGTCGTTTTGGTCAGGTGCCAGTGAGGTTATCCTAGCTTTTTAACCTTTTACAGGTGAAAGGGTTTTTCCTCTGGCCAGGAGGGATTTAAAGGTGTTTACCCTTCCCTTTATATTTATGACACACATCAACGTGAATTTTCTGTGAATCACAATTGCATCTCATGGGTTATGCCAGGGATCAGCAACCTTTGGCATGCAGCTCAACAGGGTAAGCCCCTTGGAGGGCCGGGCCAGTTTGTTTACCTACCGCGTCCGCAGGTTCGGTTGATCGCAGCTCCCAGTGGCCGTGGTTCGCCGTTCCAGGCCAATGGGGGCTGCGGGAAGCAGCGTGGGTTTTGGAAGCTCTTCAATCTCAGGTTTTGGAAGCTCTTCACAAAGGACATTTTCACATTGTACAGATTTAGGGCATGGTCTGGAGTCATTTCTGGTGGCTGAGGATCAACAAAGATATTCAGAGGAAGGCTAAGGGCTGTACTGCTTGTCAGCAAATACAGAACAATCTTGACTCAGCTTGTCCACACTCTTGTTCATGGCTTCAGACATTGCCAGAAGTTTTCAGAATGACTTCCACTGCAGCTACCAAGACTATTGGATATCTCCAAACCTTGTTTCGACAGTTTGGGTTACCGTTACAGCTGATGAGTGACAATGGCTTCATTTCTGTTCTGAATAATTTCACAGGTTCCTATCTTCAAATGGAATTAAGCACATATGTTCCACACCATACCATCCGGCTACAAATGGGCTAACGGAACACTTTATACAGACACTTAATGGATGCTTAAGAACTAACAAGTCATCAGCAGAAATTGGACAATTCCTTGCTTGTCTACAGGACCACACCACTTGCTACTACCCAGGAGTCACCTGCAACTCTTTTCTTGAAGCGATCTTTGTGTACCTGCTGGGACCTGTTACATCTTGTTGTTGCTTCATAGGTAACCAAATCCCAAGCTATGTAGATTGATGGAAGAAGTGTGATTCATCTTTGTTCTTTTCAAATAGGAGACAGTGTGCACTTGCAACTACAGTTGGGAGTGAAATGGGCACCTGGAGAACTAGCAAAATGCAGAGGCCTGTCTGTTTGTAGTAAAACTATCTGATGGTATTTTAAGGAAACAACATTTGGACCAGTTGCCGCCTCAACAAATACAAGAGTCTGGAAATTTTCCAATAGGACATTCGGTTCCTCCAATCAAACTCCTTTCTGTTACAGCTGCTAATTTTGACAACCTGTTGGGAGAAAACTTTGATACCAGATCTAGTACATTTCATACTAGGTCCAGTTGATTCTTTACTACTGAGTGCTCCTGTTGTTCAGGACACTGCCATCTCAGCATGTTATCCCAAGAGAGTGCGAAAATGAGTGGTGCATCCGAACTTATAAATTGTTTAGTTAGTGAATTGCTATTTCAGTGCAGATTAATCCCTGCAATTTAAGAGTCTGCAGTAGTCCACCCACAATGTTTGTTAGCCAAGTGAACAATAACGTATATATATTTGCAAAGTTTCCTAAAGTAGGGTGGAGGAATGTGATGTCCTGTCCCTTTAAATGTTTGAGCTCTCCCCTTACTCCATGCAAAGCCTCACTTTTGTGCTGGTTTTAGTTTTGCAGTATGAACAATAAAGGTTTGCACAGCACCTAGCTGTACTTAAATGAGCTCCTCTGTGCCTGTATCTCCTCTGCTGAGTCCAGATGTAACAGCTATGAAAAAGGCTTCAGAGATGTTATGTCTCCTAATAATATTCTTTTTCAGACTATCCAAGACTGTGTTGTAGTGTGAAAAGAATACCCAGAAATATCATTAAAAGCATAACCTCACAATACACACAGTTCATAAGTATAGAAGAGTTTGAGGATCCAAGGGATGATTCTCATGAGTAAGTACTATTCTGTGAGTAAAGGCAGAAGGGACTTGGAGGTATAAAAAGGGATATGAGTCCTAAGGTGCATGTTGTATAGTACCAGAGAAACTCTCTAAGGTCCCTGTGATTCTACTGGAAATACATAGTGCACTGGTCCATGCATAGAGTATGATTCTGCGTTTTTACCATTTGGATTCTTTACCTTCTGTTTTAGTGGTCACACTGACTAATAAAAATACCTCATTAATTTGACAAATTATTTTTCCTATTAGTTTATAGTGGAAACATAATTATATGCTATGGCATGAAGAATAGCTAACTATGAAGCCAGACAAGGGAAAAGAGAAAGTGATTAAAAAAAAATGATTCCTCCTGGAAATATTGGAAGCAGCATGTAGTGGTTTGTTGTGCGTCTATTCCCTGCTAATTTAGTGCATTTTCACAACACCGTCTGTACTTACTCTTGAAAATAATGAACTGTTACATGCATTTTACAAGTTGGCCCTCCCTTGAGTGCTTTTAGCAAGCTGTACCTTTTGAGCAACCAGCATAGATTTAATGGAGATTGAGGTAGGGTACAGAGAAAAGCTATGAAAAAAGGTTACCAGAAAAAAAAAAAGACTGCAATTTACTAGCTTGACATTTCTCTGCACTACCACTTCTCTTTGGCACAAGAAGGAAAAAAATAGCTTGGTGAAATAGCAGCAGTATTTAGAAGCGTTTGAATTCATTGCAGATTACAACTATGTATTTATGTCTCTCCTCCCTCTTCCCCCCAGTTTTTAACTATTTTTGTTAAAGAATAACTAAGTCTAAAATGCCTAATATTACTAGTTTGCAGTTTTGTTTTTGCCACGTTGGTCCCAGAATATGAGAGAGAGAGAGAGAGAGAGAGTGGGTGAGGTAATGTCTTTTACTGGACCAATTTCTGTTGGTGAGAGAGACAAGCTATGAAGCTCAAAAGCTTGTATCTTCTACCAACAGAAGTTGGTCCATAAAAGATACCTCATTTACCTTGTCCTTCTAATATTACTTAGCATCAATGTCCATTGTCTGAACAGGGAAATTAGCTTTGCCTGAGTTTTCTCTAAATCAAGAATAGTTTTCCAATGGATCCTATTCAGCCTGTTATTTTCTAATGTAGAGCCTGATGTCTGATTCTCCACCATATAGCATTCAAGCGCCGAGTTTAAATGTTTACTACATGCAAGGCAGTGGTGAATCAGGCCCAACAGATCTCCTGGGCTCCGCAATTAAAATAGCTACTCCTGTGTATTTCTTGTGTATTTCTAGGTTGCACACAGACAACATTCTTAGATATCTAAAGACTATAATCCACACAAAAAACCCAAAGTTTTCACAGCTATATACACCACAAAAATGTAAGGTGATGTATGTAACACATATAACATACTTTGGTTATTATTTATTTTTTTAAATGTGTACACTGAATAACTCATTCAATATTCTACTTACTGTGCCTCTTGCCAACTTATCATAATATAATATTTCCCCATTATTTTCTTTATATTCAAAGGAGTTGTTTATTCTTCTTCAGCCTTAATATGTAAGTTGATAATCCTCTTCCTCCTCCTCTTCCTGAGGTTTAGGAAAACTTTATTAAAATCCTTGTATCTGATCCTCAGTTTTATTATACATTAATATATATTAAAAATAATTAGAATTTTTGATGTATTTTTTTAAATCGTAAAACAAAGGCCTGGGAGATAATAGACCCTAAAGGAGAGTACCCACTGTTCTTAATTGTCAGTTCAACCACCAATCCCTGATAAAAATACAACACTCTTTTTATTATGATCGCTTTTGAAGTAGCTGCTCAGACTAAAACAAGAGCAAGAAGAGGAGAAGGGCAGAAATAGCTTGGGAATCATGAGACAAAGATCTAGACGAGAAGGGGAGGGGGCAGGCTGACTGCAAGAACAGCAGCTCAATTCTAATAAGACCTTCTTGATTTGTTTTATTTTTAAACATTGTGTCATGTTGTTGTAAAATACAATTATAAAATTAAGCTAAGGAACCTTTGACTGGAAAAAAAATTCCTTGCTACAACTACTTTGAAGAAGAGTTCTTTCTTTTTAATTACTTTTGAATCATAGAGAATTTTCCTGGACTAAGCTGAATTTGTATTTTATTTTGTTAATGAAGGGTGATTAATAAGAGGCTTAGCAGAGCTAGAGAATGAATATGGCATCTATGTATGGAAGCAGTAGTGCTGTAAAAGTTTATTTCTCACCTTCTCTGGAATGATAGCCTCAGCTTGTGACACTGGCGAATATACATTAAAAAAGCCAATTTTTCAAATCATGGCCTCCATTGCGCACAAACAGCTTTGTGCATGCAGTTAATTTTGCAGGCAAATTAAGGGACGTGTGCTGCACTAATTTACATGTGTGTTTTTTTGTGCATGTGAGTGCAGTGCAAACTGAGCAAAAATTGAGTGGAAGTTTACTTTGTGCTTGAAAATTTGATCATTTGTGTGCACAAGTATACATAGAAAATTGTGTGTGCAAGTAATTTGTATGCAAAATGGTGCATAAGCACAAATGGTGACCTAACTGAGGGCCATTTGGAAAGATGTCCTGATAGGAGCAAGCATCTGATGTAGAGAGACTGACAAGAGAAGGTTGTTTGAGTGCCCTGTGCATTTCCATATCTTATCTTGTTTGGATTTCTTTTAATTTTTTTTAATGTAGTTTACCCTAAATTATTGATCTTTACTTTCAACCTTAACACCAGTTACAGTTTTTGTCAGGGATTATACAAATGCACAAAGTTTAAAAAAGTCTGATTTTTTTCTCTCTCATCTTTCAGTTATTGTAATTTTGGGAGCTAGATATATATTTTTGAAAGAGTAATCAAAATCATTTCCAGCCTAATTGATGTTTCTCTGATGCTTTCCCTTTAAGGAAGGATATAATAGAAGTGGAGGTGATCAGCTCGCACAATAGGTTTGAGAGGAAATTCTGGATATAAGGGACAGCATGAAAGAAGAAACAAGGCTGAGAGTGGGAGAGGGACACAGAGGGAGGGGCTCGAATGGAGTGAAGGGCTCAAGAAAGAGCCAAGGTATGGAGATGCAAGCAGGAGTACAGCTGTGAAAGTGAAGACCAGAAGTTGGATTGTGGTGCAAAAGGCAAGGTGCGAGTAGTCATCTGTGCAGCTATATAAGAAGGCAATTTTTGCAGCAGCAGTTTATTGAATTTATTTGCTGGAATTACACTTTATTATCCAAAGAGTATTAGCTATGGAAGAACCCAAAGAAGTTTAATGAAATCTTCATATTTTACCTCTTCAGATCAGTTTTTGGTGAATCCCAGAGTGAGATGGGTTCCCTCACTGAACTCCTTCCCTTCTAAGCCATTTTTTTGCCTGAATCTGCAGAACCCATGACAGCAGAACGTACGATTTGTAATTTTCCACCTTCCTTCCTTAGACATAATAGAGTACATGTGATTGTTTTATAGATTTTTTTTAGATCATTCACGCACTCTTCAGCTATGTTTTAAATGTGAACATGAGACCTAGATATTCAGAGCCAATGCTTTAATGAAGAGCACAAGTGATCTTTCATATTGAAAAATAAAATAACTCTTTTCTATGTTAATTCTGGACTAGCTATATTAAATATTTTTGAAGGCAGTAAATTACCCTGACTTTTCTCTGGTTTTGACCTTCTGTTCATTTCAACTAACAGTTAATTACGTTTAATGGAAATAAATTGGCATAGTACGTGCAGTTAGTAGCACTTCTTTTTCTTTTTATGGATTTTGTTTCTTTTCTTTATAAATTGAAACTCTTACAGAATCAGAAAACTGTTGTGAAAGCCAAGACCTATTTATATATAGTGACCATTAGTAAGAGTATTATTTGTTCTTCAGATGCACTTAGGGCACCCAATCTCAACTGGTACCCAATTTTGCTAGGAGCTTTAGATACATAGTAAGAGACAGCTACTGTTCCAAACAGTGTACTATCTAAAAAGAAGAGATAGACAAAGGGCAGAAAAAGGAAACAGAACCACAGAGAAGTGAACTTAACACGGCTAACTGCAGGCTAATGGCAGAGCCAGGTTACCTGACTATGAAGCAAAATTGTCAGTGAAAAGCTATTGTTGCTGCCACTGCATACTCCATCAAAAGATTAAACATATATGTATGAAGACACAGTTTTTAAAGCAAGATTTTGAGTTAGGATGTTTGTGTTGTGATACAGTTAGAGATAGGAACGATGTGTTGAAATAAAAATGAGTAGTTTTATAAAAGAAAAAAATATATAATTAAGGGAGGTTGGATTGGAAATGAAGTAGCAAGACTTTCATTCCTGGGATTGTGTCCACCCTGAGGATTTTTGGCACAACATCTCCACTGTTGATGCTGCCGAAGTTGTCCCAACAGTGGTAGCAATGGAGAGAGTGCTATTGTGACCATGCTCCTACAAGTGTCCCGAGTTTTATTATGTTTTTGTCTAACTCTGCTCACAGCAGGTTTTAATTAGTCAGTAGTAAAAATATCTGGTGGCCCTAGGAATCTTGATGTTAGAATAAGCTATCTAACGTGATCCAACACGACACTTCTAAAGCCTAGTTTCGACAAACCCTCATATTCCCAATGTTTCTAACATTGCTGGCGCTCACAGCAGGAGAGGGCCTTAGAGAACAGGGATATTGGTTTGAAATAATTGGACGAAGAAATTTAATCTTGGGTAGTATTCTGAGAGAAGGAAAAATACCAGAGTATGGTCTGAATTTTCCTTGATACAGATTTCCTGGTTTATTGATTTGAAACCAGACAGAGTGGACTTTGTTAAAACATGTCCCACCTTTTGGAAACTTTTTATACCAGATGTAACAGTATTTCCCATTCAATGTGTAGGGAATGTCTCCTGGACCAATAAAATCTTTCAAAACAGTGGAAACTTTTAAAGCATGTCCATTGTTGTGATTATGCTCCATTAGATATTTAAACCACCAATCTGATGTGAGGCGTTTCCAGCCTGAGATTTTCCAGGAATTTAGGAAAACAGCTGTATTATTTAAGATCCAGAGATCCTGGATTAAGCTTTTTGTACACATTGTTTTCTGTGTCATTCTACTGTTCTTCAGTCTAGTAATTTAATTTTTTTGACAATGCCACAGTCTGGGATTTAGAGCACAGTTTATTATTTGCCTTACATAAAGTAGAGCACTGATTTAAAGAAAGATTAATCAGAAAGTTTAGTTGCTATTTTATCACAATTTGTTACCACTTGAGTATGCCGATGCTATTTAAGGGTTTAAACCTCTCTCTGGTACAGAGGAGGGATTGGAATCCACATCTCCTACTTCCCAGGTGACTTCCTTAATCACCAGGCTATAGAGTTGTTCTCTGTGTCTGGCCCAATGAATATTTATATATCTACACAAAGTGGAACAGCATGAACAGGAGAGACTGAGAGTGCCCCACCTTAGAATAGCCTGGTTGTTAGGAGGGAAATCTGAGTTCCACTCCTGGCCACAGAGTGGGGATGCAAACCTGGATCTCCAGCATCCTGGGCAAATCACTGGACTAAAGACACATACATATACAGAGTTTGCTGGCCCCAAACAGACTTTTTCTAATTTGCTAAAAAATTCCAAACATTTCCAGAACCACTAAACCAAAAGCTTCCCTTTATTTTTTCAGTTTGCTGGCAAAACCGAAAAATAAATTTGTTCACCTCAGATCACATGTCAGGATCAGATTGCTCACCTTTCTCTCCCTGCCATATTTTAAGATTAATCCTTTAGGATTTCATGTATTGCATCTGAATCAATACAAGATTCCATAAACTATTTGTGTGCATATACCCTATTTCATTCTGATTTATTTGCAAAATATGTGGATGAATCAAATGGTTATATCACAAGTGGAGAGACCCAGGGCTGGCTCTACGTTTTGTTTTTTTTGGGTTTTTTTTTTTTGGAAGCAGAATACAACTCCCTCTCGCCTCAGTGTTTCACAGCATCTCCCTCACCTTGTGCCCTGGTCATTATTTATTGCAAACCAAAACAGTACTTCATTGATGACAAGCATTTCTATGTAATTAGTGGTGATCACCACTTCACTGTACCATATAATTTGCAATGCTAGCTAAAAGGTGTGCTTACCTAAGTAGCATCCACCTATAATTATGAGAGGTATTTATACTCACAGCTCTCTTAGATGTAGCAGAAGATAGCGCACATTAACAAATGCAATGCTAATTAGTTTGCAAAAAATATCAAATTTCATCTGTACTTAATATCCTTTGCATTAAGTACAAAGACGTTACAGAAGAAATGTGGCTGCTTCAAAAAAAACTTTCATGTCGGATAATATCTGCAAATCTCAAGATTTCTGTGACTTCTATTTCTGATTCAAATCAAACCATTGCCATTAAATTAATGAGTTTTAATGGTGCAAGAGGTCAAGTATAACAAGTTCTTTCTACATATTTCATTGTTTTCAGTGGAGATGTTGCCAAATAGAGAATTAACATCAATTTGCCACTGTTAAATACTATGTGTATTTTGGGAAGGGAGTTGGAAGCAACTGTGTTGAATAAACTGCAACCTTTTTCATGTTTCCCTTGTATTCCTTTAGCCAGACAAACAAGGAGAAGCCGTGCACATGGTATAATGGAATGGGAACAGCCTGAAGAGCCATGCCATTAAGAAGTGCATTAAGGAAAGCCTCTTCAGCCAGTTCATTCGGCACAGATAGATCTTAGAGAGGCCTGTTCCATACAAACAAAGCTCTTGAGATGCACTTTGTTGCGTTCTTGCTGGTCAGAAAAGTGCTGTTATCCTGTGTTTGTGCTTCTGTGCACAATATTTCAATTTGTGTCATTTGGTGGGTTTATAGAGAACAGTGGCCTTTTGTTTGTAGCTAGCCAGGATTGAGCCATGCTGAAACTTTATCACCTACCATTAAAGAGTCCCACAAACTATGTACATATTCATACCCTTAGAAAGTGATAAACACCGAATCTTGCCTCTTGCAAGCAAAATTATCTGTTTTATTACAATAGTATTGCAAATCTCATATAAAATTAGAAAAGAGATATTACTAATGATTTTAGTATGTTTTCAAATGCTAAGAGAGAGCTCCTAAGAGCTTTTACCAACCATTTTGTGGCTCTGACTGCTGTAGGATTGACAACATATCTCTTACTAACTCAAAGGAATTTGGGGTGGGAGGAGGCTCTCCCCTTACCCACTCAGAGAATAGCAACCCTGACAATGAGGAAAAAGCTCACAGAGGCAGACTGATAACACTTCTGCAGTTTATCAGCCTTAATTGGAAACAGAAACCTTATATATTAAAGCACTGCAAAACCAGGCATCTCCAGGCTTTATATCATGAGGCTTACATCCATCTGTGTGGATCTGTATTTAGTCTGGGGGGCACAAGAAGTCTGGTTAGGAGTAGGAAGCTCTGTCTCTGTGGCTTTCTTGGGCTTTTATCTATTTATGCTGAAAGGAATCAGGTGTGTTATTCATAAAAGCAACACAAGCAAGGAGGAAATCCTTGCCCTTAACTATTCTATCTCTGCACTGCTACAGTGTATTAGAACAGGATTATATGGTTGACCAAGTTTGTCAACGCTTTTCAATTAAATACCAAGTATTCTATTTACATCCATGTAATTACACAGTAACTATTTTACTGTTACCAAATACATAATTATTTTTGTCTTCTAAACCTGAGTGAAGGGTCTGGTACTTACTTTGAGGTCTGTTGTGCTATTAAGGTTTGAATATGTTATTACAGAGCTGAAAAGTATCTTCCATATAAATCTGTGTAGTAATTAGTGATAGGACAACCTCAGACAGTTAAGAGGTTTGTTTTGAATAAAAGTTCAAAATATCCTTTTTGGGTCTTATCCTTGGCTTCACCAGCCTCCTCACCATCATCTACAAAAGTCCCCTCAAAGAACTTACAACTGGATTTTCTCTAGTTTAACATGTCCAGTGGCCTCAGAATTTTTCCAGGCTTGTGATCCCTGTTAATGATCCTGTCACAGGTCTAGCTGATGTATGAGGAAATGGTAGGTTTTATGTTTAAGGAGCAAAACAGCGAACAAGAAATGTCAGCCCTAATCCTGCTCTGCCACAGACTTCTGTGGTTGCAAATAAGTTATTGACCATCTGTACATTACTTATTTTTAAAATGGAGGAGGATAACTCCTCACAGGCATGCTAAAAGACTGCTGTAGTGTTTGCAAAGTGCTTTCTTTCCACTTTGTAAATTAATGTACTTTGTAAGGTAAAAGATATCAAAATCCAGGTGCATGTCAGAAATGCTGAAGTTGTATCAAATACATATATTGTCTGTTATCTATAAGCTTCATCTGTAGGCAAGTGTCTTATGTGGCAATTTGCCAGCACTACTTTGATGGGTCTCACGCTTTCTCTTCTTGGGGAGGGTTCAGAGCACCATTTCTTGCCCCTGAACGGGGGTATTAACTGCCCCACTAGCGTCCTAGAGGAGGGGAGTGGAGAGGGAGGGACCCGGACTCGCCCTCTACTCAGGGTCCTAGCCCAGGGGCCCTAGGGATAGCGGTAAACCACTAGAACTAGCAGTTCCTTCCCCTGGGCTACTTCCCTCTCCTGCCCTTCAGCTTGTGGGGCTTTCTGCCCTCCTTCTGCACAAACCAGGTGTCCCTTTACCTAGGGTCTTGGTCTTCTTAGCCCACCACAGCACTTCTCCAAACTCTCCTCTGCTTCCCTCCAAACTGCTCTCTGCTCCAACATCAATCCACTCTGCTTCAACTCCTCCCCTTGTCTGATTGAAGGGGGGGTGTTAATCAGGTGACTGGCTTCAGGTGCTCTGATTGGCTTCAGGTGCTCTGATTGGCTTCAGGTGCTCTGATTAATTTATAGCAAACTTTCTTCCCTCTACAGGCTCCCTTCTAACACTCTCCTCCTGCCCTCTGGCCATGGTGTATCACACTTAATTATATGTTTGTTCATACTCAGGCCTTGCTTCTCAAAGGCATACCACTGTTATTTGCATACCTCTTATGGGAAACAGCTTACAGGCAGCATGAGAGAGTATACTGCTTGAATAAATTAAATCTGCCTCGGCTTCCCAGTGGATAAAGATCCTATGCTTGGCTCTGTGTGTGAGTTTGGAATGACTCACCTTCCATATCCAGATCCTCATGAGGGCATGATAAGCATCCTACTCCTCTCATGCAACCGCATTGCTGCTGACTGTCACTTCCCATACTAGTCATCGGAGACTTGAGTGAAAGTTTTGACAGCTACTTCCCTGCTAAGGTGATTGTTAAGAAAGAACAGTGCTGACAGGGGTGAAAGTACCTTAAAGGACTTACCAGTACTCCAGAGTCCTTGGGAAGGGGCGGGGCCTCTACATTCCAGGGCCCTTTAAATCAAGATTTAAAGGGCCCCAGGCTGGGACTGTGGTAGCAGCAGCTGGGAGCCCTGGGCCCTTTAAATCCCCTGGAGCTCTACCAGCTGCAGAGGCAGCTGGGAGCCCTGGGGCTCGGAAGTGATTTAAAGGGCTCTAACTGCCGCTACCGCAGCAGAGCCCCAGGCCCTTTCAATAACCATTGGAGCCCCAGGGGCTCCCGGCTGCCACTGCGACCCCGGGGCCCCAGGCTTCGGTGGAGCTTTAAAGGATCCAGGGCTCCACTGCAGTAGCAGCAACCAGGAGCCCCTGGCCCTTTAAATCACCACCGGAGCCCCGCTGCCGCTACCCCTGGGCTCCAGCAGTGGGACTCGGGTGGTGATTTAAAGGGCTCTGGAGGGTAGCGGCAGTAGGAGCCCCGGGCCCTTTAAATTGCTGCCACAACCCCCGGGGCTCCAGCAGCGGGGCTCCAGCAGCAGGGCTCGGGCAGCGACTTAAAGGGCCCGGGGCTCAGGCCGCCATTATCGCCCCAGGCCCTTTAAATAGCTGCCAGAGCCCCCCCCCCACACACACACACTGCTACCCCAGGGCTCCGGCAGCAAGGCTCTGGCAGCAATTTAAAGGGCCCAGGGCACTGCTGGGAGCCCCAGGCCCTTTAAATTGCTACCTGGGGAAGCTGATCCGCCCCAGTACGGTGCACGGGCTCTTGCCGGTACGCCGTACTGGGACGTACCAGCTTACTTTCATCTCTGATCGCTGACAGCCTGATTCCTCCCTTTACAGCAGAGTTTCCCAGGGTAATAGCACTGTTTTCCCAATCCTTTTTCTGGGCATCTCAAAGTAATGCCATAAGGAGATCATCTAAATTGGAGTGAAGTGGGCTGGTAGAGAGTGTGGTCTCAAGAGAAAGGGAGTTTTTTCCTCACAGCCCATTGGTTAAACGAGAAGGAGAATAACTCACCTAATCTTTATAAAGAGGTTTGGGGTTTAGTGGAATAGGTCAAAAGATGAAGTCTAAGAGAAAGCGTCTATTTCAAGAAATGTCTTGCTCATTCCTCATAGTTATCTTGAACCAAGTTCTTCTCCCATTATATGAATACAACTCCAGTTGAAGTCAGTTGTGCTTACATCTATGTAACTAAGAACAGAATTTGGCACACTGCAAGTATTTTTTTTTTCTTGATACATGTCCTGGAATTTAAAGAAATATTTATTGTTGTATTTTTGTAGAATCTATGTAGTAAAGGAGAGGATTCTATAGACTGATGACCTCTGCTGTATGAATCAGCATTGCTCCATTGATTTAATACCAGAGGATAATCTGACCCTAGGTTTACAAAAGAGGTAAGCTGTAAACGACAGTGCTGTTGTTTGTTTAAAACCAATGCTGTGTGACAGCTTCAGTGTACAAACATTACAGGAATTCACCTATTTTGCATAATAATAAATGCTGTAACAAATTCAGGCAACCTGGGACCTTTGTGCTGTCCTTATGCTGAGCACAGTAGTCACCCAGTGCATCCAGCACCAATGTGGACAGAACCCTCTTCTCTGAAATCACAGGCCAATTACAAACACACACACACACACATATATATATATATATAGCCTAATTTTCATTACAGGGCTAATGACTAGAACTGGCCCCATGTGCAGTTGGGCGGCAGGGGGCCTAGGGCCGGCTCCATGGGTGGGGGGAAAAGGGGGACCTCGGGCCAGCCCTGTGTGCGGGGAATGAGTGGCACCTTGGGCCAGCCTTGGGAGGAAGGCATGGGGGGCTTGGGCCATCCTGTGAGATGTCCCATTTACCCTTGGGGAAAATATGGTCACTCTAGATCAGTGGTGGGCAACTTGTGGCCCACGGGCCATACACGGCCCATCAGGGTAATCCACCGGTGGGCTGCCAAACAGTTTGTTTACATTCGCACAGCCATCCACAGCTTCCAGTGGCTGCGGTTTGCTGTTCCCATTGGCCGGGAACAGCGAACCACGGCCACTGGGAGCTGCGGGTGGCCATGGAAATGTAAACAAATGGTCACTGGCCTGCCAGTGATTACCCTGATAGGCCGCATGTGGCTCGCCGGCCGCAGGTTACTCACCAATGCCCTAGAAGAATGCCTTATTCTAAGGGACTTTGAACTGCACCTGTTATCTGCCAGAGGCTGGCCAGTCATCCTGTTGATTTATCTGTCAGTCCTACTCTCATCATTGCAGTGTCTGGTCTGTAAACCTCAGTTACTGATTTACAGAGCAATGATGAGAGAAGGTGAATATCTAATCTAAGAAGTGTTTGGTACAGACCAGATTCACCAGGATGCTGTAGCTGCTTTGTGTCATTCTGGCAAAATATAGCCATTACCTTAACTAGCCAGTTGAGACAAGTTACATCTGTTTGGTATTGCCAGAGTCACAAAGCACTCATGGCATAGTGATGGATCGGGCTATAATCTCAAAACAAATTATCCCCCATAAATGTAATGGGTTAAATTAATCTCTGGAATAACTCCATGGCCTTCAAGAGAAATACCCCAGGGTGAAACCCACAGTTTCTATTATGACCACACATACACTGAAATTGTATGTAGAATGTCAAAATAATAAAAGCTGTTGTAGAATGAAACTACTGGTGACTCCACTGGCCATCTTTAGGGACACTGAGGTTTACATTTAAAGTTGGAGATAAAAATCACTTTAATCACAATAAGAAAAGGAGTACTTGTAGCACCTTAGAGACTAACCAATTTATTTGAGCATAAGCTTTCGTGAGCTACAGCTCACTTCATCGGATGCATCCGATGAAGTGAGCTGTAGCTCACGAAAGCTTATGCTCAAATAAATTGGTTAGTCTCTAAGGTGCCACAAGTCCTCCTTTTCTTATTGCGAAGACAGACTAACACGGCTGCTACTCTGAAACCTGTCATTTAGTCACAATGAAATTTTACATGAAACTTAACAAAAGTTATAAAATTTCAGTGAATAAGAGAAAATTATAATTTTCTACCATGATTCTGTTATTCCAGTGAATAAAAAAAACATACTTTTTGAATTTTTACCTTTCTGTATAACATTGTTTCAGGATCTCAAAAATTAGATGTAAAATCCTGGTTTAGAGTTATAAAACAGCAAGGTTTTAAATTTCATTGGAAAGGTTTCTCAGGTCCATTGTAGAATTTATGGTCAAAACCAGCCAAAGACCAAAATTGCCAACAACCTTTGATGGTTAGAATGCTCACCTGAGACGTGGGATGCCCCGGTTTAAGTCCATGGTCTGAAAAGGAAAAGCTGGGATTTTCCTAAGCAAGTGCCCCAACCACTGGGCTAATGGCTATACACTTAACTAAACTCTCCAATTTATGTTCCATAGGAAATTCTAGCACTTCAAACAAGTTTTCATTCCAATTCTAATTGAAAACTAGGAATTTTAAAATTTCCAACAGAATGTAAAATTCCAAACATTTTTGTTTCAGAAAAATCAAAATATTTTCATTCAGTTTTTCTGCAACAAAATGGAGCAGCCAACTGCCCTATCTTCTCATGGACTTTTCATGCTGCTTCCACTCCAGAGTTGACGGGGGAGACGAGAAGCCCTGGGAACCTGCTGCCAGAATCTGCAGCAGGGCTCCTATAAACTGTGTGTTTCCCACTTCCAGAGCAGTCCGACTGAGGGGGCTGACATAGAACCATGGACCTGGAAGCCTGGGCTCTCCATCAGTCTGCCAGGCAAGGTGGTAGGAAACCAGGTAGGTTTAATTCAGCATTAACATTTTGGTTTTGATGAATCAGCATATTCTGATTTAAAAAATATTTTGTCAGAAAATTCCCAGTTACCTCTAAGTAGCGCTCTCTCTCTCTCTCTCTCTCTCTCTTGTTTTTGTCTTGATAAAGTATGAAAAAAAATCTCAAAACCTTGAATTTTTTTGCAAAATGGAATTCTTGTTTTCTGGCCAGCCCTACTTTAAAATTCCTCTGTAAATGTTATGGGTTTTTTGGCTTTTGCAGTGAGTGATCATATAAAACACAAGCCTGGATTTACATTGCGGGTTAAAATCTGCTGAACAATCAACAGATGACATGCAATAGTTTTCTGTGGCAATCTGCTGGTTTATATGTGCACGGAGTTTCTTAATTTTTCCTCTTCACACAGGCAGTCATCTAACATTTCCTGACAAAACAGTGTTCCATTATATATAATTCTAGTTTATACCCAATGTGTCACAATCTGCCACATGAAAGGGTATGATGGCACAGAAAATCTTAAAAGCCTTCATTTCAAAAATAGAAAAAAGCATGAATGTTCCACCCAAACAAAAAAAAAAAGAAGATTATCGGTTAAAACTGAAACTTGCAGAATGCTGTTTTGAGTAAGGATGAGGAGAATTTTTGTTCTTTAGAGTGTATTGTACTTGAATGTGATTTTTCTATTGTCCAGGATTTTTTGTAGCAAGCAGGAAATGTAATTTTAATTAGTTGACATGTTGTATTCAATACCCAAGGATGCAGCAGCTATTTAAGTAGGAAACATAAATTCCATATATTTGTATGATACTTGCTTCTTATCAAGTTTCAGACAGTGCAGGATTAGCAGTGTATTCAATTTGCTTCATGTATCAAGATGGATGGGGGGACAAAACATGCTTTTCTCATGCAAGGAACATTAGACTCATAGTTTCTAAGGCCAGAAGGAACTACTGTGGTCATCTAGATGACCTCCTGCATAGCACAGGTCATAGAACTTCCCCAAAATAATTCCTGTTTGACCGAAGCATACCTTTTAGAAAAACATCCAAACACATTTGTGGGTGGCAAGCTATCAGCATTACATACAAATTGGCGGATAAGCTGTTTTTGCCAGTTGTATTTTGTTTAGACATATTCACATATCACCACAATTGGAATGCTATAGGTGACTCTGAAATTACTGAAACTACTTAAATCTTCATAAAGTACTTAAAAATGAACTACTTAATTATCCATATTCCTAAGCACACTGGTGTTCAATTCAGATTAGTTTAGACATAGATATGGATAGAGGATGAAAAGAGCTAGACAAAATTGGTGGCACATATTTTTGTGAAAGCTCAAGTGATATTTTTAGCTTACTCATTTAGTATGATTTTCTGTATGCCCTGATTTATATTTTTAAATATTTCAGGATATGGAAAATGTGCATGCAATAACTAAACAAGCCTTCATTTTATGAAAATTTGAGCAGACGGAGATGAATATGGAGGCGTGCAGAACTACTGAATTCTGTTTCCAGTTATGTTGCTTTCTAACCATAATAACACATAGGACTTGTCCCTCATTTTACAAGCACAATATATACATTTAGTTCTCACAACACTTCTTTGAAGAGGGTAAATAAGTAAATATTGTTGTTATTTATCAGATGAGAAAAGTAGCCATATTGTAGTCTGTTCTGGGTCTTATACTGCACCCATGACCTTAGCATATCTAGATCAGGTTCCCTATAATATCTGTGATCCAGGAAGCTGGTGTCAAACAAGGATTAAAACTTAGCTCTGACTTCACACTGTGTTTCTTCTTCTAGGCCACAGTGCCTCCCAGACAAATCATTAGACCTCTGACACATTTTCACTGCCTGTAAAAGTGAAATAATAACACATATTTACCTATAATTGTCACAGACTGTACCCTTATCTTCAGTCCTTTTACAATGCTATGATAAATTTTGTACAAAATATGCCTTGTGAGATATCATGTGAAAACTCATAATCTTCTGAACATTATTGACCCACATTCTTGATAACCAGTGGCAGGGATCAGGGTCACAGTTTGTGACTGGTTGGTGAGTCTAACTTCAGTGTTAACCGTCAGTTTTGGAAGTATCTACTTTCCCTTTTGCAGCCTGCCCTGACCTTGGCATTTTCAGTGAGGACTACCCTTGGCACGCTGGGTCAGAAGGGGAAGAGACCTTAAGGTCCAGTTGAGGGAGGATATTCAAGGTGTAAGAAGCAATATGGAAAAAAAATCACAGAGGGATGTGGGAGAAGTATCATTAGCAGAGCAGAAGGGTCTGAATTACATTATTGAGGGTCTTGAAGGTAAAGACAAGGAGTGACATTTTGGTTCCATTGAGGTCAATGGCAGTTTTGCCATTGACTTCAATGGGGCAAGGATTTAACTTATCAAGTTTAAACTTGATTTGCTTGAGAAGAAGTACTCACTGAGGGCTCAGATAGAGAGGTGTTGTCAGATGTATGGTCCAGGCAGGTTATTTTATCAGCTATGATTCTGAATATAGAGGAATGAATGATGTGGGAATTAGGGAGGTAAAAAGAGAGGAAGTTGAAATAGTCAAGATAGAAGATGATGAGAACAAGGATGAAATTTTTGGCAGAGAGAAAAGAATGGATCTTAGAAATGATGCACAGAAAGAAGTAGCAGGATTTGGATCTGGCTTGGATATATGGAGTGAGGGAAAGAGAGGAGTCAAAGATGACCTCTTGGGTTTGAGTGTCAGTTACATTAGGGTGGCTTTGTCAACACTGACAGAGAATGGAGAGAGAACCAGTAGTTCAGTTTTGGTCATGTAAATTATAAGTAGTTAGTAATTTGTCCAGAAAAAGATGTCAGAGAGAGTCTGAGATGCAGGATTGGATAAAGGGATGTGTTTAAGGAATGGAAAGGTAGATCTGTGAGTCATTAGCATAATGGCCATAGTTGAATGGATGAGTGAGAGAAGAAAAACAGTCTGAGGACAGAGTTTTGTAGCATCCCCAAAGAGAATGGGGAGAGAGTGGAGGAGGACTTACCAAAGTAAACACTGAATGAGAAGTCAGAGAGATAGGAGAAGAGCCAAAGAGGAGAGGGGACACTAAGCCAAAGGAGACAAGATGTTATGGAGGAAGGGTGTTACCGGTGGCGTTAGAAACAGCAGACAGGTCAGGGAAATTGAGGATGGAACAGGGCCCCGATATTTGGCCAAGAAGAAGTAGCTAGAACGTGTGTTTACAAGCAGTTTCTGTTAAGTAGAGATGTATCTGTACATATGAATATAGAGCTGGGCAAAATTTTGGGGGCAAAACTTTTCAGTGAAATTTGCTAAATTATTTGGTCAACATTCCTTCCCCCAATCCAAAAAGTAAAAACAGTCTGGTTTTGATATTTTTGAAGCATGATGTTCTAGTTTTCTATTTAAAATCAACTTGTTTCAAAATTTCCTAAAATTTTATTTAAAATATTTTTTAAAAACTTTTTAAAGTTTTGAAATTGAAACATTTCATTTTGGGTCAAGCAAAATGTTTTGTTTGGCTCTATTTTTAATTTTCTTTATTCAATTTTTGGAACTGTCAGTGAACAAAATAATCAGTTCTTTGCACAGACCTGTATGAAAGTGCTTTTAAAAAATCTGTAAATTGATTATGAAATGCGTGAAAGTGAACATAACATTCTACCGATACTTGAAGGATATGATCACCAAAGAGGGAGATTAATTATTTAACATGGTACAATGGGAAAAATACATGGAATTTTTCCATGAAAAATTTGGGGTAAGTCTGATGAAAACCTTCATGACGTTTGTTGAAGCCCACCAAATGAGATCCTTAAAACTTGACTGACTAAAAGTCCAGAACAGAGGTGGGCAAACTATGGCCTGCAAGCCACATCCAGCCTGTGGGACCGTCCTGCCCAGCCCCTGAGCTACTGGCCCAGGGAGGCTAGCCCCAGCCCCTCCCCCGCTGTTCTCCCACAGCCTCAGCATGCCGCGCCACTGGTGATCTGGGTGGCCGTGCAGCACAGTTGCAGAGCCGCGGCCTAACCCGGTGCTCTGGGCGGCGCGGCTGTAGTGCTGCCAGCCACCAGTACTCCAGGCAGCGTGGTAAGGGAGCAGGGGGGTGGGGTTGAGGGCAGGGGAGTTCAGGGGCTGTGGTCAGGGGTTGAGGGTGTGGATAGGGGTTGGGGCAGTCAGAGGGCGGAGAACAGGGGGGTTGGATGGGGCAGCGTTCCCAGGGAGGGCAGTCAGGAATGAGAGGGTGGGTGGGATGGGGCGGCAGGGGGCATTCAGGGGTTGGGGGTCTGGGGGTGGTCAGGGGACAGGGAACAGGAGGAGTTGGATGGGGCAGGAGTCCCAGGGGAGCAGTCAGGAGGTGAGAAGCAGGGGGATTGGATAGAAGGCAGGGGCCGGGCCACATCTAGATGTTTGGGGAGACACAGCCTTCCTCAAACCGGCCCTCCATAAAATTTTGGAAACCCAATGTGGCCCTCAGGCCAAAAAGTTTGCCCGCCCCTCGTCTAGAAGTATGCAGTGTAGTTGTAGCTGTGACAGTCCCAGGACATTAGACAGACAAGATGGGTAAGGTAATATCTTTTATTGGACTGACTTCTGTTGGTGAGAGAGACAAGCAAGATCTCTGTGTTGTTTGAAAGCTTGTCTCCATCATCAACAGAAGTTGGTCCAATAAAAGATATTACCTCACCCACCTTGTCTCTCTAAAGGTCTAGAAGATATATTGAACCAGGTAAGGCTCTGTTGTACCTGTGCAATTGCAGCGATGATCAAAGCAATAGGTATATGAATATAATGATATACCTAATGATATTGTTCACCTTCTCTCCTTGCAGTCAGTGGGACTGTACATAAGTATTTGCAAGATTGAGTCCTTAGCATCCCTCTCCAAAGGCTGTTGTAAGTAGCATTCAGGAAGTGTGGGACTACAAAAGAGTGTTTTAATTTACAAACTGTTATACAATAAGGTCAATATATGAGTCTTAGCCCTTGTTAGCTGATGAATTTTATTGTTTCTGAACATTTGGTATGTTAGGCAAAGGCTGGATGGCTTGCTCAAATTACCTGAGAGCGGAGCAGAGCAGTGGGAGAGCGGCCGAGCACCTGGCAGGGGGACCAGCGCAGCAGTGCAGGAGTGATAGCCTTCAGGGCAGCTGATACCAGAACAAGTGCCTGGATGGCGGGGTGAGCAAGGTGCCTTTTTTCCCCTGCCATGGTTGAAGGTGAATTCAAGCAGATGCACCTCTGAACTCTGGGTCTTCACTGACAAAGGACAACAACTCTGAGTGGGGTGTGGTGAAGAAAGAAGGGGCAGCATGTTACAGGAACTTTGGTTGTTCGATTCAAGAACCTGAGGCAAAAGACACTGCCCAACATACTCTGGGGTGGGTGTTTTGCTCATGGTTTTATATTTATGAATCTTGCTTGCACTGTTTCTCCAAATTAATGCTGGGTAATTTCCCTCCTTTTATTAAAAAGTCTCTTTCTACACTCAGACTCTGCTTGTGAGAAGAGAAGTATTGCCTCTTAGATGCACACAGGGGGTGGCATATAATTTTCCCAGCAGACTGGGTGGGGACTTGAGCCAGTTCTGTTGTATTGTTGAAAAGGAACCCCTAGATATTGAACCTGGCTCTGACTCGCTGCTGACTCCACCTGGCAGAAGGGTTACAGAAGAACAGTGTGACCTGTGAAAAATCAGCACTACAAAGTAACGTAACAAATGCTTATGTCACAGAAGCAGAGGAAAATGTAGATGAGTGTTACTTTAGTCTGAGGGACAATATCAAGGTTGGTCGAATGAAAGTTTGATAACTTTCACCAGGTTTTTAAAGTTTGTGTAATGAGCAGTACAATAGAATCACTATGAACAATATATTTTTGGAAGCAAAGTTGTAACAATATGATGAGTTGCATAAGGGTATTTTTATAATAGTCTTCAATGGAGTTGTAAGCCAGAACATAATAGCTTTGTGCTAGAGGGAGCCGTAAAAGAGAAATAAATATACATAAAAGAGTGTACATTGTGTAATTTGTTTTTTTTAAAGTTCAGATAACTGAGATAAGGGGCAGGATGAAACATAACCAACTGAGTGGAGCACAGAAACGTAAACTGGCAGAAGAAAAGAAACAAAAAACTAGTGAAATTTTCCCAAATCTTCCAAAGCTGGCATCATTTTTCAAAGTGAATCCATCAGAAGCAACATCTTCTCTCAGTAGCACCGACATCGTTCCAAAACCTGTAGGTGTTTCAGAGACTGACCCTTCTTCTATTGGTGAAACAAACACCATTCCAGAACATGTGGATTTGTCAGATACTGTAACTGATCATCCTACTCCTGGTGGTAAAACAGACATTGTTCTAGAAGGTGTGGATGTGTCACAGACCGAACCTGCTCATGCTATAAATAATAGGTGAAAAGATCCTGGTATGTGTGTTGATTTCAGTACCAATGATGTAGCTTACTGGATAGATCGTGGACCAAATGACTGTCAACACCACACTGAGCCATTTGAGAAATCACGTCGGACTTTTACCAATGGCAAACAAGCAAGATATTGTCCACAAAAAAAAGCTTTTAGGACAGAACAAATATGCCATATTCATACCATGTGTTGTACACTCTCTCAATCTTGTTGGCCGCAGTGCTCTTGATTGTTGTCCTGTGGCAGTAAGTTTTTTCTCAACAGTTCAGTTACTTTATACATTTTTCTCTGCCTCAACACACCAATGGGCAGGTCTTAAAACATATTTGGGCAATGATTGTGTGTTGAAATCCCTTTCTAATACTTACTGGGAGGCACATGCAGTGGCAACAAGTGCAATTCTGGAGTCCTACTCAAAGATTGTGGATGCGTTAGAAAGTATAGCTGAAGACCAATCACAAAAAGGAGAAACTATACGAGAGGCAGAAAACATTGCAAACAAGATGCAAGAACTAGAGTTTGAATTCATGTTGACCATGTGGAATGAAATTTTACAACACTTTTACCATACAAGTCAAGCTCTCCAAGAAAAAGAATTGGATTTGAAAACATGTGCAGACCTCTGTCAATCATTAACAGACCACTTACGCACTTTGAGGAATGATTTCGAAAGATTTGAAGACATATCAAAAGATATCTTGCCTGATACTAACTACAAAAAAGCCCAGTCCCGCAAGCGAATCAGGAAAAAACAAGCAAATGATAGCAATGCAACAGAAACAGAAACAGAATTGAATCCTAGAGACAAATTTAGCGTATCTACTTAGTACACTATAATTGATACACTTGAAGCTCATATGAAGAGGAGAGGTGAAGTGTACAAAGAAGTCTCAAGTAGATTTTCTTTTCTAAATGATATGGACTTATCTGATGAACAATATTCACAAGGTTCCCAAAAGCTAATTGACTCATACCATGTTGACCTGAGCATGAATCTCTGCGGAGAAGTATGGCAGTTCCACTGTTATATGCATGCAAAGTTTAATGAAACAGGAAAAATGAAATTCAGTCACATTGATCTTCGTGACGCAATGTTGAAAGATGGAATACAATGTGTATTTCCAAATGTAGAGATCACACTACGTATTTTTCTAACATTGATGATTACTAACTGCTCCGCAGAATGCTCTTTTTCGCAGCTGAAAAGAATAAAAAACCCTCAGAGAACAAAAATGTGTCAGGACAGACTTGATTCACTTTCCCTGTTGTGTATGGAAGTGGACATGCTTCGTCAAGTCAGCTTCGATTAACTTATCCAGAATTTTGCAATCAGAAAGAAGCTAGAAAGAAGCTATTTTAATTTCAGCATACATGAAAGTTTTGTGTCATTTCAAAAAAAAAAAATTTTATGGCATATTATTGTTTTTATTTTGAATTACACATGGGGGAGGGGCACCAGAATCTTTTCAGTGCTTAGGGCCTCTAAAGGTCTTAATCCAGCCCTGACTGGGCCCAATGAGTGTAACTGCTTTTGCACCATGCTCGTCCTCTGCCATAACTGTGACATCCTCCAGGTGGCAATAGCAGCTTCAGCCCCTCAGTTGCTTTTGAAAGGGGTATTGAAGCCAAGTGGGTTTATATAAATGGAGATCCCATGTCCCGTTCTCCTGGCCTCCATCATGGCTTTCCTCAACAGACTACACTAAGTTGGTGTAGGAACCACTTCTGTAACTCATAGTAGGGCGCATAGGAATAGTTTCTGAAGTAGTCATTTCCCTATCCCCACGAGACCATCTGTGGAGCTTAAGTGGCCCAGAGGACCTGTTACTGGCTCTCTATAACATGCATGAAATTTGCCATTTAGTATAAAAAAAAGTCTGATAAGAACAATATCCGTGTTTCTGAAAAGGATGAAGAATAAGGCACTATTACACATGCATGATGTAATGCACAAAGGAAAACAACGTTTTGTGTTTGCTCTCTGTCTGTAGAGTGTGGTTTTATGTAACTAATTAAGGTGAAAAATAGGGGTAGGAAATCTGGGATTTCAGGAGGGAATATTTTTATCCTGGCACAAAGGGTGGGTGTGCCATAGTAAAGACGGTACTCTTATCAATATAATTAAGAGTTTCATGATTTATTTGATATCCATATCATGCCTACTGTGCAAATACAATAATACATAAACTAAACTAAGTACAAACTTTGGCTGTCAATTTACTGGTAAGACTTTATTACCATAAAATTGATATTTGCGTTTGATATGAAGCTATAGTTCTTGCTATTAACTGGGGAAATGAACTGCTTAAGGCTCAGATTAGTACAATGCACAACTACATTACTGGAGAATTCTTTGTTGAGCTTCAGAGAAAGTCTAAAAGTGCGAAAATGAAACATTCATATGGGATGCTGCATGAGTTTAACAACTACTAAATAGATCAGCAGTGAACCATTATTTTTTGGTAGGAAAATGTAGTTAAAAGCTGAAGTTAAAGCTCTCTCAGAAATTATTGAAGTGGGCAAGCAAACAGGCACCTTTCTTTTCAAACCAGCCTTCAAATTATAGATCAGACCAGTCACCAAATTTCAGACCATTTAGTCATTCCACAAGTTACACAAATTATTAGTGTTGAAGCATGAATTGGGGCACTTGTGATTTCTGTCCGCTTGTTGTGAATCATGTTACTGCATAAGGGGTTGTTTAGCTTGATCAGAGACAATACTTGTTATATACCTGAAACTTCTAGGAAATGCCCACTCCTCACTACACTGGGGAAGGATCTAGAATGGGCCAGCAAGAGAAAGACAGTTGTCCAGAAGGGAGGGAAGAAAGGGAGAGGAAAAGAATGAGAAGCTTGTGCCTTAGGAAGCCACAGCTGGGCCTATCTTCCTTATCATGCTCTCTGTTTCCCATTGAACAGCCAGAGGGGAGGAGGAGCTGATTGGTCTCTGCTCTCCTCTCCTATTAATTTAAACCTTGTCCCTGGCTTTTGAGTCCTCTTGTGTCCTTTAGCTGCCCCAGGCTCCTATGGTGTTTAGATGCTGCTTGTAATTATTAGAACTGGGAGCACTGGCTGTTGAGAGTCTGAAAGGACAGGAAACAGGACGGGGGGGTGGAAGTTGAGGAGGTGGAGTGAGAGCTACTGTGGGTGCAGCAGCAGCTTGGTAAAGAGGTTTCCACTTTAAAAATAAAGTCCTGTTGAAGTTTGTTAGTACCTTGCCTGGTTGCTACAACAGCTCCCTCACTGCATTTGTATTAAAGGAGCTGGATGTTCAGGATGCTGTGGGTCTGACGAATTGCCTGTTTTGAGATCCGGAATGAATTTTTCCCATTGGACCACATTGGCAGCTTTGCAAATCTCAACCCATATCACTAAAGAGTTGTACATACATTAAGATAGAGTACTCACTGTTTAAAGAACATGGAATTGAGAGTTTAGAAAAAGAAAATACTTTGCAGTTTTCATCAGTGGACATATTTTCATGAGTGAGAATGTTGACATTGTATCACCCAAAACACCATCCTTGCAGAAAAATGAAATTATGCTCTGGCCCAAGGGAATGCTTCAACACAAAAATATGTTGGGAGTGTGGTGTGTCTCCTCCCTCCTTGTGTTTTTTAATGGTCTATTCTATTCCATTTTACGTAGGTTCTTATACCACCCTTGTCACTGTACCATCTGAGCACCGTCCAGTAGTGCATTATGTGATCTAACTAATATTAGTCACAAGAGGTTTGTTCTTTCTCTTATCCTCTCCCCAGGGGAAGAATTATATGCACAGTGGAGTGTTTTGTTTTGATAGGGTTCTGGGGCTTGCTTTTTGCTTGTGTCCACTCTGATCTGTGTTGATATTGGAGAAGTCAAGGTCGAAGAAGTATGCCTTGCACCTGGAGTGGAAGGTGACGAGATTTGTGAGGATCCTGAGTTCCCATGAGAATTGGTTCCACAGTGTCAGTTCAGATGTCAAGAAAGTGCCATTTCCATGTGATGGGACTTTGGGTGCCATTCTCATGCATCTTCGACAAACACAGGCCACCCTGAGACTTCTTTGCTTGTAAAAACTGGTGTGTACTTTATTGACTATTTCTTAGTTCCTATACCAATACATATCAGATCATCCACACCCTTTCACTTTCCCCTGCTTTCTGGCCCTTTTGATCAGAGTCGGGGGGAGAGCGGTTGAGGTGTCAGAGAACTCCCCTAGTCTCCTCTCACTCTCCTTCTCTCTTTCTCCCCCTTTTGTCCCCTAGCACTTCTTCCTGTGCTCTTTTGAACCACTTGCCTGTTAATGGGCTAACTAGCTCATTAACTTCATAACTCCAGTCTGGCCTGGTAATTAGGCACACTCATGACCAATCAGGCCTTCTCTGGGGGAAATTAATTAGTGCGAATGGTGACCAGAGTGCCGGCTCAAACTCCATCTCTCATCACTCTGTCACATTCCTACATAGACAAGCTTTACGTTTTGGAATTTGCTAACAAACTCATGGTGGGTTTTTTTTTTAACCTTTTCAGAGGTAGGTCCACTCTGTTCTGTCTGTCAGTTAGAACCCCAAATAACACCTTTGAGATGTGCCTTTGGGTAACAGCTACTCTACCTGTCAAAAAGTCAGATACTGCAATGATCTGACAGATAGGCAGATCCACTAAATGAATGATACCCGAAAGATTCAATTTTCATGACTTAATCAAAAGAGAACCGGCAGATGCAGATTTCAGTGGGCCAACCTCTGCTTGGAGTTAGTACATAAGTCTGCAAGGAATAATTCTCTGACTCCCCTCTTCCCTAGGTACTCAGTAAAATGATTTTAGTGGAAGCTGTCCTTGAGTAATGAGTACAGGAATGGCCTGTAATATTTGTTTTGAAAAGCTGATAATTTTATATTATTACAATACTTTGCCTTAAAACCACAAGAGCGCATTAAACACCTGATTTATTTTCCATGAAAAATCTTAATTGAAAAAAATTCATTAATAATTTCTGTTTGAAGTATTTCAATTTGTACAGAAAAATTTCAAAATGAAATGAAATTATTATTTTGTCTTATTTGGAATGGAATTTTTTGTTTCTATGTGGTTTGTTTGAAATTGGAGTTTTGTTTTTTCCCCCTCCTGCCCTTTTCCCTTTTTTCCTTCTTTGTCACTAACTACAACTGAATGAATTATGTCTAGGGTTTCTCCCTCCTCATCCTCACACATGGTTTCCTTTTTTATTCTTTTTGTCACTCTAACTTTTCTGAAGTTGGAGACATTTTGAAAAGTTTGAGTGAAAAAAGGAATTAAACAATTTAATAGTAATTAAAAACACAGCCAAATCTGAAATAAAATACACATAAATCAGTTATGAAAACCAAACTAGAAAAATGCAATTCAAAAGTGACTAAATGGTTGTTTTTTTTCCATTTAGAAATTTCATATAAAAATTAGTTTTTCACAAAGATTATTTTTTCAGCACGGAAATTTTTGATCAGCTCTATATACTTTTCTTCTGAGAAAGTGGATTACAAGCATTTAGAGCATGCTGGCAACTTAAATGGTAAAATAATACCTTTGGAATTATATAATTTCAGCTGTCATAGCTTTAAGAGCTTGGTTTCATAAAAGCTGCCACACTTACTCAGGCTGAGGAGTATCTTTCTTCATGAATATTTCCATTGAAGTCCCTAAATACTTTTAAACCAAAATGGGTTTTCCTTTATAAATCCTATTCACTCAATGAGATAATTTGGGAAATAAGATACTCTATAAAGTGAGTGAGGTTGAGAGAATCTGGTCCTTTATATTTAAAGAATAATGGCTACTAGGAATTGTGGGTTTTTAGATATAAAATGTGGAATTAAAAATGCATTCTGAAAATGACTTCAATAGTGATAATATCTGTTCCTGTGTTATTTGCAGGCATTTGTTTTACTGTATCTGCAATACTGGTTGTTGCTAGTTTTGAATGCATGTGTTGCTTTTATTACCCAGCAGTTTTGTTGCTGTAGATTGTCATTAGGTATATTTGTAGGTCATGAAGTTCTATTTGCAATGTCATTTCTCTGACCTCTTTGGCATCAAGCTGTTGACCTCTGTAGTATTAATTGACAAGTGGTTTGACCTCTAACTCTTTTAAAAACGTTTTCTGTTATTTAGTTAACATGTAATGCCGGGTGAATATGCTCTAGCATCCTGGAGATTATCCCGGGCCAAAAGGACTCATGTAAAGCTATTAGTTCTTTCATTTTTATTAAATGCTCAGATGCAATGTTCCTGAACATTACAAGATGGAAGCATATTAAGGGATTTGACATAATTTCCATTGGAACACAAAGTATTGAAAAGGGAAAGGTAATGAAGAATAGTTAGGGGGAAAATGAGGAGATCAAAATAGGAGATCTAAGTTGCACAAAATGCAGCATGGGTTAGTACTAGCCAGATAAATTAAGGGGGAATAAGGATGGCTTTTAAAATGATATAAGAATATATAAAGAAGAACTACAGTGGAAGTAGTTAATTAGGGCCAGATTTAATACCCCTATTCATGCTGAATTGCACTTTACTCCTTGATTAGTCCCATTAATATCAATGGAGCTTCTCAAGGAGTAAGGGGCACTCAGCATGAGTAAGGGTGAGAGAATCTGAATTTACAGAAGGTGGGAAATAAAAATAATGATGAATCCAAAGTGATTATTAAATGTGTCTAATAAAAAAAAAAAGAGCCTGTTGCTCCTCCCATGATACAAGTGAAAGGAAGTAAATATCAGACAGGAGGAAGACCAAAAGAGGTAGGGGAGCAGTAACTGTGTAAAATGTTCCTTTCTTCTATTGGAGCCCATGGAAGTGCCTTTTCAGGGCACACTGAAATCAGGATTTCATGGTTCAGAAACAGTACTGCTTTCAAGCATACAGTCTTCTCAGCGTGCTTTCTTGGTGGTGTGGCTAATTTCATAGCAGACATCTGTACTGTATGCAGAATTGATGTTCTTTAATAGTAGAAATGTGGGGGGATATTGCAGGGTAGGGGGAGATATTTCAATGCAAGATATTTCAATGAAAGGTTGTTCCCTCTGTTCATGGAAGTCTCTTGTAAAGGCCAGCTTCATGCATTGCTGTCCCTGGATCTGTAAGGATGGGAATTGATTTTCCCCTCAATCATGCTTCAAAGCCATACCTTGTGCCTGGTCCCTCAGGTCATAAATGTCTTCAATTTGAAGAGAGGATGAAGAATAATTTTCATGGAGGGAATCTTGTTAAGTGTCTAGAAATGTGAGGGTCATAGCCAGAGAAGGGCATAGAAAGAAAAGGGGTGATCCTAATAATATAGCACTGCTGCTTAATGTTATGAATAGAGCTGGTTGGAAAATTGATTTTATTTTTATGAGCAAAATATCAACAAAAGAGGGGGAAAAAAGCTTTCACTGAAATTTTCCACACAAATTTCAAATTCAGTGGCAAAAATTTTAAAGTGCAAATATTTTGGCCAAAAACTGAAGTATTTTGAGTTGGGAAATGCTGCTGTGGTGCCTCATGTGAGTTGTAGTTTGGGTCTTCATGCCACCATTCTCGTCTATACACTCCCTATGGCCATGAAGTGTGATGGAAGATGAAATCTGGCTGGGAACCATAGAGGAGAAAAAGAGGATATGAGAAAACTGGGCTGGGACATCATGAGAGCCATTTTGTAGTTTTTGATCTTGACAAGTCTTGCTAGGAAACTGTGTGTGTATAAATATACCTTTTCCATATACCAGGAGAAAGAAGTGGGAGGAACTGGTATGGTCAGGTGGTCTTTCCTGAAAGAGCAGTCAAACCATTTTTATTTTCCTTATCATAATGACTTTGGGGAGGATCCTTAGAAGAATGTCTGGAATAATTTGTGAGACACAGTATAATTTTTGCTTCCTTTTGGGGCAGATTATGATAAAATTAGCCAAATAAGGGGAGTTTCTTTTTTGAATTTATCACAAGGATTTGCTATTTTTTTGCTGGATGACTTACTATACTCACTAAGTATCTTAATGGTTTGATTACTTTTTTTTTTACATTTTTTTATTTTTTGTTACCTTTCCTTCCTTTCACTTCTTGTAGGTGAAAGAGCATAAATATATTTTAGGAAGTATTTGAAAGTGCTGAGGAGGTGATGTTGCATAAAGGTTTTAGGAGGATGTGCTATAATGGGTTGTGTGGAAGAAGGCAAAGAAAAATCTGTTAAGGAAGGTTATGAAAGTAGT
Organism: Lepidochelys kempii; assembly: GCF_965140285.1. Lineage (NCBI taxonomy): Eukaryota > Metazoa > Chordata > Testudines > Cheloniidae > Lepidochelys > Lepidochelys kempii. The sequence goes on from NC_136380.1 coordinate 104,312,983, forward strand.
ATTAGCGGGATGGAGGAGGCAAGGGGAAACATAAAAGTAAAAAGATACAGGCAGGAACAGTGAGTAGTAGGATCTTAAAGATGAGGACAAGCAGTTTAAATGTTTTGTGCAGTGCAATGGAGAGCTGCTGAACTGCCTAAAAGAGAAGGAACATATGTTGTTGAATTAACAGAAAGAAAGGTGATTTGGGCAGTAGTCTTTTGAATGGACTGGAGGGATTGAAACTGGTATGAAAGAAACCAGAGAGAAGACAAGACAGGAGATAAGGACATAGCCAAGGGAATTAACTGTCAGGATGAAAATTAAAGGAGCAATTTTTGTTAACATTGTGTGGAGAAAAAGCAATAGGCTTTGGCTACAGTCTAGATATGGAGGGGAGAACCAATAATATTTGCTTGAGATAAGCATTTTTCAAAACAGGAAGAGATTACTGGCAATTACTGTCTGTCAAATGTAACTTCAATGCCTAGTAAAATAATGTAAGAAATATTAAGAGAAAAAAAATCAACTATCTAGGTGTTAAAATACAAAATAAGTAGCATGGATTTGTACAGAATAAAACTTGTTAGGAAAAAATATTTTCCTTTGTTGATATTGAGATGGGCATAGAGCAGACCTTCAATAAATTATGGATACTGTACATTGACCTGGTTATAGGAAAATTTACTGTATGACTATATTGAGTTAAATATTGAGGTTCTTACTGTGTGACTCAGGACCGTTGGGAAACAAACAGGAAGACAAAACAATGACTCAAAACACATTATCTGTTAGCAGACACTTGAAGATTGTTATAAGACATTGGAGAACAATTGGCTCAACCTCCCACTGAGCCTATCAAATTGGTTTTTGACTTGCAAGGCCAAAAAGTCCATGAACTGAGAGATCAGAAAACTCTGGGTGAATAAAAAAAAATGATACTCTGGTGTGGGGAAGAGAGTTATAGCTGAAAAGATGTTCAGATTGAAACATTCAGACACCACTGGGGATGTCTGAAGAACTTAGGCCTCCTCAGGCTTCCGTGGAGATGGTACTGTGTTAACTTGAAATTGTTTGATATGAGATGTTGTTAGAGGATACATGATAATCAAAATTGTATGATGGAGTATGTCATGGGACAAAGACCAAGAACAAATGCTGCTGGGCACACAGAGGCACAGGGTATGTCTACACAGCAACTAGACACCTGCAGCTGGCCCATGCTAGCTGACTCGGGATCGCTGAGCTCAGGCTGCGGGGCTTTTTCATTGCTGTGTAGACTTCCAGGCTCAGGCTGGAGTCCAGGCTTCGGGACCCTGTGCGGGGAGAGGGTGCTAGAACTTGGGTTCCAGCCCAAACCCAGAAGTTTACCTAGCCAGGAATCCAGGCGTGGGTTTTTCTTTGCTCCACGCAAGCTGTTCATTCAGAACTTCGGGGGGTTGAATTTGAAGGGTCATCGAGTGGCTACTGAGGAGGATTACAAAGGGGGTTAGGAAGCTACACTGGGATTGTTAGGGGAAGCACTGCTCTTATAAGATTAGACTCATCCCTAGAAGAGTCAGAAGGAAGGTTACTGAAGGCTGATGTTGCGTTTTTACATTTACTCTGCTTAAATACAAGTTGAGAGTTTTTCAAACCTACTCTATGGGTGGATTTTGAAGAGATCAGCAGAGCCCTCAAAACAGAATTAGGAAAAGCAGCCAGGATCAACCAATACTCTCAGGACACTTGCCTGTAAATAAGCTTCGTGGGGTACAAAGTTTGTGCTAGTGACACAGAGACGCTGGTGTTGATGCCCAGGGTGGGGCAGGTTGTGACAGCTTCTATCAGGAGACGTGGTGTCCTTTAGTTAAGATAGTCATGCATGTAGACTGTTATTTTAAAATCCTTTTTGTCTTATGTTACATTTAATTCCAACTGTTAAAACTAAACAAGCCCCACCTTCAGTCCTTCCCCTGGCACCTTCCCTAGGCTGGGGTTTCTCATAGGCTGTACAGAAGGCATGATCTTCCACAGTGCTTGGGATGGGGGAATTCTCCCTGAGCCACCAGCGGGGCTTTTAGGGCTGCTTTATGCCCTCTGGCCTTTTACTGAGCATGAATGGATCTCAAGTCTTATCTCCTCCTTCCAGCCACCATATAAATAACTCCTTCCATGCTTATGTTATCAGTCTAGTTTCTTATTTCAGTGCTTCCCACCCTCTTCCGTCAGGGTCCCTTTGTTTGACCCTTTGAGCACACTCCTGTTCCTGTTATTTTATTAGTTGTCCCCCAGAATCACTTGGCTTCCAGGTCCTGTGGATCCCCCCCTTAGGCTGGGGGGGGCCTTTAGCAGAGGGCAGGCTTCTGCCTGTCCACTTCCTGGATCCCAATAGGACCCTCTCCATTTCACCAGCCTCAGTTTCCATCTTAATTTTCCTACTTTTCCTCACAAACTCTGTGCTTCCTCCCACACTATCCTCTTTACAAACCAGCTCAGGAAGGACATTCTATATGAAGGGAAAGATAGAGGCACCGGGCAGAGGTCAGATATGTAGGCCTGCGAAGATGATAACAAGAAGTCTGAATAACAAGAGTAAATAAATAATGAATTTTGTTGTCAAAATTGGGCTTCAGTTGCCTGAACCTGCAAACTTTTACTGACATGAGTTCAAGATGAAGGTACTTCAGGAATGCATATGAATAACTTGTGTGAGTAAAGGCTGCATAATTGGACTCTAGTTTAGGAGAAAAAAGAGAAGCCTAGAGACCAAATTCTAGTTCTGCTAGATGTAGAACAATTTATATAAAAGTTCAGTTTGGGTCAAATGATGCCATTATTTTAAAACAAAGATTTTTTAATTTTAGGTCTCTCTCTCCAAAACTTAAATTAAGAACCATTGTTTGCTGTTGATGCTATCGTTCACTCCAATGTGCACACAGAAATAATGATTGCCCTGTTTGACTTTAGAAAATTTGGTCAATGAAATAAAACTATGACACTTGTCTAAACAAAGCAACTGTCAACTCATATCACAAGCTCCTTCTAAATAAAGGTCTCCAGTGCTCCAAATTTGTTTTTCTTTAATGAACCCAAGCCTTTCCACTGTCATTACTCATTCCTTCTCAAAACAGTGGAAAATGCAATACATTACTCAACAGTGACCCCGCATGTCCTAAGGTGCATATTTTATTGATGTAAATAAATGAGATTTTGGCTTACCCAAATACCAGTGTTTTGATTTTATAGAAATTCTGTGTACTTTAAAAGTTGTCATTAGTGCAATGATTATTTTCCCTGGAGGTTCTGATGATAGTCTGAAGGACCACTGAGAGATGCCTGCTTCGTATCAGCAGATTTGCAGGGTGGGGGAGCTATTGCAGCAGGGTGTCTAAGAGGAGTGGGAAGGGGAAAGAGTTAAAATGCTTGCTGATTCTTGTGCTTTATTCCATTGTGTATTTTTCAGTCTATAAAATGTTAGAGGGTTGAAAGTATATTAGTTTCATACTTGTGCAAATGCAAAGCTGAAGAAATTACAGTGTTAAACTCCAGCATTACTGAACATGAAATTAAAGTGAACCATACACTAGGCATTTGCTATTATAAACTAACTAAAAGCAAATTAAAATAAACATGTTACAGTGCTCAGAGCCATAAAAATATTATAGCTGCTTTCCTGTGCTTAGGAGGCAAGTTGTCCCTCTTCTATTCTTCCCGGATATCAATCTTAGAAACCAATACACATGTAAATTCTATTTGCCTTACTTCTATTTGCCTTTAGGTGGTAACCAGTTTTATTTTATCAACAGGAATTCATTTTAAAAAGGTCACTGACTTAATTAAATTGTTTCCAATGTACATGCCCTTGCCTTTCTTTGAGGAAAAGTAGATTTGTCTTAACTAGGTATTCATCAGTACAAATTGGGTGGGAATATTAAACACAGAACCATTACACTAGTGAGAGAAATGAAAAAGCTCCAGTTGCTATTCCAGGGGAAAGGGACAGAGAAGGGGTGATGAGCTCTATTAATGGAAAAAGAAAACCTTTAATGGAATGAACGACGGAGGAGTCCAAGCTGATTCCAATGATGGATCTCACCGGAGTTGCTAGAGGCTAAACAAATAGGGTATGCTTTTGGAACTGTTTACTGTGACAAAATATTCCAAAGCTAATAATTATGTTATATTTTAGTAAAAAAAAATAATACTCAGTAATTTTGTAACACTCACTAATCGTCTTTTCAGTAAGACTGGAAAGAGAGCGAGAAAGGGGGGAGGTATGGACCAATTGATTTAATAAGTCTTTCCCATTTCTATCTTCTTTGATGTTAAGGTGCCTTTTTATGCATGGGAAAATGGGGAAACTGATTTCAACAGGCAGATCTCTTTGTATTTCAGATTTTGGTGAGAAAGGGTTTCCCTAACTGGCAATGTATTTTGGTTCCGGGCAAAGGAACAAGCTAAACAGAAATAAGGACCTGTCAATAGCGCTATACCCCATAGTTAACAGCATGCTTGGAAATAAATGTTTACAGGACTGGGCCCCAAGTGGAAAAATTTAGAAAGAACACAAGATGTGAAATAGTTTTAAAATAACTAGCCTTTCAAAGGTGGAGATTAATTATCATAAAACCACATTTGTGGTTGTTTTAACCATTTTGTCTTCTTAAACAGTAAAACAAAATCTTGATCTTCAGACTAATCAATTTTAAGAAAAAGATAACTTAAAATGATAGTGGTATGCAATGTCATTTGTCTGATTTTGTCAAATAGGAGACAGCATTAGTGTAGAGTGCAAATGAAAAACATACTCCCTTTGGTTAGGGAGACATATCTGAGGCAGTTCTGGTTAATAACATCCACATCCAGTGAAGCTGTTGGTTTTGTTGGTAGTTGCAGAGAGTTTGTGAATATTTAATTTTGTACAGTAGGTTGAATCTTGGTGCAGCACAGATGTTAATAAAATTGGTGAAAGTATGATTTGAAGTATTGGTGAAGTGCTTCTATTAACTACTGTTGGGGATCTGTGTTATATGAGGAAAAAAAACTTCCATAAATTTATATAAAAAAAATCTTTGCCAGATTACATACATAAAAAAATATTTTGGTGGAAATTGCCAGTTATGATTCTGACACTCTCAAGCTTATGCTTTAAAATAGTGTCTAGGCTGCTTTTCTTGTTTAAAACTATTAATTATATTGAAGAAATAAAAGTAATAATAATTAGTTAGCACAGCAACAGAGCAAGACAAGAGGCCTCTCTGATGCTTTTTAGGAAAATGTGAAATCATTGCTAATGTATAACAGCTGTTGAAATATGAAACACATGTAACTTACAGGTGGTACAGAATGCTTTCAATACATTTATAAGGAAAACTACAGTTTGTAGCAGAAGTTTGAGTCTGAGTGAGAGAAATAGATGGAAAATAGGTACAAACTAGAAGTATAATATTTTTTCAGTTAGGTCATCATCACAGAAATCAGGAATAGTAATATATTAAGGAGCGATTTCTCAAAAACTTGGCTTCTAATCTGTATTCAGGTTGAGAAAGCAACTCCTATGCATCTAGGATCTGATCACAGCGGTAGGTGGTAGAACAACTAAGCATGGGATATGTGAAGTGTTCTGTGACACTGAAACTGTACAAATGTGTGAAATCTCCTTAGATTATTTTAATTATTTTGACCCTGTGTCATAGAAAGGGAAACAAGATAATTGTTCCTGTGCTCATTTGCAGCCAGATTGCTTTCCAGAAAGTGCAAATGATACTTTACAACAGAATATTCCCAGGCAATTTGCAGTTGCTAACCACACAGACAGAAGTGAGCACTCTACTAGCCAAACATGCCCTCTGCACAGAAATTGTGATGTCATCTTAACTCTAAGATATCGTACTCCTGCAGTAGTGCAATGATAGAGCTGAAGTGTATCACAAAGGGAAAGGCACTGCCTCTGTTCTGTCTCTCATACTAGTTTTACACCAGTATAATTTCATTGACTTTAATGCTGTAACTCTGGATTCAGAGTGATGTAGAAGCAGAATCAGGTCCAGAGAATTTTGGGTGTGGAGGGTGTCACCAACTTGCTGTATATAGTGCTATAAGGAAGGGTAACCACCTTTCTGTAGATAGTGCTATAAAATCCCTCCTGGCCAAAGGCAAAATCCTTTCACCTGGAAAGGTAAGGAGCTAAGGTAACTCCCCCGGCACCTGACCCAAAATGGCCAATGAGGGGACAAGATTCTTTCAGATGTGTGTGGTGGGGGGGGACAAAGGGTTTTCTCTGTCTCTGTGATACCTTTGCTGGGAACAGATCAAGGATGCAAGCCTTCCAACTCCTGTAAAGTTAGTAAGTAATCTAGCTAGAAAATGCGTTAGATTTTCTTTTGTTTTTTGGCTTGAAAAATTTGCTGTGCTGGAGGGAATGTGTATTCCTGTTTTTGTGTCTTTTTGTAACTTAAGATTTTGCCTAGAGGGATTCTCTGTTTTGAATCTGATTACCCTGTAAAGTATTTACCATCCTGATTTTACAGAGGTGATTCTTTTACCTTTTCTTTAAATAAAATTCTTCTTTTAAGAACCTGATTGATTTTTTATTGTTCTTAAAATCCAAGGGTTTGGGTCTGTGTTCACCTGTACCAATTGGTGAGGATATTATTATCAAGCCTTCCCCAGGAAAGGGGGTGTAGGGCTTGGGGGGATATTTTGGGGGAAGACATCTCCAAGTGGTCTCTTTCCCTGTTCCCCACTACAGAGAAATGTGAAAAACCTTCAGAGGAAGGGCCATATTTCCAATTAGGCACAGTAGGCAGATATCTAGGGGTTCCGGCATTCTAGCAGTTCCTTACCTCTCTAAAACAGTGTGCAACGCAAAGGTCACATATAGGCAGAGAGAGTCCTGAAGATGCTGTGCCTGGGGGCATGTAAGGTGTAAATCTGGCCCTGCTCAGGTGGTCTCTGCCAGTCTGAGCTGGGGGGAAAATCCTTCCCAAATAAAAAAAAAAGGTGATCAGTTAGACCATGAGCATATGAGCAAGACCTGCCAGCAGGCTCTTATCTCTCTGGTGGCCCACGAGGTCCTTGTTTCCGTCTGGCCAGCCAGCATTTTGGCATTAAGGGTCTTATTACCCTTTGGCTCTAGGTCTGCTGGACATTACCAACCTCAATAACATCTTTGTCTTTTCACAATTGTATTACAATTGGTTTAGTCATTGTAATTTTGTAATCTACAAGAGAATTGGCAGTGGATTGGGTTAGGATGATGAAAGCCAGGACTGCAAGGAAGTCTATCAAAGATTTGCTTGATTAACCAGATGGGACCAACTGGTGAAACAGAGTTAATTCTGAGGGCTTAGAATTCCCCTGAAGTTTTCTTCTTGTAATTTAAAAACATTCAGGCTTAAATATGATTTTTCACTAAAAACTGTAAAACTGTTTTGGATTCCCAACTAACTTTCAGTCTCAGTATTTCCATCTGATAATAGCTTTTGGATGCAAAAACATAGTAAATTTTGAGTCTTTTTTTAAGATGATGACACACTGATGTCAGTGGTTGGAAAGTAAATGAAAGAAAAATATTATAATGCTAAAACAAATCCATGTTTTCCATCCTAACTGCAGGATGAAAGGAAAACTGAAATTGTTATGTTGCTGGAAGAATTTTCCTTGCTAGTATTTATTGTTTCAGTACTTTTTCCTGACTTATGCATGTACTTAACTTTATGTACCTGAGTCACTGAAATCAGTGAGACTGACTGCATGTGCTGCCTTGCCTGCTGAGTCAAGAAAGATCTTCTTAATGCCCAGGGCTTGCACCTGTAACACCTTCCACCCCTTACATTCCGCAGGGGTGAGTCAGTGCTGCAAAGCTGACCACCAGTCACCTTTTTGCAGCAGTTTCTAACCTCTGTCCCCCCACCTTCCTTCGGCAAGCCTGGACAATGTTCCCTCACTTCAGGTGTGATCATTGTGTACTGAATAATTCCATGACTGCAGCCATAGTCTTGTTAAGTATGTTAAGAGGTAAAAGAGGATGAGGGCTGGGTGGGGAGACAAAGAAGATCTGTTGTTGGGAGGAATAAGGGAACAAGTTGGAAGACTGTAGATGGACAGCAGATGAGGAATCAGTCAGTGACAGAAAAAGAAGGAAAGGATGTTGGGAAGGTGAGGGAGGTGCAAGAAGATTACATCTGATCTCTTCAATTATCTCTTTGAAGAAGATAATAGAACAAATAATTAAGCAATCAATTTTCAGACATCTAGAAGATAATGAGATAAGCAATAGCATGGATTTGTCAAGAACATATTGTGTCAAACCAAGCTAATAGCTTTCTTTGACAGAGTAAAATGCCTTGTGGATGGGGGGAAGCAATAGATGTTGTATATATTTACTTTAGTAAGGCTTTTGATACTGTGTCACATGATCTTCTCATAATCAAACTAGGGAAATACAACCTAGATGGAGCTTCTATAAGGTGGGTGCATAACTGGTTGGAAAACTGTTCCTGGGGAGTAGTTATCAGTGGTTCACAGTCATGCTGGAAGGGCATATCAAGTAGGGTCACACAGGGATCAGTTCTGGGTCCAGTTCTGTTCAATATCTTCATCATATGATTTAGATAATGGCACAGAGAGTACAATTATAAAATGTTCAGACAATACCAAATTGGGAGGGGTTGCAAGTGGTTTGGAGGGTAGGATTAAAATTCAAAATGATCTGGAGAAATAGTCTGCATTTGTCCCTATTAAATTCCATCCTATTTATTTCAAAGTACTCTTTTTAGGAAGGAACATCAATTACATACGTATGAATTGGGAAATGACTGCCTAGGAAAGAGTACTGCGAAAAGGGATCTGGGGGTCATAGTGGATCACAAGCTAAATATGAGTCAACAGTGTAACACTGTTGCAAAAAACAAACAAACATCATTCTGGGATGTATTAGCAAGAGTGTTATAAGCAAGACCTAAGAAGTAATTATTCCCCTCCTCCATGATGATTAGGTCTCAACTGGAGTATTGTGTCCAGTTCTGAGAGCCACATTTTAGGAAAGATGTGGGCAAATTGGAGAAAGTCCAGAGAAGAGCAACAAAAATGATTAAATGTCTAGAAAACATGACCTATGAGGGAAGATTGAAAAAAATGGGTTTGTTTAGTCTGGAGAAGAGAAGACTGAAGGCTGACATATTAACAGTTTTCAAGTACATAAAAGGTGGTTACAAGGGGAAGGGAGAAAGATGTTCTTGTTAACCTCTGAGTATACAAGAAGCAATAGGCTTAAATTGCAGCAAGGGTGGTTCAGGTTGGACATCAGGAAAAACATTCTAACTTTAGGGAAATTAAGCTCTGGAATAAATTGGTTAGGGAGGTTGTAGAATCTTTGTCTAATCTGCTCTTAAAAATCTCCAATGACAAACAACTGTTAGGGATGGTCAATACCTAGTCCTTCCTTGAGTGCATCAGACTGAACTAGAAGAGCTCTTAAGGTCCCTTGCAGTCTACAGTTCTATGGTCCTAAGGCCCTGGGCAAAGAGGGAAAGAGGAGTGGCAGAGGGGAGAAGGTGAGTAGCCAACAGCTTGAATATGTAGGTCTTTAAGCCTTTATTTTCCAACAATTTATATTACAATTTAACCATAATTTAGAATTTCCTGCTTTTCTAATATTGTTTGTTTTAAATTACAATATTTTGTAAGTCTCCCACTCCCTTTAAGTAGTTGATGTGTATTTTAAAACTTGAATGCAATTTACTGAATACATTTCTTATGGGAAGTTATTTATTGAATCTCAACAGTGTGCTCAACCATGCAGAAAAATAGGAACAGAAACAGTTATTGCCCCAAAGAGTTTACAGTCTAATTAGGCATAGACAAAACAATTCAGACTTAAAAGTAATACACCTAATGACACAACAAGCCTGAGGCTGTGCAATCTTCCTGTGTCAGCACTTTATAAGAATCCAGGAAAGGATCTGTAGAAGGATGTTTGAAGAAGAGATTTGACAGGAGAGAGGTAGTTCATTGACATGAAATAGCAAAATTGTAAAAACATAATGGGTTTATATGGAAGAAAATGAAGAGGAAGAGTGCCTACCCTACCCATCATCTCTGATATGCCATGGAGACTTTGATTCCTGCCTCTGCTCTGCCAGTGATCCCATTCTTGATTGCTCATTTGTTAAATTTTCCAACATGCACCTTTGTACTTTCTCCTATTTATGAAGAAAGCCCCTGTATATATTCCCACAGCCACCTCTTTGTCCTCTTTCTAATCCCTCTGTAAAAATGTCCTCTGTCATGAGACCTACAAAATTCTGACAATATTTAGGCAGTTGGGCCATAAATGGTTAAGGGTACGCTGTGACCACTGTTTATCATGCTGTTCATAATTGTCTCACTGTTTCCATGTGCTTCCCACAGCTGTTTGCTGCTTCCACCTATAGTCTCTCAATTTATACTTAAATTGTAAGCTCTTCAAAAATGACTAGTTAGATGTTCATACAGTGCCTGAAAACAATGTGCCCCTGATCCATGATAGGGGCCCCCAGACGCTAAATTAATAAAAACAAACATAGAAAATTAAAAGGAAGGCACTTAGGGACGAAGTTTCTGTGCAGTAGAAAAAACAAAACCGGTAATAGGAGGAAAAAGGAAGCAGGGAGTAGGCAGGACTTGTGCAATGTTGAAGGTAAGGACAAAAATGTTTAAATGGGATACTTGATGGACGTTGGCTCAAGAGGTCTGTCATAAATATAAAGGGAAGGGTAAACCCCTTTGAAATCCCTCCTGGCCAGGGGAAAGCTCCTCTCACCTGTAAAGGCTTAAGAAGCTAAAGGTAACCTCGCTGGCACCTGACCAAAATGACCAATGAGGAGACAAGATACTTTCAAAAGCTGGGAGGAGGGAGAGAAACAAAGGGTCTGTGTCTGTCTGTATGCTGCTTTTGCCAGGGACAGAACAGGAATGGAGCCTTAGAACTTTTAGTAAGTAATCTAGCTAGGTATGTGTTAGATTATGATTTCTTTAAATGGCTGAGAAAAGAATTGTGCTGAATAGAATAACTATTTCTGTCTGTGTATCTTTTTTTGTAACTTAAGGTTTTGCCTAGAGGGGTTCTCTATGTTTTTGAATCTAATTACCCTGTAAGATATCTACCATCCTGATTTTACAGGGGGGATTTCTTTATTTCTATTTACTTCTATTTTTATTAAAAGTCTTCTTGTAAGAAAACTGAATGCCTTTTCATTGTTCTCAGATCCAAGGGTTTGGGTCTGTGGTCACCTATGCAAATTGGTGAGGCTTTTTTTCCAACATTTCCCAGGAAAGGGGGGGGGTGCAAGTGTTGGGAGGATTGTTCATTGTTCTTAAGATCCAAGGGTCTGGGTCTGTAGTCACCTAGGCAAATTGGTGAGGCTTTTTACCAAACCTTGTCCAGGAAGTGGGGTGCAAGGTTTTGGGAAGTATTTTGGGGGGGAAGGACGCGTCCAAACAGCTCTTCCCCAGTAACCAGTATTAGTTTGGTGGTGGTAGCGGCCAGTCCAAGGACAACGGGGGGAATATTTTGTACCTTGGGGAAGTTTTGACCTAAGCTGGTAAAGATAAGCTTAGGAGGTTTTTTCATGCAGGTCCCCACATCTGTACCCTAGAGTTCAGAGTGGGGGAGGAACCTTGACAAGGTCTCAGACTGGTTTTTAAATCAAAAACAGCTTTTTTTTTTTAAAAAAGGGAAAACAATCAATAGTGAAAAGTATAATCATTAACATTCCACACACTAGTGCTTATCAAGATCATATGCTAGTATAAGTAAATGTAAGCTTTATAATGTCATTTAAAAATTTTCAGCTGAGCTTCTCAGTCATTACAGAAGTCCACTTTCTTCTAGATTGCTAATATGTAATTCACAGAAACTATGAACATATTTCCCAGACTACAAAACAATCAATCATACAACACTAGGTACAATATTGTCTAAGCTCTCTGGATACAATGGTGATGCTGGCTAATTAGAGAAGGCAATACAGATTCTTTCCTTTTTCCATATTGTGGAAGATTGCTGGAGCCACAAATGAATTGAAGAGAGGTGTGTTATCTTACCTTGTGCTTAATAGAAAGCAGATTAGATTTTTATTACATCTAGCTCTAGTCATTGAATAATATCATAGTGACTTCATTACACAGAATAGTAATTGCATAGTATAGTAGCACACATTATTAGTTGATTATTGCGTACACAGCTTTAATCACTGTCATGCCTTTTTTGTGTTTTATAGATTAGAGGACTCAGGAACACTTTCAGTGACTACAGTGAAGATGGATCCATAGAATGATAGAATAGCAGTGAATGGTACCATAGTTAATAATAGTGCCAGTTCTTATATAGTGCTTTTCTTATATAGTGGTGGGCAACTTGTGGCCCATCAGGGTAATCTGATTACTGGACACGAGATATTTTGCTGACATTGATCGTCTGCAGGCACGTTCCCCCCGCAGCTCCCAGTGGCTGCAGTTTGCTGTTCCCAGCCAAAGGGAGTTGTGGGCAGCGGTGGCCAGCACGTCCCTGCCACCCACGCCGCTTCCTGCAGCACGTCCCTGCAGCGAACCATAGCCACTGGGAGCTGCGGGCGGCCATACAAATTTAAACAAAATGTCATGGCATGTGACTTTGTATAATTAATTAAAATCTATTTTCAACAAACTAAGTCCGTTAGGATACATATTGCAGCCAGGGATGTGAATGGCCGCTCGTGTAGATGTACCCTGATAGCTATAACCTAGATAGCTCATTAAAAACAGAAGCGAGGATGCCAAAGAACAGACTTCATGTGGGCTGCATAATCTCACCTGACCCCTCTCCTTGTGGGTACGTAGTCACTTGTGGAGCTGACACTGAAGTCCTTGCCACAGTGTCCTCACTTCTATTTTTAGGGAGTTACTGAGAATAGAGTTAGCATGGATATGTCTACAGGAGCTGACATTGACACTCCCAGCTTCAGTGTAAATATACCCTTAATATATCATAAATGATGTAACGTGTGCAGCAACTATATTCTCTGCAAACCAGAAAGGGAAGGACATTGTTAAGAAAAAAGGAGGAAAAGGACGTTGTTAAGAAGTTCTGCCATCAGGAAAAAGCGTTGATATTAAGCTAAGCTTATTAATATACTAAGCTATTTGTTTATCATTTTCAAAACTCTGGTTAAACTTGCTCCCATACTGATTTAATATACAGCATGCAACTGGTATTCCTCAGTAGATAGCCCAAAATATGTTCTGTCAGAACATTCTTTGATGTATCATCAGGCATGGTCGTCTCCTTTTGCTACTTCTTCTACTGCCAAGGTGATGGAACAATCTCAGTTGTTTAATGGCACTGAATTGATACCAAGGATTTCAATGGGTCAGAACCTTAGATAGTTAGGACCAAATTTTTCTTTCGGTTACACTGAGGCAACTGCATTAACGTCAGACCAATTGACTTGTACCAGAATTGGCTCTTAGGATTGGTCTACACAGTGGGGTAATGCATTCTATGGGAGTGTAATTTCTAAAACCTACTAATGTGTAGCACGTTAACGTATCCATTTAGGCCCTGCTGGTGTGCTTTAAGGTTGTGTAATTTGAAACAGTACTATGTTAAAGTGCACTAGGCAGCCTTTAGTGTGCACCAACAGGTTCTAAATGAACCAATTAATGCACAGGATGTTAGTGTGCTTTGGAAATCACCCTCCAGTAGAGTGCATTACACCACAGTGTAGACAAGCCCTTAGAATCAGACTCACAACTACTTAATGTGATAGATATGGGAAGTGTAAAGAGTTCAAATGACACTATTGAAATGTGCCAGACAAGCATGAACTTTTGGGACAATATTTGTTACATGGAGTTCCTGGGGGATACTTTGGGAATGAGTGAATGTCACAGCTCTGGTTATGTATAAAACTGAGCCTTTTGAAGATACACCATGAGGAGAGGCCCATTGACTGGAGATTACATGTTCCCAGAGACTGGAGATCAAAGGCCCAGTCAGTATAAAGAAAAGACTGATCTGCCCATCCTGGATTCTGATTGCTGATTTGAAGACTGATATGAACTTATTATGACAGGGAAAATCTAGTTGTGGGTTTTGAAGGACTGCCACCTACCAGAGCACTAGAATGGAGTTGAGGTGATCTCTGGTAAGCTTTTTAACATGTGTGTGGGTTCTTTAATTGTTTTTATATACTTTCTCTGTAATACTTTTACCTAAGAATACATATACTTGCTTAGAAGGTGTTGTGTGGTAACTTGCAACTGCAGGCTATACACTGGTCCTACACCTTGGAGAGAAAACAAAGCACAGATGCTGGCCTTTTAGAAAGACTGGCTTGCTGGGGACATTACAGTGTAGATCAGAGAGCTGTGCAGCCTTAAAACTCCCAGTCAGAAGGGAGTGAGATGTGATAGGACAGGTGATGGCTGGCAGCCAAAAACCTTTAAGGGAGTATCCTCAAGGGGAAATACAGGTGCAGTTGCATATACAGTGGTAACATTTACCATCTAATTTACACCCCTTCTCATGCATTACTATGGAATTGGTACTAGGAGTCAAAGGCAGTATAATTTGTATGCTGAGAAGCCAGACAAGAGAAGTGTAAAAATAAAAGCAACTAAATGAAATGAGTATGGAGTGTAAATTTAAATACACTGCCCTCTATTTCAGTTTATACTTGCTTCCAAATGCTCAGGATGCAACTTGCACCAACGTAAACTCCCTTATGTTCTCATGTTGGTATGTAGGAGTTTGAGATCGAAAGAGCTGAAGCGTGTGCCACCCTGTTTAATTGCACCCTCCTTTACTTCATCTGTCAGTTTAGTCCTGTGTTTTGTTTAGTATAGTGCATGAGGTGTAAAGTATAGACATGACTACATGTCCATTACACTGTTGTTTTTTCTCCTTAGTAGATACTATTTATACCTATGCTAACAAAAACACACATGTTCTTAAATCCTGTTCTTCCAGCAGTCAGCATCCACGTGCTCTGCAGACACCAACCTGGAAAATCCATCACAAGATGCTACACAAGTGAAATGTTTATAGGGAAAACACTGTGTTTTAAAATAGTCAAACCCCACTTTGGAAAGACTTGGGTTTATTTCAGGAAGTTGGAAGCTCTTGAATTCTGCCAGTGCCCTCTTTGTACTAGAATATGAGGCCAGGAGAACAGTGCTGGAGGACTCTGTTATTTTTACCTTGAGTGAGCAGAACATATGACTTTGGTTTTTAAGGAAATGTCATTTCCATGATATGCTGCTAGCTAGTATCACATATTTCCAAGGTGACTGTTAGAGCAGTACCTTACAGAGCATGGTTGTGTGCTGGAAACTGGAAAGAACAGCTCCCTACAAGATGCTTAATGATTGGGGCAATATTTCCTCAATTGACAGCAGGACTATACATCATCATTGTTAACTTACAGCTGTAAAATGGGAATTCTTTTGTAACAACAGCTAGCGTGTATGTGTGTATGTGTGTGGTTAGCAGAAACATTTTCTTTCTTTTTTTACACCCTGGATGGGAAGTGAAATGTGAGATAATAAAAGCCAGAGGTAGCTATACTGAAACGACTGAGGTCTGATTTAGGTCAGGCATCAGAATTAATCACTTCAAAGTTCTATGGTTCAACAGAGTTTAAACTTTTGATTTAAATACAGAGTTGGTCAAGTTATGGCTTTCTTTGATAAATATGTAATGTTTTAGGACACTAAGTGTTGTTGAAACTATTGTAAGCAGGGTCTGAATGAGCTCTCCCCTGACATCTAGTGATGAGCTGTGGAAGAGAACTTCAGGAGCTGATCTCGTTTGCCTGGGTACACCCACCCTGCCTACGTGCTCAGCATGATGGGATTGCTTGTCCAAATGATCACTTTTTGGCTGGTGTTGTATCCCTAGTCTTCTTGTTGTTCGGGCAGGAGTAATACAGCGTTGTTATCCTTGTTGTGTGAACCAAGGGAAACAGAACTGTACTTAGCATACACTGATTGAGGGACTCACCCTCAACTAAATGGCACTTGCCAGACAGGGGACATGGGTTCCAAAGCCCAGTGAGCTGAAAAAAGGGTGGGAATAGGTACTTGTACCTAGTGATGTGGGCCCTGCTTAAGTGCTCTAGATGACATTTGGCCCTTTTTCTCTCCACTGTGTAATAAAAGAGCTAATTTAGACTCAGTTGAGAGTCTTGTTACACACTGCAGAGCTGAACTCTAAGTTTAAGTGCTAGACTTGCTTTGGGATAGCGTCTCTGCTGCAAGAGACTGCCTAGTGTGCACCAGAAGTGAGGCTCCCCTGCCCCCCAACAGCTGAAATCACTGAGAGCTGTGTTAAGTGGTGGGTTTTGAAGACATCCCAATGATTAGCCAGAAGGGCAGCTGATGGAAAGGATCAGAGCAGGGCAATTGGCCAACAGGGTGGCTGGTGGAGAGGCATAGCAATCAACCAGCAGGGGAGCTAGTGGAGAGGATCAGAGCGGGGTGTGGCAATCAGCCAGCAGGGCAGCTGACGGAGAGGTGCAGTGATCGGCTGGCAAGGTGGCTAGCGGAGAGGAGCGGATGAGTGAGTGTCCAGGCAGTGGTCTGAGTAAGGTGCCTTCTTACTCCCACTCCACCCAGGGTGGGAGGTGAATTCTGCAGATGATCCTCTGAACTCTGGGTCTGCACTGACCAAGGACAACAACTCTGAGTGAGGTCCAGAGAAAGGACGGGCACTTTAAGGGGACTTTTGGTTGCTAGACTTAAGAACCTGATGCAAAAGGACACTGCCCAATGTACCCTGGGCTGTGGCTTTTGCCCATGGTTTTATGTTTTTAAATCCTGCTTGCAGCATTTTCCGAAATTAATGTGAGGTTACTTCCCTCCTTTTATTAAAATCTTCTTTTCTATGCTCAGATACTGTGCTTATGAGAGGAGAAGTATTGCCTCTAAAAGGTGCCAAGGACGTGGTATGTAATTGTCCCAGGTTACTGGGCAGGAGCTTGAGCCAGTTTTGTGCTGTATTGTTGAAGGGGAACCCCTAAATATTGAACCCGGCCCTTGTTGCTGCCTGTTCCAACAGGACAGAAGAGTGACAGGTATTGTTATTTCTGTAGCCTCATAGTTGGGCCTGGCACTTTACAGGAAGAAGAATTAAAGGTGCTTGTGTATATTCTAGATAGACATAATACGAAGGAGAAAATGAGAGAACATATAATGTCACATGATTTGGATTGTTTATATTTCTTGTGTCTTCTTATTTAGTTCCCCAAGTCTAGTCTTATAAAATGAGTTAGTATTAATATTTAGTTTAATTTTGCATTAATATTTAATTTACTATTTACATGATTATATTTCAAAGTAAGGATTATGAGGTGAAGCACGATTGTTGGAGTGGTTAGTTAGGAAAAGAAGGGTGTCTAAAAGAAGCAAGCCACTGGTAAGTGTGGATGTAGTAATATCAAGTGAATAGGTGTCTCCAATTTACTGTGAGCTTATATCCACCCTTTTGTCCTTAACAGAAAGAACAATGCTAAAACTGTTGCTGATTTCAGATTTAGAAATTTGTTGACCAGCTCAGCCAAGCATCTCTTTCCACTAGTCACCCAGCTCACCAGTGCACCATTCTTCTGATGTTCCAAGTGCATGCTACAAAGATCTTCAAGTAACTGGAGGGTGAAAATCCCAGTGGGGAATTGAAAGTATATAGCATGCATTAAAGGGAGCATAACCTAGAGAATAGGGTAAAATTAAACACAGGAAAATATTAGAAGAAATGTCTTGACCAGTGAGACCTGTAAGCAGGTGGAATAGTCTATCAAAGAGGGCGAGAGACAGGAGAAAAACCTTTTTTGTACCTTTTCTATACAGAATATTGTTTTGTTGTTTTTGATGGAATTCCAATTTTATATCCATTTTTATGGCACACTTGAGCTTAGTGACAAAAAAGAAATGGTTTTGTTTGGTTTTATGAGGTTTCAAAGCTGACACAATCAAAATATGTAAATGACAAGCTGCCTATTTTCTTCATTGCTAATTTTCTTTGACTCACAATTACACACCTCTGGGAAGCAAGGAATGGTGCTACTCTTCTGTTTATGATGTTAGCGTGTCATGTGGTACAACAGCAATTTTGAGCTCTGAGGAAGAATTTCAAGAGGATAGTAATGTTTTCATCAGTGGTCTTCCTCTCCCTTGTCTCAAAATGGACTTTTCATGATTACTCTTGACACAGCAGCATGATAAGTTAACAAAGCTTGGGAAATGACAAAGGAGCAAGAGGTATGGACAAAATATTAAGTGGCCTGGATAGGATGACAAATGTAGAATATAGTGGCTCTTCTAGGTGCTAGTTATATTTCTAAGGTAGTGAGGAACAGTTTAGATGTCTGACTACTATTAACATCAATAAGATTTGACTATCAGTATTAATTAATTAATTAGATTATTATTATCAGTAAATCTCCATGTGCTACGTTGAAAATGTGAGCCTGAATGTTCGTATGTGTTTGTGAGCATTTACATAAACAAGTCTAGATAAATTCTCTTGACCATTTCAGAGTAGCAGCCGTGTTAGTCTGTATTCGCAAAAAGAAAAGGAGTACTTGTGGCACCTTAGAGACTAACCAGCTTATTTGAGCATAAGCTTTCATGAGCTGCAGCTCACTTCATCGGATGCATATTGTGGAAAGTGTAGAAGATCTTTTATACACACAAAACATGAAAAAATACCTCCTCCCACCCCACTCTCCTGCTGGTAATAGCTTATCTAAAGTGATCACGCTCCTTACAATGTCTGTGATAATCAAGGTGGGCCATTTCCAGCACAAATCCAGGTTTTCTCACACTCCCCCCGACACACACACACACAAACCCACTCTCCTGCTGGTAATAGCTTATCTAAAGTGACCACTCTCCTTACAAT